>NC_016132.3:51675024-52300024 GCF_000005505.3 Brachypodium distachyon | reverse complement strand
ACAGTTCTTCCTGCAGATGAGGAGGGAGAGCGGCGTGCTGGAGATCAGCAGTTTCACCGTCACCGGAGTCCTGTCGGCCTGTACCGCGACAGCGGACTTGCAACGTGGGGCTGCAGTGCACGGAATGGTGGTGAAGTCTGGATTTGACCACGAGGCTTCGGTGTGTAACGCGTTGATGGATCTTTATGGCAAGTCCCATAAGGTGGCCAATGCAGCGGCATTGTTTGAGGGCATGGCAGAGAATGACAAGGACTTGTTCAGCTGGAACTCAATGCTGTCGGCATTGCAGTACTCGGCTGACCATGTGGGGACAATGAGGCTATTTGCAAGGATGAGGCGTGCCGCAATATGGCCGGATGCAGTGACTGTTGCGGCTGTTCTCCCTGCATGTGCACAAACTGCAGCCCTGAAGGTTGGGAGGGAGGTGCATGGGTACATTGTGACGAGCGGACTGGCTTGCGATGGTGCACTGGATGTATTTGCTTGTAACGCACTGGTTGACATGTATGCCAAGAGCGGTGCGCTGGATGAAGCATGCCGTGTATTTGATTGGATGAGCCAACAGGACGTGGCGTCATGGAATATTATGATCGATGGGTATGCATCCCATGGGCGTGGGCAAGAGGCACTGAAGTTGTTCCGCCAGATGACAGAGGTAGAAGGGCTGGTGCCAGATGAGGTAACCCTATTGGGCACAATGTCGGCTTGCAGCCACTCTGGGCTTGTCGAAGAAGGGAGGGGTTTTCTTAAGAGGATGAAAGAGGAGTTTGGTCTGGACCCACAGCTGGAGCACTATGCCTGTGTGACTGACATGCTTGGGCGAGCAGGAAGGCTGGATGAGGCAAGAAAGGTAGTACAAGAGGCAGGGGATGTAGGGGCTGGTGCATGGAGGACATATCTTGCAGCATGCCGGATGCATGGTGATAAAGAAAGGGCCCAAGAGGCAGCTAGGATGCTGATGACGACACAGGAGTCTGGGAGTGGTGGATGGGTGCTGCTAGCAAACACATTTGGTTGGGAGGGAAGCTTTAAGGAGCTGGAGGAGGTAAGGGGGGAGATGCGACGGCAAGGAGTGCAGAAGGCTTCACCTGGCTGCAGCTGGATTGAGGTGGGTGGAGGAAACAGCGGGAGTGCAACATTGATGCATGCTTTTGTTAGCGGTGATAAGGCACATCCTGAGGCTGACATGATCTATGAAATGCTGCACGTGTTGATAAGTTGGATGAGGGATTGCGGTGATTTGAGCATCATTACCCCATTATATGCAATTGAATGCTCATAACTGTTCATATGTTGTTACAAGCTAGCATCGGTATACTGTTTCTCAGCTATCAGAATGGTGCAGCATTGGATACTGATAGGCTTGGACCGTCAATACCAGCACTGAGACTTGGACCTGGCAACAGGGTTTCACCAAATATCATAGTTCCAGCCGCCAGTGCTCCAGCTCCAAGCCCCATTCCAAAGTTTGTTGCGCCATTCTGACCTGCATATTTTCTAGGTGGTATATTTATGTAGTTCTGTGGCACTTGATCCCTACCGGTATACTGTGGTGGAAAGAAGCTGGGGTATGAAGTTGGTGGCGGCAGTGATGGAACCATTGGGGGTTGGTAGCTGTAGCTACTTCCTGAAGGGGGTGGATCTGAGCGAGTTCTAGGAGTCACTGGCATGGCATTACTATAGTGATCGACATCTTTGGTACGGCCCCTGTAATGGTTGGAAGGCAATGGTGGATAACTGTAAACTGGACCATCCTCTATTGCTAATGTGATGCCGACCTGATCTGGGTACTTCAATCCTTCACCTGATCCTGCAAATCAACAGTTATATTTATAGGTTAAATATAACTGTATGTGAACCATATCAAAATAAATATGGTGTTGTAATTTTGAAACTCATCGTATTTCACTTGATCTATTTGTGAAACATAACCTTTTGATTGCAAGAGCTCGATCATAGATACTATGAGTATACTACCATTCCTACTAACTGATTTTCTTTTTTGCCACGTACTAACTTAAGATTTATTTGTTCTTCTGCTAACACCGTTATGTTTTAAGAAGCAATTAAAGTGTTAGTCATTTCTGTATGTTTTTAGCCTGACGATGGATCAAGCAGTCATGCTTTTTTGTACGAAAAATGTGGTGGTCATTTTCTGTACAAATTTAGGACGCATGTACCCATTTAAGATGCACCATGTACTTTTGTTATTGCTATCAGCCTATGTTGTTAGGATATTGCCTGGAAAATGGATATCATAAGACTTCTTGCAACATATCTGATTACCCAAATATTATTGGATTTCCTATTATTACTATTATTATTTTAATTCTGACAACTATTATAGTGTTATGTGCAAATGATTTTGCAAAATTATCTGTTCTACCTACACTCCGACAGCAAAAAATGTTTTGGTCAACATGTCAGATGGAAGATGCCAAATCAGATACTTCCGTTCTTGCAGAACAGAAATTTCTGTTTACCTGAAAACTGACCATTATCATCTTTCTCCTTGCAGATTCGGATGGATATATCCACAAACCCATGAGCTTTGTCTGACTTCTTCCTTCTAAGCTGGAAACTCCCAGTGTCCTCAGTAACACCAGAATGCTCCTCACTGCATGCAAATTTGTCAAGGTACTCTTTCATCTGGACAGTCACAGCTCCCTGGAGATGTTCCGTCAGAAAGATGGGCTCTCTCCTGTAGACTTCAACTGTCAGTTCCATCCGCTGCAGTGCCAGATCATGTTCTTCAACCGAGAGCGAGAACTTGGTGCCCCAATTTGCGTCCGAGTGTCCTGATGTATCAACCTTAGTGCAATACTTGCTGTTGGGATCAACCCATCCGACTGCAAACCACTGTGGCTTCAGCAATGATGATTTGCGGCCTAGACCACGTGCGGAGATTATGCAGAACTCGATTGATATTTTTGTCATCTCTACGGAGAGGGAAGGCGAGAAGGTAGTGGTATGTTGATGCAGACCAGGGGAAATGATGCGAGGTTTATCATCTCATAGGCATCCTTTACCTTGCTGCAAAGTTATTCCAAGACGATAATAGGAACTTCCATTCTATTTTGTTGCTTCCCTGTGGTAATGGAATCAATTCTGAAGTAGTGGCGCTAGGAGAGGGAAAAGCATAGTTGAAAGACGGTGGCAACAGAAGCATGTTTCTGTTCTCATTTTCCGTGCAAAGTGCTTCTTAATTCTGGAAAGTTGTCTTTGGACTAGTACTTCTTAATTCAGAGAGAGTACTAATTTACTGGAAAGGTCTTGTGGTTTGATTCTTCTATTAGTCTTGCTACTCAATACTGGGATAAGTTGTTCTCGGTAAAAAGAAGCGCTATCACAGCTAATCTTTGGGTTAGGTTAATCCTCCAGAAGATGTGCAAGTGAATGGCCGGCGCCCAGTGGCTAGATGTGGTTTGGATTGCCCAATTTCTGTAGTCTAGGAGAACCACTGTTTGCCTGTTTGGTCTGTTATTCCGTTTTGAGCTGTGATTTGTTAAGTCTAAATGAGTTTGCCCAGCTCGGTCTTTATATACTGTCGTTAATTATTACGTTGATCTGGTCCCCTTGTAATTATTGAGAATACTCCCTCGGTTGGGAAATGCAAGATGTGCTAACTTTGTACCAAGTCTAAATTTGTTCTATTCAACCAGTCATGATATATGTTATCACAGTATACTTAATCGATATTGTAGATATCAGTATATTTTTCTATAAACTTGGTTAAATTTAGGACAAAACTTAGAACATTTTATATTTACGAATGGAGGTAGTATTTCTTATCTTTCAAGCAGTAAGTTGAGTATAAGGCAGAAAGCGAAAGACCTTAATTTCACTGTGGCGTGGAAGAATCAGGTAACCGTTGTTTTTTCACTGTGCTATCACCCAAATTATTTAAATTGAACTGCTGATCTGTTAAGCAAAATGGCAGCAATTTTTATATTTTTTGAACAATTTGAGACGGTAGCTAAATGCTGGTTATTGTTTTTATTTTTTATGTGTGACCAGTACTCAAAGATAAAGGTTTGTGTGACTAGTACTCAAAGATTAGTGGTCTTTGGTATTTACTGTAACAGTCTGTTTGGCATCCATCATTTGGACATAGAATTCTGGAATTCATTTTGAATTTCAGAAGCCAACTTGTTTGGTTGGCACATAATTGGCCACAGGAATTCAATCTCAAATTTCATGAAATCACATTATAACTAACTCCAATTCCTCTCTAAAAGCTATCATTTCTCTGGATTTGTGTCTCACTGTACAAATTCATGTGGTAGACAAACATGATTTTTAAAATTTTTGAGATAGCCTAACACGTTTGCCAGTTGCCACGCCGCTTGTGATGCATGACTGCATCCTTGCCTATCATGGCAGCGGGCAGCCTGACTTGTATTTTGGCTCATTGTATCTCAAGAGGATATGGTTCCGAGACGCGCGAACCCTTCCGCTTGGACATCTGCCCGTGCTTGTCCTTGGGCGATGGTGTGTCCTTGTAAACGTAGCCTTCCCCTGCGTGAGTGCGTGACCACTTGGCCTGGTCCGATGCAGAAGCGCAAGAGACGATGATTTATTGGTACTGCGCTGCTTGTGCCTTGGTGATGTGATGCTTGCTTCCTCCGACTAACCACATGTACGTGCATATTCTACCGAGTCATAAATCTTCATGGTCCATTCCGTTCAACTAGGCAACTCGGTCCAATTAATTTCTGGTGGGTGTGCACCAGGAAGAAGCAAGAATGTTGGGTTTTTAGCAGAAAAAAAGTAGGCTGAACGGCAAAGTGACAGCGAGAGATGAGTTTCTAGATCGGATACGCAATAATTGGTTGGTGGGAGATTCAAAAGTATCATGGTTGTCAAAATTAATGATTCAAGCTCTGCCGAGTCCCAGATCTACATACAAGCACATGGAGAGATCAGGCGCGGCAGTTCATCTCAGAACTTCTCCATAATGTTTTGCTGTCGGTTTGGCTACACCAGGGACATGCACGCATGCTTTGACACCCTGCTGGCATGAGGCTTGCACTGTTGCACATCATCGCTTGTGATAATCAGATCCATGTATCGGTAGACAGTGGGCACAGAATCATGCATCATGGTTTGCTGTCCAATGCGCCCGATGATATGCTTATATAGTTGCTATCTGAATTCAAGAACTGACTACTGGGCCATCAAAATTCACAGATACGCCACCCAAATTACACCTGAACCAAGTAGGCAAATGGATCGAAATATTTTAAATACAGGTGACAATAATAAGGGCAGCAAACCCAGTCTAAGAGGTTAAGGTAGCCTGATGGTATATATGGGCAGGGCACTAGCTGCTGCGATTCTCATCCCTCCATACTTGCAGCAGCCAGGAGGCAAATTTAACATAACAGTGGCATTTGCACAGGCGGGCATGATGAACCATATATGCACCGATACAACTCGTACCTCCAGAGCTGCCACAAGGATTTAGTAGCTATTGTACAAGTCATGACACTATCTTCTTCGATATTTTTTTTTGACAGTAACTAATTTTTGCAGGCATTGCCGTTCGGTAGTCTCTGTAAATCAAACCAGAATAATTTGAGAATCAAGAAACCGCAGTTAATATGCATAGAAGTAAGCCCAAAACAGAAAAGGAACTGCATACTGGAAGCCACGTACTTAGAAGAGCAAGGTCAAATAGAAAATAATCCATGCTGCCATGGAAAACACTGCAAAAATGTGCACCCAGAACAAGATGGCGGCCGATTCTTTTCCACACCCTCTCAGGTTTGCAACAGCACCTGTAAACAGAACAATCTTATTATCAGATCTCATAATGCGGTTTGCTAACATGCAGCACATGGCGCCCCCACACCCACTGTTTTACAGATCTCAACAAACAAAACATTATGAGAGGAATCTTGAAACATGAGCACATGATGGTAAGTGATAAGCAGCGGCCCTTATTATCTCATACCTGACAAAACTGATGTGGGCATAGAATGCTGCAGTAGTAGGACAAACTTGAACATTTTGTCATCTTTGGGAATGAAACCGAGTTTATCAACTAGCAAGACAATGCCAACCCCAGCAATAGGAACCAAGACCAACCGTGCAAAAATAATTGCAATGGTGGTTCGCATACCAAGTCTCTTACTTCCTTCACCAGGACCTGGTGAATAAACAACGGCTAGTGTTTGAGATCTGGATAAATGCATCTCAAGACCATTACAGGGTTCGATCTGGCAGCAGTTTCGATGGAAATAGATACTTACCATCAACAAGGTTGCCTCCCACAGCAAGCAAAATGCATGGGATCATAGCTTCCCTGAAAATGTGTGACAGAATTTAGAAAAACGAAATCATTGTCCCTATGTTTACTTCTATAATTTAACTGGCATGAGGTCTATGTTTTGGAAATTGAATCTGACAGGAAGATGCAAATACCCAAGAATGAGACAGCTGTCTGTGAAGAAGAATAGAGGTGCATCGTCCGTGAATATCAAACCCTTCAAGAATGGAACAACACCGATGCCAATTGCAAAAACCTGTTCCATAGTGTAAAATAATTTTCATGGCACATCAGGAAGAGATATTTTTCTGTAATAATTGCCAGTAGAATACATTCACATGAGTACATACAGAGGCAATAATTGGTGGCTGAAGAAGCTGCTTGTCTTTTAGGAATTTAACCACGCATCTAACATAGCCAATTATCTGTGACAATAGAACACAATTATTTAATTTCACATGGGGATGTAAGTGCAACAAATTAAAATAGAAATCACTGCTAACATTTCTTACCTTTGATCCTAGAGAAGTAGCACCTTTTTTGTCCCCCTCAACAGATAACAAAGGCTCATTCTCAGGTACAGTACTATTCCGAGTGCTTGTTGGATATTTACCTAGTTCAGGCAACGTATTCTCTCCAGATGCCATAACTGGAAGTTTCTCCTCTTCACCATCAAAGGTCTCTCCTGGTGGTGGAGAAAGCATCTTGAACACATACGTGTAAACAATAATCGCACCAACCTGCCTCACGTGAAGAATTCATTCAGCAAATGATCTCAGTTGTTATTCATATTCTTCTAAAATGCTGAGCTATTCTCTTTATATTGCATGCTAGTCATTCTGACTTAGTGGCTTGTAAGTAAAACACTGAACACATGCACCCATGGAAAAGAAAAAACACATACCCATTGACCAAATGAGATATATGCATTTCCGTCTTGGCTGCATTTATCAGAATCACCAAAAGGATTGGATGGATCGCGACATAATGCTGCAATGAGAACCAGAGGTATATTTCCAATATTTCCTGTGTCAAAAAAATAAGGGGTAATATCAGTATCAGCTAGAAGATCATAAATGAAATGCAACCTTTCTTCAGGAAGAAAAACAAGCACCTATTCCAATGTGTATAACAGTGAACTTGAAGTACGGATAAGGAGGCCGAATGATAGACGCCACCACAAAGCCAATGAGAGAACCGGACACAGCACCTACAACGATATTTACTGGAATATACCACCTACAAAGTACAAAAAAGGGAGAAATGTTATAAATAGGAAGAACACAATCACAAAAGGCATTATGTCATCGTACACAAACAGCTACGACAAGATTGGATGACATGAAAGATGAAGTTCAACTAACGAGATGAATATTGCCGGTAACAAACAAATATGGTAAAGACCTCTAGGTAAATTAATGCACTGGAATAGTGCTATGGCCCGTGTTTGGGGCGGTAGGGAATCGGCTAGGGTTGAGGAGGGGATGGGAGGGGGTCGAGGGACGTTCTTGCCCTAGGCCAAGATAGAAGAGTTGTTCTTCTAATACTTTCTTGATTAATTCCTCATAGATGGTTCTCTTTATATTGATTTATGATGGACTTACAGTCCAATCTAAGTAACAAATGGTAGATTTTATCTCCAAGGCCATCCACAAAGGCTGACTCTTGATTGACTCTTATTGAAATTTGATGGTGTGAAAGAAAGAGAAATAGGAGAGAGAAGAGAATTGACTCTTCGTGAAGAGTCAGACTCTTAAGGCAAGAATCGACTAAGAGTCAGCTATGAGTCAACATATTCACCATTGTACGTCATCGCATTTAATACTAACAGATCATCTATGGTAAGTCTAAAAACACAAGTCACACAACCCATTGTATATATTATTATCTCGTCAACTCTAAATGACGTGGAGAGTCAATACTGACTGTACTACTGTTGATGCCCTAATTTTCTTAAGGCTCAAGCTAAAAGATATCTTCCTAACATAAATGATAAACTTCTTAACTAAGAGATCACGGGGATACTCTCCCTAACTTGGTGTTGGGTGGGCCATGTACTATTAGTAGATGACAAATAATGTCTCTAGTTATAGAAATATTTCAGTATATTATTAGAAAGAAGTGCTGCTATAAAAATAGTCCAGAAACTCTTGATTCAATTCCATTCCAACCCTAAAAAACCAACTGGAACCAATTAATCCCTACTACATATTTCCTTCACTCTTGGATGGTACCCTGTTTGCCTTTCTTGAAACTTAGGTCATGGGAGTTACTTTGTTATATTTGGAAGTTCCAGGCTTAATTTTGTCAGGAAATTCAGCAATAGTAAAATTACACAATGATACTTTGAGTAATAAAAATCTAATTAATATTAACAACAACTCAGTCAGTAGCTCACACGACAAAATTAAAGACATAATATAGACAGGGCATTCAACAAGGCATAGGAGAAGACTGAATTACTAAATCATTAGAAAAGAGAGTAATAAATCATCCAAAAGCAATCCTCACCACTGCAGCAACTTCTCGATCGTGATTGCGCTACCCAGTTGGGAAAATATAAGGCAAGGAAGCAGAAGTGAGAACACAAGCTGCACCAAACAGTAAGAATGTAAGCACACTGTCAAGTAGCTTATACCTTCCTACTCTGGACAAACACCATATTTCAAGCTCACAGTGCGGCTATAGGTCTCATTAGCAAGGCATTTATCACAAAGAGAATAAAGAAAGCTCACCCCGTTGAGAAGCTTGCGGCCGTTGGGCTGGAGGATGTTGACGTACTTGGTGGCCATGAGGAAACCCATGAAGCAGACGGTGAATACCTTGGCGATGGGCATCACGGCGTACTTGAGCATGGACAGCACCGACGTCTGTGAGGAACCTCCCTGCGCCGCTGTGACCAGCGCCTCCAGCAGCGACCTCCTCTCCATCATGGCTGACCCGGACTAGACTTAAGTCTTCTCTCTCCTTCCCTCAATTCTGCGATTAAAAACGACTTAGAAGGCAAAATATAGGAGCAACAGCAGGAAAATCGGAGGAGAGCTTTTGGTGTTGGTTGTTCTAAAGATAGCCCAACTGGAATACCCACAACCCAGCGTGACGAATTAACCAAAGTAGCCACGACGAAACTTGCACTAACTAACTTCCCGTTCGCGCAAAACCTCGCGTCCACTGATGCATGAGGAGAAGAGTTTCAGATCGAATTGGGGAAAAAAGCTAGGGGGAGAAGAAACCCAACTAGATTCCAAACAGCTCGACAGTTACAAATGACGGTACCAGATTCTGAAGAGCGTCGGTGTTCACTACCCCCAAATTCGAATAATCGCGTAGGGCGATTCCCCTAGAGCTACGTAAGCATCCGCCTGCTCCGTTCGATTCGTCACGCCACGACCAACTCAACAGTTTCGACCGCACGGAAACCCACCCCGAGGGAACTTCAGAGCTCAGACGCAACTAAAAACCACAAATCGACACTTAAGATAAGGATAATCCAATGCGAGAGAGCGGGGTCCACGACGACGACCTCCATCCCCCGAGCTCTGCGCCTCCCAATGCCGAAAAACAAAGAGCAAGTCAGACAAACGAGACGGGGATCAGCGAGAGAACCCACCGCGAAGTCGAGGAGGGGACTTGCGCCTGCTCGGGGGTCGGGGAGGGGCGGAGTGAGCGTAGCCGAGCCCGCGGGAGGCAGTCCTGCCGACCAAACCCCCGCTCCGTGAGGGTTCGAGGATTAAGAGCGTGATTAAGGTGAAGCCGGAGTAGTGAATGGCGGGGGGCTTTGCTTTTGGAGGCAAGTCGGGTGGGGGAGACCGGGAGGGGAGGGAGGGATGAATCTGGCAGGCAGGCCTCCGAAGGGGAAACGACGAGATGAGTCGCGTCGAGGCGTGGCCAGGGTGGGTGTGATTTGGTTTCTTTTCCCTTTTTTCTGTTCGGATGGGCGCGTTTTTATATCCGTTTTGGAGTCCGTAATTGCCAGGAGCGAGTGATCCACACTCTGACGCTCGCTCCGTACGTGGTCATCGAATCGGGGCCAGGTGGCAGCCAAGTGCCCACGATTTGTTTATTTTACCGGTTGGGTTTTCCTTTCTTTTATTTTGAGAAAAAGGGTTTCCTTTTTTTTACTTCGTAATTAAAAACCTCGCGTATGCTCACAAATATATATGGAAAAACTGAACTGAAAAATGTCAGAGGTTTTTTTGTGTGAAAATTGTCGGTTAGCATTTCGGGTCAAACCCTCCACACGAATAGTACAACCTCCAAATCCTGTAGACCGCTTGACGACATCTTGGTGGCGAGTTTTGTCTCTGCAGAGTATAGAGTCGGGGAATGACGTTGCATCTATTTGTCGCTTCGGTGTTAATGAGGTGTTAGGGTTTGCATCCACATCGACACAGGTGCTCTTTGTAGCTCTTTTGTACATATTGCCACATCCATCCTCTATCAAGTTGATGTATATTTGTCGCTTCGGCGTTGATGGGGTGCTAGGGTTTGCATCCACATTGAGACATGTGTACTCTTCTGTAAATTTTTTGTGCTCGTTGCCACATCCATCCTCTATCACGTTGATGTATATTTGTCGCTTCGGCGTTGACGAGATGCAAGGGTTTGCGTCCACATAGAGACGGGTGTACTCCTTATAAGTCTTGGAGACCATAAATTGTACTTCTACCTGTTTGTACTCATGTAGCTATCTTCAAGAAGACTAGGACTTGAATAGAACATGTAACTCACCTTCGAATATAGAGACTTGTAAGTCCTTTAGTTGATCTGGGTGTCTTAGATTTAGGGCCTCTTTGGATCACAGGAATCCTAGAACACAGGAACAGAAAAAAAAATACAGGAATTAAAAACACAGGATTTGGTAGCAGATGTTGTTTGGTTGAACCACAAGAAAAATACATGAATTTGGTTTAGAGAGTAGTAGATGTCATGTTTGTTATAGAGACAAAGGAATTTTTCAAGAGGTCTAACGTCTTGCTAGAATTACTATAGGATTGGGGTGTAGAAAATCAATCCATAGGAATTTTAAAGGATCAATTTCTTTCAACCAAAGAGACTATTTAGAAAAAATTCCTATGGGTTGAAGCCCTACAAAATTCCTTTGGAGTTTCTTCGATACAAAGAAGGCATTTAGATTTGAAAGTTTCCATAGAGGATGGGTGTGACAATGAAAGTGGAATAGAATATGATCATTTGGCATTTATTGTGGGTCCTAGTTTAGGATCCGAGACAAACGTTTTGCACTAGTTGTAGAGACAGCGTGTGGGTTTCAACCTAGGGCCTCTTTTCAATAGGAACCAAGGTAGACACAAATGGGACGAACATGCAAATTGACATGTCGCTAACGTATATAACTCCAGTAAACAAAAAAGTGTTATGAATAATAGTTCCTTTATATATTGGCTGAGCCATGAGTCTCGTATGGCGTAGCCGAGCTTAAAGCGCAGACAAGCAAGAGTCAAGCCGAGCTCAAGAGCCAACAAGGATGAGAAAAGTCAACTCAAGGTAGTCGAAGCAATACAAACAAACTGAAGCTTTCAGAAAAGACTAGGATTTTGGAGGTTAAAATTTTACTCTAGGATGTTTTTCGTAGAACTTGTTTAAGAGGGAATCAATCAAGCTTGATCAATCATTAACAAGCAATGCCAACTCAGCGGACATTGATCAGGGGATGCAAAAATAATGCTTCGGCATCAATTACGTGTCAGGCCTTTTGTTTTTCTCGGAAGTAGTGTCCCCGGGAGGATTTCATTGTTGGGAACAAAACCGCAACAACGGAACAAGGCCTTTCGCTTCATCTTGTGTATATATCCACAGTTCTGTACAAATAGAATGCATTCAGGATCAAGTTAACACGAAAGTAGGCCATGAAAATTATGGTAAACGTATGTAATCCAGTTCGTTCTGGACAGTAAAGGAAGAAATTTTCAGATAGACATTTCCTTTTCATTCATCACGAGAAGGTCAATCAAAAGAACTAAAAGCGGGAAGCCTCGTACGATGCTTCCCAGACGCGGTGCCACCATCTAAAACTCCCGTCGACAGTAAAAGAGAGACCTCTGATTGCACACAACAACACAGTGCCACAGTGGGAGTAGAGCACTAGCAAAAGCTCAAGTTTTCTTCCTGCTGCTTTCATCAATGTGATACTTGTTTACGTGTGAGATAACAGGAGGCATCTCTGTCCCCATCGGAGCTGCCGTAGCTATCGTAATGATTTTATCTTTTCTTTCATGGGCAGAGCCATCATAATTTGAAACCATCGGATTAATTCATAATCTAATTAACTTCTGATCGAGATGGTTGTTGACAGAATGGAGACAATTCTTATTTTCCAAGTTTCAACATACTGTCTCTTTCTCGTAAAAAGCATTCTCTGTCTCCTTTGTTTCGAGTGCTTGAGAAGACCTTGAAGTTTTAGCAAATGTAATCAACATTTTCAAACTTTGACTAAACATATATCACATAGTTGGACTAGATCAAAAAATATTTTTGCAATATTAGTTATGTTAGATTTTGTAATATCCTCATTGAGTTTCTAGATACAAGATGTTGTAGTTTTGTCATAAGTCAAACTTCTTAAATTTTGACCAAATTTCTAGAAAAATCCACCAATATCTACTTGTAAATTTGATCTGTTATGATATCTTTGTTGTAAACGATATTAACACATTTCAAAACGGAGGGGGCATTTATTTTTCTATAAACTTTGTCACAATTTTGACTTAGGACAATCATCAATATACAAACATTTCGAAATAGAGGGAGTTTCTTTAGATTTTGCTTAATAGTTGGAAACTCATCTTCGACAAGAGAACCAATTGGGGAATTTAATCAGGATAAGGTAGAAAAGAAGGTCCAATTTTACCCTTTCTCATCAATAGCCACTTTTGTTTTAATCCGTAATTATACTGAAGCAAAGCTCTTGTACGGAGTATTACTTATTCAAACCAGGATATCATTGTTGTGTAGTGTGGCGTGGGCATGTTCCGGATTGTGTTGAACTTGTAGCAAACGATTGTCATGCTATATTATTGGCTGCTTAGAGCATCTTCAACCGTAACTCTTAAAACAGAGTTCCTAAACAGGGTTTAGGGGTTTCTCCCTAAAAGTTTCACCCCCTATTTTAACTTAAACTTCAGCAGTACCTTCAGCCCGTATTTAGTTTTCCATTTACACTGGCCAGTGGGTCTCATACGTCAGTTGGACATTGTTTTTTTCTTTTTTCTTTTCTATTTCTCCTCTGATCTTCTTCCCCATGGAGATCGCGGCCGACGAAGTGGGATGCGACGGCCTGGAAACGGCGGCACGGCAGACGAGGGCCTTGGACGTGGCGGCCAAGGCACATATGGGCATGGCTAAGGCAGTCCGGCGGAGCAGTGACGGCAGAGGCGGAGGTGCGCTGGGGATGAGGAAGACGGCGGGCTCGGGGAAGATCCGAGGGCAGCGCGGCATCGGGGTCCTACTTCCTAGATGCGCGGAGACAAGGCGATGCCGTTGGCATGCTCGAAGAACGCAGAGGAGGTCGGAGACGCGCTGTCGACGGCAAGGTCGCGGTGGCGGCGGCGGTTCACGATGCGGGGGCGCTCTGGTGGGCGGGAGTTGGAGACAGAGGCGGCAGCGGCTTCACCGCGTCTCCACGGTTCTCCTGGACTGGTCGGCGCGCAGGGCGAGGGATTGACGGAAGAGAGGGGGTGTCGAGGAGCTCGCGTCGGCGGCGGGGAGCTCCGCGGCGGGGCTGCATCGGGGGCGCGGGAGGTGAGGACGAGGAAGCGGCCAAGGCGCAGATGGGCGTGGCGAGGCAGAGGCGGCGGCAGTGAGGCGCAGGGGCGACGAGGCAGAGGCAGCCGGCCAGTCAAGTGCACGCGGGAGGAAGAAGGCTGACGTGGCACGGGCAAAAAGAGAATAGGGAGTGCCTTGGGGTCCCTAGGAAACGGGGCTTGAGGGGTAATCCAGGGGCCTCCTTGGAGAGATCCGAGTAGGGACCCTGTTAAAGATGTTTTTTTGCCTCCAGACGCTAAAAACGGAATAGGGACTCTGTTTAGGGACTTTGCTGAACATGCTCTTAGTAGAGCTGTCCCTCTTCTTTAGATTTTTTATTTTTTAATAGGCGATGTAATCAATGTTGTATTGTTTTCCAAGAATGCATCAATGTTGTATTGTATCTCTCCAGTTTCAAATTAATAATAATCCATGTTGGTTCAATATATTTTCTCCACAATCTAGGGCCTTCGATCATGCCCACTTTGCCTTAAAAAGAGAAGGAAAACAAGAAGTCGTTTTCCGACAGAGAATTTCATAACGCAGCTGAAGAAAAAAGAGAATTACATAAGGGGTTCTGGCTAGCTCTGGGTGAGTACGTGGAACGGCTAGTCATCAACGTGTCTGAATATGCTTGGCTCTGTTTACATGTACGCATGAGTAAAAGTGAACCAAAAGGGGCGAGCGGAACCAGGGGCGACACCAGCTGGGGCAGGCCGGGCAACTTAAAGAAAGCTCCTTACTTCC
Source organism: Brachypodium distachyon (assembly GCF_000005505.3). Classification (NCBI taxonomy): domain Eukaryota; kingdom Viridiplantae; phylum Streptophyta; class Magnoliopsida; order Poales; family Poaceae; genus Brachypodium; species Brachypodium distachyon. The sequence continues at coordinate 52,285,245 of NC_016132.3, read as the reverse complement.
AACAAAGTGGCAATTTTTGTTTATCTTGGGTCAACTAAATACGACGATTCAGCGAAAACTTAGTGTAGAGCGTACTACAGAAGTACTGTACAATGGTTCACCTCAGATGGAACTCTGCTGCCAGACGAGGACACATAGTACCACTAACACCGCGCGGCTTAATTAAATACGGTCAAGAATTTCCTGAAATGGATGGCTGGACGAGGCAAACGTCCAACACGACGTCGCCGTCGCCGCACGACAGCGTTCCGGGAAGGGCCGATTCACCGCGGTTTCTTCCAGGGGCGGGCAACGACGCGTGCCCCCTTTCGCTGCGCTAGATGCCTAGCGTATCAAGCCTCCGTTAGTAAAGTATTCACACGATTTCATAATCCGATCGTTGTACTCTAACTTTTGTAGTGCAGCTTTTAGTAAGCGCTTGGCAACAAGCATACGTTCGTACATGCATGACGCCGGCTCTCACGGACAGCCGGACAGGTCAGGAGAAGGGCACTGAAGCACAGCTTCGCGAAGGCGGACAGGTAGTTCGCCAGTCAGCAGCACTGGTCGCCCTAAAAATGGTCGCAGCTAATTAACTCTGACGCGCATATAACACGGCGATGGAGAGCATCAGATCGTTTTCTAAGATATACCGACCTTTTTGACATGCAATTTGGAGAAGAATGATCCCGCGCAAGCGAAGATGACATGCATACAGGCGTTGTTATACTTTCCCCGGGAAGGTTCCCGTGGTTTGGTTTAGTCTGCATCCGGGTTGATCCGGAGAGTGCTGATACGTACTGTTTCACAGTTTCAGAAACAGTAGCTCCTAAATTGGCACTTTGGCCGTCCAAGGGACGCTGGTTTCGCGACCTTTCGAAACCAGCTTCTTTTTTGTTATCTTGGGTCCCTGAGATGTCTTATGTGTAAATGCGGCATCACATGGCATGATGCAGCAATTGGTTCCATATGGATCATTGATCATGACGGCATCTACTAGAGCTTATTACATGATCATGGATTCAATATGGGTCATCACCCGAGCAGAGGAGCGTGTGGCCCGTTTACTCTAGGGGGTAGCTTCCAAAATTGAGAAATCTGTTTGAAATCAAAATCTTTATATGCCTAGTCGGGGATGACCCCGGTTAGGGTCACGACGACACATATCAGCCGAGATAACAAGAGCAAAGCCGGCACGGACGAGTACGCCGGCATCCTTAAGCCAAATTAATAACAGGCCGGCATACAGTATATCTATCTTGTCTTATGTGATTGCAGGATAAGCACAAGCAATCTGATCTCGGCCTACAGCGAGATGCGTCAACGGTTTTATCCTGAGCACATGGCACAAAGTAAAGCAGCGTCCCCTTTATCACGGGAAAGCAGTCGTTGCTCACGTCGCGGTGCCAGGCGACTGCACAGTGACGCGCCGAAGAAGGACCGATGACGAAGGCCGGGGCGTGGCTACAGTGCGCGCTGCCTGGCGCCACGAAAAGTAAAGCTGCTTTGTCCCCTGCCGTGCAACCCGGAGGGAACCATGGGGCGTACCCGGCGAGTCCCGTAGAAGATAGGATTTGCTTTTGGTCCACATGTCAGTGTGACATCGGCGGCCTATAAATAGGATTACCACCCCTCCAGGGAGAGGAGCTCTTCACTTAGTCATCTAGGGTTTTCCTTTTTTCTTCTTCCTCCTCAAGAAACTGCTCAAGGAGCACCATTGTAGCCCTCGGAATCTCGGGTAATACAACAAAGCAGGAGTAAAAGTTTTACTTCATCTAGAGGGCTTCGAACCTGAGTAAAACTGTGTGTGTTCTTTGTGTTGTGCGTGGTTCTAATCACGTCCTCCCTCCTCCGGTTCCTCCTTCGTCCATCGGCCCCAACATAAGCCATCCTATGGCATCTGCCGTGACACCACCACGATAGTCCACCTGTGGGGATCAAGTTAGAAGCGTAAGTGAGACCAGCACACGACAACAATATTCCTCTACATCAGGAAAGATCCACGGAAAAAAGGACACCACGCCCTTGCCCCTAGCCACCACAGACTCCGGCCAGAACGCAAGCAACATCTTCCCTGTCTACTCTACGCTTGGTGCTACAGCAGATCTTTAAAGGTTAGTTTTGGTCAACGCTGGCGTAGCCAGATAAAATTTTCAGGATGGTCCAACAGTAAAAATATTCATACAAATTATTTATTTTGGTGTTTTGAATTTTTTATATCTATGTTATATAGAGGATTGGAAAATCTCACGGTGGTCCATGGACCACCTGACAACCCCCTAGCTACGCCACTGTTGGTCAACCGGCAGCACCGCTATGGTGAAGATGGCGGCACTGTGCAGGTCAAGAATAACGTTTCTCCAACTTCTCGTCCACCTCGTCGAAGGCGATCTCGCCGCTGTCGTTGAGGAGTATGGGGCGGTTGGTCGCCACTCTTCTATAGTGGTGGATCTAGTTTTGTGTTTTGCAGGTAGGTTGCGTGTATCGGTTTATTGGTTCCTTTTTCGATCGGTGAGGTTCGGCCAATTTCGACCTCATTGTGGAGCTAGTAAGGCTCGGTCTTCTCGGATCCGTCTGGCCGGATCGGGGATGGCCATTCAACTCTCTTCGTTGCCTTCTTCTTCAGGACGGTGGTCTATTTCTCATATCAGTGTCACACTAGCGTCTTCTGACTCCGACCGGCGACTTCCCGACTGTTACGTCAACAATGATTTTCTGGTTTCGACGTGGTTCGAAGGTCCAAAGGCAGCATCGAGCTTCACTCACGGCACGCCACCGGCGAGTGCAAAAGGAAGACAATGACATTTACTTACAAAAACTTGTGTGTAATTTTTTTTTAAGATGGTTCTGTAAGGGTTGATTGATCTAATATATGGTCTTGGTCTTCTAAAAAAAAACCAGCACACGACGTGTCCACACTATATGCATGTATGGGCTGGATGGAACTGTGTGGATTGCACTTGTGTATCATACAGTTATTAACGTGTATAGACCAACGCAGAATCTATTCCGTAAGCGCGCACCGTTTCGTCTCCCGCTGTGCTCACTCGCTGCTGATCCAACGAGCACGACATTTATTCTTATCCTTGAGAAGATTTCGTGATACCAGCCCATTGTGTGCTACCGGACTCCCCCTAAATCTGAACTGTCCGATCTAATTCAAAGTACAGGATTAAAGACCTCATCCCCACCTTGGCACATATGCAACTTAGTCCTTATTTTTTCAGATTATTGCTCGGGGTCCACCATCTCCAATCTCTCTCTCTCGTGTGCACTGCAACTTCCCCCAAAATCGCCTCTAGGGTTAGCTGTAGCTCAACCCGCCTCCACCACCGGCTTGCCGCAGGGAGCTGAACGACCCTCGAATCCTTCGGCACAGCCACCGCAAGAGCTCCAGGATGGGGAACCTCTCCCTTCTGGCAATCCTAGCCACTAGAGGCGGGGCCTCATCCACCCAAGACGGCCACGTCGGTGACTTCGACGGTCACATCGGGTACGCCTCCGATGACTTCTTGGTGGGGTCATCCTCCACCAACCATAAACGCAACAAAGGTGACCTGATATTGCTTGTTACTGACTTCTCTTATAATCCTTCTGTGCTTATCTGCACATCCCCAAATCTTTCTCTCTTTGCCCAAATTCCCTTCTTGTTTTGTGCTTCCAAGTGTTATTCTAGATTTAGATGGGACGATTAGCTTAAAACATTCAGCTGGGAGAAGCTTAGGTGGTAACTTGTACCACCATGGACTTCGACAATTTGGGACTTGAGCTGGAATCGACTTCCGTTATATAATTGGTAATGGTAAAAGGTGGATTTTTGTATAGGAAGGCAGAATTTTGTTGGTCTTCGGTGTATTGCAATTAGTACTGTAGATCACAACTTGCCGATGCTAATTATTAGAGAAAGGTAGAATTTTGCTGGTGACGTGGTTAGGACTAACCACGTACTCGACTCGACTATACCCGCTACGGCCCAGCTAGGGGCCCACAAGAAAACCTACTACGACTCCAAGAGTCTACATGCCAAATCTTGCGACTCAAGATAAGGAAGATTAATTAGAATATATCTCCTCATTGTAACCGACTTAGACTCTACCTTAGACCTGGGTTCCTGCATATATAAAGGACCAGGAGGGGGAGCCAAGGACACCCCAACTTAGATAGAAGCCGCCTAGTCGCACTCGCCAGATCGAAACTGTGCATCTAGCCTTCACGACACCCCATTGTAATCGACTCATCAATACAAGATCAGACAAGCAGGACGTAGGGATATTACCTCGTCGAGGGCCCTGAACCTGGGTAAAACGTGTTTCCTGTGTCCTTATTACCGACGAGTTCGCCAACACATACACTCGAAACTTTCTTAGATACAAGTCCACTAATATGAACATTGTCGAAGTCACAATTTCGTCAGCTGGTCGTTGGTGTATTTTAATTTTCAAGCAGTTAAAAGGACACAAGCATCTCGTAGTGTATAAATCTGGCATACATGGGCTTGGCATCTACGCATCAGAGCTCATTCCGCGTGGTTGCATGGTAATTCCTCACTCCTCAGTGTCTCCTTTCCTTTTGTTATATAGCATATTACTCCCTCCATTTCACAAAGAATGGCACGCACGCATTTCAAGATTTTATTTTGACCAACAATTAGACTAATGATTTGAGGTTTATGTGTTACAAAAAATTATATCATTAGATTCGTATTTCAAAAACCTTTCCAACGATATAAAATTTGTAACATATAATCTACATACAATTGGTCTAATCGTTGGTCAAAGTTCGACCTCGAAAAGCGTGGACGCCATTCTTTGTGAAAGGAGGGAGTATGATATAACAATTTAGCAAATGAATATGTTCTCATATATCCGCATCAACATATTCTAGATTATAGAGTACGTTGGTGAAATTGTGTGAAATTGTTGGGCAGCATGTTGCTGACAAAAGAGATTGAGAATGTAACCTGGAAGTACAATAGTACCACCTGTGGATATGTAACGGCCCTTGATTATCATCAACAAGTCGAGATCTAATACCTTGCAATACACCATAGCACAAAAATTCTACCTTCTTCTAAAAAAATCAACCTTTTACCATTACCAAATATATACCAGAAATCTATTCCATCTCTCAAGTCCCAAAATGTCAAAGTCCATGGTGGTACAAGTTACCACATAAGCTTCTCCCAGCTGAATGTTGTAAGATCAATAGTCCGATCTAAATCGAGAACTACACTGAACCACCAAAAAAGAACGAAATTTGGACAGAGAGAGAGAGGGACTTGGGGAGGTGCAGATAAGCAGAGAACTAGCATGTCACCTTTATTGCGCTTATGCTCGTCGGAGGCGTAGCTGATGTGACCGTCGAAGGCGCCGACGTGACCGTCTTGGGTGGGTGAGGCATTGCCGCTACTACCTAGGGTGGCGAGCAAGGAGAGTTCCCCTTCCTGGAGCTCATGCGTCTCGTCTCTCTCCGCGGGTGGCTGTCGTCCAGCCATGCGACAAGCCCCGGACAAACGCTTTGCGGCCCCACGCCTGACCATCGACCATGAATATCCGGACTCGGAGGACTTCATGCCGATCGCTCATGCCGGCCCTCGCCGTACGGAACGTAAGAGTTTCTACCATCTTCTTGTAACCCTTATAACACTCGTAACTGAAATGCTTATTCCTGCTCTATCCCTGAAAGAGCCGACTCGGGTGAGCATGCCGCTGAGGCGTTGGAACCGGCTGCTGCTGCGGCGCCGGTTCGGGAGAAACGCGCAGTTGCAAAGTGCCCCGCCGAGAAAGATCTTTCGCAGAACGTGAAGCGGAAGAAAACTGCGGCACGTGGTCCTAAGCCGAAACCCTTGATCGACGGGTAAGGCTCTTATTACCTCAACCTCTGGTGCCGGTTTCCTTCTTCAAAATTATGCGAACGACTAAGCTTTTTATTTCTGCAGGGAGGCTTTAACAGCCACGCAATCTCGGACGTGTATCGCGTCCGAGATCCCGGCGGCTTCCACTTCTTGCGCCGAGGTTTGAAACCCGGCCACAGGTGAAAACGAGACTGCCGCGGATCCGACAACCCCCGCCCGGGATGTTGGCCCCAGTGCTGACGCCACGGTCGTCGGCCAAATCGAGACCCCCCAAACCGAGACTCCTGTGGCCGGGGTCTCGGCAACCGAGGCCGCTACTGAGGCTGCTCCTACCTCGGCCGCATTCGAGACGCCGACGGAGCCGCCGCAACAGCCGGTGGCGGGTCCTCAAGGACCCCAAGGGCCGCAGCCGACGCCGACGCCGCCTCCGTCTTCGTCGCGGCCGGTGGATGCCCAACCTGCTGCCGCCCGGGCCAAGAAGGCCAAAGGCCCTCCTGCTGCAGCAGGGTTGGTAGCTCAGGGTTCCGCTGCGCCGCGGCCTTCTGACAAGCCGCAGGAAGTGCCCCTTCGGACGACCAGCGGGCACAGTTGGGGGTCGTTGGGCCAGTCCGTCATGGACTGGAACAGCGTCGACCACTACGAGGTGACTTCCAGCACCTTGCAGTTGGCTCGGCAAAGCCCGCTGGTGGGACCTCCGCCCGCAGCGACTCCAGAATCGGTGGCCACCCGGATGTACCAAGCAAGGGTGGCTTTGTTTGAGGCCAGCCGATCTGCCGAGGTATGAAGAATTCCTTAAAATATTTTTCTTTCAATTCCGGTGTAGTACCGATACTCCTAGTCCCCGAGGTTTAGGGCGAGTAAGAATTAGTCGGCTGAAGCTCATCTCAAAAAACTTCAAACCCTTATTCCCCGAGATTCAGGCCGGGTTTTAGAATAGTCGGCCTGAAGCTTAGAAACTTCAAACCCTTATTCCCCGAGATTCAGGCTAGGTTTCAGAATATTCGGCCTGAAGCTTAGAAACTTCAAACCCTTATTCCCCGAGATTCAGGCCAGGTTTCAGAATAGTCGACCTGAAGCTTAGAAACTTCAAACCCTTATTCCCCGAGATTTAGGCCGGGTTTTAGAATAGTCGGCCTGAAGCTTAGAAACTTCAAACTTTTATTCCCCATTGATTTCCTGTTGTAGTGAACTTATTTGTGAATCGCTGTTTTGGCAGCTCTGCATGAACAAGCGCACCACCGCCTTCAAAACTTTGTTAACAAAGTACAAGAAATTGGAGACGGAGCACAAGGCGTTGAAGGCTGAGCGCGAGAGCCAGGGTAAGCATATTTAACTGAAATACGATCATTGTCCGACCATCAATATTCAGCAAAGACTAACATTTGTTCTTGTTCTCAGCCGGGGACAACGCTCAAGTAGCAGAGCTGCTGAAACGCGTCGTCGAGGTTCAAGGTAACACTTCATCTTTATTCCGGATTCCATTCATATTAAAAATCATCCTCTGTAACATAAGTCTGCTAAACAGATGAGAAGAAATTACCCGGCTGCTGGCGCAGATCGCGGCTCAGGCCGAGACGTACAAGACCGAGGTGAGCCAACTCACCTCGGCCCTCTCTTCCCAGGCCGATGAGAAAATCCGCCTGGAAAGCGAGGTGAAGAAGGGCAAAGACCTAGCTGCCTAGCTTGAGACCCGTGCTACTGCCGCGAAGTTGGAGGACGCCGAGAAGACCGCGTTGTTCAAGGTCGTCCGGCATGAACTCATCAAAATTGACAACATGCTGACGAGTAGTAGCAATAATGTGCCGAGACTCACTGCTATGTTTTGTCTCTGCCAGAGTTCTTCCCCACATCCCTCGAGCATGCTCAAGAGACCGTGAAGGTCGCCCGTCAGAAGAGGGATCCGGCAGCAGCGGCGGGGGAGCCGTTCGAGTACGACTTGGTGGATTACCTGGTGAGCATCGCGAGCCGGGTTAAACCACTCAAGTCGTTCGGTGTCGACATGCTGAACGCCGGCATCCGGGCCTTCCGCGCGCTATGGCCGGGAGAAGAAGCTCCTGCGGACATCCCGAATCTGGCGAAACGTTTGCTGGAGACGGAGTCCCAGCTAAGCGACTGGCGGGAGTCGGCCGCGCGCATCGGCGCCGACGAGGCGTTGTCGTTCGTACTATCATGGTACGATGGCATCAACCTTGACGTGCTGCAATCGATGCGTGCCGGCTCTCCTATCTCACGGACCCGGAGTTGGTGGCGAAGCGCAGGGAGCGGGCCTACTCCTTCATCCAGTATGCCGACGTGCATACGTTTGTGGAGGGCCCAACCTCTGAAGCTGACGCCGAGATGACCGACGGGGAAGAAGAAGAGGCTGCAGCCGAGGAAGATGCTGTGGACTTGGCCTCCACCGAAAATGCTGCGCCGAGTTCCGGCGCCAACCCCTCCGTCTCTTCTTAGCTTAGTCGTGAAAAACTTTAGAAATATTAGATTCCCGGAATGCTGGGTGCAAATGTAACCGGAATACTTTTGTCTGTAAGACACCAAGTTTTCAATTTAAGAAAGTCTTTTGTTTATCGGATTCCTGACCGAGTCCCCGAGTTTATTTTTTCTCTTAGTGAAATTTTATGACTTCGGTTCTTTTGTGTGCCTTGTCAGCGTTCGACGTACGAATCGCCAAGTCGTAAAACCACTCTCTCGAAAAAAGTAAGTCGAAGAATTCGCTCGGCAATAACCGAGTTAAAAAGAAATGCCGAATGAAGATAACGTGTATCTCGGATCGCCTCTTTGCTTGTTTCCGTAGTCATTTTTCATGTGCTCGGTTATTTTATACCCATCTCTAGCTTGCCATGAAGCCGGGTTGCGGACAGCAGCGAAGTCATAGAGGGGTTTTGTCAATACCGACACACTACTAGATTAACGTAAGATTACGCAATTAAGCCATGCCGACATACAAAAGAGAATTGCAATAAAGAAGTTAAATTTAAGTCCCCGAGTTTCTTTTAAGAACCCATTGGACAATTTCATTGTCTTAATTAGAACATTCAACATAAGGAAAAACAATACAAATACTCAGCTCTCAAGTATAGAACGGACGGAGCGACGCTACATTCCATGGCCTCTTGGTTTCCTCGCCTGACCGGTCCATCCTGTTCGCCTTTGGATATTGTACATCTATAAGATAGTAAGAATCATTGTGGAGTGCTTTGCTCACAATGAAGGGTCCTTCCTACGGAGGTGATAACTTGTGCATGCCGGCTGTGCGCTGCACAAGCCGGAGGACAAGATCTCCTTACCAGAATACTCGCGGGCTGACCTTTCGGCTGTGATAACGCCTTAGGTGCTGTTGATAGATGGCTGACCGAGATAGAGCCAATTCCCGTGCTTCTTCGAGCAGGTCGACATCATTTTCTCGGGCCTCTTTCACCTCGGCCTCCGTATACATGGTTACTCGTGGAGAGTCATGTTCAATGTCGGCTGGTAAAACAGCTTCCGCCCCGTACACAAGGAAGAATGACGTGTAGCATGTAGAGCGATTGGGAGTCGTCCTGAGAATCCATAGCACAGCCTGGAGTTCATCCAGCCAGCATCCCGGAGTACGCTCCAATGGTTCAATTAGCCGGGGTTTTATGCCGGCCAAAACCATGCCATTCGCCCTTTTAACTTGCCCATTGGATTGAGGATGTGCTAGGGAAGCAACATCCAGCCGGATTTTCTTTTCAGCACAGAATCGCGCGAAAGGTCCCTCCGTGAAGTTCGTTCCATTATCTGTGATGATACTGTGTGGGTACCCATATCTCAAGATGATATCCTTTAGAAATGACGCCGCGGTTTTGCCGTCACACTTCTTTATCGGCTTGACCTCAATCCATTTGGTGAACTTGTCAACCATGACCAGGCTATGCGTCATGCCTCCTCGCGCCCGCTTGAACGGTCCTACTATATCCAAACACCAGACGGCAAAAGGCCAAGTGATTGGAATAGTCTTGAGTTCAGATGTCGGCATATGAATCTTGCTGGCATATCTCTGGCAGCCATTGCACTTCCTGACTTTGTCTTCTGCTTCTTGTAGTGCACTTGGCCAGTAAAAACCATGCCGGAAAGCTTTGCCCACTAGCGTTCTCGAAGAGGCGTGATGGCCACACTCGCCTTGATGAATATCCCGAAGTATTTCTTGTCCTTCCTCAGACTCGACGCACCGCTGTAGGACGCTAGTGACTCTCCTCTTGTAGAGCTCACCGTTAATGATGGTGTACGCCTTCGCTCTTCTCTAGATTTGCCTTGCCGATACTTCCTCTTTCGGGAGATTCCCATCTTTGAGGTAAGACATTATTGGTTACGCCCAAACCGGCACAGGATGAGTAATAAAGATTGGCTCATTCGGCTCGTCTATCTCCATTGGCTCAATTGTCATTGTTTCTGCTGAGTTAAGGCGCTCAGTCCTCGGGTTACCGGAACCGTTGCCACCGTCAATGTCCATGGGAGTGACGTTGGCTTCTGAGCTCGCCGGGATAAATATCGACTCCGATTCCGGTGAGGGTTTGATGGACGGTTTGCGTAAATGCTCTAACGCCACCCCAGTTGGAATAGCCTGTCGTGTCGAGCTTTGGCGAGGTCAGAACTATGCCGGCACCAAACCCACTTTTCATCTTAGAGCCGTCAAAATGCAATTTCTAGTAGTTAATTTCTGGGGGCGGTGGTTCATACTCCATTTCAGCCCAATCCACCAAGAAATCCGCCAAAGCCTGAGATTTCACGGCATCCCGTCTGTCGTACTGCAGCGCATAGGAAGCCAACTCGACAGCCCATTTTGCGACTCGGCCGCTCGCGTCTTTGTTAGTCATGATTTCCGAGACGGGCGCCTCACATATAACTCGGATCTGATGTGCCTCAAAGTAATGCTTTAGCTTCTTTGCCGCCATATATACGCCATACGCCATCTTTTGGTAGTGGGGATAATTTTGCTTGGACGACGCTAACACCTCTCTCAAGTAATATACTGGCCTCTGTACCGATTTGCCATTTTCATCCCTTTCCACTACAATGACAGCACTAACAACTCGATTTGTCGCTGCTATGTATAACAACATAGGCTCCTTCTCCATCGGCGAAGCTAATGTAGGTGCCGTAGCAATCATCTTCTTCAGCTCTTGAAAAGCTAGGTCCGTCTGTGGTGTCCACACAAATTTGTCGGTTTTCTTCATCAGCTGGTATAAGGGTATAGCCTTTTCACCGAGCCGACTCACGAAACGACTTAGCGACACTAGGCATCCTGTGAATTTCTGCACATCTTTGAGGCACTTTGGCAGTTTCATTCTTTCTATAGCGGCAATTTTCACATGGTTGGTTTCTATTCCTCGGCTTGATACCAGGAAACCAAGCAACTTTCCTGCCAGCACATCGAATGTGCACTTGGCCGGGTTCAGTTTCATTCGGAACCTCCGCAGATTTGCGAATGTTTCCCGGATATCATCCAGGAGCGTGGCGCTCTTCTTGGTTTTTATGACGACATCGTCGACATATACCTGCACATTTTTGCCGAGTTGATCATGTAAGCACTTCTGCATGCACCTTTGATAGGTAGCTCTTGCATTTCTCAAACCAAACGGCATAGTGCGATAGCAATAAGCCCCGAACGGGGTGATAAATGATGTCTTTATTTGATCCTTAGGGTTCAATGGTATCTGATGAAAACCAGAATACGCATCCAGAAAAGACAACAACTCACACCCGGCAGTGGAGTCAATCGCTTGATCGATCCGAGGTAACGGAAATGGGTCTTTGGGACATGCCTTGTTAAGGGTGGTGTAGTCGATACACATGCCCTATACCTTGGCAGCAATTGGGTCGTCTTTCTTCTTCTCGACCATGACCGGGTTTGCCAGCCAGTCGGGATGCAACACTTCCCTGATAAAGCCGGCAGCTAGAAGTCGGGATACCTCTTCCGACATGACTTTCCTTCTGTCGTCGGCGAAGCGTCGAAGGGGCTGCTTCACCGGTCTTGCGTCTGGTCTGACATGTAATGAGTGCTTAGCTAACTCCCTCAGCACACCTGGCAGGTCTTGAGTTGACCATGCGAAGATATCCCAATTCTCACGGAGGAAGCTGCTGAGCTCGCCTTCCTATTTCTCCCCCAGGCCGGCACCAATGATGACGGTGCGGTCCGGGAATCGCTGTCGACCTGTACCTTTGTCTGCTTGGCTGCCTGAAAAACCACACTTCCATGAGGATTGGTCATAGCCGGCAGGCCGACTTGTGCCGCCTGCGCCATCGCAATAGCTTCTTGTAATTTCTTCTTTTCGCCAGCGATGACCAACGACTCGGCCAACGCAGACCCGGCCGCTGCACATTCCATTGAGCATTTGTAGTTGCCAGTGATAACTATGGTACCATTTGGTCCTGGCATCTTCATCTTCAGATAACCAATGTGAGTAGTAGCCATGAACTTGGCGAGTGCCGGTCTGCCAAGCAGCGCATGGTACGGACCGCTAAGGTCCACCACCTCGAACACTAGATTTTTGGTCCGACAGTTCTCCTTGGTGCCGAATAAGACGTCCACTCGGATCTTGCCTACCGGGGCACAAGACATTCCCGGCACTATACCATGAAAGGTAGTCCGGCTGGGCTCAAGCATGTTATCTGTAATGCCGAGCTTAAGCATCGTGTCGCGGTATAGGATATTGATGCTGCTCCCATTATCAATGAGGACCTGAGTGAACTTGATGTTAATGTCAGGCCCAATGAGCGTGGGGTCGACCACCAGGGCATATCTACTAGGGTTGTGCATAACCTTGGGATGGTATGCCTGGTTCCAGTTGATCTCCTGCTCCGACCAATACATGAACTTTGGGACTGCCGGCATAACAGCATTGACCTCCATCTCTCGCCTGCGCTGACTTTTCCTGTCAGTGGGCTTAGTGATGAAAATCATGTAGCTCTGGTGATGCTCCTTGTCCTCTTCTCCCGGTATACCCTGGGATTTTTTGTCCCTCCACCTGGTTGACTGCATTGTTTGCCTGAGGGGGTCCTTGGATCTGTGCGTTTGCGCCTGTGAGGGGTGGAGGTGGAGGTAACCGGCTTGCCTCGCTGTTCTCGGCCCGTTGCATCCAGCCGCGTTGCCGCGTTGTGTGGTTCGCCATCTTGTTGGGGTTAGTCGTGTCAAAACGACAAGGCTGATCTAACATCACCTCGAAAATATACTTCGGCTTATCTTGCCAGGGTTTCTTTTGTTCTCCCTTCTTGACCCACTGCTGATTTCCTGTTTTCTGACGCTGGCTAGGGCCGGCATCAGGCTAGTCCTGAACTGCAGCGACATGGGCTGGCCCATACCGGTAATCCGGCCTGTCATCTCTTCTCTTGTTGCGATGATCTTGATGATCATTCCTCCGGAACGCCCCAGAAGGATTGTATGTCGGGTGCTTCCTTTGTGGTTCTGCTGGCATCAGCGATGGCTGAGTCGGATCGCCAAGCGCGTACATGTCGGCGATCCTGATCGTTTCAGACAGAGTGGTCGGCATCTCTCTTTGCAGCCTCTGCCATAGCATGCTGACGTGCCGACATCCTTGGGCAAACCACGCTATGGCTTACGATTCCACTATCCCTTCACAGGAATTGCGGAGATTGTTCCATCTTGTCAGGTAATCTCGGTCGGTTTCGTTGTCTCTTTGCTTACACATGGACAACTGTTGAGGACGATTCGGCCTCTTCTGGTGCTAGTGAAATTGCTGACAAATGCTTCCTCAAAGTCTATCCAGCAATTGATGCTGCTTTCTGGCAAATTGTTCAACCATATCCTTGCCGGCCCCACGAGCATCTGGGGTACATAACGTACCGCCCATCTGCGATTGCCACCTGCCACGCTTACTGCCGTGACAGTCTTCCAGCCAATCTTTCGGCTTAGTACTGCCGTCATACGTTCTTGTACCCCTGGGCAGCTGAAAACCCGGGGCTGGTCTCTCCCTCATGATCCGATGCGCGAAGCAACGCGGTCCCGGAGGGCCTTGCTCCTCCAGAAGCTCGGACAGATAAATTCTATCAAGACGATGTCGAACATCCAGGGGCGATACCTGCCTGTTCCCAATTCGGCCTCCGAGCGGGCCGAGATTGTCGCGCTCACGCCTGATATAACCCTCGTCAGCCATGGCCGAGTATTCATCATCGTAACGGTCATAACGGCGATCTTCACCTCGATACAGGGGGTTGCGCTCGACACCCTGCTGTCCCGCAGCAGTATTAGGTGCCGGACCCCGAGGTCGGTGCCCATGGTCATGCGAGTAACGCTGTTGCTGATCTCGGCGGTTGCCGCCGGGACGCCGACCACTTTGGCTGTCATCCACCCTTCTGACTACTTGTTTCTCGGCCAGGGCCGGGTCACAGCGTTCCAACTGTTTATCCCAGCAAGAGTTAACGCTTTTGTCACGTTTGCCACCAGGTGAGGACGCTTGCTTGTCAACCAGGCCACCAGCATCTGCAACCGAGTGAATGACCTGAGATGCACCGGGTTTGCCGTGCATTCTCAAGTATGCCTAATTCTGTTCGTTGGCTGTTTGGAGCAGTTCTTTCACGCGTAGCTGCTACTGTCGAAGTGCCTCTCCCGTAAGATTCGGCAACTCTTCAGCCGCAGCCTCGGCAGCCCTGAGATTTTTGACAGGGGTATTGTCGCAGTCGTGGTGGTGTCACGGCAGATGCCATAGGATGGCTTGACTTGGGGCCAATGGACGAAGGAGGATCCAGAGAAGGGAGGACGTGAAGAAGAACACGCACGATTCACACTAGAACACACAGATTTACCCAGGTTCGGAGCCCTCTTGCCGAGGTAAGACTCCTACTCCTGCTTTGTTGTATTAGCCGAGATAGGCAAGCTCTACAATGGTGCTCCTTGAGCTGTATTCTTGAGGAAGAAGAAGAAGAAGAAGGGGAAACCCTAGAATGTCTAAGTGCTCGATCTCCTCTCCAGGGAGGTGTAGTGCTCTATTTATGGGCCAGGAATGTCACACTGACATGCGGGCCGAGTCCAACGTCACCTTCCTTGGGCCCCGCCGGGCACGCAGTTCGGTTCCCTCCAGGCAGTACCGCAGGGGACAAGACAACTTTACTTTTCCCTGCCAGCCTACAACGGGTACAGCTATCCTCTGCCGGCTTCCGTCATAGATTCCCTTTCGGTGCTTCTTTAGCGTGGTCACCTGACACCGGTACGCAAGCGCTGACTGCTTTTCTGAGATGATGATGTCGCTGCTTTACTTTGCACCGCGTGGTCAGGATAAGACCGTTGAAGGATCTCGGCACCGCCGAGGTCGAGGGGCTCGTCCTTATCCTGCAAACTTACAAGATAAGAAAACTATGCCGGCATACGCCCGGGATGCCGGCTTATCGTTAGTTTAACTTTATGATGCCGGCATACGTTACTATGCCGGCTTTGCCTTCGTTATCTCGGCTAGAGTTGTGTCGCCATGACCCTACCCGGGGTCATCCCCCCGACAAGAGCAGTCGCTTTCCACACTTTAGATGTAGCTTAACAATTATTGATGTTTTCCTTGAGCAAGGTCAGGCCCCGAAGGCAAGCGAGGGCTTTGGCTTCTTCCAGTTTGCTGCATCTTCGGCTTCTTCAAGTTCAGTACTTAAATGTTACTTTAGATGTAGCTTAACAATTGCTGGATGTAACTTCTAAGAACTAATCAAGATTTTTTTGGATGTTGTTTACTGTTAGTTTAGATGTCGCTTAACCATATTTGGATGTAACTACTAACTACTAAGGGTTTTTTTTGTGTGTGGTAGTTCATTGTGACTTTAGATGTAGTTTACCATATTTAGATGTAACTTCGATATCAAGATGTAGTTTCTTGAATAAAAGTACTTCTTCACTATACTAAGGATGTAATTTTGGCTGATTGTTAGACGTATTTTTTTAACACGAAATTATTTTATATCTATCATTCTAACAATTTAAATTTTGTATTGACAGGTTTTGTAATCTCCCATGGTTTAGGTGAATCCAAATAATAAAGAAGAGTGTAGATCAAGGTCAGTAGAACATATGGAGCTAATTTTGTCTTGCACACGCCAAGGACGCGAGTTTGTTCTTGCCAATCACCAGGTGTTAAATTAGGATCCGTATCTGCAAACTTCTTCAGTGTGTCATTCTAGTTGACGTTGTTTTCCTCTGATTCGTGCAAAAATTTGATAGTTTTGCACATGATGGGCATGTTTTCTTTTTGGTCGACTACGCACTTGCTGCACAACTTGGATTTCCAGTACATAAGTACATTTAGTTATCAGTTTCAGAGGTTAGAAGCAAGTAGCATTCTGTTTTGCAACTTGAAAGGTGTTGTCAAAACTCTACTGAATACTTGGATGTAAGTTAGGGTGTTTGGGACATGGAATCTTTTGTCGGCTGTCGCACCAGTGGCACCCGGGGTACCACCGCTGCATAACGCGTGGGCTACCTCGCTTGCTCCCCGGGAGGATCGCACCCCGGGCAGCACCCCGCGAGCTGCCCGGCAAGTCACCAGCACGGCAGGGCTAGCCGGGCTGCGGGGCTTGCCCTGGAGGGCAGCAAGAAAAATCCCGCCCGGGCGCTTCCCGGGAAGGTTACTTGCCGGGAAGGGCGTTCCCGGGCACAGGCGCCCGCTACAGGAGCGGGACCGAGTGGGCAGGACAGCAACACCATGTGGCCGCTCGGTGGGCCCCCCGTGCGCAGGGTTCGCCAGGACAAGGAGTGAAGCACACTCAAGCATTAAATGCACCGACAGAAAGGGGGTTCCCCATCCAATCAGCCTACAGTGACTGGCCCGGTGTAAATCCTAGGCACGTAGGACCCTAGTTGCAGGGCTACCCATCCTGCATGCGAGCCAGCACGGCAGGACCGAGCTGCCCTGGCTCCCTGTTCGCCATTTGTCACCCATGCACCGAGGCACTTGTGGTATCCCCTTGAGTATAAAAGGAGGACCCCCGCCAACGGTCAAAGGGGTCGGTCCGGTTCGGGTTTGAATGGACTCTCAGTTCACTACTAACTCTAGCCAATAGTAGCAAGTAGCACTTAGCTAAGAAGAGAGAGAGCACCCGGGGACTTCCCCCGGCAACTTGTAAACCGTCGCTCATCGATAAATAGCAAAAAACTCAGAAGCAGGACGTAGGGTTTTACACCTCAGGGTGGCCCGAACCTGGGTAAAAACGATCTTGTGTTCATCGTGTCCCAACACTTGACATTGGTCCCGCCAACGATCACCGGAGCGATTCCCGCCACCCACTGCCTAACCTAAAAGGGGGTGCTCGCGCATCACCGGTGTCTGAGCCCCGTGCTACGACATCGGCTATCACGAAATGATTGTTTACAATTTGTTCATTTTTTGTGATCAGATTATGAGTTACCTAGATGTAAATTTTGGTCGTTGAAGTTCGATCATCTTTTTTTCAAGTCAAACCAAAATCATCAAAAGATCTAGTGTTTGATCCTTTTTAGTGGTTTTGGACGCTAGCTCGAAGCGTCCATAGAAAAACGAATCCTGGAAGGACATGACAGAATGTGTGCAAGGGAATTTAATTCCGTGCCCTCGTTGGGTTCCCCGGCACGTGAAGAGGTGTCAGATCTGCTTTTAGAAAAAGTGTGGACAAACGGAAGTTTCCTAATCGGTGTTGTCCAAAGTGAGCACTCTGTACGCCAAATCGTGCACGCGCACTCCGTAGCCCTCCCCATAGACCAAACCTTAAGATTTTCCTTTGTACTTGCTTTATATAGAAAAAAACTTAAACAAAGAGATCTTTGGAAGCCCAAAGCAATCAGCGTTGTGCAATTCAACCTGGGCAGCTGGGCCGCTGACGAAACGGACTGCAGAAATGTTCCGTTCTCTTTAAAACGAGACGGCCCAACCAACCTAGTTGTTCACAAAAAAAAAAACTAGTTTTGTTTTGAGAAAGACGGACCATTTTTGGAAGACTCAACTCAGGCAGGGAAAGTTTTACAAAGTAAATAAATTCCGGGATACACAAGGCAGTAAGGCGGCGTAGGGAAGACGCCCGATGATAATTACTACGGTCGTCGTTGCTCGCAACACCTCCAATTTGGATCGCGGATCCGCGACGCGATCACATGCGTTTTACGCCCTTGGATGGATACGTACGGTGTAGACCAAGGAGCGGAGGCGCTACATGTATTTTTACAGAAAAACCCTCACGTTATCTCGCTATTCAGAATACCTATATAGCGGTTCGCGACTCCAGCTCGGATCTCAACCCTACCCCCACTACGGTCCGGCGAAATGCCCATGGTCACTTCGGCTTGACGCAACGTCTCGTCTGCGGCGAGCAAGGGGGGAGTGGGCGGTTGCGAGATGGAGGCAAGGCCTCATCCTTCCCGCGTACGGAGGGTAGCCGCGAAGAAGCGGCCGAATGCGTGGGGGAACAGTGCGAAGAAACTGCAGTGGCGGGAGATTGCCGCGTACTCCGGACGCGCCTTCGCCACGAGCACCGCAGCGGAGAGATTCCGCAACATACAGCTCCAGGTCCACCACACGCCCCTTTCCCGATTGTCTGGACTGGATTTGTGGGTGTCATTGGGGGTGGTTGGCATGGGTTTGGTGGTTTAAGGGTTAGGAGAGAATTGATTGAAAATCTTTTACTTGCACGAATTGTGGGAATAGTTGGAACCAAGCTCAGGGGATGTGAGCTACGAGGGCTATGGTGAGGAGGAACGTTGGCCTTTGGTCAATTTTTTAGGAGAAACCGAGAAAGTCAATTTTGAAAATAACGATTTGTTTTCTTTAATCATGCACTGGCTTCACTTTGGTTAAGTAATTGGGTGTTGGACTACATAGTGTAATTACATCAGTAGTGGTGTACTGGAAGATACTAAGAGGACAAAAAGGGTAGTTTTTGTTGATGTATTCATTTGTTGATTCTTTGGATGATCATCATTGGGATAATTTGGTTTGTTGGAAGAAAAATGTTTTGAATTCTAGTCTCTAGAGCATAACTTATGGTCGGATGAAATGGATAATATGAACTTGGTGCAATGTGTTATCACCGCTTCATATTTAAATTTCCCAGCCTTGAAAACGAATGAAAACTCTGTTAAACTCTGAGAACATGAAGTCATGAACTATGAATATATATGTCATGATCTACATTTCAACGATTGATTCAGTTAGTCCATTTACTTCCTCTTTTTAGAGATTCAAACTTGGCTAGTTAACTTTATCTCATTCCCCACTCAGTTGTTTAGCACTTAATTAATTCTGGTCGAGTTGCTTGGTGGTGCAAATAGTATTCCTTATTATAAAATCCTTTCCTGTATTTTCCCTTCTCCCTTTCTTCCCATGTATTTTTCCCTTTCAATCTGCTGACATGCCTCATACCATCTGGGGTTCTTATTTCTTAATGAAACTTATTTTAGTTTTCTTACTCTTTAAGGGAGAATTTGATACTCATGATCCTAAGGAGAATGGTTTGCTACAACCTTACTTGAGGAAACGATCTGAAATTATCGAGATAGTTGGAGCCTCTGATATTATATTTGCTTTATCGCAGTTGGGAATCTGTGCTGCGTTCAGTAGAGGTACACCTGTCTTGATATTGATAATGACCGTTCTGGGTTCAAACGATCATTCTGACATGCTCCTTGGTTCCAGCGACAAACCAGCGGATTTGCTTTATGAATGGAAGTTCAGATGAAGTAATTCATAGTTTGTTTTACAACAAGAACAACGACTCACTCATAACTGTATCAGTTTTTGGCTCCGAAGATTTCAGTGACTTAAGATGCAGGACAACTCCAATAGAGTGAGTTTGACTTCTATTCCTTTTGCAGTGTCAGGCTTATACTTTTTTCATTTTATTTAAATGATAGTTTACTCTTTTAAGGTATATACGGCGTGGAAAGCCAGATGCTGGTTTCCCTCTTTTTGAAACAGAATCCTTGAGGCCAGGTTTTGTGGAATTTGATGATGAAAATGGAAAGGTGCTGACTCACTCAGCTCATGACAGGTAACAGAACTCCATACCTTTTTAAGGGCAAGACAATTTACTCCGTCCTGATTATGACACTATTTTCTCATTTCAAACAGTATTTATAAAGTGTTTGACCTGAAAAACTACACTACTGTATACAATATCTGATAAAAATGTTCAAGAGATACAGACAAGGTATGGAAATCTCTCTTGATTTAATTTCCTAAATTTCATTGGCATTTTACAGTAGTCCTGTATTTTCTTGTTCGTGTAACTTTTCTGTTCGTGCAAAACTGACGCGATGTTTGATATCATTTTTCTCTCACAAGTAGAAGTACAAGACACCCCTTCAGGTTCAGATTGTAGTTTTTGAACTGTGTTGTGCCAAAAGAGACAAAAGTTGATTAGCCAATCAATTAATTAAATTGGTAAAAGCTGGTTAGGCAAAAAAAAGATTATCACAATTATACGGAATGACAAACTACTGCCTTAATCCACATAGTAACGGTACAGTACAATGGCTGAATTCTATTTTTATCTATTTGCACACCACTTCTGTCATTCAATGGTTGTCTTACCTTTCATCTCATATGTTCTAAGATCGCAACATTGTTAGCAACTTAGTTAAGATAAAGAAGCAGAAAGCAGGTAACCAAACAACCAGTTATCTAAAAGCAGTTCAACCCAATAGGTGGATTGTCCTAATCCACTTCAATGCCATATGGAACCTAACTTCACAACGGAATGGTGAAAGAGATACTGCTTTGATTCTTTAAATGTGCTTGAATTATCTATTGAATTTATATGTTTTGTAATACTTGCCAGAGAACACTTAATATTGTTGGGTCATTTGGAAGTTCCATTGTTAATTCCATCATAGGGAGATAACTGAGAATTGAAGAAAAATACAAGTGTTTGCACTATTACTGTGGTGCTTCTTCACAGAGCTTCCTCGCTTATCTTCCAAATTAAGTTCAATTTGGTTGTTATCTCAGAGTTGCATTCATATACCTATTAGCTATACAGTGCCTGGACTGGCCTATATCCAACAATATCTCTTAACAGGAAACAAGAAAGAATAAGCAAGTCATTATTGTATCTAGTCTCCGTTCTCCCCTAAGAAAGTCATGCTGCCCTACCTTCTTCTTGGCTGTATTTATCCTGTAATGTTCTAAGGACCATCACATGCATATTATTTTTGTTTGGTAAAGTAACTAATGATGAACATTTGGGAATAATAGAATTGTGTTTTGCAAAGTGCACTTCAGAGAGTGCTTCCTTGCTCTCCCAAGAAGTGAATATAGCAACTTTTAGGGTAAAGGCAACCACCCACAACTCTGCTACCGCATATGTTGTTATAAAAGTTTATTTGCAAAACAAAGTTATACTAATAGTTATGTCGTTCTTTGCCACTTCGCAGAAGGGATTACTTTATTGCTTTTCTTTCCAGAGAAAGTTTCTTGTGCACAACTTCCATTCACAAGTTTCATAATTAGCTCACAAATTTATATCTTATTGCTTATTGTTGCCTTCTGACAGCTCTGGTATAATGCTATTGATCTACACTGCAAATAGGGGCTATCTTCCTCTTGACATTCTTTCTATCGAAGATGGTAAGCTCTTGAAGTCATTCAGACATCTTCTTCATCACAATAAGAGGGTCGATTTCATCGAGCAATTCAATGAGAAACTTCTAGTGAAGCAGCATGGGGAGAACTTTCAAATTCTTGATGTAAGCATTTTTCCCCGTAGTATGGTAGGAAGGAAATAAAGCAAAACAATTTATTTTCTTTTTTGTCATGTACTTCTGTGTGTCACTGCAGGTGAGCAACTCCAAGATAATAGAAGTGAGCAGGAGTGCGTTTGTGACTCCATCAGCTTTTATTTTTCTGAACGAGATGCAGTTGGTCCTGACCTTCCGTAATCGAGAAGTATTGGTTTGGAATTGCCGTGGTGAATTGGTTACATCCTTTGAGGATCATTTGTTGTGGCATCCTGATTGCAATTTAAACAGTATTTATGTAACTACCAACCAAGACCTCATTATCTCTTGCTGCAAAGATGATCCAGATGATTCATATCCAGAGGATAATGGTAACATTTAAACTTTATGATGCTTCAACATGTATTGCTGATGTGTTATGATTTGTAACGGAGTTCGACCCCGCTGCTTGTTGCATTTGACTAATGTACTTCTTATTGATTACTAGTGCTGCCTATCAGTATATTTCTGTTTTATCTCGTCATTTTAGGTTTGGTTTGCAGCAATATCAATTTTTTCCTTCGATGGTAGTCATTGCTTCCAAGCTTAGTTTTGGCTCCATTTAATGATCGATGCATGCAATTGTCCGCACATTAGTGTACATCACGAATGTCTGTTATGCTTGTTTTGACCAAGTCCTCGAAACATCACAATAGGAATGAACTATTCTTCGAGTAACTTGAGTGCGATGTTTTCCAAATTCTCTACTAAGTCAATTAAACAAAAGATGCATCAGTAGTATGTTGAGTTGCATAGGTACATATTGGTTATTGCTTTTTTCAAGTTGTATGTTTGAAAAATACCCCTCGAACTTACTGCAGTAGATATATATAGGAAGGATGATGCTTTATTTCTCCCTGCATAACCTAATTTCCACTTTGATTTGTATGCAGCTTGTTCTATAAATGTCAAAATAAAGGCAAGAAACCTCAGTAAACAAACGAAGTCATTGAAGTTCCTAAATACTCCTGCGGAGGCCCTAAGGGACATCACATCTTTGTACTATGATGAAGAGCACGAAGAGATCTACACGCTGGCAACCAACATGGCCTTGTGCATGTGTGGTCAAATTAACAGCTGCTCAGGTAAGCAGGTTACATCAGGCACCAACAGATATTGTCATCAACATTTAGCACCATTACTATGTAAGCAACTTTCATCCTTGCCTTCGTGGTGGGAATGTGGAAGTCGTTCATGCAAGGATTTTTATCCCTACTCTTAACACTGGACGATGCTATGTAAGCAGACAACTGACATCGGGTGCGTTGGAGCAAAAATGACAATGTCGGTGATTTGATAATTTTGGCTTTCGAACGTTGTGGATCCCCTGGGAAATAATTCGTTCGGGCACCGGAACTCCAGTCCTCACAAGACCAGCTTAGAACACGTGAACAAAACGAGCCTTGCAGAAAGTTAGAAAATGAAAAATGCATACTACGCCAAGCAACTTCCAACTTCGCAACAGCTGCCTGCCGTGTGGCATGCAGTTTCACGCCTCACTAAAAAAAAGTTCGACCCTTCACATATAGCCGAGCAAAAATGGCTATCTGTCATGTTAAGGCAGCCCATGCGGCAAGACCAAGTTACAAATAGAGCTAACTGCAAGTAAAATCCCCTTTTCTTGATGTTCATGAGTTTGAGAAAGGTGCGGGCATATCTCAAATTATTCAACGATGCAATCACCCATGATCCATCGCAAAACTACAACACAAAATTGGCTACCGCAATTTTGAGTTCAGACTCTGGTATTTTACTTGTCAACAACTTCAATGAGTGTCGTCTCAAAATCAGCAGGAGCCTCAAAACCATGTAGGTTCATTACCGTGGCGGCAACATTGGCGAGCCCAGGTGTCTGGATATCGGACCGGAACTTCACTCCTGGGTGGAGACCAGGGCCTCCAATAGCAACCGGGACCTGCAAATTTACAGACGAGTTAAATATCAAATGATAAATATGAAAACTTGCGTTGGTTTTGGTTGTACGAGAAAAATATCAAAGCATAGCAACATTGTACTTACTGGCTGAAGCGTATGTGAGGTAAGAATTTGGATGCTGCCACTCTTGTCGAGCATCGGCTGACCAGCTTTGTTTCTTTTCACCATATCCTCAGCGTTACCATGATCAGCAGTGACAAGATAAATACCACCAACTTGCTCCACCGCATCTAAAACTATCTGTTCCGAAGAGAAAGAAGTGATAGGTTAAGTACAGGTGCAAAGACTTTACAATAGCAACCAAGCTAAAAACATCAAAAACATACTACCTCCGTTCCATAATTCTTGTCGAAATATTACATGTATCTAGACGCTTTTTAGGAATAGATACATCCATGTTTTGGTAAATTTGAGACAAGAATTATGGAACGGAGGGAGTATATTAGAACTGTGTAAGCAACCAAGTGGAAAAGACCAGGAAAAAAATAATCTATAGTGGCACATGTATCTCCTGTCTAAGGTTTATTTTCTTGTTCTCACCTTCACGGCTTCATCAGCAGCCTTGCAAGCAACCACTGTGGCCTCAATATCACCAGTGTGACCCACCATATCACCATTTGGTAGGTTAATACGTACCTACAAAAATAATATGCTAAGTAACTTTATGGGAACCGAACACAATCATCTATTTTAACTGTCAGAACTCTTTACCTGGTCAAACTTTCCACTGAGGATAGCATCCCGGGTTTTCTCGGCAATTTCGAGTGCCTTCATTTTGGGTTGCTCATTGAATGTGATACCACTATCACTTGGAATCTCTACATACTCTTCCTTGGTTTCATCGAAGTATCCTGAACGGTTTCCATTCCAGAAAAATGTGACATGGCCAAACTTCACCGTCTCACTGTTATGAACAAATCAATGAGTCCCGTAAATACAAATAAGAAAAAAAACAGGTACTCCCTCCGACCCATATTACTTGTCGAAATATTACATGTATCTGGACGCTTTTTAAACATAGATACATTCATATTTGGGCAAATTTGAGATAAGTAATATGGATCGGAGGGAGTAGGACTATGTACTTAGCACATAACATGATAGAACTCTAACAATCGAACCAAAACAGTAGAGCATGCAATAAACTAGACATAGTAAATGTTTTCATTTACCCTGTGAACATCAGTTCAAGTAATGGTTCCATACTGTCTTTGACAACTGATCATGACCAACAATTGTAGTACAAAGATGAATGTGAAGAAAGATAATGGAAAATCAGGTACTTGCCTGCAAGCAAAGGTGCGGACACCATTCTTTACCAAGTATTCACCAGATGTCCTCTCTATCAAAGGAGGGTCAACAAGGTACTTGCTTGGAAGCTTCAACTCGCCATCATATTGAAGCATCCCAGCATACTTAATTTTTGGTACACGAACACGATCAAATTTATCAAAATCAGCAAACTCCAGTGCTTTAGCAAGCATAACCATGCGATCAGCTCTAAAATTGAAAGTCACAACTGCATCACCATCTACTATAGGGCCTACTGATTTGCCACTCTCATCAACTATCACAAACGGGGGCAAATACTGATCATTGGCCTTGGGCTCTGCTCTTAGTGTTTTCACAGCTTCAAGTGCACTCTGGAATTTGTATGGCGCTTCTCCAAGCACCTGGGCATCCCACCCACGTTTGACCACACCCCAGTCATTCTGCAAATTATGAAAAGTATGACTTTGACTTCAGCAGGGAAAGATACATATTCCAATTCAGAAAATAGTTCAAAATTGTAACACACTGCTAAACAAAACAAGTTGCTGGTCGACCATAAAGAGAGTGTACCTCATAACGGTCCATGGTAACGTTCATCCTTCCTCCACCGGATGCAATCCTTGCATCAACACCCTTCTCACGAAGCTGAGAAAGATCATTCTCTATTGTCTCTACAAAACCAACACTACTGCCATCCAAAACATCACGCCCATCAGTAAGAATGTGAAGGCGAATTCTTTTTGCTCCCCTCTCACTAGCACCTTTTAGAAGTAACTGAAAATAGAGTGAAACAAAACAAATAATTTAAATCATCACAAGACAACAACCTAAGGGCTGAGCAATCATGAAGTCAATGGCATGATTAATCTAGCATACCTGCACTTGATCTAGCCGGGAGTGGACGCCACCATCACTCAACAAGCCAATAAGGTGCAGGGTACCTTTATCAAAAGATTCTTTTATGTAATTGAACCCCGCTCCTTCATAAATTTTGCCAGAAGCAAGAGCAGCATCAACAAGCTTTGCGCTGTAGAAATAAAGTATATTGTTCAATTAGCTTTGCAGTAAACAACCAGAAAGAGTTGATGGCTATATATAAAAAAAAGAAGTGAGAGTGTGAAAGAATCATACAAGTGAAGCAAAATAATGCAACAAAGTTGATATAGCAAGTAAATTTTCTAGATTCATTTGTGTATAGGCCATAGTTATGTGTAGGACTCAAACACCATAACCAACGCAAGCACAGAGCAGCACCGACAAGAGATGAATCCTAGCTGGCAATTGCTCAAAAAAGTTGACGATAACACGACACAAGACCATTAGACCATACTTACAGCAGATAATATATTTCCAAAATAAATACAAAATCAACAGCATACCCTTGGGCAAAAATCCGACCAGCACCAAGAGCATTGTGGCCAACTTCACTGTTACCCATGTCGTCATCACTAGGTAGACCAACAGCTGTTCCATGAGCCTTCACTAGTGTCCACTTCTCTGGAGCACCCTTTTATTTTCCAAAAAAACAAGTTTAGCTGAAGCATACTTTATAGCATATCTAAAAGAAAGTTATGAAGGAAAAAACTAATAGCATTTGCCAAAACTGCAGACAAGCAAATCTAGCTTAAATACAACATATGAATTGGAAACACTGTAGTGAGACACTACATAGGCGACTAGTTACTAGTGCACAGTATTGACAGTACTTGAGCAAAAAGGGACTGATAATCATCACATCAGATTCATCGCCATACCCGAACAAAGTAATCCAAACTCACAGCACATGGGCCTGTGCAAGATAATTCAGACAATAATATGTGTCTACTGGCTGAAAGATTACAGAACAAGCATGCTGAACAAAGGATCATGCAACAAACTAACAAAGATGCCTAATCTACAGCAGAAAAAAATGTGGCAACCACATTAAGCACAATTTGCCACAACTTTTAGGTATTTGTTGGTGCACGCTTCTTCATGCACCATATGTCATATAAATAACAATTTGCAAACTTTCGCCACACTTGTGGCTCCAATTTTGTTAAAAACATGTTTAGTCTTAACCAAACATGGTCCGTCAAAAGAAAATATTAAACTAATGATTGCGGTTTTAAATCCAACTTTAAGGGTACACAGGTGTAAGGAAACATACATTCTTGAGCGAATCCATGACGGGCGTCTGGGCGACATGGATGCAGTTGTACTTGTCAGGGCTGGCCTCGCCCCATCCGTCCAGCACGATGACAGCCACCGTCTTTCCCTTTGGGAGCTTGGGGTGGTCAGGCAGCGTCCAAGAGGAACCTGAGCTCGCCATCGCCTACATAATCACACCAACACCAAACAGCCATATAAATCAAAGTTACATACAGCAAATCCACAGAAAACAGATCTGCACTACAGAGTGACAACACAGTATCATCAACTAGCACTAATCATTAGATCGGTCATTTCAATCTCCAACAACATCAGTGACTTAGTGTGATTAACCACGTCAAGTGCCTGAATAAAACTGAACAATTGCCTGTATCCATTTCTCTATATGGGAAATCCCTATAAAAGATTCTTCTGCCAGATCCCTCTTCTCCCTATCAAATTCCCTAGATCACCCCCCCCCCTTATGTTTCAACTCTCATATATTTTATTCATATCTTGCAATCTTTTTCCTGAACAACTAGATTGCAAACAACTATGATTTACATCTAATCTTTCCTATTGATTAAAAGTTTTAAACTATATTGTTCAAATTAACTACAATACTATAACTTAAATAGCAGACAATTTAAACAGCAATAATAAGGTTTCTAATGAATATATTATATTTGCTCTTGTTGTAACATATTTTTTTGTGGTGGCTCTTTTTCAAACGGCTATATTTCTACTGGCTATCTTTCTAATGGCTGTTACTATAAGCTATTTCTAATAGCTATATTTCCTAGTCTATATATGCAAATGCGAGGACATTGCCTGTTCTCTAACATGTTGTCACATCTTACTCTGGCAATACGTGAGTACATTGTTATTAACATCAGTTGAAGACGACAACAACGAAATCATTCCCATAATCCACAATGAAAATTTGTGGTTGAATGCTCCACGCCATGAAAATTATATGCGATTCAGACAGCAAGCAAAAGTACCAACAGCAAGTATCAGTATCAATCGAGACAACGAGCGGCAGGAGCAAGCAGTAGTATAATTTAGTAGTCCATAGAGCAAACAGCACATAATCAAGCAACACATAAAGCAGCAGTAGTATTTTTTTTTTTGCCTATGGATGATGGATCGTTCCCCTGCTCTCCTATTTCTCTATTTCACAAATCAATCTCGATTTCTCTGGCTCACCCTCTCGCTTTATCTTCTCCATCTACCCTGCATCCTGCAACCTCCCCTCCCGATTCGCCCACTTCACTCCTGCTACCTCCCACTCCCGATCCACCGCGGCCACCACCTCCTGCAAACTCTCCCTGCGGATCCATTCGACTACACCGCTAGCCTCCACCGCCGCCGCCTGCCTTATCCATGCCCCTGCTTCCCCTAGCTCTCCCCGACAACGCGGCAGCCCAACAGATCGGGCGGCGCCTCGTCCAGATCCTCTCCCCTCGCGGTGACCCAAGGAAGGACCCAGCGGTCTTCCTCGTCGAGCAGCGGTCCGGAAGTGACCGGCATATTCCTCAAATCAAGGATGAAGGGGAGGAACAAATCAGATCAGAGAGGTTGTTCTTACCTTTGCTTTCGCTTTTCTTCCTGTGGTTTGCGGAGCAAGAAGAACTTTTTCGAGGGCGGAGGATAATATGAGAGGGCAGGCGGGCGGGCGGGGTATTAATAAGGGGGGAGCAACGGCGACGAAGGGTGCGAATAATTTAGGGTGCTGCTGGCCTAATCATTGGACGGTTCGATCAACGCTGTGGGGGTACCGATTCGAGCCATCCGACGGCTGAGGATTGCGTGCGTACGAGCTAGCAGAACGGGAAATTCCCCATTGTAAGTACTTTTATACCAACTGATTTGACGGACGGACGCAAACCACGAGATCCGCCAGTTTTATATTACGCCCCTGGTATTGGACGGCCCTGATGGTGCCGCCTGTCACGGAGTCACGTGACTTTCGAGGCCTGGATCTCGACGTCAGATCGCACGGGCGGGCGTGAGAGGGGGCCCCCTTTCGGTGGATATTCTCTTCAGATGCCGTTTTGGTCGCAGCGTTTTCTGCCTCTTCCGTTTTCGTTGTTTCCAGTGGGGAAAAGGCCCTGTTTCTTGCTAACCAAACAGCTGTCTGATGCATGGAAATATTTGACCTTGCAACCCGGGAAACAGCGTATTCTTCATTTCTTCTGGGAAAGTTTGGCTGGCTGTCCAATGGGCTGGATGACGAGCTGGGCAGGACGAAAAAGGAGTCTGGGACGGGCGTCGTGCGTGCGGCACAGCTAGAAGAACAAATTACAGCGGTAGTCCATGGGGCCGCACCGGGCTTGGAAAACCAGTAACGTCCCGTCGTTACGCCCAAAGGTTGGACTCGTTCGCTTTCTCCTGTCACCTGTCGACAATGCACATCAATCACCGTCGTCTTTTCTTTTAGACTAGTAGATTTTTCTTTTCGAAAAAATTCTTCCGGAATCTGGTCAGGGTTTTCTGGACCATGGGGGACTTCGGTTGGGGGGCCTGCGCATTCGATGCATTGCTTCGGGCCTGCAGCCTCGGCCTATCCAAAGTGTTGGATTGTTTATTGGGCCGCAAAGGGTATTCTGGCAGGATGGGCTAAAGGATGCTTCTACGCAAATATTGTGCGTTTTATGAGGAGCCAACGTAATTTGAGTAAAACCCTAGCCGCCGCCGTTTTCAAAGAAGCTTCGATCTCATCTCCAGTGTCTGGCATCAAGTTTTATTTATTTTTTTTGTTAGGTTTTTGTGTGCTTCTCGACGGCGTATTGACGATGGAGACGCCGTCATCTAGAAGTTTGGTGTCATGGCTCCTTCATTGTTCTAGTGTAAGCGTTGTAACCTATACCATGGAGTCAGTGATTCTCACGACACATCTTTTCAGATTTTTGGTTTTTTCCTTTGTTGGTTCATCGACGGAAAAGTAGTTTTACAACATGTCTTGCAACGGGTATGATCCCGGCCATGGTGCGTTCAATACTTCAATGATCTTAGGTTCTCACCGTTTGAGGTGGGCGGCTCATGCGGCTTTTCAAAAGCTCTAAAGTTAGTTCAGCTTGCGCAAGCATGATATTCTGCAATTTTGTCGACAAATACGTGGAGGAATATCAAGATGAGAAGGATGGATCAAGAGAAGTTTATTTCGAAGGACTACAATAAAGTTTTTAGTTTTGTTAAGCTTTTTTATTATTTGTGTCCGTTCATATATCGATCTTTTGTACTTTGCCTCTTAGAATCAACAAAGTCAGATTGTTGTTCTTAAAAAAAAAGTAATTTGAGTCGATGCCACCAAGGTCCAAGCACCACGGATACTTGACGCCAAATAGAAAGAAGAACACTCGCCGGGCCT
Organism: Brachypodium distachyon; assembly: GCF_000005505.3. NCBI lineage: Eukaryota > Viridiplantae > Streptophyta > Magnoliopsida > Poales > Poaceae > Brachypodium > Brachypodium distachyon. The sequence goes on along the minus strand of NC_016132.3, from coordinate 52,255,011 downwards.
AAGAAGTTCAGACACCATAAAGCAGAACAACAACCGACCAAATTGAGCGAAAAACAAGAGTACAAGTGCCCAATCTGCTTTTTTCCTTTTGCCTAGCTACGCCCCCACTTTTCACACATCATGAAACCGATAAGCTACAAAGAGTGTTCGACCCTCTGGTCGTCAAAGTTCTTTGGTGTTCATACAGTTTTTCAGTTAATAACAGCAGTCCGTAACATTCCGGTTGTGCTATGCAATCAAAATCAGGGGATAAGTAAATGATGAAACGCTATCACTCATATATGACTGACGGACGTCGGACGATTCCTTTTCTTTTCGAAACAGACTGACGGACGAATTTCAGCAAGTAAGCAGGAGGCAACAGCTCGCCACACAGGACAGAGCAAAGCAAGGTGTCTCTATTTTTTTTTAGGGGAATCAACTTTATTAAATCACACTAGAAAGAGTACAGTGAATCAGAAACTGAGGGCTCATGTCCAGCAATACAGTCGATACCTCATTCACCCACGCAAAACATCCACATTCATGAGCGACTGCATTAGCTGAACGCCGAGCAAACGAAATAGAAAAACTAGAAAACAAAAGACTAAGTTCACCGATTTCACTTAAGATAGGAGCCACCATGGCTCTATGATTCCTCCTCTCCAGCCAAAGACGAACCAGCTCCGAACAATCCGTTTCGATGATGATGTGGTCGAAGTGTTGGTCCCTCGCGAAGAGAACCGCATCCCGCACAGCCAGCGTCTCAATTATGAGAGGGTCTGTGATACCCTGATACGCCCCCCGAAAGCCCGCGGAGTCTCTTGCAACTCCATCTGTAGATATCGAGTGTCTATCCGGTCTATCTTTCCTGAAATTCAGAGCCGGTCGCACATGAATCATCGGGTGGCTACCTGGCTAGACTGACACGCCTGGCTACCCAGAAAGTGTGTAAGCACCAGGCTTTCTCTCGGTTCTAACTGAATTTCAGATCCCAGGTGTGCACGTCTCTTCTCCAGGATGTCACGGTCCCGGGGCTTGCTATAGCTAGCAACCAGCCAAACGTCGAGTCATGGTCTTTCCAGTGTCACAATGAAAAGGCAGACACAAATCTTTCCGCAAATATGATTCCATGTTTCCATCTACCAAGGGGAGCAGAAGAAAAGGACGAAAATGATGTCCCTCTCTAGATCTCTCTGGCGATCCTTTAGATGGAATCAAAAGCGATGGCCAATCAAACACTGCCCAAACACTGCGAGAAACTCGGGATCCAGGCCAGGAACTGCATACGTAAGGCTTCCAAAAAGAAGAGGAAAAAAACGTATACAGCAAGATCAAGCTAGACAGCACTCTGTAAAGGACGAGGTGTTATCTCGAGAGTTGGGAAGACGAGAGCCGTATATACAAAATTGAAGTATTTTTCTCGCGAAAACAACAACAACAACGGAAAGAATTCTAAGGTAACATAATTCATGGCATGCTGTCGACAGTAGCTAGGAGTGAGGACTTTCATGAACCCAAAAAACCTCAATTTTGTATATGTACGCTTTGTGGGGCATCAAGGAACAACAGAGAGATCGAGCTCTGCTCCCATGCCCGCACACAATGGATCGATTTTCACCATCTCACAACAAAATCCATAACCCCAACCGCAGGCAGGCGCAAGGGGCAAAAAAGAAGCCTATAGCTTGACTAGATCATCAAAATACAAGAAACGAATAAATAAACATAGCTAGTAGCATCAGCTAATCATCTAGGCGGAAGACCAGCTCCTGAGGAGCGAGGGCCCGGCGAACATCTGCTCGAGCGCGACGACGACGGCCATGGCGAGCGCCACGCCTACGCCGCTCCCCGGCTGGTGGTGCACGGCCAGCCGGAACACGTCCGTGCCGACCACCTCCTCCTTGGGCCTCACCTCCGCCACCGCCCGCCTCTCCCCGTCGTACACCACGCAGCTCCGCTTTGCGTACGACCCTTCCACCTCGTAACCCGACGACGAAAGCTCCCCGGATCCGCTCGCGCAGCAAGGGGTGACGTGCGCCAGCGTCTTCCCGCCGCGGGCGCCGCTGCGGCGGACGCAGTAGACGGGGCGGCGGGTCTCCTCGCCCGCGAACACGAGCCACTGCTGGCCGCTGAAGGAGCGCTTGCGGCGGACGGTGAAGGCCGGGCGGCCCGCGGCGTCCATGAGCACCACCTCGTCCCCCGACTCCGACGCGTAGCTGTCCACGCGGTACGCCAGGTCGCCCCTCGCGTCGAACACCGTGAACCCCTTGCAGTCGAACAGCAGCGACTTGCGCCACACCGTCAGCACCGTCGTCGCCGTCGTCGGCTCCTCCTCTGCCGCCGCCCGCTCGCCGGCGCCCCGCGCGGGCACCACCACGTTAGGGTGAACCTTGGCCATGTATCAGATCGATGATCTCAAAGAGTTTGGAGAGTAGTAGCTAGCTCTGGATGGGGCGGTTGCTGAGTAGTCGTCGGCAAGCTATAGCTAGCTCAGAGCTGATTGAGCTAGGCTAGGCTGCTTGTTGGTTCTGAGAATGGAGTCTAAGGTGGGTGGGGTGCTTATATACAGGTCCCGTGCCATGGTGGGCCAAAAGAAACTGTACGCCTGCGGACTAGAAGGCAAAGGCATGTTGCTCTGACGTGCGTAGGGACAGGGGTGACATGGGGTGCTGCTTAACGACCTGTTCCTTGATTAATCAATTGTGCCAGTTTGTTTTTGTTATCTCCGATTGTCTGGAATAAAAAGCAATAACAAAGGGAGGACTGCTTGTATAGGATTGCACGTTATTCACCAGAATCCGAGAACGATGATGCATAAATCAACCAGGATTTGTGTACTGCTACTGCATTTCTTTTCCCCAGCTATTGCCCAGAAGCCACTCGATCGGATCAAGATCAAAACAGCCCAACATCTTCCTACAGTTTTGCGCGTGCATGCTATACGTGTCAGATTAATTAGGTCCATTAAAGCTGCATTTTCTAGTTTATCTTGCATCATCTTACTACGTGAACAGAAAGATAACGATGCCGCATTTTACGCATGAAACGTAGAGACCTATTCCTACATGTTCGATTTGGACGCGAACTGTTGATTGTTATCCACGTACTCGCTTCGAGCGCCGGGCCCGGGATCGACACGCGGCAGGACGCCAGGCTTCGGGTGGACAAGCCCGCACCACAAGAATAAAAGGAGAAACGCTAGTCTACTGCGGCTCAGAAAGCGATCCAAGTCGCATGGCCCCGGGTCGGCACAAATTTATTCCATGCCGATAACATTCCATTGGTCTAAACGCTAACGACACGGTGCTTGTTCGGTTAATCAACGCGAGGAGTGAAGGAATGTGATTAATTAACAGAGCATGACGATATCCTTCAGGGTTAACTAGCTTAGCTAGTCACGATCAGGGGCTGTGGTTGAAGGATAACAACGTTGCTAGGCATACTAGCCAGGTATATATCGGTCACTTCTTCTTTTGGTAGCATTCCAGGTAGCTGCTGAGAAGTGGGAAAGGCAAAGCTTGTGGCTAGCTCAGAGCCATCTGTAGTCAATTCATTGGTTCCCTTCTCGGTGCTAAAACTGGCTAGACTATTTTAGAGACCTAGGGGCACCTGTACGTGCTCATAATTTAACCGGTCATTAGATATTTCTCATTTAGATCAGTATACGTACGCAAAACATGTTAATATAAATGAGTGCGACAAATGGAGCTGGGGGATTGGCTCTCGGTTCGATTGACGGGCTAGTACTGTTTGTTTGACAAATAACAAATCAAAACTACCCGAGCTCCGAGTCAAATGATCATGACGAGCTCAAATAAGATTAGCGTGATTTTAATCTTTCAACTGATAATTTAGACTACCCTCTACACGTGGCATATAATATATTTATAATCTTGACGACGGCTCCCATGTATCACCTCTAAAAATACATTCAAAACATATATGTACGTTGAAACGGTTTTGGTGCGCTGATACATTATTGACGAGCTATCCACCAAACGGGCGAGCAATGGTCAGCATCAGCTGGCCTCCTCCGTTGGTTGGGGAGATGCTCCACGATTAAGACCGGGGGCAGTATCGGACTATTGGTGGAGACCAGTACCCGCAGCACAATGATTTTGTCCGTAATCTTCGGCCTAATCAATCAATTTTATGCGGATGTGCCGTATGATCAAGGGTACGTGTGCGCTGGACGAACCCGCAAAGCTGAACTATCGTACCGTGCATTTCAAATCAAGGTTGCTAGCTACCGCTATCAGTTAATTATATTTCCCTTTGTCTAAAGAAGGGTAATACTATTACTTAGTACATTTATAATCTTTTTTTCCTTAACAGACATCTTGCCCAACCTCTGCCAACATCAATCTGGAAATATCAGCAACTATTTATGTATTTATGAAAAAGATATGTTAGTGCTAGCTGCTAACAGGTTACAGGAGTACTGTGTTGATCACATGATTAGCTTTATTTAAGTAGCCACACTTACCCACTAATCCTGGTTTTTGAAGGACATATGCAAGGATTAAAAGGCTGTCATGATTTATACATTACAAAATCATCCCTTGCTCGCCACTATCGATAACGGTAGACCTTTTGCTCGACAAGCTCATCCCGGCCGGGCATGTGACACTTCCTTTCGATCCATATATTTTAGTAGTAATTATATAAAGTTGTTTGTAGTTTACAAACTAACAACTATCTTTTTGGATGCATTACTCGTGTGCACTGTGCACGCACCACCCCACTAAGCTTTTGCTCTACTGCATATATGCATGTATCTGTTGCTAAGATCTCGAAAAGTATAAACACATGCTTCTCAAAATAAAACCCAACGGATAGCGCCCATCCCCATGCGGATATCATGGTTTAAGGGAAGAAAACATGTACTACATGTAGCCAATGGGAAGTATCGAAGGGGACAAAAATTAAACTTGTCATTTGCTCTGCTCTCTAGCACCCCTGACGCTGTCACTGTCCCCCCCATTTACTTATGCAATGACACAAATGCCATCTTCCTTGATTTATCGCGACATACACAGTACCAGTGCTAGGAACAAAAGTGTAACCTGGTTAAGTTGACAATCACAAACATGCCAAAAAGAAAGAAGTAAAATCAACTAGTACTATGCCGGAACGTACAGGCGACAGGCCCGATCGATGCTCCAAGACACAACACAATGATGGTCCAAGCACCACAACATCCGTCAATCTCAGGCTGCTACTACAACGTCCAATCTGGCTAAAGAAACATGGGAGGGCGGACAGGAGACAGGGCGATTAATACCCACAACCTAACTGCACGATCCCAACTTAAGCAGCCAGCATCATGGTGTCTCTCCATTGTCCCGAATGGCGTCGACGCCTAATCAAGTGGCCACCTACCCATTAACCTTTCCCTTCTAAATCCCTAATTAATCACACTCCTTCTAGTACCCCAGAGATTAAGGAAAGCGCGCATGCAGCGTGTCCCCAGCGGCACAATCTCTCCGCGCCCCCCGACACCGTCGCTCTCGGCTCTCCGACCCCCGCGCGAACCGAACTGCGCCGGGCCCCACCTTACCGGCCGGCCGATCCCCCATTGCGTCTCTCTGTAGCCGACGAGCGGCCACACATCGCGTCACGTTGCCTTGTTCCCCGCTGATCGATCTCGCTGGATCGGCTTCTGGTTTGCGTGCTGTGTGCTGCTGCTGCGTGGGTCACTGTGCGGCGTACTGTAGACCTGTAGTGGCAGGGAGGGATCGAGTAGAGTAGTGGTATTCCCGTGATCCCAGGTTGATTTGGGGGCTCCGTGGCGCGATGCTCGTCACAGGTCTGCTGGCCCCGGGGGCGCGGCGATCGGTCGATGGATGGGCCGCGCGCGCGGTCAGGTTGAGGATGGAGGCTGCAGTCTGCGAAAACGTTGGAAAAGCACGGGGGTATCCAGCTATCCATGCGAGCGAAACAGGCCATGTGGACTGGAGTCGAGATGAACAATGATACGAGCGGATGGAGGAGTTGGCGATCGATGCAGAGAGTTTCGTATTTAGTGCCGCCGGATAGATGGATGGGGGAAATTAAGGGGAACGCACGCGATCGATGCATAGCTCTGGATGCCGAGAACTGAGGACAGCTGGTAGCTAGAACGACTAACCGGCGGACGACCGCGTGTTTCCTTTTTGGCTCCTGTCTCTTCGGCTGCCATCTTCCTCTCCTGTTCCCTACTTGGAGAATCCGTCAACTTTGATGAAAAAAAATGGAGAGAATTTCCACTAAATTTCCGAGCTTCAACAAGATATACGGGTTGCAAAGGTATTCGATTTTTTTTCGTGAACTTTTAGTAATTGTGCCCCGACATTTTGAGAGGAGTTCATGCGGCTTTTTAAAATTTACAAGGTCAGTCCAACTTGTCTCCAGGTTTCGCAGTTTCATCGCTAGATATGCAGAGAGTGTAAAACGTGAATACTAGATCTAGAAATTTTAACTATGAAGAAGCTCGGTGTAATTTTAAGTTTTATCAAGGATCTTGTTGTAGGTGTAAGCTTCACTTTGTTTGGTAATTTGTATTCTGATCTTTGAATCAATATAGCCATAACGATTGTGATTTCAAAAAGGGGAGAGGGGGCCGCAGGGGTAGGTTTTTTCTTTGTTAATTCTGGTGATTTGAAGGGTTGCCATGGGTCTTGGTAATTTTAGCGATTTGGAGAATGGCCCTAGGCTTAATGGATTGTAGCTCCACTCCTGATTTCAAACCCATTAATCACGATACAATCAATGGTTCAATGCAGTACTATGTCCTAGCAGTAAGCTGCACGAGTGGATCCAATGGCGAAAGACATTTTTCGGGAGTAATTTGTTCAAAACCACTACTTTTGGGTCATTGTGAGGCAAAAGAACGAAACCACCATATTATAATTTATTAAAAAAGACACCATTTTTCAGGTAGGTTGTTGCATGAGATAGAGAAGAGATTGCTACTAGCATTGCGCTTATTTGCTGGTCGATTCGGAGGCATAGAAACAACATTGCGTTTGATCATGCCCAGCCAAGTGCACGGAGGATCATCACGAGATTTTTCGTGAGGCTGTCAACTGGGTCAGGGCTAAACTCTTTTCGGGAAGAGGCTTTGGGTGTTCAGGTGTTGACGTAGTGATGTGGCGTGACACCGGCTAATACGTAAACTCTAAAACCTGTAACTGCTGCATCGTAGCCTCCTTCTTTAAACGATGATACACCAACCTTGGTGTATTTTAGAAAGAAAAAAAAGGTAGGTTGGTGCACAAAGCCCAAATGGTTGTATCATTGATCCTAATCCCGATTCTAACATGACCAGGACGTGTTTATTGTTACAACCATTAGGTTCATGCCATGGCAAAGATGGAGCTCAAGACTGCCACTTTTTCGGATGACGTTACTTGAAACACCATTTTGCTATTTTCTTTTGCACGGAACCCAAATATATAGTTTAATGCATTCACATTAAATTTGCCAGCAATGCCCACCCGTTCTGCGTTGGGGTATGCTAGTCATGAGGAGGAGGACAAGAAAGAGAGAGAGAGAGAGAGAGATGTATCACTGGATATGTGTTCCCGCTTGGACATAAGAGGTTATAAGTGGTGACGATGATGGCGGTTAAGTAGATATGTGTGCGATAATCCAGTTCGCCTTCCACGTAAGTTGCCGCATCCTGAAAACTATTTTCGAGCATGGGTGTTTTGTGTTTCCTTTCACTTCTTATCGCTAGCATGCGCTCGTTAATCCCTCATCATCGTGAATCAATCCTACTATTTTACTTTGTTTTTTATGTCAATTGATTGGAGATTAATCGGACAAGAACAAACTGGCTTTTGAGCCCCATGTTTCATCACCGCAACATCCTCTGCTTGCTTGAAAGGTTTTAAGCCATCCATGTGCGAGGCGAAGCTTATGTTATCAAATATCATGTCGAAACCTGTAGGTTGCATATTTGAGTTTTGAGCAAAAGGCTTGCCCAAAATGTAATCGTCCTTCAAGTTTTTTAGCAAAGCGGTGGTTCTAACTTCTAAGTAATATTGTCCTGGAAAATGTTGAACTACGCCATGTCAGATGATGTGCATGGTAGTTGTAGTGTCAAAAACACGCCTGACAAGTGGGCTTACACATCAGAATCGAGATTAGAGCCGTTAATACAATTGTGTAGGTTTTTGTTTAATTTGATTGAAAGGTGCTGATTTCGTGTAATAAATTTTTAAAATGGTAGTGGCACCAACTAACAATAAACCCAAACAGTGGTTTTGGAAGATCTACGTTTTGTTTTTTGTTTAGAAAGGAGGGGACTGCTCCCAACTCCATCCTTGTTTCAGTAAAAAAAAAACATTGCTGAAATCGCCAACCACACATGGGACAGAGTCTGTGCCGCATCGAAATGTGAAGCCAGGTCACATACCGGCCCGTTCTTCAGAGAACATGGCTACAGGTAACTGAAGTTCAGTAACCGAAGGCGAACAAGGTACTTTAAGATTAGCTGATTACTAACAGGCCAATAATAAGTGAGTAATATAACCAAAACACACCAGCTAGTCTCGGGACATCAAATGACAGCCCAACCAGCCTCAATGTGCCTGACCTGGACACTGCATCCTTGTCGGCTGTTGAACACTTCGGTGGACACCCGTGCCAGCAGTCTGCCCCCTCGCCGTGGCGGTGAAAGACATAGCTAAGTAGTTTACACAAAACGAGTGCTCCAGTACAAAGTGGTAATCCAATGCAGATCGGTGTCTGAAATAACAACGAAAAACACCATTGCTCCTCGACACCAAATCTGACACAAGATGATCACTGACAAGCAACCATCCAAGCAGTAAGAGTACAATAATCTCAACCTTCACGTTCCACGATAAGAGTAACAATTACAAGCAGCTACAAACCCAGGACAGGGTACGTATGGGGCGCACCAGACGTACACAACGAATCCGGATGAACAATAATATACACTAGAGAATTTCGAAAATAAAACGAATTAAGAACCTACGGCACGAACTCAGAAGCCTACAGTGTCACTAGACCATCTGCTATTGGCCGCGGCCGACCCCGGGACCGGCCGGTACGCCCCGGACGCCGCGGCAGCCGGCCGCTGGTTAGCGTTGCTCACGTACTGGCGCACCGGGTCGCTGCTGCTGGGCGCGGGCGCGGTGACGGCGGCCATGGGCGCCCCGACCACCACGTACTGCTGCACCACCAGCACCGACACCGTGGAGGAGAAGTCCGACGACACGAGCATGTCGCCGATGGGCCCCAGCTCCGGGCACTCCATCCAGTCGTCCAGCGCCGACGTCATGGGCGAGCCGGCCTCCCCAGGGCGCCGGCCGACGATGTAGAGCTCGTGCATGCTGTTGTCCATGCTCCGGATCGTCGCCACCGTCTCCTCGCTGTTGGCCACCATCTTGTCGACGTAGGTGATGGCGTCGTTGCCGTGGTTGCGCGCGCGGAACTCGCCCAGGTACTCCTCGTCCATCTGCAGCTCCGTCTTGCTGCCGTCCGCGTTGATGGCGATGGCGCGCGAGTCCACGTTCTCGTAGGAAGCGGCGGAGCGGTAGGAGCCGGAGCCGGAGCCGGAGGAGGAGTTGGAGTTGGTGGAGAAGGAGCGCGCCCTGTAGTCTGGCGGCAGGAACCGCAGGATGGTGAGCCAGACGCCCGGGTTCTCGACCATCCGCCACGCGTAGGCCAGCGCCTCGCGGTCGTCCGGCCCGCCGAAGAAGAAGAGCACCACGCGGTGCTCCGTGGCCATGCGCGCCGCGGCCGCGCTGAGGCCCCGGTCCACGAGGATGGCCACGGAGCACGGGGACGTGGAGAGGAGGCTCTCGTTGAAGCCCCGGATGGACGGGTTGATCGGCTCCATCCCGCCGTCCACCGTCTGCTGCTTGTGGAAAGGGATCACGATGAGGGACACGTGCTTGTCCTCGGCCAGCACCGACACGTCGTCGTGCATGGTTTGGTACGGCGACACCGCCGCCAGCGTCTGGATGGAAACACCTCCTGCGTCGCACAAGCACCGTTTGTCGGTCAGCCATTTGAACTTACAAAATGTTACAATAGGCACTCATGTGTCATGCCTGCACTGACCGGTAAGCCTCTCGTAGTTCTCGAAGGCGTTGAAGATGTGCTCCGTGGCAGCGGGCAAGGCAGAGGACGAGCCTGACCGGTTCTGCTTCGAGGCGGAGGCAGCGGCGGCGGCGAGCATGTTGGAGGCCCGGCCAGTGAGCTCCACGAGGTGGAGCGCGTAGATGAAGATTGGAGAGCGCTTGCTCGGGTTCGAGAGCTCCAGAAGCGACAGCACAGACGGCACGTTGCGGGTGGTGTGCACGCAGGCCAGCATGCGGAGCTCGCTGTCGTGCCTGATGCGCTGCAGGTTCCGCCGCTTGTACCCGACGAGGCGCCGCGACGGCCGATACACGCCCAGCACCACCGGCGTCACCAGCGCTGTCATCGCCACCGACACCAGCACCATCACGGCAAACGACTCGTCGTCCAACACCTACGCAAATCAACGCATGATCTAAGAAGATGATTAAGGGGAAATTAATTTTAGCTACTGGGGTACCTCCTTGTCTCTGCCAATGTTGAGCACGATCATCTCAACGAGTCCCCTGGTGTTCATGAGGAATCCCAGGGCGATGCCCTCGCGGAACGGCATGGTGTAGAGCGCGGCGATGATGATGGTGCCCATGATCTTGGCAAAGCTGGCCATGACGAACACCAGCACGAGGAGGCCGACGGTGATGGGGTCCCTTACGTTGGCGATGTTGGTGCGCAGGCCACTGATGGCGAAGAAGAGCGGGAGGAGGAGACCCGTGACGAAGTCCTCGAGCTTCTCGATGAGCGCCACGCCGAGCGTCCCGCTGGGGATGACGAGCCCGTAGACGAAGGCGCCGAAGACGGAGTGGATGCCGATGGCGTCGGTGCACACGCCGGCTAGCATGACGCCCGTGAGGATGAGCGAGACCTGCATCTCGCTGACGGCCTCGCCCTCGGGGATGCGGCGGATGAGCCACCACATCCCGGGCCGCACGGCGTAGAAGCAGAAGAGCACGAAGGAGACCCCCGCGAGGAGCACCCAGAGCGACGAGAGCGCGGTGCTGTTCACCTCGGAGATGGCGATGGCGAGCGCGAGCAGGATCCACGCGCACATGTCGTTGACGATGGCGGCGGACATGGCGATGCGGCCCAGCTCCGTGTTGAGCAGCTTGATCTCGGCGAGGATGCGGGCCAGCACGGGGAACGCCGTGACGGAGAGCGCGACGCCGAGGAAGAGCAGGAAGGAGCTCTGGTGCACGTTCCGGGACACCTGGTGCCGGAAGATGAAGGACGTGGCGATGCCGATGCAGAAGGGCAGCGCCATCCCGGCCAGCGCCACGAACAGCGCCTTCTTCCCTGACCGCCGGATCACGTCCAGGTCCATCTCCAGGCCGACCAGGAAGAGGAAGTAGAGGAGGCCCAGGTGCGCCACCGTCTCCAGCGTCAGCAGGCTGCGCTGCGGGAACACCATGTTCGCCCACACCTCCATCTGCCCCATCACCGAAGGCCCCAGCAGCACGCCGGCCTGAACACGTACGCGTCGACGATCACAATTCACAATGCGGGCATACGTGATTAGTACATTATTCACGGGAAATGTCGTAACGCACGAGGATCTCAGCGATGACGCGGGGCTGGCGGAAGGGCTTGAGGAGGAGGACGAGGAAGCGGGTGGTGACGACGATGACGGCCACCTGGAGGATGAAGAGCGGGAGGGAGAACTCGAGCGGGTTCACGCCCTGCCAGATGCCGTTGGTGGTGATCATCATGGGCGAGTAGCACACCACCAGCCCGGCCGCCTTGGTCCCCGTCGAGTTGCGGATCTGCGTCGTCACGTTCGTTGGCAGGTCCATGTCGGCGTTCAGGGGCGCTACGGTGGACGCCATCTTGGCGCATGGGGAGCGAGACCTCTCGCGCTAGCTAGCTGGATCACCCGCTCGCGTCTTCTTCTTCTTCCTCCCTGCTAGATTTGCCTCCGCTGCTGGCTGCGTCCTGCGATCGAATGAGTTTGGCTTCGACGTACGCTCGGGAACGGGTTCGGGGGAATGAAGTGGTCAAACGGGAGCAACAGGTGGGGTCACTGCGTTGTATCGGCTTTCACTGGTTGCCCGGGGACTTTGGAGCTTGCATGCGGAGGGTCTCTGCTTTTGGTTTTTGACCGACCACTCACTTTCGCTACGAGTTCTACCACGCAATGCTTGGTTCTCATTAACTGTCTTCCGCGAGACATGCTAAATATGCCGCACACGTGCTTGGCCCATGATTGAAGGCGTGAAGGCTGTGTTTTGGCGTTGCGCACTTAATTGTGAGCTCCTGGGAGACGTTCGCGCTCGTGCTTAGTATTGAGTATAAACTTCATGATCAGTGCAGGTAGATGTTGCTGTGTGGAAATCGAATTTATCCCGTCAAAAAAGAAATCGAATTTACATGAGACTTAGTCTGTACCAAACTGATGATATTGCCGCGCCACACGTTTTAGTGTCACTGTCACATGAGAGTACTGAGATTTCTGCCACTGCGAAGAGATGAGAAAACGAGGAGAGACAACATGGTCATCTATTACATAAAGGGCGCCTGCATAAAGACGGTATCAGTATAGCGAAAAAGAAGTTTAACAAATACTCCTGCAGTTCCCCAGAAGCTGCTACGTAGCTAGAGTTGGAGTTTCAAGCTTCTGTTCTCTAATATATTTCAAAATATTCAGATTACGTACTTGAAAATGTCATGTAAATTTATCCCGCCATACAGTTCTACCAGACAAGGCTTTAATTGACATGTTGCTAAATTACGGGATGAGATGTTTGATTTTGAGCTCCGGAGAACTTCTTGTGCACCATGAAAGTTAGTTTTTTTTTTAAATGTCTCGTTGCTTGAGAGATAAAAAAACAATGGATGTGAACTAACTGTGACTGTCAATATAATGGATTTTTTTTTTGACAAGTGATTACGTGTTGCTTAACAAAATTGATTGGATTACAATCAAGCATGACTTGACGCATCACGCAGGATGGCATAGAATCATGCAAAACACCACCACTCGACACACTAATAGACCAACGAGCTAAGCCATTAGCAACTTCATTACTCTGGCGGTCGATCTTGCGAAAACGGATGCCAGGATCAAACACCATGAGATTCTGAATGTGTGCAATGATGCCACAGATAGAAGAGGATCCAGGCATCTTACTATTGATGGCTTGAATCACTTCGGTACAGCCACTTTCTACAATAATAGGTAAGGTCGAGAAGCCGCGAGCCATGCGCAGACCTTCTAGACAAGCCGAAGCTTCAGCCGTTGCCGCATCCCGGCAATGAGCAATCTTGTTCCAGGCACAGGCGAGAACGGTCCCATGGTGATCCCGAAGCACAGCACCCCAACCAGCCGAGTTATCGGTAGCATAAAAACTTGCATCAACATTAAGTTTAGATTGACATGCTAGTTAATTAGGTAAAAAAAATTGTTTTTCGTATCTCAATATTGATAGAGTCTAGTTTTGGTCTCTAAACTCTAATTTCAGACAAGTTTGATCCTAAACTTCTTAACTTTCAAACTATCAATGCATATGACCAATGATGTGGGGGTAAATATTGATAATTCAGATTTTTAAATAAATATTGTATATATAAAAGATACAAATAAAGTAGGTGCTGGTATGCTCAATAATGTATGAACATTCATAAAAATCATTTGTTATTTTCTATGAATTTTCTTGTAACTTGTTCTTAGAGATTCACGGAGTTTCTACAATTTTAATTGAAATATTTTATTATATTTAAAATACGATCGTTTCTTCTTTATTTACGCTGGCATCCTGTTTTTTGGTGATTTGTTTTTCAAACTTACTACGGAGTAATTTTATTTTCTTTTGCAATGTCTTGGTGATTGGGTTACCAAATGTGTCGAACCACCACCAGATCATCAGTGGTATCGCTTTGACTTGGATGAGATGCCAAATCTACCTGATATTGAAAGTTGAGTATAAAACCTGTATTGTTTCAAAATTTAAAGGTAAGTACTTAACTAAGCCACGGTCGAGAGAGAAAAGACTGATTTCGGTAAAATATATTGGGATGTTTGTCTGTTGTTTCGATGAACATGTACACGTATTTTGTTGAAATGATTGGACACCAATAGATGAAAATTATTAAAGTTGGTGACGATGTTGTTGCATGTTTGAAGTTTGGTGGTATTGATTGTTCTCATAGCTTTGATGTTTTTTTTTTCCTGAACTCTGTATGTAATACTGGATCCGCACGGAGAATTGGGGATTGATGCGATGCGACGCGACAGGCTGACACACTATTTTTCCTAGCAACTCATCGGGGCCAACTTCACTGCTCTAGCGAGTGTAGGTTGCTTTTCACGCCGACCACGTCGCGGACTCGAAAGCGTTCGCGCCACCACACGACAGCGTAGAACGTTGTTCTCCGTTCCTGGTCGTTTCCATTAGGGCGTGCACAACAACGCGTCGCCCAAGCCGGCTTGTAGCTCGCAGGCTGGAAGGTCACGATGGCGGCTCCGTGACAGTGGCTGCGTGCCTCACAGATGTTAGCTAGAGCTGCGTGCAGAAGAAGCGGGTGTGAAAGGGGAGAAATGAGACGAAAAGGTACTTCAGGAGAGATAAGATAAAAAAGAACAGTATACGGAATAAAAAGTAAGGACGAGAAGGAGAGGTAATCACTAGTCGGCCATCGCGATTCCTGAGCGGCCTCGCCTCTCAGGTCTCAGCCCGCGTCGATGCCGGTGCAGCGCCACGTTTCCACGTACGTGATGGGTCAGAGCACGCTGCAAGACCGCACTGGTGAGGTAACACGACGTTGCTCCGGTGTGCAGGTGCGAGCGTCTACGTTGCCATTTCTAGTTGGGTATTTCCGTATTTGAAAACTAATGTGTTGGTTTGTTAGACGTTCGACGACACGACAGAGTACTACTTTCACCGCCAGCATAATAAGTAAATAAAGAACACTAGAGCTGATCACTTTATGAATCTCTTGGATGAGAACACAAGTTTCCTTGCTGCAAAGAAAACATATAGCGAGAGAAAATCAACGGCATATAGGAGGAGTACTTGATTTCCTTTTCGTAAATGGCAGTAATCTCTGCATTAGGTATTTAGGTGGTAGTAGTAGTTTTTTTTGCAGGTAAGGTGGTAGTAGTAGTTACTTCCCGGTAAAAGAAGTGGTAATTACTGTCCCACCAAAAGGTGTTAACGGTGTTAATTACAGACGACTAAGATCAGTTTGTTCACACCCAAATATCATCCATACCATATAATTTCACACGCTAAAACGGAAAGAAACGATCGTAAAAGCAAGTAATTACGAGCACGCGTAGTTTTTCCTTTGTCATAGCGCTGCGTAGAGCAGTTTCCAAACATAAACCGCCTCCCTCAAAAAGAAAAAGAAAAAACGCACCGTGTTTATTCGCACCCATCCCTCTGCGTCTGCGGTCTGCGCAGAGGAAGCTATGCGGAAACACGTAGCCTGCCATTGCCCAAAATGCGGCATGAAAAATTAAGGTGGAAAATTCCTCACGCTTCCAAAAATATACGGCAAAACCCCAGCGAGCCCGGGCACCCCCAAACACGAACTCCTTCTCCCTGCCGTTCCCTCTTCTTCCCTTTCCCGGCTTTCCTCTCCTCTCCGCCATACTTCCCGCTCCCCTCCCACCTCCGCTTTGACCGCCTCCCCCCATATCTCCCTCCGCCTCTCTCTCCCTCCCTCCCTACCACCCGCACGAACACACGCGCAGAACGATGTCAATGTGGCGCTTCTCCCGCTCCGTCCTCCGCGCCGCAACCGCGGCCGCCTCGGCCCCCGCGTCGCCGTGCGGGCGATCCGCCGCGCGCCGGCTGTACCCGCCCCCCGCCCTGCAGCGATTTCGCTACGCGTCGCAGCCGGCGGCGGAGGCGGCCCTGGGGAAGGACCCGGAAGCGGAGGTGACGGCGGAGGAGGCGAGGCGGCTGATGCGGCTGGCGAACGTGGAGGCGCTGAAGCGGCGGCTCGGGGACGGCGAGGTGATCCAGTACGCGGAGCTGCTGCGCGCTTGCGAGGACACTGGAGCTGCCCGGACGCGCGCCGAGGCCACCGCGCTCGCTGGCGCGCTCGACGAGGCCGGGGTCGTGCTCCTCTTCCGCGACAAGGTCTACCTCCAACCTGACAAGGTCAGCAAACCTCGCATTGCCGCTCTTCCCTCGACCTATCCCGTATCCTTCATGCTTCAGAGAAATTACTGTTCACCTTTGGTCTTCTGTGTTTGCGATTCGGTTCCGTTCGGCTCGGTGATCCGGAGGACCTATCTGATTCTAAGTTGGTGTTCGACCCGTACGGCCGTGGTCGTCCCTGATGTTTTTGAAAATTGTAAGGCACTAAGGCATGTCCGATCCGATGCACCCAAGGGAGGTATGCGTTGAAGTCATTTCGTGCTCCCTAATTCGGTCCCGGAAGTTTGCCTCACTTCATCGGGCTCCAATCCAACGGATGATGGCTCCTAGTACTGATCCGCGTGCCCGTACCTCTGATAGCGACCTTCAGGTGTTCGGTACATTTCCTCCAAGGACTGCATCTCCTGTAATTTTTCGGTCCAGGTTCTGAGTTTGTGACTTGTTTTCGTTTGGCAAATCCCACCAAGGCTTCATGGATTTAGACGAATATCGGTCAATGGATTTAGACGAATATTGGTCCATGGATTGCACTCATCGTTTTGCACGTGCCATCCGATAGCAATGCGATAGTCAGGTGGAACAAATTATAATTCATCGTCCATTTTGTTATACACTGTTCTGCTACAATAGCTGATTGGATGTTTGGGACCGACGTGGTATTGGTGTTGCTACCATGGCCAGCCCGTAGACAGGCGCCAGGAGCAGTCCACTTGTCGGTGAAACTTTTTTCTTTTCAAAAAGCCGTCTGGTTTTGCTTCAGGACTCAGCTCCAAGAGATGGCTACTGGTGGGGGTGATGGCTCACTTTGTGCTCCTCCTGGGTGCGCACGGCGGCCGCACCAGGGCAGAAGCTAGTATTTCCGTTTCGTCCACGGGGATAAAGCACCTAATGAATACTTTCTCATGTATAGCTTCCTTTGCTCTGGGCTTGCTGTGTCATACAGGGATGGGTCGTTGCCTTGGAGAATCCAGTTTGCTTTTTTCTTGTTTTCATCTTTTGAATGGTGGGTGACTGCTTGTGCAGGGTGCCTAGATCATGTTACTTAAGTACCTTAACGTACTAAACTACTAGTCCACCATGTTTAAAGTTTGTCATTTGATAGCAAGATCCTTTAGTAGTTGACAGAGGAATGTGATTTGCTTAAGCTGGCAGTTTTTTCACAATGGGCATCTTACTCTTTTTTTGTATAAGTAATTCTTAGACGCACTACACGATTACATTATGTTGTAACTTTCACTTTTCGTAGATATGCTTTGCTTATTGAAACCTCCTTGTATCACGTGCTGAACATTTGTAGGCCCTGTGGCTAGATGGGCGAAAAGGAAAGTTTCCTCTCATTCTCATTGGGTTGATGGTAGTTCATGGTAAAATTAGTTAGTATTAGATGTATGAGGCAAAAGCGTGTAGTTGCCAGAAAAAAAATACTACTATTCCTCTCAAGCATTTTTTTATTTTGATTTCGTTCCATATTTTCTACTTGACTAGCAAAATACCCATGCGCTGCTACGGAAATTAGACTGTTTGCTGTATAGACAAAATAGACTAAAATTACATATTACCGACACTGGCTCCTAATTTATGTTAGCTTTTGGTTGTAAACATCATTACCATATTTGTCTATTACAATAAATTTATAGACTTATTGTTTAAAATAATGGGATGGGTTTTTTTTAATAGTATAAAAAGATGATGAGATGACAACCGCTATAAGAGTAAAGAAATATTTACTTGAGCCTGCTCTCTTGTATTGCCATTACTTCAGAATTCTAAGTTTTGTCTTCATTGATATATGCTGAGGTTTCTTGCGGTCTTACTTGAAGTAGGGCGCAGTAGAGTAGCATTAGCTGACATTTAACATTGACTGTGGCGGCAGTAAAACATTAGCTGTACTTAACGCTAGATTGCAGGAGTGAAGATTAGTTGATACCAAACATATATGCAGAGACTGATTTTCTTTTGTTTGCTTGCTATAGATTGTGGATCTTGTAAGAAAAGCTATGCCCCTTGCACTGACACCCGAGGATGATCCCAGAAAGGAAGAGCTCAAGCAGCTCCAGACAAAGTTGGAAGATATCAACAAGCTCGCACACAAGCAAGTCCGACGTATCCTCTGGTCTGGACTAGGGTTCTTGATCACACAGGTTGGGCTCTTCTTCAGGCTCACCTTCTGGGAGTTCTCATGGGACGTCATGGAGCCCATCACATTCTTCACAACTACGACAGGACTGGTTGTAGGGTACGCATACTTCCTCATCACATCAAGGGACCCGACATACCGAGACTTCATGGAGAGGCTGTTCCAGTCTCGGCAGAGGAAGTTGATCCAGAGGCAGAACTTCAACCTGGAGAGGTACCTGGAACTCCAGAGGTGCTGCAAAGATCCTTTGGAGAAGATGTGGGGCACAAGCCATTTTTCGAGTACTGACATTGCTCATCTCCACGAGTTGTCCGTTCAGAAATGACAGCCTCCCTTCGCTCTAAACACTAATCTACAGTGCTCTTATTCATCTTTGATTCTTTTGGGGTAATGATAAAAATATATTAACAAAGCTGATTTTTCTTGCACTTGTCAGGTAGACCTATTTCTTCGGAACCTTTTCATGGTCTTCTCCTACGCAAGTGTCTAGGCCAGTAACTCAGTGTAACTATACTCTTTTTTGTATAATTCTGAAGCACAAGCAGCTGATGCTTGGAACTTGCCAAGAGCTGTATAACGCGGCAGCTGCTGCTAATCAACAGTGTTATGTGATCCAGTTGTTTTTAGTACTTCTGACTGATACCTGATCTCTTGGGCCTGAGTAATTTTCTTTGTTGATGCCTTGATGGCATATCTGAAAGAGTAGTATTTTCTCTTGGTAAACTTTTAGTGTTTATTTCAGTGTTGACTTGAATACCAAGACTTTACCAAGGTATACCATTCTCCAAGCAGCCTGTGAATTTTTTTTTTACCGCACGTACTGCCTTGTATTTGAAAGTGAAATTTGTGAAGTATTTATGGAAGGGAAATTTGTGAGGGTTGGTAGCTCAAACTGTGATTTATTTATCACGTGCTTTGAGTCTAGATCTGCGGATGAGTTGCAGCGAGGACTCGTAAACTCTGCGTCGACGTCGACGGTCGATTGTGAGCCGAGGCGGCGACGGCCACCACCAGAACGTTTCCGCCTCCCTTGGAGCAGGGGCGGAAGGTTGCTGCATCGGCAGGGTGTCCTGAAAGAGATTTATCCATCGGTGTTTTGGTTCAAGTCTTCAAGATACCCAGACTGCTCCCGAGTGGATGCCATTTTCTCGGAATCCAGGAAGGCGTCCCGTCTTTGCAAGTATCGTGCCTCTCGGTGGCTGCTTTGTCGATTCGATATCGCTTCTTGGAATGGGCAAGTAGTGGCGTTCGTGTTGGAGCGTGGTCTGCACTTCTGTTGACTTTGACTGACAGGTGGAAATAAATCCGTTTCTCAGAAACATTGATCACGTTGAAAACAAACACCCACCACCAGAAGCACGATAGAACGCCTGCAGAAAATGGTATACAGACTATCACTGAAAGTATAATCTAGGATTGATTTCTAGTTGGTTGGGTTGGTTGGCGGTACACTTACTACATCGCATTAATCATCCAACCAATTTTTGTAAGCGGAATAGAGTTTTATTTACGGATCTTTGCAATACCGATGATTCAACAAAAACATCCTAGATACTTTCACAATGATGATCCGAGTGTACCTTGCTCCATTGCGAGTCCTTGCGAAATTAACGCCATCGTCCTGCGTACGTTCTTCTTCTCTCTACCTCTTCCCTTCACAAGTTCCTCTAATGGATGAAGAACAGCCTTTCGGTGTGTGTGATCCTTCTTCTGATCGATGTACGTACAGAACGGACAACCAGCGCTCCTTTTATATGCTATGGACCGACGCAGCTTTCAGCCGGCAGACGCAGCTTTCCAGCGAACAGGCGTGTCGCTCCATTGCCGTCCGCTTGCTTCCCCCGCATGTCAATTAATCAAGTGCTAACTGCCTTTGTTAATCGCACGGCTGCATGCAAACGGTGCGACGTTCCGGCGAGGAGACGTCCAGCGCGAGCAGTGGCCTTTGTCAATTCATCACGTGCATGCGCTGAAGCCAACTGATACATCCATTCAATTCTTTAATTAGCAAAAGTGCTACTTCCTTTAATACAGGCACACCATGAAATTGAAGATTAAACAGAGGGAGAAGAGAGGGAATTAAAACCCATAATCCTAATCTATTATATTAGCATCCATCACACTAATCTTTTATTATTAGAATCCTTCTACAATTTACATTGGCCACAAAATATTCTTACAATTTTGATTTTGAGAACATTTGGCAAGTGCTAGTTTATCTTGTTTGACTGAAAATCTTTTTAGTTTTTTTAGGAAACCCCGCACATCACAGGCGTCTCGTAGTTGATGAGTACGTCACTCCTCCTGAAAGAACAACGTCGGTTAAACTCCGAAATAAATCAAAAAAATGCAAGCATCCACGTCAAGTCTGGGCTGGTTCCACCACAAATAACCAACCACCTGAGCTAGTTTCAGTTTGTCTGGTTGTGCAATCTTTTCATTCAGAGCATTGAAAAAAAAACACAAAGATAAGAAAAACATATTATTGCAATGTCATGTTCACTCGAATCTGTAGTTGCACCAAAGTTTGTTTGATTGAGCCTATAAAAAACATAGGAGCCATAACAAGAGGTTTGGGTGGATGAAAATTTCCTACTGAAGTGCAAAGAAATTCTTAGAAAATTTTCCTATGAGATTCAATACTACAAATCGGACGACTCACATAGTAAAGGATTCCAATCTTGTAAAATTTATATATAAAACCTTTGAACCAAAGAGGCCTAAGACAGAAATGCAATTATTTTTTGTTTACACTGAAAGCAAAAGAGGTTATAGACTGAAAAACTGGGTTCTTGAGATGGACATAACAAACCGAAAAGAATATTAGAGTAATGCGAGTAGGAGAGAAGATAGTATGGACAAGAGCAAAATAAAGATCCATGGGCTACTTGAAAGACATGGGATTGGGACATGCCAATACAGTCCAAATTACTTTTTTTTAATTGCGACCTTATTTTGTATCCAATGGGAATAATATATGCGTGGGAATCTCGTATAGAAGTCAATAAGAAGGCATAGATGATTAGCTTAGAGATGCGATGATAAACTCAAGAGCAACCATTTGATGGAACAAAAGGTGAAGAGGTCACGGTGGACCAAAATAAGCTGGATACATAAAACAATGTGGATTGCTTAGTTATAGAATGTTTTTTTTCTCAAATCCTAGATAATTAAGCCTTTCTCGATCGGGATATCTACATGTTCTCTTGGAACTCGTATCGTGATGATCATCAACCAGTGGAGTGGACTACCGAAATCAAGGCAGTTGCAAAGGTACAGTGAAGCAGAATATATACGAAGTTGCAAGGGAAGTCAGAGACAACAGAAGATGGAATAGGAAAATCACAAGATAGTCATGTACATATATTATAGACACACAAGAACCAATTTGTCTGAAGGACTTATTGGAGAAATTAAATGATCAGATAGAATTAATTAACTCCTATTACAAGGTACGATCCGAGAGGGGTCCCGTCCCGATCGAGCTTAAAATTGTATGGCATTCGCATCCGCCGGCCAATCTCTCCTTGTTTCTCATGCATCCTCGTCCCTTCCGATGACAAGGCCAGTAGCAGGTAGTTGAGCCCCGGCCCTTTTTTTTATTCCTCGAAGGAGAGAGTAAATTAAGCTGACAAGAAGAATAGACGTGGCGGCGTACGACGAAAAAAGAGAAACGAAAAAAGTACTCCTGCTCTTCCTGTTGTTGTGTGTACAGCAGCTAGCACCGGTTAAGCGTGCGTGCATGCATGCGCTGATCATTGTCTGACAGTGCGTGGGCTCTGAATGGATGGATGGATGGAGCTTAATAGTAAATACTTAGGCGATGATGTAGGGCGGCGGGAGCGGCATGCCGACGACCTTGCCGCAGCGGAGGCCGTTGTCTGGCATGTTGTACTCGTCCCTGAGCGACCTCGCGGGCGAGGTGACGCTCATGTACAGCTGCTCGCCCATGTAGTACCTCTCCCAGATGTTGGTCCTCAAGTTCCACATGCCGGCGTTGTCGAACGTCAGCATGATGGCCGTCCACGACCTCGGGTACACCTGGATCGTGTGCCGGCTCACCGTGTCCAGCAGGTTGTATGTCTTCCTGCAGTCTGGCGTCCATAGCCCCGGCCCCATGCTGCATGTATATATATATATATATATATATATATATATCGATCGTTCGTCGGATTAATTCATTCATTCGATGGATCATGCAATGCAGCTAGAGAATCGTACGTACCCGGCGGCGAAGAAGGCGTAGCCGTTGAGATGGAACGAATCGATGCTCTTCTCAGGGTTCTCGAAGACGACCTCGATGAAGGTACGGAACTCGGCGGTGAGGATGTTGGGGGCGACCTTGATGGGGGTTCCCTCCTTGGGCGGCGTGTCTCCGATGAGGTTGTACTCGAACACCCCCGTGGTGGCGTTGAAGTACTCGGCGAGCTTTGGGGGCGTGTCGGGGTCGACGTGGGACACCCCGTTGAGCGCGTACCGCTCCTTGCCGTCCACCTTGGCGCGGCTGGTGGAGAGCTTGATGGTGCGCGTGATGTTGATCTGCCCGTAGTGGTAGGACCCCTGCGGGTTGGGCCGGGCCGCGCTGGCCGTGAGGTTCCAGCGGAAGGACCTCCACTGGTTGATGGACCAGGCCCATCCGTTGGGCGCCTCGGGCAGCTTGGGCGACGCCGGGACGCTGGAGCCCTTGTAGCGGATGATGGCCGTGATGGTGCTCACCTCCTTGATGAAGCGTGTGGATGCCACCAGGAGGTAGTCCCCTGGCTTCTGGTTGGCCGTGACGAGGAAGGACAGGCACTGGCCGACGTGGACGTCCAGCGAGTCGTACTCGTTCTGCACGGTGTGTGAGCCTTCCATCTCCACCAGCTTGATCATGTGCCCCTGCACGCGCACGTTGAGCGAGGACTTGATGCCGACGTTGCAGACGCGGAAGCGGTACGTCTTGCCGGCCTCCACGTTGTACATGGGCGGGTTGGAGGCGTCCTTCTCGTTCTTGCCGTTGATGAGGAGCCCCGCGGGGCGGCCGATGCTCTTGCCGGTGTCGATGTGCTTCTCGAGGACGGCGAAGTCCTTGGTGTACCAGTCGCCCACGAGCACGGAGAAGTCGTCGGCGGGAGGGTCGAAGGGGACCGGGATGAGCGGGCGGCTGTGCACGGACATGAGCCCGTACCCTCCCGCCGCGCGCTGCATGCCGATGCTGGGGAAGTAGAAGAAGGTGCCGATCTGGTCCTTGGACTGCATCTTGTACGTGAAGTTGGTGCCCGGCATGATGGGGCACTGGGTGCCCGGCATGCCGTCCTGCCACGAGTTCTTCCGCTGCTGGATCCCGTGCCTGCGCACACGATGCATATATATCCTCCAAACCAATTGAGTTGAACTGAGAACACGCACTTTGACGCACACGTATACGTACCAGGTGAAGAGGAAGGGCTTGTCGATCTGGTTGAAGACGTTGACGACGATGTTGTTGTTGGAGGTGCAGTTGATGGTGGGTCCAGGGAACATGTCGTTGATGAGGATCACCTTCTGGGGCACGCCCATGGGGGACCTCGTCCCGTACGTCACCTTCCACTCGAAGAAGAGGTACGGGTCCTCGGCGCGCACGGCGGTCGACAGCGCCGCCAGCAGCAGCAGCGCCGCACTGCAGGCGCGCATCGTCGTCGCCCCTGCTGCTGTCATTGTCCTCCTCGTCCCCGGCGGCGGCTCTCCTACTTTCGGTCGGTTGTCGGTTAAATTAGGATCGATCAACGCAGCCGCAGCGGTGGATCGACCGGATTCATGTGGCGACGGACGGAGATTGGGGGGCAGAGAGACAGGGGAGGGGACACACAGGAGCCCGAGACTTATATGTGTTGAGGCGCCATGGGAAGGAGTGGTTGGTTTCCTCCAGCGCCCGCGATGCCCGCGCGTCCGCTCGCCTCGGCGCCGCCGATCTGGCTCTGTGGCTCCACCGCCTGCGGTCGGTCCCGGGTTCTATTTCTTGACCCGTTCCTGCATGCATGCATGCATATGCATGGCACATAGGTGCGTGGCCATAGCGCTCGGTCGGGCTAATTAAGCTCGAACACTATCACATAGGGATCATCATGACTACTGGTTCGTTCGTTTCTTGGTGGTGCTACCATGATCCTGTAACCGCTTGCTAACTAAGCTCGAGATCTTACCCAGTGGACGTTCGTATCTCACAGAAATGTGATCTTAACCATCAGGATCAGACGTTACATCGGATCACATTCCACCGCAGGGATCGTATTGCAACTGACATCCTGACAACCGTGAGGAGTTTGGATTCGGTCATGTTTCTCCCAACGTTGGCTGCAAGCCTTACAGGCCCGCCTGTTTGAGCAGCAAATATTTGGGCCCGTTTCTTTCGGTCAGCTAGCCCCCCTATCTCCAAGCCCGACCACCAGCCCACATGGCGAAACCCCGCGACACCCGCACCGCTGCACATGGCAGGCAGGAGGCAGGCAGCCAACGGAGAGGGGAGCGGAGGTAGAAGGAATTGAGGAAAGACGAACCCCGCGGAAGCGCAAGCGCAAGCGGACGGCCATCATCCGCGCCATCGCCGGCCGCTTCCGCCTCCGCACCGACCCAGGTTCCCCTGCATTGCCCCCTCCCCCTCCCTCGCCCTTGCTGAAACCCTTGCCCTAACACTCGAACTACGGCTGCAAATCCAAATGTTCTCTTAATTGGAGTAGATGCTATGCGTTTCTGTGTCCTTGCCTGCGGTAGGAGTAGCTTCGATGCGTTTGCCAGTGCTTTATTTCATGTCATGTCGCACGAGATAAATTCACCAACAACCGTTGGTTGATTTAATCAGAATCGCATTCGAGCTACGGTCTGTAAGTTTATTTTGGGAGAACTGCAACCATTGATGGGGAGAAACGTCAATTATAGAAGCAAGGGTCATGTAAACTAATGTGCGATACACACAAACAAAGCAGGCAAAATGTGTGGAGCGAACTCAGTGTTGAGTTTCAGGGTGGGAGGGTTCTTCTGATATGCCGCCACTGCTATTCGAGCCATTCTCGGCTACGACCCTGCTGTACGGGTCCGCCGTGGCTTGCCCTGCATGCTCAAACTCTGTGACAGACGAGCTAGATGAGCTTAGCCCTTCATTTTGGAGCATCATCTCGATTTCCTTCACCACCGAGCTCATTGTGGGCCGTCTTGCAGCCGACTCCTCCACACACTCCATGGCCAGCTGCACAAACCTCCTGAACGCAGCGGACTTGGCGGCGTCGTGGATGGCTGGGTCGATGATGCTCTGCAAGCCGTAATAGTCGTTGTCGTTCGGATCTATTGCAATCCTGAACTCCCGGACGATGTATCTGCCCTTCGTTATGGGCAGCCTGGCGCTTAGTAGCTCAAGCATGACGACGCCGAAGCTGTACACGTCGCTCTTCTCTGAGAGCTGTTGCGTCATGTAGTACTCGGGGTCCAAATAGCCCTACAAAATGAATTGTAGCCATCAAGGACATGAATAATGAATGAGATCTGTGAAAAGACTCGTGATAAACAAGGTAAGGGTAGCATTTACAAGTGTTCCTTTGACTTGAGTAGAAACATGTCCCTTTTCGGTGTCTGCGACTAGCTTTGACAGGCCAAAATCAGCAACCTTTGCTTTAAGACTGTCATCCAAGAGGATATTCGTGGACTTGACATCTCTGTGGATAATAGGCGGATCAGCGAGTTCATGAAGATACGCTAGTCCTCTAGCTGAGCCAAGAGCAATCCTGAGCCTCTTCTTCCAGTCCAGGTAAATCCCCCTTGCTGCACCAAGGTTGCAAGTTGTGAAGAAAATGAAACATAAAAGTACTTAGTGTTTAGGTAGATGAACTATGTTCAGTTCACATACCTTGCAAGTTCTCTCGCAATGTACCATTGGAAATATATTCATACACCAGCATCTGCTCCCCTTGTTCATAGCAAAATCCTATCAAGCTTACTAGGTTCCTATGATGAACTCTAGACATCAGCTCAATCTCATTCTTAAACTCCACCGCACCTTGCTTTGATCCATACTCTGCTCGTTTTATTGCAACAGTTGTTCCATCTGCAATCATTCCCTTGTAAACCTTTCACACGAGGAAAATCATTAAATTAGCTATATGTCTAAATCTTCTATGAAGAATGTTGACAGATATAGTTATCCACCTTTCCATAGCCTCCTGATCCAATTTCATGACTTTCTGAGAAATTGTTGGTGCAGTTCTTCAGTTCATCAAACGAAAAGAACCTTGCTCCTTTGAGCTGTGGAGCACCTCCACTGTCTTTTTGAGCAACTCCCCATGAAGCTGAAATTTGGATGTGCATGAAGTAAAAATAGTAAAGTTTCAGCAATCTACAAAAAATTGTCAGTTTTGGGGCCTCTTTGAATTTCATGTCAATTTTCCTATTGAGCCTTTTTCATTTGTAGGATTGAAAACCATATGACTTTTTCCTGTTGACTACTTAGCATGTAATTCTGAAGGAAAACTTGCATTGATCCCAATCGTGTTGATACTTTCCTTTGTTTCTAGTATTTTTTTTTGAGCTTTCCTTTGTTTCTAGTATGGAAAACACCTAATCCTTAAAAATAATCATGTGTTTTCCTGTGATGCAACCAAATAACTTCTTCTCCCTCTGTCCCATATTAAGTGCCGAAATATTACATGTATCTAGACGCATTTTAGTAAATAGATATGTTCATATTTAGACAAATTTGAGTCACTTAATATGGGACAGAGGGAGTATTACATATTCCCGTGTTTTCGATTCCTGTAGGATTCAACATGCTACGGCATCTATTTTCTACGTTTTTTCCCTGCTCCTGCATCTTTATGGAATCATTCAATTCAAAAAGGCCCTTACAGTTATTTCTATTTACTATTTGTAGGTATTTGACAGATCATTTGTTGTCAGAACTTTGTATGAACAGTTGTAAGCTTGGGCAGGTAACAGTTAGTTGCAACTTGAAGGAAAAAAGGCTTTTGTATGGTTGCTGTGTTGTGCACTTGTGCCATGGTGTGATGCTAATCTAGTTAGTCACATGCAATCTTTGCGAATCCTAGTATTAAAGTTCTGTCATTTCTCGGCAACGCTAACAATTGTTGGCATTGTAATTTACATTCTTTGGAACCTTACCGAAAGGATTTGCTCGTCCTGATGATTGTGTTGTCCTTTTCTTTTTTAGTAGAGCAAATACTGCCATGGAAATTAGGGCAAGCAGAAGAAAACTGCAGGCTACTGCAGTTCCAGTTATAGCGCGTTTGCTCATTTGAGATCTCCCACTGCCAACACCACCTGAAAAAGGAAGTACCAATGAATGTCTTACATAACTATTAACAGACTTTGCATTGATGTGATTTTAATACCTGCAGGAAATGAGGTATATTGATCTGCAATGAAGTAATAAGGTCCAAAAATTTGTGGTGGCTTATAAATTTGCTTGCTAAGATCAGAGCCAAGGTTTATCAGTTCTGACTGATTGAAAGATGCCCCAGTCGATGGAAAGAGGCTCACTTGAACTTGGAGATAGTCATCACTGTTCAAATGGACGTCAGAAAGCAAAACTGCATGAGGGCTCAGTCCCAACTCTTCCCAGAGGCTGGTTTCCAGTTGCTGAAAGTTTGTACTGCCACTCAGGTCAGTGAACGATGGCGCTCTGAAGACCATCTTACCCGTGTAAGGATAGGCACAACTGCAAGTTGCAGGGTCTAGACTTTGGTCACTGGAACACGAGGTTGAACCACATTGGGTTACACTAGTAGTGTATGTTATAAGGTTGTCTTGCTGAAGGCTGCAGAAGAAGCGGTTGGAGAATTCTGGATCCGAGCACACAGGATTCCCTACAAGTCTGCGAATAGGTGAAAAGGCAATTCTAGTGAATAAATGGAGGAGATAGAAATGTGCGAATCTTTGTTCTAGAACATGCATGTACTACTCACACTAGGGTCTTGTTATAGCTTTGGGTTATATTGGCTACAACTATACGATTGTTAAGAAGATTCACAGTCTGCAATTGTTGGCTGATGTTGCCAGCCATCTCAAGTGTCCCGTTCAGTGCGTTATTCCTCAGTATACTGTCTGATCAGTGACAAAATAGGCAAACATGAGAAACTTTTATGCTCTCACTATAATTGATTTCTGTTATGTCGCCAGGAAATTACACTTGCTGCAGTTGGGGCAAGGTGAGGAGCCCGATGGGAACCTGGCCGGAGAGTCCTCCAGAATCTATTGCTCTGCATATTGAGGTGCCATGCCAAGGTAACAAGATTTGATTGAGGGAGAAACATATTACTGACTGATGACTACCGCGAGGGAATGTGAAATGATCAAACATTGCATAGTATAAATTAACTCACACTGAAGCAAGAGATTTCAAAGTCGAGAACCAGTCTGGTGCTACTGATGGATCAAATGAATTGTTGCTTAAATCCCTGGGTGTGCAGAGAAAATTCATCAGTCATCACAAGAACAGCCTATATCATGAGACTATGCAGAAGCTACTTACACCACTTTTAGTTTGGTCAGGCTAGTGAGATCTGGCAGTTTTCCTCTGAGCTTGTTGTTTGCTAAATTCCTGCAGGAAATAAATTGCCAGGTAAGGTAAATATCTTATTCATTTTGGCTCTTGGTGATCACAGCGTACACCACTTACAGGCCAGTTAGGTTGACTAGGTTGCTGATGTTGGTTGGAACTTGTCCTGTAAAACTGTTCTTGTCTAATCGGCTACAGAAGATGCAAAGGAGGTCAAAAATAGCAACTAGAATATGTTGGAATAAAGGCATTGCCCATAATACTTACAGAATTTGGAGCGTTGTGATGCCACCAAGCTCAGGAGGGATAGGACCAGACAATTGATTGTTGTCAAATAATCTGATGAAGATGAACAGAGTAATCAGTATAGCATGTGCAATGCTGCTAAAAATGAAATCAGTACTTTCTTACATGTGTTCAAGGCTCATGCTTGAGTTGAAGAGGCCAGTTAGATTACCAGTTAACTGATTCTTGTTGAAATGGCTGTTTATTGATTGGAAAGAAGAATCAGTTGGGGTATGGAAATGAAGCGAGTTAAAATACTTATATTGATCATGCAATCCTTGACCTGGGCTGAAAGAGAAATGTTAGTGGAACTTACAAATGTTTGGTATGTGTCAGTAGGTTAAGTCCTGGAGAACCACCTGAGGAAACTGGAATAGGTCCAGAAAACTGGTTATCTGCCAAGTCTAGCCAAAATAGATTCGAGAGTAGGCCAATGGACGCAGGAATTGTTCCTGTAAAGTTGTTTGAATTCAGCGCCCTACAGAGAGGGCATCTTCATTTCATTAGCACAACAAACTAGCAGCGGAGCTCAAACAAGAATGCCAAACAACGATTAAGGTTTCATCTGTTTGACTGTTTCTAATAGTCCTTACAAGAACGAGAGCTGCACTAGGTTCCCTAAGTCTTGGATGCCCCCTGTGAAGCTGCAGCCAATCAGGATTCTGAGAAGCATAGTACAGTAGGTAGGTCAGTGACTGCTGTTGTAAAATATGCAAGTCAAGGATGTGCACTAAGGATAATGTAGGCATACAGTGTCGTAAGCTGGCTCAGTTCCCCGATTGCAGCTGGCAGTGGACCGCCAAGACCAGTATTGAAGGAGAGGTCCCTGCAAGCACCAAGCACCCTAACATATATGAGCAAAGCAGTATATTATACTTTATCGAGGTAAATTAGCCTGTTCTTTTTTCTAAACTTGCTATATATGTAACACCTGGTTTTGTTACGAGACCTTGTTAAAACATTTAAGTTGGTAATGTTGCAATATGGAAATTGGAAACAAAGAATCCATGTTATTGTTTCTCGTAAGAAGTCAAAGTCTGTGCAGAATCTTTTGGTATGCTTTAACATTTGAAGCACAAAATGTACTCTTACTAATGATGATTCATAAATTCAATCGATTTTATGGGTACATAACTCACAGGTAAACAAGCTCACTGAGTTGACCTATACTGTTGCTTAATGTGCCTTGAATGTTAATGCTTGAAAGCCTCCTGGAAAGATGGATGTCAAAGTTAACTGGATGATAGATGGAAACTAAAACATCATTAGTTAATACTCACAGTGATGTCACCCGGCCTTTGTCGCACGTAACCCCATCCCATTGTGTACTAGTACCACAGGGATCAGTTGATGCTTTCCAGCTTGCTGGTAAGTCCTGCCATCCACTGACAAGAGACTGGAGTGCAGCCACTGACAATTTGTGTCCATGTTATTATTCAGGCAATTTACAGATCACTGACTTGAACTGTATTTTCTTTTATTTTCATTTTTTCTGTATTGTGCTACTTTCCAGATAAAATAAGGAAAATTGTGAACTTGGAGATTATGATACTCCCTCCGGCCAGAATTACTTGTCGCAGATTTAGTACAAAATTGTACTCAATCAGTGACAAGTAATTCCGGCCGGAGTAGTACTTTTCCATTATGCACTTGAAGATAAAGCATCACTGAACCTTTTCTGAAATAGGCGATTTCTTTTTTATACATTTATGCCAGATAAAAGATATTTGATCTAGACATTTGTGTGCGGCTTGTTGTCACCTTCAACATGCTCAATCTACATCTTTCCAAGAAAAATAGTCTAAGAAAGAAATTAGGTTTATCATAATTACCATCTTGAGAATCTGTCTGACAGTATCGCACAGGAATGCTTGCCAACAACATGAAGAGCAGCAGAACCTTCCACAGTGCCTTCATTCTGACTTCTGAGAGCTTATGGTAGATGACAATTCAGAAAAACACAGAGCGGCAGCAAACTGCAAAGATGGTTGTGAAAGCTTCTTTTTTGTCAAGAAACATCTAAGGTGGCGGTGTCAGCCGTGAAAGCCTCTGGTACTTTAGTAACGCAAGCAGCCCTCAAACAAAATCAAGAAAGGGAGGAGCCTCCTAAGATGAACACCGAAGCCTTGCTCTTTAAAAGAACATTTTCTTAGTAGGAATAGGTCAACCGAATGTGCACTTGGTTACATATTCTGTATTATATCTGGACCAGCTGCAGATTTTGTTGCCAACATGAAGAAATAGTCGAGGCAATGGAAAGGCATGTAAAACAACCAAGTTGCATAGGGATTACTGACTCTTCCATTGGGTGTTATTTCCTAACCTTTTCTAGACGGGCTGTGGGTGGCAGGCCCAGCATCCAAAACCGTTTTCCTTTAAACTATGAAGTCCGGCCATGCTTGAGAGTTGAGACAACTGTTGGTTGGCTTTTCTTGGTTGAAATGATATCTTGTTATCTTACACATATATAATTTTTTGTTGAGTAATTAATAGCATTACTTTTCTCTGGTACAGCATATGTTCGTGGCGACTGAAATAACAATACCAGTGATTTGGAAAGCTCTGATAATGACAAAGTTATTGGTTTGTTCTTCCATTCTTTGTGCAAGGTAATTTGTGTTAGAGAAATACTGTGCAAGGTAAATTTATTGAGGGGTAAAATTCTCTGTTATTACTATTTAGCATGCATGACCTCTATATGTCATATCATCAAATGGCTGCAAGTGGGATATAAGTATGGACTAGGTCTTGGGCTCTTGGCTACGGTTAATTATTTACTGTATTTTGTGGAAGTTATTCATCAATCACAGGCCGTTAGTTTTCTCAGAAAGCGTCCATTAATTGTTAACTATACTTTGTGAAAGGATGGTGTCATATTGATGTAGGGTCATTTAGAGAATATCTATTGAGATTGCATCCGATAGCTACTTAAGTTGGTAATCAGATGAAAATAATTCAAAACAGCAAAGAATGTTGTTTCTTTTGGCTTACTGATTGATTGGAAATGTGTGCTGGAGATGGACAAAATTTCTTCGTTTTGCACATTCATTGCAGCTTTAGGTTATCAACAGAAAAGAAAAAGGTCATGAATGATAATATCAAAAGATAATTCTCGGCTGTTACATCTTAAGGATGTAATTTTCAAGTGCCTGCTTATAAAATATTCAGACCTTGGTTTTATCAACAGAAAGAAAATGATATTGTATAATACATGTCTTGTGTCCTACTCACTTCGACCATGCACCAAAAACAATGAGTAGAGACAAGAAAGAACCAATCAATACATAGTACCTATTTTGGTTCAACTGATTAGGAATATACACTGTTGTAATCGAAAGCACTGCTGCTGCTGCTATCATCTTTCATAGGCAAATGTTCCTCTTGAGGATCTCTACCTCCAAAATGCTCAGTTGATAGAGATGCTGAGTTTAACAACTCTGGCCCTTCATTCTGTATAATGATCTCAAGTTCCTTCACCACATCATTCATTGCAGGGCGGTCAGCACCGGACTCTTCTACACATTCCATAGCCAACTGCACGAATCTCCTGAAGCCAAATAATTTT
The DNA here is from genome assembly GCF_000005505.3 of Brachypodium distachyon. Taxonomy (NCBI): domain Eukaryota; kingdom Viridiplantae; phylum Streptophyta; class Magnoliopsida; order Poales; family Poaceae; genus Brachypodium; species Brachypodium distachyon. The sequence goes on along the minus strand of NC_016132.3, from coordinate 52,222,330 downwards.
GCCGAATCCTTGATTGCCGGATCAATTAGGCTTGTCAAGCCATAGTACTCTTGATCGTACTGGTCAACTGCGGTTCTGATCTCACGCACAATGTACTTACCTTTCTCTATGGGCTGCCTGGAAGTTATTAGTTCTAGCATGACAACTCCAAAGCTATAGACGTCACTCTTCTCAGAGAGTTGTTGAGTCATGTAGTACTCAGGATCCAAATAACCCTAGTTATTCAATATAGAAGATGAATCAGAACAAATATTCTTTTTCCCAATAAATACTTTGCACTTCTAATTCCCAGAATTACTTACCAGTGTTCCCTTCACTTGGGTAGAAACATGGCCCTTTTGTGTGTCAGATACTAGCTTTGAAAGACCAAAATCAGCTACCTTTGCTGTTAGGCTTTCATCCAAAAGTATATTTGTTGATTTTATATCTCTGTGGATAATAGGTGGATTCGCAAGCTCATGGAGGTATGCTAGACCTTTAGCAGACCCAATGGCGATCCGAAGTCGCTTCATCCAATCCAAGTGTATCCCTCCTTTACCTGCAGTAAAGCTATGGTTAGGCCCTATTTACTTGTTTACAAGCATGTAATAATTACATAAAAAGTTGATGGTACTGATAACAAAGAGTATACCCATAAGGTTCTCTCTTAGTGTCCCATTGGGAATATACTCGTAAACCAACATCTGCTCCCCTTGTTCGTAGCAGAAACCTACTAGACTCACTAGGTTCTTGTGATGAACCCTTGACAGTAGTTCAATCTCATTCTTGAACTCAGCTGCACCTTGCATGGATCCTTGCTGTGCACGTTTTATTGCAGCCATTTGCCCATTTGCTAGTGTTCCTTTGTAAACCTTTTAACATATAGATAGGTCATTAGATGCCTCTGTAAACCCTTGCTTATATCTAAATATGTGATCAGGGAAATTAGTTACCTTTCCATATCCTCCAGATCCTATCTCGTGGGTTTCTGAGAAATTATTGGTGCATTTTTTCAGTTCCTCAAATAGAAAATATCTTGCTCCTTTCAGTTGTGGCACGTCTCCGTTATCTTGACCGCCTGCTCCCCATGATGCTGTGGTATCAAAGCATTGACAAGATCAAATAAGCAAACATGTTGTGACACTTTTAAAATGGTTATGTTTATCTTTCTCGGAAAAAATCATGTTTGCGTCTGTAGAAAACTAACTAGCAAACCAGTTCAAATTGGATATAAATGTATGGATGTAACACATCTTCCGTTAGATGAACTTCCAGTGACGAAATAAACAATTACCAAATGGATTAGAAGTTCGCTCTACGGCTTCCTTGGCTAGTTTCTTCTGCCGGAGAGCATACATTGCTACCAGAACAAGGCCAGCAATAAGGACAAAACCAGCAACTGATATTCCGACTATTACACCTATGTGCATTTTGGACTTCTTATCGCTTGGGCCTGAAATGAACAAGTTATGTAAGATTTGGAGATACATCAAATATAAGAGAATACAAACACAGTGTGCATACTTGTAAAGTATTTGCTTGCGATGAAGCTATATGGTCCAAATTCTTGTGGAGCTTTGTAAATTTGGTTGACCAAAGCAGAACTGATTCTTATAACTTCTGAGCGATTGAAGCTCATTCCACTCACTGGGAAAAACTTCAATGTGAATACTAGAGGAGCTCCTGGACTGAACTCAACATCAGAAAGCGCAATTAATCTTGGAGCTAGTCCAAGGTTCTGCGCAAGTGTCAACTCCAATTGTTGGAATATCCCAGGGTTTGTCATGTCAGAGAAGAAAGGTGCTCGGAAGATCATCAAACCCTGGAAGGGGTTAGTGCAAGCACAGTTCTGTGAAGTATCTGGATTTGCAAACTGATCATTGGGGCATGCAATGGCACCACATGGGCCTGGGCTAGTAGAGTATGACACTTGCTTCTTTTGCTTGAGTGTGCAGAAACTGATATTGCCTAAGCATATAAGATTCCCTGTTAGTCTGGACGAGAGCAGAAAAGATGGGTGAGATACATGCCTCTTAGTTGTACAAGGTAGACACCATAAGGTGTGATACTTACATTAGGCTGCCAGTGTAGCTTGGTTTAACATCAGCTTCAACGATTTGGTTATTTGTCAAATTAACAACCCGCAGTTGTGAACTGATGTTACCACCCATATTAAGTGACCCACTGAAAGCATTCTTAGCTAGTGATCTGCATTACAATACAAGGTTAAATCACATCAGAAAGCATATAGACCGTTGGTATATTAGAGTGTAACTAGAAGTCATATAAGGGTCTATCTGTAACTAAAACAATACAAATGTGAATGTAGGGCATGAGTTCTTGAGTAACACAATTATTTCTCACAATCTACAGAACATTACTGGAGTTAAACTGTCAGCCAGATATGGTATTGGAGAAAGTTGTAGGGAGTCTTGAGGAAATTACATTTGCTGCATCTGTGGGAGGCTGAAAAGAGCACTAGGTATTGTCCCAGTAAGATGATCATTGTCCATAAATCTGTAAATTATCCAACCAGAGCAACAACATTCATTAATATAACTTAAGAGAGTGGATTTTCTGCACTCAAGGGTTTGTGCAAATACTATGGGTATGTTTGGTCTGAGCCCAAGCTTGCCGGATCAAATATTTTCCTAGATAAGATTTTGCTCAAGGTTTTGCTTATCCATGAGTTGACCAATATTGGCAAGAAAAGTGAACTAGAGTGGACAAAAGAGCCATTAATTAGCATGTCAAAAAAAAAGATGAAAAATGGCCAAAAAACTGATAGGATAGATTTTAGCCACGGATTCAAACATATGCTATATCGTGTCATAGATACAGCCTCAGGATCCGTGCAGCGCATGTTGCAATAAATGTAGGGTGAAAGTGTGCACAGATCAGAGGGTTGTATTCATGTCTGAGATAGTTTTTCCCTTGCTAAATCCATTTGGTGTTCACTTTGTTAATCCTCATGCAACTCACATGGTGTTCAGGGACGTTAACGCTGACAACCATCTTGGTGCTGGTGAGCTTGCAAAATTATTGTTGCTTGTGTCCCTGTTCGGAGAGAAAAAGATTATCTTAACACAGCAGAAGAATCATTGAAATTAAGTGTTGATATATTTCCTATCTTACACATAATTGAGTTTAGTTGCATTAGCGAGGTTTGGCACTGTTCCGTTAAGTTGGTTGCCTGCTAAGCTCCTGCAGTAGACCAAAGAAATATTTGCAACATCATTTACAAGTAAGAGGAAATTATATTTAGTATTTCTTAATGATCGTTACTTACAGTTCTGTCAGGTTAGGCAGGTTGCCGATACTATCAGGTACCGGACCATTGAATTGGTTATGATCTAGTCGGCTGAAACAAGTTGAGTGTGAGCAAAAAAAAAGAGTCAAGGAATTGCACAGAAGGGGAGTGAGACAAAGAAAAACCGTTATCAAGTATGTACATAATTTGAAGTGTTTTGACAAGTCCAAGAGATTCTGGGATTGATCCAGTAAATTTGTTGTTGTCAAATATCCTGAAAATGATTACCAGAACTAGTCACATGGTATGAAAGAACAGATGACGTTAGCAAGTGCAAGTCAATACAGTGCTTACGCATGTACAAGAGTCATATTGGCACTGAAAAGACGGTCCATTGGACCTGTCAACTGGTTCTCGCTAAAATGGCTGTTGATTCAGATGGATGGAAAAGCAGATATGGAAATTAGTACATTTAAGCAGCAGGGCATTCGTTATTCCTTTTAATGTAGAGCTGGTACAACATCTGAGTACTTACAAATGCTTGGTGTTGACAAGTCTATCCAACCCTGGGGCTGAACTTGTTGAAACTGGGATTTGTCCTGAAAGTTGATTGGCCGACAAGTCCAACCAAAAGAGATCTGTGAGAAGGCCAAGTGCTGAGGGTATTCTACCAGTGAACTGATTTGAGTTTAGGGCCCTGTATAAAAGTAATATGTCAATTGAATTGTGTCACCTCATAAACAGAATAATGTTCATTCAGGATTTCCGTCCAAATTTCAGGGAATTCTTACAGAAATGTGAGCTGTCTTAAGTTCCCTATCTCCTCTGGGATGTTACCAGTGAAGCTGCATCCGAGCAAAATCCTAAAAGAAAAGATATGTCAGCTTTTCCTCTCTTTTTTTGGGTCATCTCCACAAACCCCAAAGAGGATTTATGTTGTTGTGTGGTCACTGGTCTTACAGAGTGGTGAGCTGCTTCAGATTTCCGATGTTTGGAGTAAGTGGACCGCCAATACTTGGATTGTTAGACAGATCCCTGCATGTAGTTCATATCAGTAGTCTAAAGCATATCATGTTCTAGATCTCTAGATGATTTTGTATGCTGATCCTCGTTCCTGGAGTCGCATCTGTTACAGCGTGGTTTTGTTGAGAAAACACTGCAGTTCTTTTAAAACTGACTAGCTGAGGAAGCATGGGCTTACAGATATGTCAAAGCAGAGAGTTTGTCTATGCCGTTGCTTAATGTGCCTTCCATGTTCATGCTTGACAATCTCCTGCAGATAGCAAGTTTCAGCGGTTTGATTGTTAAAAAAAGAAGTAAAAGATGACTGCTGATAAAGTTGAGCACTCACATTTCTGTCACTCTCCCATTAGAACAGGAGATTCCATCCCAGGAGGTGCAGGGATCGGTCGACCCTGTCCAGCTTTGTGGTTCATTCCGCCAATTTGTCATCAATGCTTTCAGTGCAGCAACTGTATAAATTATTAAGGTAACATTAGACGGGCGCTTTTATGAGAACAACTCCAATAGTCGATCTCACTCCTGGCATGGATATCAACCACTAATCTTATTTGTATGGGAGATAGATACAAGTATCATTGTAGAGAATTTAAGAGAAGTCTTGGTCCAAGAAAGGAGTGCTTCTTTCAACTCTCAATTGTACTGTCAGGAAAGAAACACTGTTTCAGTTTCTATCATGGGAACCTATTCCTCCGTACATTAGCAGGAGCTCCCAAATTTGATAAATTTGACCAACCATGGATTTGATCTACTACAGTTTTAGTTTTGCACCATCTAGCATAACAAATTGATTGTAATAATGACAAAAGGTTTAAGAGTTAACTCTTAAGGCTACCTAATAAAAAAACAGAAGCAAGTGGTAAATTATGTTCATCCTATGCTCATCTTGTTCTCGGGAAAACGGCTGCTCAGATGGCAACTTACGGACGGCAACTTTCTTCCTATAAGACTATAGCCCGATAAAAAGCATGAACGATTGTGGCTTACCATCTTCGGAGTCCGTCTGGCTGAAGCTTGACTGGAAGCCCGCCAAGAGCAAGAACAGAAGTAACACCCACTGCATCGCTACTCCACCACGTCGTCCTGGACTTTGCAGCAAATCAAGGCCACTTCAATCCAGAAACAACTTCGATAGATCTTCTTGTGGGTGAAGTCTACCCAATGAGCAAGTTCATGGAGGAGCTAGCAGCTACCAAATGGCGTCCTCTCCGGTCCTTCCTGAGGTTAGTAACGAGGCCAGTCAAAGAAAATAGCCTTCCAAACAAACCCATCTCATATATAACTAGATGCAAGAGAGTTTCTTATCCGGCATTGCCTATCGGACTGCTTACCAGGTCCAAACAACCAGCAAGTTTCAGTTGAACTGATCAAAAGATGAGATGGTTCAAGAAAACGTTTGTGTATTACTCTTGAGTAGTGGGGGCAGTTGCTTCTTGCTTATTCTTGTGGAGCCTTATCTGGGCAGTGCCTTATGCATTGCTCCTTCTCAGCATTTGTCCAGTTGTAACTTCTTTGGCTTGGGTATTTCTAAGTTTTGTATCATTTCTGTACATTCATTGTTTAACAGATAGATACATTTAGGGGGCCATAAGCCCATCCGGTGGATTCTGTGTGTCCTTGACCCACATGCCAGACACTGGATGTGCTGCTCAGCTGATATACTTAAAGTTATTTGTAACCTTGTGCAGGTGAGGCCTGCTATTAATTTATACGAACTATCAATATGAATTTTCAGGCAAGGGACCTGCCAGGAACCAGCCCTGTTGATGTGGATGTGGCATCAGGAGTTGGATTCATGGCTGGCCATGAGTCCCCTTGAAGGCGTCTCCGAATCTGCATACGGTTGGTCATGATAAAAAAAGATTCGGGGAATGGATCATCCTTTATATTATCTGGGTTACTCGAGATAATAAAAGCTGTGAGTTACTTTTCTTGATTGGACCATCAGAAGCACCACAATGGTCTGTTCGAGCTGCAAGAAAGGTGAAATACAGTTGCTAAACCTATTCGTTTTGAGCCAGGCTATGTCCCACTGATTGATAAATTAACCAGGACGGCAATCTTTTGGACCTGCCCGGCCAGCATCCTTCCTTTGTCGTCATTGCTGAAGGCCTAGCTTACAGATTGAAATGCAGGTACGTCCTGATGCATGATGTAGCGAATGCAGTCGAGGCAGGCAACGCCAAAGGACATCTTAATGAAATGCGAAGAAGTTTGCACACAGAAAGATCCTTCTGCGATTGGCCAAACTGAACTGCAGGCCAATGATTTATTTCTGGAGGTAAATGATCCGTCCTTTTCACCCATTGTTTTAGTTCTTGATTGCAGTTTGGGTGATTCATGAACGGTTGAGAACTCAATCCTGAATCCACTTGGCGGCCTGGTGCCAATACGGCAGCACACACGTCGTGTGATTCTTAAACTTTTTTTATAAAGGAAAAAAAAAAAGACTTGTACGTGTGCGCTTTGATTTCATTTAATTTTAAGATCAACCGTATTCCGTATGCATGCATCCTGGTGCACGAAGTCCGGTCTAGCATGTAGTACTAGCTTGAAGAAATGTTCCGCGTTCAAAATACTCGCTCCGTTTCATAATTCTTGTCTCAAAATCAAAATACTCGCTCCGTTTCATAATTCTTGTCTCAAATTTGTCTAAAAATGGATGATACATGTAATATTTCGACAAGAATTATGAAACGGAGAGAGCAGCAAGCATGAAGGACGCCGTCGAAAGGACCGGGCGTTTACATCTTCTCGGCTTATTCAATGCATTTTTAGAGTTTGGACGAACTTGCGCTGGTAGCTTTCCCCGGCATCAGCTGGTAGTTCAATGATTTAAGAGTGTAGAGGAAACTTGCCAGGGAACGGGTAGCACCTGATCTCTCTAGCTGTACTAGTACGACATTGACGTGGTCGTAGAGTAAAGATTAGCAGCAAATTTGAAGAGGTGCACGAAGGGGCTGTTTTTAAAGGGAAATGACTGGCTGCAGCTCCCTTTCGGCAAGGTTGGTCAATCCGTAGGCCGATCGAAGCCTAGATCAATAGTACTCCGTATGTCTTTGCTCGGACGGTGAGTTCCTAAAACTGTTCCAAGTCGCCCATAGTTGCAAGCCGTTCCTGATCGATCGGTGCATATTCGTTAATTCACGTGCAGGAGCCGATGCAGTGCAGAACTAGTGACTGCCAATTGGCGCACGCGAAGGGGATGCAAGAGCTAGACGCCGGAAGCCCTGTCGCCCTGACCCACTGGGCAGGTAAGTACCGTACGTGTGCATGCATCATGCATGGACTACAACCACAACGTTTGAAGCTGTCAAACATGACGCCAAAACGGCCGGGGCCGGTCTTGGAAAGCGACCCACGCTGAGTCCCTGCCCTGACATTTTCTGTTCCGCCAGCTCCAGCCTCCAGCGTGACGCTCACCTGCTGTCGCTCCAGTCCATAGCCATCGACGACGGGTCAAGCGCGAACGCCTGTCCCCTGCTTGAGTTGAGGACTTGAGGCGCATATGCATCGACTGTATCGACATGGATCACAAGCATCCGCCGTCAGAATCGCCGCCCTTGCTAGGTGCTCCCCCCGTGTAACTGTAAGCTAAAATGTGTCCAAACAAGGTGCAGCCAGCCGTATGCTGCTCCCTGTTATTTCGTTTGAGATTATTATTTTTTCTCCGATGGGGGATCTCTTGCGTCGATTATGTCAAAGCCCAAATTCACCAGCACCGCGGCGCGCGGAAAACATGAACCTTGAGGCCCATCTAAAATCGGAATTAGAACGCATGGACTGGAGGCGCAGGAAGAACGGGATTACGGGAACTCTATCCAAACCAGAGGCATCGTCATCATTTGGAATACCGTTACACTGTCGCTTGATGATGATCTGATTAAGATGCGACAGCGTGTTCACGGGAGACGGTGGACGCACACGATAAAAGAGAATTATAAATGCGACGAAATCTTGCGATGCCATGCAGCACTACTCATACTAGTACTGCCATGTGGTGTCAAGTCTGTACGGCTCGGATTGAATGCTCGCGATACCCAAAACCATGTGTTCGCTACATAAATCACGCATTGTTTGTCTGGCAGAGAAGTAGCAATGAGATTAATTGGAGAGGATTAGCAAAAGGCGGTCGGTGGTACTACCAAACTAAAGACGAGTTGTAGAAGAGGAGAAGACCTGGTAAAGCTTTATACAACAATAATGAATCTCCAACGACTTCATCATACGCTGTACGCAATACACACGCACGGCATCTGTGTCAGGGTCGCAATTGGAGAATAATTCTTTGTGTACCACGTACACCGGTTCAAAACTCGAAACTGAATAAAAATCATACGGCGGTTGGGCAATTCATCTCAAGGCCGACTAGACTCCACCGGTGGGATACGCTCCTGAAAGCAGCGGGGCAGAAATAAAGGTGGCCGATCGATCTGGTTCCTATCTACTGCTTGAAGCGAAGTCGAGATGTTTTACGGCCGGTACGGGAGACACAAAAGGAGCCCAACTTATGGTGGTATCCAACGACTGCCGTCCCTGCCGCGGCACGCTGCACCAGCACCAGCAGAACCCAACCCAACCACTCGAGACCCGAGACACCAAGTGGAACCTTCAGCACAGCTTATGCTCTGAAAAAAAAAACTGTCGAGGATCACAGCCTTGTTAATAATTTCTCAGTGAACCACTACTGCTGATAGGGTATGCCACACGATTCATGGCGAGATTAACCTGCCTTGGAGCAGTTGTTTTGTAGATGTACAAACAATTGTACATACGAGCCGGAACGTGAGCCGCTGCTGCCACTTTGGATTAACTTTGCCTTTTCGCTTTATTGCTTTCCTACAGGCCATGCACGGCGGCCGGCCTGGGTTCTGATTTCTGAGAAATCTTAGGCCGTACCAGGAAGGTGAGAATAAGGTGGAGAGTCGGGTATGTACGTATAATTTTCGATGGGAGCGAAGAATCCAAACGGGAACAGCGATACATGACCGAACTTAGAAGGAAAACGACGCCGGGCACTGTCGATGTGGACAGACAGACACGTACGCGATAACCGAAAATTTAGGGGCTGCCTTCTTTTTTGGTTAGAATAGAAATCCAGGTGATGCCAATTTGCTCTTCCATGCACTGTGCAGCGTACACTTCTACGCCTAAGCATGGTCCGGAATTCAGGAGCTTGGTCGTTCGGAAAATATTTCAGAAGCTTACCCTTTGATACACACATTCCTGTGAACAATTGAAGTAGCGAGTGCTAACTATTCAGATAATGAAGCTTTATTTGCAAGCTACAGAGCCGACACCACTCTATAGCTGACAGATCGAGCTATGCACAAAAGGCTTTGCATAAATGTGCATGGTGCTGGTTGGTAATCACAAGGGGAGTTGACATCGTACCCAGCAATATACTATTCCATATTTGTATTGTCAATCAATCTAATGACACGTACAATGGTTGATAAGACAGTCTTTTCTTACTTGTTCCACGTCATCTAAAAAAGATAACAGAACATGTTGTACAATGGTAAACTTTTAGTGTCATATCTTACAACTAATGCTTACATGAATAAAATTAATTAAATAAATGTTAATAAAATGTGAAATCTAGTACAATGAGAAATTTGCATTTTCTATGCCTTATCCTTCTTACGAAGAGATAATCTCTTACCTAAGAGAAGGCTTATGTCTTTTTCATTTCTTTCTCTTCGATATCAGCATTTATCCTACGTGGCATCGCTAAGAAAAACCTGATGTCACCCAATTGTACACGCCTTTAACTAACGTGTGTGGTCATTGGATCTGTCTTCAAATACTATCATGGCATATAAATATATGATGTGTTTGGTTCTAGGGTGGGGACGGGGCGGCCACGGGTCGCATGATTCCGCGGAAACCGGCGAGCGAGAGGGAACGATTTTCCAGGCGCGATCTCTTCGGCGGGCCGCTCGGCTCCAAGGTGCTCACGGATCCAAAATGAGAAAAACTCTGTGCACAGCCCCAAATGTATCCATAGAGCCCAGATTTTACGAATCTATTGGAGGAGAATACAAAAATTCCCCCCCCCCCCCAAAAAAAAATCTCTCTCCTATCCAACGTACGGAGTAATTGTTTTAGGATACCTATAGAAATGCTCAAACCAAATAAAAAACCACAGCTCGACGGCCATGCTAGTTTTAGAGGGCGCCAAGTGAAACAAACACACAACAAAGACCATACTTCCGTGTTTGTGAGTTTTGTTCACTCCGTGATCGATTTATTCCTTCCTGTATGACCGGTGTCGGAGAGAATGCGTGGTGGAGTACTAACAGGTCACTCCATAATACACACAATACATCTCGGCCGTACACGTGTCACCTGTGCCGCCCGAAACTCAAAATCTTTCAAAACCCCCATAACGGACCGACACCGTCCCCTTCTTCTTCTCCCTTCATCTCGCAAACGGGCGCTCGCTACCGAACCAGCGAATTACCCTTTCACCGGCGCGTCGTGGAACCCAGGACATGGGCCCGCCATAAGCGACCGTAGGCCTGCGGGCTGCGTGCGAGCGCGACCCTGACCAGGAACCTACCGGCTCCTCCCCCGTGCGAACCCGAAGCGAACAAAATGACGCTCCGCGGCCTCTCCTGACCTGACGCAAACTCCAAGCTCCCTCCCCTCTCCATTTCACTTGCATTTTCCCACTTTCGAAAAATCATTTTTTACCTTTTTATTCCCCTCCCACCCCCTCTCTCCTCCCCTTCGGATCCAAACTCCCCACGAACGCCACCGCCACAAATTTGAAACCCTAAGTCGCCGCATCGATCTGCGGCGCTAGTCGCATTAGGGATTGCTAGGCTGTAGCGTCTCGCCGAGCGGAGGAGGCAGCGCGCGCCGCGGCGTTGGCGGCGGCGGCCGGCCATGTCGACGGAGGACGAGAAGCTCCTCAAGGAGGCGAAGAAGCTGCCGTGGGACGAGCGGCTGCAGCATAAGAACTGGAAGGTGCGGAACGACGGCAACATCGACCTCGCCGCGCTCTGCGACTCCATCACCGACCCCAAGGACGCCCGCCTCCGCGAGTTTGGTGAGATACGCTCCCCCCACCTCCCGATCCGCCCCATTGCGCTCGCGGATCCGCGTTATGCTTTCGTTCGTACGGTTCCATTTCGAGATTGCTGCGGGAACTTTTTGGCGTTAGATCTGAAGGCCGCTGTTTCTTTTTCCTTATGTGGTGGTGGTGGTTAGCCCCGCTGTTTAAGAAGGCGGTTTCGGATTCGAACGCGCCGGTGCAGGAGAAGGCGTTGGATGCCCTGCTAGCTTTCCAGCGAGCCGCTGATGCTGATGTATCCAGGTGCGTGCCTTGATGATGCTATGTCATCTGCTGTTGTGCTTCTCGCCATTTCCCTATGATTTCTGAAGTTGCTCCATCCCAGGTATGCCAAGGAGGTTTGCGATGCCATTGTTGCCAAGTGCCTCACTGGTCGGCCAAAGACTGTTGAGAAGGCTCAAGCTGCATTCCTCCTTTGGGTGGAGCTGGAGGCATCAGAGGCTTTCCTGGTAAGTCGAACTGCAATCGGTGATTACTTTACTTATGCATATACGCATTGTGATGAATTGCATGCATTGAACGCATTATTATGGTGTGTTCTCAGTCACTTCGTCTCCCACAACTCACATCACACGTTTTATCTTACATGTAATTGTAGACTTAATGCTCATTCCTGGCGTACTAGCAAAAATAATAATTTATATGCCATGATAGTATTTGAAGACAGATCCAATGGCACTATTATCATGTACTACCTCCGTTCCATAATTCTTGTCTCAGATTTGGCTAAAAACGGATGTATCTATTCCCAAAAAGCGTCTAGATACATGTAATATTTTGACAAGAATTATGGAACGGAGGGAGTAGTAAACTTACATACGACATAAACTAATGGTAAAAATACGCATCGGTGACTGGACAGATCCTCGGCAACCTATATTCAGAGACGTGGGAGTTTACCTTATAGTGAACCTATTTATGTTAGCCTATACGTAGTGAAATTAAATTTGACTCATCGAAACATATATGGTCCATTTGGTACCCCTGTCATCATTTATTTGCAACTGCAAATACCTGCTTGATTTCTTAAGTATTCCAAAGAGCTTGCTATTTAGCTTCGAGAAGTATTCATTCTGGTGATACGACAGTCTTGTTACTAGGCTTTGATGAGTAGCCTTTGTTTGCAAATATTTCCCATGTCACCACATGTTCTATCTTGTAATCATAATTGATAGCATGCCAACTTGCTCAAAACAACTCTTTTGCTTGTGCTACCAGGAATCTATGGAGAAGGCTGTAAAGAATAAAGTTGCTAAAGCTGTTGTACCTGCTATTGATGTCATGTTTCAAGCACTTAGGTAAGTTTCTAGCTGGTAATCTGATTCTTATTACAACAAGTTTTGTTGAACTCTCTTTGCATCTTTTTTTTCCTGCAAGTGAATTCGGAGCTAAGGTTATACCGCCCAAAAAAATTCTCAAGATGCTTCCTGAGCTTTTTGATCATCCAGACCAGAATGTTCGGGCTTCTTCCAAGGGTTTGACGCTTGAGCTTTGTCGATGGATCGGTAAAGAGCCTGTAAAGTCAATTTTGTTTGAGAAGATGAGGGATACAATGGTGAGATTATTTGTACCAGTGCATTTTTTATTGATAAAATATGTATTATGAGCGAGCTGTATAATCATGCTTCTTTCTGTTTGTAGAAAAAAGAGTTGGAAGCAGAGCTTGCAAATGTCTCTGGGATTGCTAAGCCAACTCGCAAGATAAGGTCAACTTTGTGAAAGAACTCCTGTTTAATATTTTTAACGTTACATGAACAATTTCAGACATAAACCTGGAATACAAATATCTAAAATCTAGGTTCAGGTTGTATTAGGATTCTCATGAACTAAGATAAAATAGCTCATACACATACATAATACCATATGTTTGAGTTTGTTTGCTTAAGAGGGCTATATACTCCCATACCTCTTAACTATTTGTTAACAACCTATTTCCTTATTTATTTCGACATAACGGCAAACTATGCAAGCATCTAAATATATGTATATCCAATCCCAAAAGTTAAATTTGTGACATCTATAACCGTAAGAATACTTTGTTAGGGTAGTGTCGATAAGTGAAATTCATCGAGCCGACATAAGCTAAACAAGTTTTCAGGATTTATTGTGTGAATGCTGTCATGCAATTTGTGCATGTTGTCTAGTTATGATCACGGGAGCTAAGCTACTCCATCCCCAGGCATAAGATACAATTTTGACCATTGTTTTGTTTGTCACAGTAGGAGTATAAAGTTTGTTTTTTTGTTTTGTTTTATTGCCTCTCTGTCGCTTGCAGCAGTAGTGTTTTTAAGTGTAAAAGGAACAATATGCTAGTTGTAGGATTATACTGATTTGGAATGGTTGTCATCGCCTCATCAGATGTTCAATGAGGCATGATCATTTGGCACTGGTAGTTTAAAACTTTCTTTTGAGTTATCTAGTAGTGCTGCAAAAGTGTTAGTTTCTGGGTTCCCCGAAGTTTGGCTTATGCGACGTTTTCAATTTTGGTGAAGCATTTATTGATCTCTATGCCAATTTACAGTGACGTTGTTTTCTTTACCATGCTCATGTAGTGGTGAATAGCACATATTCATATTTTTCTACTTGGATTTAAATATAATTTACTAGATCCGAGCAAGAAAAGGAGATTGAGGAGGAGGCTGCGCCAGAGACAACAGGCGCCAGTACTTCTGAAGAGGCAGTGCCAGATGGTCTGTTATTTTGAGGAACACTTTTATTGTTATTTTAATTTTGGTTACGGGCAGTTTGGTGTCTTTTATATTTAACATGAGAGTACTAATACAATTATACTTCTAGCCCCTACGGAGATTGATGAATATGATCTTGTTGATCCTGTGGACATTTTAACTCCACTTGAAAAGTCTGGATTTTGGGATGGCGTGGTATGTGATCTTTCATCCATACACACACTGCTACCATCTTAGTAAAAGTCTGTTATGGCTTTATAATTTTTTGATGATATTGTATTCCATGTCATAACAGAAAGCAACTAAATGGTCGGAAAGAAGGGATGCAGTGGCGGAGCTGACTAAGCTTGCTTCAACAAAAAAAATTGCTCCTGGTGATTTTAATGAAGTTTCTCGAACACTTAAAAAGGTCAATATTGGTTCCAAGTCTATGATATTCCATACATCAAAATTGTGGCCAGTGCACTCCAATTTTACATGTCATTGTTTAGCATGCCATCATATCCGTCTGTCATCCAAAGTTATTTGCTGACTCATCTTTATGCTTTCATGTTTCCTTATATTTTATAAGGAAACTCTCCTTTTATTGTTTCTCCTGACATATGTTGACTCTGACTTGAAGTAATATATAGGAGAATACTTGACTTGAAACTACATAGATCAAAGTTTTTGGATATTTTGCATTGCTTCATTGCCCCAAGTGAACTTGTGTCATGTCATTTTGGAAGTCTCATGGAAGTCATTTTATGTTCTGTAGTGTAGGAATACTTAATGGGTAACTATCTTCACAGCCTATTCTAGCTCGTTCGTGTTGTTCTGGAAGTCTCTTTAGTTATTATGGTAGCATTTTGTGATAGAAGTATCCTTTGAATTATTTTCGTGTATTTGTACTTTCGTGCCAGTCTATTGTTGCTAGTGTTATTTTTCACAGAAGTGTTCAGGATCCTGTATGCATCATACATTGTTGCTTCTAAAGTTCTAATAATGTTTGTATATTCTTTATTCACATGCTTTCCTGTGCTTTTTTGCTGTTGCAGCTTGTTACAGATGTTAATTTGGCCGTTTCAGTGGAAGCTACTCAAGCAATAGGAAATTTAGCTAAGGGTTTAAGAACACATTTTTCTGGGAATTCACGCAATCTGCTTCCTGTTTTACTTGTAAGTCGAATTATCCTTTTCTGAATAATCATACATTTCTAGCAAATTAATTTTGTTGTTTGTGACATCTGATAGCTTAAGATGTCTGACCTGCTTTACACTGTAGTTATGTCCTGTGTTTCTGTACATGTGTTCTTTGCCTTTCACTTCATTCACATGACTGACTAGTGCTGTTAGATTTATGAATATGTGATCCACTTGAAGTGAGTAGTCTTTGTTATGAACAAGTGCTTGTTGCCTTGCTTGTGATAGTTTGGAGCCTGCTTGGAAGGCTGGAAGGTACAAGTTTCTTTCAGGGTGACTATGCTCCAGGAAGATGTAGGGCATCTGACTGAAAAAAAGACAGTTTCAGGATGGGATTGATTGACCTTAGCTGGGTCCGAGGTGGAAATGGAGAGGAAGAGAGAGTTCTGAACTTGTGAACTGTATATGCTGGTATTGCTGTCACTGATTGGCTGGGTGTTCTTGAGTAAGTTAACAGGGAAGTGCGCTTGAGAAAAGAACCTCAGATGATGGTCGTTATGACGGGGGAGCACATCAAAGGGAGAGAGAGGCAGGAGCTGAGTTGGAGAAGCCACCATAATTTTCCTAATACCATCGACAAATTTGTAAAGAAATATGTGTTAGGATGATATGGTCGTATGGTGCTTTATGTGATATCCAAACCATAATTTAGTGCTAAGAAAAATATATTTTCTGATTTAAGAATTTTGTAATAATATTACAGTTAATCCTTTAGTTCGTCTTTTTCATTTGATTGCATTCATCTGTGTTTGTGATTTCCAGTTTGAAAACCCGACACCTACAGCTTTCTTTTGCAATTGAAGTTTGTTAAAGTTAGTTGTGTTGTATAATGTAACCTCTGGCGGGGGCTCAGGGCAACTGAGTATGTTTGTTCTTCTTCATGTTGATCGAGGAAATTCTTATGCTGCACTAACGTGAAATGATGATCAAGTAAAGTGATATGTTTCATCCCATTTGTCCATGTTCTGTTAAACAGGAAAAACTGAAAGAGAAAAAGGCAACTATGACAGAAGCACTGACTCAGACGCTTGAAGCGATGCATAAGTCTGGCTGTATCACTCTTCTTGATGTGATTGAAGGTTAGTATATTTTTTACTGTTATAAACGCTGTACTGTTCTGGTGGAAACAGGTGACATGTTTTTTGCATGCAGTTTACCGGCGTGTTGTATACATGTCTTAAAATGGAAGCTATTAAAGTAGCATTATTTTGTACAAACATAAAAAAACAAAGAATCTTTATTTTATTTTGAGGGGAGTACATTCTTTATTGTTGTCTCAAAAAATGAATAAGAAAATTATCTGTTGTGTTATTGCAGATGTTCGAGTGGCTGTAAAAAACAAGGTCCCTCTTGTTCGGTCCTTAACATTGAACTGGGTTGCATTTTGCATTGAAACAAGCAATAAGGCGACTGTCCTAAAGTTGCACAAGGACTTTGTTCCTATCTGCATGGAGGTGAATAATTATTTTTAGTTTACGGGTTTGTACTTTTCTTGTGTATTTTTACTTGCTGTTAGCTATCTGCACTAATTTCTATTTTGTATTATTAGTGCTTGAATGATAGCACCCCAGAAGTTCGGGATTCGTCATTTTTGGCTTTGACTGCCATAGCTAAGGTTTGTGTCTTTTGAGCGTGTTTTTCTCTTGGCACATCTCTGTACCCTTCAATTTTACTTAGTGTGTGTATCTTGTGCTTTTTGCTATCCACATAGATGGTTGGTATGAAACCCTTGGAACGGTCCCTTGAGAAACTAGATGATGTGAGGAAAAAGAAACTGTCAGATATGATTGGTTCTTCCAGTGATGCTGCTTTAAGTTCAGGGCCAGGTTTGAGCTGCTATTACTTTTGTACTTTTCCATCTGTCTAAATGGGATCCATACATCTCTTTTTTGTATTGATTTATATACCAACACTGTTGTGAATCTAACAAACAGCAACTATATATTTCAGTACCTACCTCAGGTTCAGGAACTGTCACATCTACTCGTGAGGTACCTTTTCTATGTTTTGATTTTACAATTAATACACCACACAAATTACAATCTGTAGCTTGTCCACCAAGACGAAGTCTGCTTCTCTGTGTTTGTGCTGCGCTGTGCAGCGTGTTCTCTGGAATTTTATTTCTTTTCAGTCCATTCCAATGCGCAGTAGTCAGGTGCCCTAGACAGGATAAATTGTCTAGGTGCGTTAGGTTGCTGCCTTGTAGAACACGGTTTGTTGCAAGATTTTACTGGCTGCTGCCTGTAAGAAAAAGCTTTCCTGTTGTTACTATACCCAAAATTAAAAACAGAAGTGCAGGGCAGCTGCCACGTAGGTTGATCTATCAGTTGACAAAGCAACCATGATTATTTCTTGTTGTGTAGGCTACCGATAGCTCATCAATGAGGAGATCTGCTGCAAGCATGCTTAGTGGAAAGAAGCCTATCCATGCAGTGGTTAGTATTGCTTTCCTGCTCTTGTATGTGCATACCATATACTATGTTTGAGTTTCTACTATATAAACTTAACCACTATGTTTCCGTTGTTTTAAGGCCACGACTAAGAAATCTGGACCTGCTAAGTCAACCGCTGCAAAAAAGACAGATGGTGGACCACAGTCAAAGGCCTCTTCTGCTCCAGAGATTGAAGATGTTGAGGTGACTTTCTTATTTTCACGATGATATCCACTTCCTTTTTAGAAGTACAGCCTTTTCGAGTTTCATAGTTCTGCATTAAATCTATTACATCTTAGTTGCTAGTCTAGATCACTTGTGCGGTTGTGCTTCAATGTTAATTGCCACAATTTTCTCTGGGCACTATCTTGAAAATATTTGGTGTCCAGACTACTTGATGTATATTTTCTAGATTCCAGCATTTGAACGTTTTGAATTTACCATAACGATACCAAACCGTACATATTTTACAGAAGTATTTTCATTATACCCAACTGGTTTTGAGTGACTATAATGAGTTATGTTTACTAGGTAGTAGCTGCAAATAATTCACCAAGAACGATAGTTGCAGACTCACATGCATTTTTTTAATTTCCTGCAGCCTGCAGAGATGAGTCTGGAAGAAATAGAAGAGAGATTAAGTACTGTTGTGAAACAAGAGACAACTTCCCAATTAAAGAGCACTGTCTGGAAAGAGCGCCTCGAAGGTTAACAAAGATCATATGCTGCCTGTTTTATTCTTTATCTTATTTGGTTTGGCGGAATAAACTTTTATTTGTATATTTACATCTTTTCTGTTGATATACTTTACTTAGAGAAGGAAGCAGTATTGCAGTATTGCAAATTTGCAATATTGTTTGATCTTCTTGCTATTTCTGTTCTGTTTTTTTATATGTATTCTACATCTTTTCTGACGATTAAAGATTGTTCTCCAAATCTAATGCTCCCATGATGTACATTCAAAGTTTTAAACCCTTCCATTGTTCTTTTTGGCAGCTATTGGCACTCTAAAGCAGGACGTGGAAAGTCTCGCAGAGCTCGACAAATCTGCTGAACTCCTGGTTCGTTTATTATGTGCTGTGCCTGGATGGAGTGAAAAAAATGTGCAGGTAATTTTACTAATGATTTTGTGTTGAGTAAATCACTTCCTTCTGAAAGTAATGCCATGTATATTTTAAACGAAACAGGTTCAACAACAAGTTATAGAGGTCATCACCTACATTGCCTCGACTGTAAAAAAGTTTCCAAAGCGATGTGTTGTTCTATGCCTTCTTGGTACGAGCTCCTCTTACTTCGCTTTTGAGAGTACACAAACGGTTCTTGTGTTTCCATATCCAGCTATTGTTACCAGATTTCTGATTTCCAATATCGTCATTATCTTTCAGGCATAAGTGAAAAGGTTGCTGATATAAAAACTCGAGCACCTGCAATGAAATGTCTCACCGCTTTTTGCGAGGCAGTAGGTCCAGGGTTTGTGTTTGAGAGGGTATGAAATAACATTCTATTTAAGCAACTATTGCAGTCGTTTTATGCATATTCAACAGCCTCAGCATGTCTGCCATTTGGTGGCGAGGTTATCACTTATGAATCTTAATGCATGAATAGTATTAGACTTAACAAATTTACTTGATGCTTAAACAAGTACTTCCTTCGTCCCAAAATAGGTGTCGCTTTTTTTTTTAAATGAGTGACTCTAGACAAAATTGCGACAGTTATTTTGGGACGGAGGTAGTAGCAATCAATTAAATGTATAGTTATTACTTGTCAGACTTTCCACTGACTGGTTGATATTCAGCAATCACCATAACTATGCCTGTCATATTTGTAGCTATACAAAATAATGAAAGAGCATAAGAATCCGAAGGTTCTTAGCGAGGGTGTTCTTTGGATGGTATCTGCAGTAGAAGACTTTGGGATTTCCAATTTGAAACTAAAGGTGCACTTTACTTTGCTTGCTTATAATATTCATATAAAGATGCTGCACTCTAGCGAGGGTGTTCTTGTTCTTATTCTTCTTTTTATTCTAGGATATGATTGATTTTTGCAAAGACACCGGTCTGCAATCTAGCGCTGCTGCAACAAGAAATGCAACTATCAAACTGATCGGAGTGCTGCATAAGTTTGTAGGACCAGGTGGTTTGCTTGTTTCTTAGTTTCTGTATGGGTTGAATAATGTACTGTTTTGTTGTCGGCTGTTGTTGAAGTAAACCTTTCCTGTAGATATCAAAGGTTTCTTAAGTGATGTCAAACCAGCACTTCTCAGTGCTCTCGATGCTGAATATGAAAAGAATCCATTTGAGGTATGCTGTCTCTGTTATTTTTTACAATTTTTTTTGAAGTTTTAACAGTCTCAATTATGCTCAATTAACAGGGTGCTGCTGCTCCTCCGAAAAGAACGGTTAGAGCTTTGGATACTGCATCGTCTACATCTGCTGCCTCATCTGATGGGCTTCCAAGAGAAGACATAAGTTCTAAGATAACACCTACTTTACTAAAAAATTTGGGGAGCCCAGACTGGAAGGTAATGTCTACAGTTATTTGGTTCCTCTTCAATTTTTCGTATTCATTTTGTAAGTTTGCCTGCATTTGGTATTCATATTGTGGTTATATGAAATTTCAGGTAAGGCTGGAGTCCATAGATGCAGTCAACAAAATTGTGGAGGAAGCTCATAAGCGCATTCAGCCGACAGGCACAGGTCCATTGGTTTTGTCTTTCGTGAAGAACTGTTAAATATAGTTTATGTTGTGTTATACACTTATACTCCCTCCATTCCCTTTTATAAGACGTTTTGGCATGTCAATTGGGCTTCCCAAAACATCTTCTAAAAAGCAGCAGGAAGTATTCATCTAAATTATACAAACATTATATTTGTTCTCTTGAAACTGCAGTTGACCTGTTCTCAGCACTTAGAGGCCGGCTTAATGACAGTAACAAAAATTTAGTGATGGCGACCTTGTCAACGATTGGTGGTCTTGCATGTGCTATGGGTCCTTCTGTTGAAAAATCAAGCAAGGTGTGGCATCGACTCTACTTTTGTGTTCAGTTTTTTTTTTTGCATATATAATAACCTCAACTTTACGTTATGATGAAGGGTATTTTGGGAGATGTGCTGAAGTGTATTGGTGACAATAAGAAGCACATGCGAGAGTGCACATTGACTGCTCTAGATTCATGGGTTTCTGCTGCTCAGCTTGATAAGATGGTTCCATATATTACAGTAGCTTTGGGTGATCAGAAAACTGGTTCAGAAGGGCGAAAGGATCTTTTTGATTGGTTGTCTAAGCATGTCTCAAAAATGAGTGATCCAGCTGAGGCTCTGCCTTTGTTGAAGCCATCTGCATCTTCTTTGATGGTATTAGCATAATAATTAAGCTGATTTGTTGGTATTCATTTATATTTATCAGTATACTGTTCATTCAAATTCAAATGATTGCTATATTCTTCTACTGAAAAGGATAAATCTTCTGAAGTACGCAAAGCTGCTGAGACCTTTATGAATGAAATCCTCAAGATTTGTGGACAAGCAGTGGTATGGTTTTGTCCTTTAGGTTGTTTTTCTGTTCGCTTGTCCATTTTTCTGAAACCTTTTTTCAATGGATGATTACGTTGTATGGTGTAGGTTGCAAAGAACTTGAGAGATTTGCCATCCCCTACTTTGGCTATCGTAGCAGAGCGGTTGAAACTGTCCAGCGTACACGATGGTGCCATACGGAATCTTAATTCACATTTTAGTTTTTTCTCACCGCTAGTTGTTCTGTACTGATAGGTGATACCGCGTCATTCAAACAGGAATATCTGATTCTGTGAAGATGGTGACTACGAACATTAGTTTGACCGGAAAAGGCGGTTTGAAGAACGGCAAACAGGGTCCAAATGATCGTGGGTCTAATGTTGGCAAAGCTGCATCTCAAGTGCGTGAATTGATGTCTGTCATTTTAGAAATGGCTCTTTTTTTCTGACTGTTATTTTTCATTATCAGAAAGGACTTCCAGCAAGGGCCTCTGTTACTATGATTTCTTCTCAAGACTCGGTACAGTCTCAGGCGTTATTTAACATTAAGGACTCAAACAAGGTAGGCAATCAAGTCCTGTTACCTGGCAACTCGCAAAGTTGTGAACTGGGTTCTTATATTTATATACTTGATTCTTCAGGAGGATCGCGAGAGACGTGTTTTGGTACGCAAGTTCAAGTTTGAAGAACCACGGCGTGAGCAGATTGATGAACTGAAGGTTCGTTGTGGAAAGAGAACTGGCCTAAGCCTGCTGCATTTTTGTCCAGAGATATGCATTTTATGTTGACTTATCAATAAGCAAAAACCATACATCTTTGTTACTTTCAGTACTTGTTTATTTTAATCACAAATCAGTATGCACAACAGCTGCATACATTTTTATTGGCACAAACAGTAGCTAAATCTAAGAAGTAGCGTGTTTTTCATGTCAGAACTAAGGACTGGTTAATTGGTATATCAGGTTAGTAAGCATCAGAGCCTCGTGCTTAGCAGTAGCAGATGTGCTGGTGTCAAAAGCTGGTATGCATACTGCTGTGTTGATTGGGAAACAACATTCCTTATTACATCATAATATTGCTGGTTTAGATTTTATCTTAGAATCTGTTCTCATTACTGTTGTTTTTATGTTTAATCATGGAATGTGTTCACTTTTATCTTGAGCACCTCACCATCTTTCCATGAACTTATGTGTGTGACTGTATATTCGACTATCTTGATATGTACTCATGCTGCTGTGAGCACTGCCGAGAATCTAGTGTTTCAACATATTTGCATTCATATTCGATTGCTTAGAAATTTTGATATGATGTTTCATTCATTTCTTCCCACATGTTTGTGGATGTGCTATTCATCATGTGAATAACTCATCTGATTTATGCAAAAAAACTCGTCTACAGGCTGATTTATTTAAGCATTTCCGAGAAGATGTTAGCTTGCGGTTGTGGAACTCAGACTTTAAGAGGCAAATAGATGGTATTGAGTTGCTACAAAAGGTTGGAAATCGATGACAATACGTGAACTTTGTCTCTGCCATTTACTATGCAACCTAGCTCATATGAGCGTTTTGTTGTGATGCTACCAATTTGTGCAGGCACTTCCTTCAAGTGGCAAAGAAGTGATTGAGCTTCTCGATATACTGCTAAGATGGTTTGTGCTGCGCTTCTGTGAATCCAACACAACATGCCTGTTGAAGGTTTGCCAGTTAAAATTTCTTAGGAGCCTTACTCCTTTTCTTGAAGCAATATAGCTTAATTGGTTTCTGTGCATTTTGTTTGTTTTCACTTGTAGGTTCTTGACTTTCTCCCTGAGCTTTTTGATGGTCTAAAAGATCAATCTTACATGCTAACCGAAGCAGAAGCTGCAATCTTCCTTCCTTGCCTTGTAGAGAAGGTACAATGGAAAGTTTAGCTGTGCACAAAAGGATTAGTTGCTTTGGAACCTACTCCTTATAGAGTATGGTATAGCAATGTGTGACTATAGTTTTTAACTGCTTCATTTCATTATCTAACAACTTTTGTATTTGCAGTCTGGTCATAACATTGAAAAAGTCAGAGAGAAAATGGGGGAGCTGATAAAGCAAATGATGAACATCTATGCTCTTCCAAAGCTACTTCCCTATATTTTGGAGGGATTGCGCTCCAAGAATAACCGGACTAGGATAGAGTGTGTTGATATTATTGGATATTTCATGGATCATAATGGGACTGAGGTCTGTATCCCCACCCTCCACCCCCTGTTTTGTAGCTGGTAGATTTTCTTGCTTACTTATTTGTATAATTGCAGGTTGGTGGTTTGTTGAAAAATTTGCCTTCTGTTGCGGCGTTAACGGCAGAGCGTGATGGTGAAATCAGGAAAGCCGCTCTTAATACACTTGCCACTGCTTACAAGAACCTTGGTATGTACTTTTCTTTCTTCTTTTTACTAGATTCTTTTTCATGCTGAATTGCTAGAATATATGTCAACCTCTTGTTTCTATTGGGAAGTTAGATGATCCTTTTCTTTGCTAATCGTTGATGGAAACAATATTCTGAGAAGACGAGAACTGCATTCAATTTTTCTAGCATCCATGGGTGGGCAAAAAGACCAAAAACCGAAACCAAGATCGAATTAACCGAAGCCGAAACCGATCTAACTGAAATCTCGGTCATCGCTTGTCTGTTTGGTTGTCAGAAGTCAGAAACCATATTTATGTCTGTGTTCTGGTTTTGGAGCGTTAACCGAACACACCAAATAAACCGAAATTCAGGTTGGCTTCTATTTTATCCCACTAGTGTCCTAACTCCAAAGGCCCACTGGTTGCAACTTGACTTCTCTCTGGACATACTGCAACCCTAGGTCACTTCTGTTTTTCTGAATCCCCATCCCCATTGATACGTCCTCTGCTGATCCATCCACAGAACAAGCCTCTCCTTGCTCGCTCCACAAGGCTGCCTGCTAGCAGCGGCAAGTGGAAAGCAGATTGAGCGAGTTTATTGTGGCGCGCTGAAGACGGTTCGAGCTCGCGATGGCTAGTGGAGGACAGATCGAGCTTCCTATCTCCTTGGCAGCAATCCAGCATGCCAGGAAGGGCTCTTCCTCCTCCGGTGCCACTGATTCGGTTGCTTTGTTAATGTGATTTTCTTTAATTTCTCTGTTCGATGGTTTCATTTCTGTGTAACTTTATTGGTGCATTGATTTTGTGAAGGTATTACTTCGGTGTTTTTCGGTCTAACCGAGAACCGAAACCGAAGTTTCGGTCAACTGAACCATCGGTTATTAGATTTTTTACAAGATCAAATCGGTTATCGTTTTGGGAAAACCGAATTTCAAAAACACTGAAATCATCGAACGGAATTTTCGGTTATAATCAAATGCCCAGCCCTAGTGCATAGTATAAATTGCTAAATTTTTCACATTGTCCATATTAGCTGAAATTACATCTTGGCAACATTTGTGAAATTGATTTGCAAGAGGTTCTTAGTCTACTCTCTTTTCTCAAGCAGGGGATGATGTATGGCGATATGTTGGGAAACTTTCAGATGCTCAAAGAAGTATGCTTGATGATAGGTTTAAATGGAAGGTTATCATCTCTCACCCTACAGAAAAAATATGTAGTATTCTCGGTGTAAAATTATCTGGTTATCCGATCAAGCCAAAGGATGTATAATATTGATAATTGTATATTGTCAGGCTCGAGAAATGGACAAGAGGAGAGAAGGCAGGCCTGGCGATGCTCGAGCAGCTTTGAGGCGTTCAGTTAGAGAGAATGGGTTAGTTCTTGTTTCTCTTTTCTTTTCAAACTTGGAAGACTGAAAAATGCAAAAGGAAAAACATGGCAGTTCACTTGCTTCTTTTGTGATGTGTTATGGCAACATATTTTTGGTTATTCAAATTCTTTATTTTGGATATAGGTCCGACGTAGCAGAACAAAGTGGGGAATTGGTTTCCCGCTCGATGGCAGGATCAATGATCTCAAGGTGCTCCCGCTATCTTTTTGATTTGTTTGCAATCCCTTTTATATTTCATAACATATCTTTACTTTTGTATGCTTTTCTATGAATAGGGATAACTTTGGGTATGCTGATGCCCATATGGTACCAAGGCAGATGACCTCCGCTGCGGCTGGTCCTGCAGACTGGCGTGAAGCTCTTGATATTGTTGCATTAGGTTTGCCTGAGCAGGTTGTGATGTTGCTCATTTCCCATAGTTCCTGCTCTGTGTCTGTTCCTTTTTCTATGCTACATTCTGATTTCTCACTATAACAACCTACTGTTTTCTATGTATATTGTTGAAGCACAAACACTTGTCTTAATAGTTTTTGTTTATGCAGTCTGTTGAAGGAATGAAAGTCATATGCCATGAGCTAACTCAAGCGGCCGATCCTGAAAGCTCTGTGCTTGACGATCTCATCAAGGAAGCGGACAGATTAGTTTCATGCTTGTCTGTTATGGTAAGCCTTCATTTTTTTCTTCTTCTGCTTACCTTTTGGTTTCGTCATTCTGCTAACTTTGATCGTAATAAATCTTTCAGGTTCCGAAAACATTTAACTTCAGCCTATCTGGGGCTTCCTCAAGGTCTTGCAAATACGTTTTAAATACTCTCATGCAGGTAATATATCTATGTTTGCTTTTATTTTGTTTTTCTATATCTGGTAAATGTTGTTTATGAGTCCTTTATTATTTGCAGACTTTCCAGATCAAACGTCTTGCTCATGCTGTGAAGGAGGGTACCCTAGATAACCTTATCACAGAGCTACTACTCTGGCTTTTAGATGAAAGGGTTCCTCTTATGGATGATGGCAGCCAGCTGCTTAAGGCTCTTAATGTCCTCATGCTTAAAATCCTGGTCTGTATATTTCTTTACATGCTTACTTCCTTGCTGTCTGCTCTGTGTTTATGATCTTATTTTGAGCAGGATAATGCTGAGAGAACGTCGTCATTCGTTGTGCTAATCAATTTACTGAGGCCTTTAGACCCTTCAAGATGGCCTTGCCCTACTCCATCAGAGTCCCTTGTTGTAAAAAACCAGAAGTTTTCAGATTTAGTTGTGAAATGTTTAATTAAGTTGACAAAGGTATGTTGTTATTCGTTATCAGCTGTTGCTAATCTGTATGGGATGTCACTTCTGATGACATATGTCATCTTTCAGGTTCTTCAGAGTACAATATATGAAGTTGACCTTGATCGCATTCTTCAAAGCATTCATATTTATTTGCAAGAACTTGGAATGGAAGAGATACGGAGGAGGTTTGTGTGATCACCTGGAGTTGAATATTTAGATGTTCAATTGATATCTTTTTGTATTTAGACACGTGC
Source organism: Brachypodium distachyon (assembly GCF_000005505.3). Classification (NCBI taxonomy): domain Eukaryota; kingdom Viridiplantae; phylum Streptophyta; class Magnoliopsida; order Poales; family Poaceae; genus Brachypodium; species Brachypodium distachyon. Next base: position 52,195,894 of record NC_016132.3, on the reverse strand, counting down.
ATATGCTGCAGGGCTGGAGCTGATGACAAGCCACTAAGAATGGTCAAAACTGTGTTGCATGAACTTGTAAAGCTTCGTGGCACAGCAATTAAAGGTCACCTTTCAATGGTCCCTATAGACGCTGAACCTCAGCCAATCATTCTGGCATACATCGATCTTAATCTTCAGGTAGAATTTGCCACATTTTGCCATTTGATTGTCCCATAAAAGCACTTACGCACTTCCCTTTATCTAAATAATACTATTTGGTCACTTTAGACCCTTGCGGCAGCCAGGATGTTGACGCCATCTGGGCCTATGGGTCAAACTCACTGGGGTGATGCTGCATCAAACAGTCCAAACCCATCAATTCATTCGACTGATGCACAATTGAAGGTACATCATCTGTTCCTATTACAACGTCTTGGGTTAACTACATTCAACTTCGCTCACTGATTTTTGACACAATTTGATCTTGGTTTTGGGTATGATCAGCAAGAGCTTGCTGCTGTATTCAAGAAAATCGGCGACAAGCAAACATGTACGATTGGTCTTTATGAACTGTACCGGATAACCCAGCTGTACCCAAAGGTAATTTGTGGAGTATGCTAAAAGAGTCACTGGTGATTTTGAAAAGCCTGATGAACCTAGCTGTTGATGTATGCAAGTATTTGGAAATGTAGATGTTTGGTTCTACGCTATGTCATTTAATTTGTTTAAAAGTTAATCTGAAATACTTCGGGTTTTTAGGTTGTTAATTTGTTGATGGAAGTTTGCCACTTTCAGCTGTCTGTTAGTTTCTGGTGCCTGATTCAGGATCATGTTTTTTTCAGGTTGATATATTTGCTCAGCTTCAGAATGCAAGCGAGGCATTTAGGACATACATCAGAGATGGGCTAGCACAGGTTTGTAATCTCCATCCTGAAGGGTTCAATTTTTTTTGATAATTTTTATTTTGACTGAGATACAAGAAATTTGTTTTTGGTGCAAACAGGTAGAGAAGAATGCTGCAGCTGGAAGAACACCCTCCAGTCTTCCATTATCAACGCCACCTCCAATTGCAGCAATACCCTCTCCAAAATTTGCTCCTTCTCCTGTCCACACAAAATCTATAAATAGCAAAACAGATAGTAATGAAGATGACCCCTTTAGAGTCCAAGGAGACTCTGATTTTCGGTTACCATCTACCGACCAACAGACTGATAGATACCAATCATCAGGTCTTCTTCACATGCCAACTCTTTTCATCTGGATATCTGACTATCCATTATTGATATTTTCCATCTGATTCTTGGAATTGTTTATTTCTATTGCCAGCAGGGACATTGGATGCTCTTAGGGAAAGGATGAAAAGCATTCAAGCTGCAGCTGTAGGAGGCAATTTCGATGGAGCTCATACTCGGCCATTGGCAAGTATGAATGGCAATATGCTTCATGGTGGGCCACGATTGGATGGAGAACCACAAACACAAAGTAATATTCCACCTATGGATGAGAGGGCATTATCTGGGCTGCAAGCACGGATGGAGAGGCTGAAAAGTGGGTCTATGGAACCACTCTAAATACATTTAACAGCATCATGAGAAATACCAACCATTGTAATTGACTGTAAATTGGCAGCATAGTCGTGCTATTTGTAGATAGGTATGTCAGACGCATTACATGATGAGGGGCCGACATTTTGTAACCCCCGTTCATGATCAACCCACTATTGCGGAGTTTTTGGTGTAGTTTTAGAGAAGCTAGTCATATGTTTTGCCTGTAGCTTGCCTGTTGAGGGCCTCGTTAGTATTTTGACACAATTTTACCTGCCCAGTTGAGTTTTCCATTGTTGTATAGCAATACAGAAGTATTTAAATCTTGACCGTTTCTGGGCGGAGTAACCCATTTTAGTCACTGCTTGCTTATATACCTGAAACCGGTTACTTCAATAACAGAACGAATGGCACTTTTTATGTGTGCATGTGAAAAAAACTTACTCCCTCCGTCCAACAGAAGATGTTTTAACTTTGACTAAATTTGAATGCATCTATACACTAAGTAATGTCTAAATATATTCAAATTTTAATAAACTTGAGACATCTTTTGTTGGATAGAGGGAGTATGATAATTCCACCTCCGTCCAACAAAAAATGTTTTAACTTTGATTAAATTTGAATGCATCTATACACAAAGTAATGTCTAAATATATTCAAATTTAATAAACTTGAGACATCTTTTGTTGGATAGAGGGAGTATGATAATTTCAGGTAAGGTAGATAATGACACCCAACCTTGAATCCATACCTGCATTATAAATATGTTGTTAATGTAAATGTGCAGTTTAATTGCTTAGAATTTCTGTATAATGTTTAGAAAATCGCTAATACAAAAATGATTCGATGTGTCAAACCAATAACCAGTATTTTTTTTTCACCACCCTTGTCACCCTAGGACAAATACGTACCCACCATTTACAGAATCATTTGGTTCGTATTATTGCGACTACTCGTACACTGCTGAGTCAAATTGACCAAACACATCTTTATCGCACAACTATTACAACAAATAATCAACTACCAGAAGAAAAAGAACTGCCAGTAGCCTCGTGTTGCTAAATCACTTGCTTTGACGAGGTTCCCCATGTTCATGCACCTCTTGCACGGCGGAACAAAATAGGAGCCTCCAATTCTTGATCCTATTGCTGTGCAGCCTCTATTTTTCTGAAAACATCTACAGCAGCCTTCCATGTTTTGTCGATCTGACAAAGCTCTGGTCGAGACACTGACTTAACGCTTGTCACACAAGCCGCCGCAATGCAGCGCCCCGCGCAGTGCGGCGCATGTGACGATATGACTCGAGCCGGCGGCCACGTACGGTGCGGTTACAGTAGCTAAGCGCCTCAGCCAGCTGGGTAGGTCGGAAGAGTTGGTCCGGTCAAGGGGCCTTCGTGCTCAAGGAAAGCAAAGAAAGCCGCTTTTCACCGGTGATTGCGTCCGCGCTTGCGTCACGCGTGCCGATCACATGGCATCTTCCCCTGGATGCACCTCTCGGACTGAGCAGCCCTGTACATGCGAGGAGACCGCCGCCTCCGCCCTCCGCAGCTAGTGGAAGCATCAAGCCTCTCGCCGTTGGCCCCTCTTTCTTTGTCAACAGCTTTCTTAACCGAGTCGAGGTTCTCTTGAGTTTCATAAGCACTTTTATCTCTGCCTGCTGCCTCTACTGATACACTAAATGGTCGGAGACCACTGTTTTAAGGCACTGGCGGGAGTAATCTTTTACTGCTCATAATTGTCATGCTTCCTCCGTCCAACAATACAGTATATTAGGGTTCGGTTGACCAAAGCTTTGACCGCAAATTACTTCATGAATATATAACTAATGTGATTAAAATTATAACTATAAGCAAATGTCCTTAGTAGAAATATAATGGGTATGAATCTATGTCATATAATTATATATTAATAAAATAATTTGTGGTCAAAGCATTGGTCAAATGGACGGAGGTTAGTACTACTCATTTTAAAAGTAATCACGGAACTCAATGGAACCTCAATGGTGACAAGACTGTTAGCAGTATGTCTTAATTTTTAGATTTTGCAGGACTGCTAGTCCTTCTCCAGTGTAATATTTCAGCCGGACCGAACTCTGTTTTTTTTTCTAGTATGGACATTAGAGCAAGCCGGTGCATGAAGTTAAAAGAATGAACCGGTAAATACGCATGCACCTGCGAAAACTTCCAATAGAATAATAAAAAAATTATATTTCTACCTCCGTCCCATTTTAAGAGGCACACACGCGTTCCAAGATCACAAATTTAACTAACAAATCATAAATTATGCTGCATAAAAAATATATCATTAGATTCGTAATCAAATGAACTTTTTAATAATATATTTTTTTAGTCATATAACTTATATTTTGATGGTTAAATTAATGATATTGGAACGTGTGCGTGCCCCATGTAATGAGACGGAGGGAGTAAGCAGCCGCATTAGACCAACCGATCACCACACAGCTACTGGAGCATCCCTTTCATCAACGAAGATGATTTTTTAATCTCAGGTGGGTCCCACTCCAATGTTTGGTCCGACGCATGCATGTTGTGGAAATTTGGGTTTCAAGGATCGGTCCGTCCGGCTGCTACGAGGCAAAGAAAACACAAAGTATGGTCGGACCACACTGCGGCCTCGGTAGATAAGCAGAAAAAGGAAACATCCCCCAAAAATATACGTTACCTAATACTTCATCCGAACTAAACTGAATATAAAGAAAGCGCAGTATAGATTTTTCACATTTGAAAAAATAAAACAAACGGTTTTGCTATATCTAAGTTGCCTGATTTTTAGTTAGAAATAAGTTGATTACTCAGCCGTTGGATATGATTCGTGCTTTAAGATTCAAAACAGATGATGAAAAAAGATGTTTAGAAAATAAGATCTAGATACTAGTCTAACGATTCTGATTCATCAACTTAGATCTAAATCTTTTGCTTAAAAATGAGACAACTTAGATATAGCTCAACAGTAGATGGGCTTGCGTCGCTGTCCTCCTCCCGACGATCCCCAGCCGTGCCCTCCTCGCCCTCGACGCGCGCCGCGTGATCTCCTGGACGCGCACCGCCGGCATGCAGCTTCTCCCAGCCAGCGCGCTTCTTGTTGCGGGGCGCCGCGAGCTCCTTGACGCACGCCGCGGCAGCTTCTCCCAGCCCGCACTGCCGCCCTCTTGGCCGGGTCACGCCCTCCTCGTTGTACGCCGCCGTTACCTCCTTGGAATCCGTCGCCGCCATCCTCCTGTGCACGGCCGCTCTCTTCTCAGCCTGCTCCGATGCGTTTTTTCGACAGCTTAGATTACGTTTTTGTCCTGCCTTATCGATGCTCCATCTAATTTTGAGATGATACTCCATACATCACAGTAAGAATATTAAGGAGTACCAGTTAATCTGAGTCGTTAGATTAAGGGTGAGTTTGTCATCGTGGATTATGATAATCCAGCCTTTTCAACCAGCTTATCTATATTTTTGTGTTTTTGCCTGTTTTCGTGTGTATTTTTTCACAGTAGATTATAAAAGAATTTCATCACAGCACAGTTCATCGATGCCAAACTTAGCCTAAGAAGACAAACATTTTACATTAATTTTTGGTTACCATAAAAGAGCTCTTCTATAAAGCTAGCAACGATCCTGAACGCTCCGTGCCATTCAGAAAGCCGAGATACCCTTAATGACGCATGTCGTGCGACGTATTGCGTCTGTTAACCATGTTTAGCACACCATATCACAGCTAATCCCAGCAGGACGCAGTCGATCACCAGCCGTGGGTTTACTGCCATAAAAAAATGAACAGTCAGTTAAATTAAGCAAAAAAAATACCAACCGAAGACGCCCTTCCATTTTGCCCAGGGCGGAAACGGACAAGCAAGCAGCACACTGTCCCTCCATCGCTTTCTCGGTTCTCACCCCGCATCCTTTTCCCGGGAGCTGCCTGTCCGTCCTTTTCGGCTGCGATTTTCATACTGTTGTCTGCCACCGAAGGAATGGGCAAACGCCGGCCGTCGACAAGGCGCTATCCGCTATGGCCCTCCAACCAAACCACCCGGAAGGCGGCGGATTTGCTCGCCACCCCACACCGTTGCTTGCGGCTCCCAGGCCGGCCAGGGTTCAGTGCACGTAGATCGCATCCCGGAAACTGAAACTGGAGGCACGTGCAGATTGGGGCCATATTTTACTCCTCACGGGAGGAGGTGCACCTGCTCTGTATGTCTACTGGGTAAATAAATGGCGGGAGTACTAGGTTGTTCAGTATGAACGGTCCATGCCTGGAAGTTATCCCCTTGAATGAATTGTTAAATTGCGTTGTAATGTTCCGAGCATATCCTTCTGTCGATCGATCGACATGCTGCCGCAGCTGGTTCCTCCCCTGTGGATACAGCTGGACGACATGCCATGCGTCACACTCCATGGGACAGATATGGACGAAAACACGCGATTTACATTGCTCACTCTCTGCAATAGAGAACGTGGAATATCATAACACAGTAATCTCACGTTTTAGGTTGAAACTAAAGCGATGGCACATCGCGATTTCACGGCATGGACCGTGACCTGACATGCCGATGCAGTCTCTTTTTCGTCCTCGATCTTCTTTTTTGCAGAGTCCTGTCGTTTCTCGAAAGTTTCTCCGAAAGAAAAGAACCCAAAGCACTGTAACGACACCAAAAAAGTAGTAGGCAAAATCACCGGAAAATAAAATACCACTTCCTACGTAGACCGTAGTAAGCGCAGGGCAGCGCAAAGGAGTTCAATATATCCGCACGTGATGCAAATGTAGGCCATACATTAACACATAAACGATGGAGACACCGGCGTCTTGGTCCTGAGATTTGTCCCGGAGACCTCTGCGCGCGCACGCACGTAGTCGCATCGCCATTCGCCGAGGCCGCCGAGGTCGCCGAGGTTAACATATTTTCCGCCCGGAAAATCTCTCGCCCGTCCTCTGTCTCGGGCCACGCTGAAGCTTTTGACCCTTCTGTCCATTTCCCTCTTAGCCGTCGCTTTGGTAATCCCTAGCGCGGGTCAAACTCTTGTCCACGGGGGAACCTTCGCCGTAGCATCGGGCGTCCTCATCCCAAGCCCAGGAGGCGGGTGGAGGGGAAGGGGACAGGCCAGGGCCCACAGGCGGCCCACGTGCTGCAGGGCCCGTATATAACCGCCTCCAGCGCCAGGCCAACTTGGTCGCCAAGGAAACCACACACTCGATAACAGCAGAGGGGTCGAGGACCCAGGAGGGCGTCATCAGCAGCAGCCGCCTTTCGAAGCCCCGGAGCAGACACAAAGGGGTGTTTTCTGGAAGGTTGTCGAGAGTTCTTTTGAGAGAGAAAGAGGTTGGAGGAGGATGGCAATGGTGAAGGTGGAGTCGACGGCGGCGGAGGGGAGCGGGAGGAGGGACGCGGAGGCGGAGCTCAACCTGCCGCCGGGGTTCCGGTTCCACCCGACGGACGAGGAGCTCGTGGTGCACTACCTCTGCAGGAGGGTGGCGGGGCAGCCGCAGCCCGTGCCCATCATCGCCGAGGTCGATCTCTACAAGTTCAACCCCTGGGATCTGCCCGGTGCGTTCCCCTTTGCTCTGCCCCTGCTTCTCGCTCTCGCAATCGCATCGCCATATAATTAATTCCTCTGTTTCTCTTTTCTGTTTCGCTCGCCATGGCTGCCTCAATCATGTATTATTGTTTCCGTCGATCTTTGGAGGACCGACCAAAAAAGCTTTGCTGACTTTGGCCGTGCGTTTGGTGCAGAGAGGGCGCTGTTCGGGCGCAGGGAGTGGTACTTCTTCACGCCGCGCGACCGCAAGTACCCCAACGGCTCGCGCCCCAACCGCGCCGCCGGCAGCGGGTACTGGAAGGCCACGGGCGCAGACAAGCCGGTGTCGCCCAAGGGGAGCGGCGGCAGGACGGTGGGCATCAAGAAGGCTCTCGTCTTCTACTCCGGCAGAGCGCCCAGGGGCGTCAAGACCGACTGGATCATGCACGAGTACCGCCTCGCCGAAGCCGACCGCTCGCCCGCTAAGAAGGGATGCCAAAAGGTAAGCGACGCGAGCGTTCCCCTTTGCTCTGTCCCTGCTTCTCATTCTCGCTCATGGAAGGGGGAGAATTATGAAATTAGCCTGCATTGATACTGATGCTCTCCTCTCTTTTTTGGTTCTGCGCTTCGCAGTTGGATGAGTGGGTGCTGTGCCGCCTGTACAACAAGAAGAACAACTGGGAGAAGGTGAAGGTGGAGCAGCACATGGCTGCTGTCCAGAGACAGAACGGGGAGGTCATGGACGCGCCGATCGCCACCGACACCATGTCCGACAGCTTCCAGACGCATGACTCGGAGATTGACAGCGCATCCGGGCTGCAGCTGCACGGCTTCAGGGACATGGTACAGGGGCAGGCGAGGGATGGCATCGTCACGGTGAAGGAGGACAACGACTGGTTCACGGACCTGAATCTGGACGAGCTGCAGGCTTGTTACATGAACATGCAGGGGCAGATGGTGAATCCCATGGCGGCAGCGACGCCTGGGCTGGACGGCAACGGCTACCTGCAGTCGATGAACTCACCGCACATGAGGATGTGGCAAACAATCTTGCCACCATTCTAAGATCCTGATTATTTAGTTGGTTTCTCAAGACATTGGATCGCTTTATTGAGATGTTGTAAATGGGAAGGGGAATAGAAGCGACTAGATAATGCGTGCTCGAAAGGAAGATTGGAAATTTGGCGAGCATGATTCTGCAAATGTGGTGATAGGTCTATAGTATGTATTCTTTGGTTTCGATCTATGCATTTTGTATTCTGCAAATACTTGTCCTTTTGTTCACATAACATAATCTGAACTGAAGCACATGAATTATCTCATTTAGTATCGATGATCGATCAGAAATGTATGTTTGATTCTTCTCTTACTTTTAATTTGGTGTTTATCCGAGTTGTGGTACAGTTGTTTCAGATATTGACAGAATGGTAGCATTCAGTGCATCCATGAACAGACTGCGACCACGCAGCTATCAGTTAAAGCAGAGACGTCGCCATGCACTGTGTTGGTCGCATCATGACTCATATGATAGTTATTAGTTAGTGACCCTTGCAGCTAGAAGATAAAATGATAATGACACTGGACACTAGTATGACAAGCAAAGCCCAGATGGTTGTAGGTTGTACAGAAAAAGTAAATTATTTTTTCCTAGAAATGTCATCGTCTTATCAACAAAATTTAAAGCAACTTGCATCTGTTGGTTGCAAGTAACTCCATCTTATAGCGACTGGACTGCATATCGGAGTTCGGGATATTATTTAGTGACAACTGACAAAACGAGCCACTTGCTATTATTGGCATGGGATATCCTATAGGATGTTACAGAAAGGTCTTGAGATCATGCAACACAAGCTAAGCTACTAGGCATTATTGAAGCAACAGAGCATGTAGAAAAGAACACCTAACTGATCAGATATAACAGGAGTTCAGTTAAGCTCTCACCTCAGATATATAAAGTGATGCATTGATTACTAGCAGGCTGGCCGCAACTTGTCCCAGCTTCAATCCAATGTGCTCTTCTAGTCAGATTCTTGATATGCATTGCACTAAATAAATACTACTCCCTCCGTCCCATATTAAGTGCCACACAAGTTTCAGTGTGTAGGAACATGCGTATCTAGACAAAGTTGCGGACACTTAATATGGGACGGAGGGAGTACCATCAAAAAGGTTGCAATGACTCTGACAAAACGAAAATAATATGGTGCTGATACATCGAGAAGAACAATAAGCAACATAAGATTGCACACAACTACAGATACTGCAATTGGATCAGTGCCTCGGCCAAGAAATGGTTATTATGAGAATATGGTAGTTTACATAGTACACAATGAAGCTGTTTATTTGAAACATGCTAATGATGAAAATTACATAAGAGACAATATTGAGTTTCAAATCATATGAATGAGAGAACCAAATAATTGAGCATGTGGTCATTACAAATTACAAGCTACAAAGGAATGCGGGGACCGATGCCTACCCAAATTTAAACAGGTTAAACATAATTTGCACTCCAATTCAAATCTACAGTGAAGAAATTGCATAGAATATAAATAACTGGGCAAAACATACAACAATCAGCCTCTCTATTCTTTCCTGAATGATCAAAAATAGCTTTCTCAAAAATTTCTAGCATTGCCTTCACAACAGAAACACCCTTATTACCTGATCCATTTCTTTTCATGTCACTTTTAAGGAGATAGTCAATTTCATCGCTTTCTAGGATTTAGTCCGAGAGACACAGAACCACTCCGTGAACCGACAGAAGCTGACGCCTTGGCAAGCTCTCTGCCTGTAAGCCACGCCTGAATCATCGATTCAGTCTTCTGCTCTGGTGGAAAGCCCTTGGCTTTCATCTCCTCGTAATACTTTGCTGCCTCCTCTAGCTTCCCATTTAAGAACAATCCATGTATCAACACAATGTATGCACTCCGATCAGGGTTCAGCCCATTTGTAGGCATTGCACTCCACAGTTTCTCCACACTGTCATGCTGCCTCCACCGGCAGAACTTCCTGATCAACATAATGTATGTGTCTATCTCGGGCTCGCAGTGCAGTGTCTTCATCTTATCCAGCACATCAAACACCTCAGAGGGGCTTGTAGCCACGTCAAATAATGCATGGAATGTCCTCACTGATGCCAATAGCCCTCTCCCTATCATCTCATCAAACATTTGTGTTGCCTCCTGGACCTGCCGAGCCTTGCAAAGAGGCCCGATGAGGGAGTTGTAAGTGGCTGTGTCTGGTGGAGTCCCCCTCTCCTCCATACTCCGGACAAGCGCCTTTGCTTCATCCACACACCGCCCCTTCGCGAGCGCATACACAACTGCATTGTAAACTTTCCGATCTGGCACGATGCCAGCCTCTTTCATGCCGTTAAAGAGCTTCAATACTGAGTCCAAACTCCCGGCTTTCGAGAAGCACGAAATCATGCTCCCATAGGATGCAACGTCCCTCTCAATACCCCTGACCTCCATCGCAGTCCAAAACCTCTTCGCCTCCCGCACACTGCAGACCATGTTGCACCACCCGTTGAGGACAATGTTGAAGCTCTTGGTCTCGAAAGGGAACTCTTTCTCGCTGGACAACAGCAGGTGCTCGGCGTCCTGCACGTTCTTGTACCGGCAGAGTGCACTCAAGAGACCGTGGAACTGGGCGACGCCAGGCTCAAAACCGAAGCTCGGAAGCGCATGGAATGCGGCGATCGCCCTAGTGACGTCGCGCGCGGCGCAGTAGCGCCGGACTAGGAGGAGCACCGCTCTCGGGGACGCAAGCGACTTGCGGCGCATTTCGTCGAGCAGGGCGCGCGCATCGTCGAAGCGGCGGTGCTTGGCGAGGATAGCGAGCATGGAGTGGCACGCGTGACGTCCGGGAGCGTAATCTGGCTGCGCGGCGGCCCACAGGAACGCGGCGTGCGCGGCGGCCCAGCTGTTACGGAGGCGCGATAGCGCGGCCACCACGAGCGTCTCGGAGGCCGCGGCGCCGCACCGCTCCAGCAGGGTCCTGGCCCGCGTGGCGTCCGCGTGGGAACCCTCGGCCGCCGCGACGACGGCGTCCACTCCGCGTACGACGTCGGCCGGAAGCTGCTGGTGGTCTGGAAAGGAGAATGGGTCATCCTCTCCCTCGCTCTCTCCATCGCCGCCGGCGACGGGCTCCCGCGAAGTGGAGAGACGCGAGGCATTGAGCAGGAGGAGAGGTCTCGGTGGCTTGAAGGACCCGGAGGCAGAGAAGTGCGTGATTGCTCCCGCGAGGACTGCGCGCAGCATGGAAGAGTGGGAGGAGCAAGGAGGGTTCGGGTGGCGACTGATGAGTTTGCCTCGGTCTCAAGAAAGTATTGTACTATCAGGAGATTTACAAAAGGCAAGCGCTGAAGCACAAGGGTGAAATAACTTCCGTTTTGCCTTGGACGCGGCCACGCGGGAGGAAGAAAGCTAAAGAAAGCTAAGGACGATTTCGAGTGAGCTACTCGAAGCAGTCGCCGCGACCTTCTCACGGCACAAGAGGTATGCTAGCTAACCAGATTCCTGTCTCTCCGACTATTGTTTCATTGCTCTATCGGGCAGAGGGTTTTGGGTGGGGGTTGGAGAAGACTGGCTACCTCCATGGCACGGTTCTCTCCTGACTTCTCGAGGTCAAGGAGCGCACCCCTCCAAGCCGCAACCGCAACCGCCGCGCACGTCCAGAGCCTAGTGTCCCTCCTCCTCAAGCACCAGGCCAAGAGGCGCCAGCTCCTCCAGATCCACTCGCAGCTCGTTGCCCACCAGGTGTTCGACCGGCGTCCCACGCCGTGGCATGCGCTCCTCAAGGCCTACTCCCACGGCCCTTTCCCCCAGGAGGCCCTGAACCTCTTCAGGGACGCGCACCGGAACATGGCCGACGACACGTACGCCTTCATGTTCTCCCTTAGGGCCTGCGCTGGATTGGCGTGGCCTTGGACTGGCGCGCAACTGCACGGGCTTGTCATCCGGAAGGGGTTTGAGTTCCATGCCTACGTGCATACTTCCCTTATCAATACATATGTTGTGTGTGGGTGCCTGGTGGATGCGCGGATGGCGTTCGATGAGATGCCGGTGAAGAATGTGGTTTCTTGGAATGTGATGATCACTGGATTCGCTGGACGGGGCGAGATTGAGTATGCGAGGCTGCTCTTTGAACGGATGCCAAGTAGGAATGTTGTCTCGTGGACCGGACTCATAGATGGATACACACGTTCTTGTCATTCTGTGGAGGCCGTTGCTCTTTTACGCCGCATGATGGCAGAAGGCATTAGCCCAACCGAGATAACCGTATTAGCAGTTGTTCCTGCAATATCTGATATTGGAAGAATTCTTATGGGCGAGACCTTGCATGGCTATTGTGAGAAGAATGGCCTTGTGTTAGATATCCGAGTTGGGAACTCACTCATAGACTTGTATGCCAAAATTGGGTCTATACAGAGCTCACTAAAGGTGTTCCATGGAATGCTGAACAGGAGAAACTTGGTGTCATGGACATCAATAATTTCAGGTTTTGCAATGCACGGGTTGTCAACTGAGGCAGTTGAACTGTTTGCAGAGATGAGAAGATCAGGAATCAGGCCCAACAGAGTCACCTTCTTGAGCGTTCTCAACGCTTGCAGCCATGGAGGGCTAGTGGAGCAAGGGGTAGAGTTTTTCAAAAGCATGGTATATGAATACAATATAAATCCAGAGATCAAGCATTTTGGGTGCATCATAGACATGCTAGGTAGGGCTGGACGGTTATGTGAGGCCGAGCAAGTAATTGGTGGTTTGCCTATGGAGGTTAATTCAATTGTGTGGAGGACACTTTTGGCTTGTTGCAGCAAGTATGGAGAAGTGGAGATGGGGAAGAGGGCGATGAAGAAGATACTACACACAGAAAGAGAATCTGGAGGTGATTTTGTGGTGGTATCCAATATGCTTACTGAGCTTGGTAGGTTTAGCGATGCCGAAAGATCACGAAAGCTATTAGATGAGAGGAATGCCGTTAAGGTTCCTGGACTTGCTTTGGTTGGTGAGAGTCCGTGAGTAATATAAGTTGGTCTGTATGGCGGAATCATAGGAAGAAGCTCTCAGATTTTTAAGTAATTTTGCTCAACATTAGAATTATCTTCCTGTATTATACCAAATGAGATAAGATCTCCCCTTCTTTATGGTGGGTTCATTGTGTTCTGTTACCTTTATCTCCCATGCGAAGTTAACATAACTAAATAGCTCGGTTGTTTCTTCTTGGCTGCTAAATTATTGTTGGATCATTGTATTTAAACACCACCGACTCATCTCATTATCCAGTACTCTCTTATTTCCGTCCATTTATAATAACCCTATATTTTTCATTCGCTCCACCTTCAAAATTACTAGTTCATGGGCCTCCCTTACAGTTTTCGCTCAAAAGAAAATACTACTCCGCAGTTCACAGTATTATTTGTTTTGTCACCTTTTTTACTCATGTTGTTAATCACTTACAGGAAGCAGATATGTTGAATGACATGTTCGTGGGAAAATTCACTTCTCTTTCAACATTGTAACAATGGGAGCAGCAAAGAAACTTCATGCTCATCTCATAGTTTCTGGGCTGTACAATTGCCAATATGCAATGACTAAGATTCTCAGATCTTATGCTGTTCTGCAGCCAGATTTGATTTTTGCTCACAAAGTATATGAGCAGATTGAAGCACCAACAACTTATCCCTCAAATATCATGCTTAGGGGGCTTGCTCAAAGTGATGTACCAGAAGAGGCAACTGCTTTCTATAAGAAAGCTCGAGGAAAAGGTATGGAGCCAGACAACCTGACATTTCCATTTGTACTGAAGGCTTGTGCAAGAATTAGCGCTCTCAAGGAAGGGAAACAGATGCACAACCATGTACTGAAACTTGGGCTTCTTTCGGATATCTTTGTTTCCAATGCACTCATTCATCTATATGCTGCTTGTGCTCATTTATGCTGTGCAAGATCTGTTTTTGATGAGATGCTAGTTAAGGATGTGGTATCCTGGAATTCCTTGATATCTGGATATAGCCAGTGCAATAGATTAAAAGAGGTTTTGGCACTATTCAAGTTAATGCATGATGGTGGAGTGAAGGCTGACAAGGTTACTATGGTCAAGGTAGTTTCTGCATGCACTCGTCTTCGGGATTGGAGCATGGCAGATTGCCTGGTTAGGTACATAGAGGATTACTGTATTGAAGTGGATATTTACTTGGGTAATACTTTGATACACTACTATGGCAGACGTGGGCGGCTGCAATCAGCTGAAAAGGTTTTCTTTAACATGAAGGATAGGAATACTGTGACACTAAATGCAATGATAACCACATATTCAAAAGGAGGAGATCTGGTTTTGGCAAGAAAAATGTTCGATGGAATTCCTAAAAAAGATTTGATCTCATGGAGTTCTATGATATGTGGGTATTCACAAGCTAGTCATTTCTCTGATGCTTTAGAACTCTTCAGGCAGATGCAGAGAGCCAAGATGAAACCAGATGCCATTGTGATTGCAAGTGTACTTTCTGCTTGTGCACACTTGGGCGCGCTTGATCTTGGCAAGTGGATCCACGACTATGTGAGGAGAAACAAGATCAAAGCCGATACCATCATGCACAATTCTCTGATCGACATGTACGCGAAATGTGGGAGTACCGAGGAAGCATTTCTAGTGTTCAAAGAAATGAAAGAGAAGGACACCTTGTCATGGAACTCTATCATATTAGGGCTGGCAAACAATGGCTCCGCAGAGGACGCCCTGAGTGTCTTCCACACGATGCTCGCCGAAGGATTCCAACCGAATGGGGTCACTCTCCTCGGAGTACTGATAGCCTGCACCAACGCGAATCTCGTCGAGGAAGGGCTCAACTACTTTGATAGCATGAGATCAGCTCACAACATGGAACCACAGATGAAGCATTACGGCTGCGTCGTCGACCTACTGGGCCGCGCCGGTCAGCTAGAGAAGGCTATGAGGTTCATCACCGAGATGCCCATTGCTCCTGACCCCGTCGTTTACAGGGTGCTGCTGGGAGCATGCAAGACACATGGTGATTTAGCAATCGCCGAGGTAGTCACTAGGAAGCTCATTGAGTTGGATCCCGGTAACAGCGGGGACTACACGCTGCTCAGCAATACGTACGCGAGTGCCGATAGATGGAACGATGCCATGAAGATCAGGCAGCAGATGGAAGACACTCATGCGAGGAAATCGCCCGCTTGCAGCGTTGTGGACGGCTAAGTGCCTGAGTGCTGAGCCAGCTAGCTCGAGCTTGCTTGGCAACCAATTTTAAGTGGAATTGTGGAATGGGAGTTTAGAGGAGAGAATTACTCCTGGGGCATTGTCCCTGTTGTTCTCCACTCCAAATCTCCGTTTGGAAAGGGAAATTTATTTAGATTTTAGAGGGAAGTCCTTTCCTTGTTTTTGTTTAGTGGGTTATCACGAGACCAGTTTAGGGTGTACTCACACAGTTACAAAATGAGGTGACAAGATCAATTGGCAAATGCAAGGGCATGTCTAGGTAGTGCGCGAGCATAAAAGGTGTCTTCCGACAACTGCTGTGGTCCCCGCATCCGCATTCACACGGACAGCGACATCTCCTGTGGTCCATCGTTCCCACGAGAGAGCGACGTGGCCTTTTTCTCCTCTGTTATGCCTTTTTCTCAGAGAAGATGACTTTTTCCTTTCACTGTGCTATAGCACCATCTCATTTTCTTCTTCTCACCCCAATATCTCCACAAAACACATCTACTCGAGAAAAATACCACAAACTACATCAACAAAAAGTCCCAAAAATAGGTCCGATCAGGACAACACCAACTGCTGTTGATCCTAACCAAATGAATCTAATTGTTCTAATTTCCTACTAAGATCCCATCAAAATTCATCGTTATATACACCCAAAACAACAATTTTTTCTAACAAAAGGCATTTATCTACTACGGTAAAAGCATTTACCATGAGATCCCTGTCTTCCTCTGTTATATGAGAATTCCACACACCCAGCAAAAATACTTTATCCAAGCTCACAACTCACAAACAGATGTAACTTTTAACCTCAAAATTACATTAAAAAATAAAAAAAGTAACTCATAACGTGAAAACTACTCCTTCTGTTCCATAATTCTTGTCGAAATATCACATGTATCTAGACGTTTTTTAGAAATAGATACATCCATTTTTTGACAAAGACAAAAATTATGAAACTGAAGTAGTACGTCTAAAAAATCTAGAAAGTAACTCTTAACGTGAAAACTTCATCTAGGTAACTAACAAAAGTAACTGTCATACGCTGAAAATACATCCAACAAAGTCATAAAGTAACTCTGACTGGAATTAGCGTGAAGCACTCAAGACAGTTCAAATCAAACAGAGAATCGAAAAACCGGAGTCGGAGAAGAAGAGAAGGAGGTGCGCGAATGGTTGCATGCGGTGGACCAGTCCCAGGCAGATCCGGCCATCCCTTGCGTTACTGCGGCCAGAGCTCGCCTCCGTGCTTGACGGGGTCATCTACGAGGTCGCCTGATTGACCTGATTGCGACGACGGTGGCCATCGAGCAGCAGCCTGCAGGGGGATGGCGACCGCCGCCGAGATGGAAGATCGCCATGTTTGCCTTCGTCAGTGCATGCTCCGCCATCACGCCACGGACGCCGAAGACGAAGACGAGGAGCACGTTCAGCGGGACGTGGATGGCCATGGCGAGCGTGGACCAGGTCGCAGCCGGCGGCCTTGCTCGTCGGACCAGGCCGCTGTCGGCGGCGCGCGGTGCTCGAGATCTGATCAGAGGAGGAGAGGAGGAAGAAGAGGTTGCGTGCGTCTGGAAAGGAAAGGCAGGCGGCAAGGGGGCAGGGAGAGAGAGTGCCTGAGAGAACGGGTGGACTGGAGAGCCTGTGGGTCTGTTGATAAGAATTTTTTAGAGGGGATCAGGGGAATGAGTGAGCACTTTTGGCGACCAGACGGTGCGCGCTCATCAAATAGATTAGGCGATCATGCAAATATAAGTGCACAACAGTAAAACACACTAGCACATTCCCACAAAGTAGGTACAAGTTCCATCTGTTCGGTCTTTTGTGAATTGATACCAAATTAATAGAATAAAGTTTGGTTCATAAAATTTTATACCAAATATTTAATCGGTCTTTTTAGTTTCACTGTTCCATTTTTATGCCCACTCCTAGATTCGTGTCACAACTAATTTGAAAGTTTTCGGTCAATTATGAAAAACCTCAATACTATCCCACTGTTTTAAGTTACAATTTTTTTCAGCAATTTTTTTCTTACCTACTCCATGGGGCCGGAATTACTACAAAATTGTACAATCAGTGACAAGTAATGATGTTAGAATGAAAATTCTTGTCCTATTCCATTGATTGATGATGATATTTATACAGGGTGAAGAGACACCAATATATGCATTGCTGTCCCAAACTTTTGCCTTCGCGTCCCAAATTTTAATTTGGGACACGAACAGTTACATAACTAACTGCCTAATTAATTATTCACTAACTAATAATTAACCTAATTGATCATAGATAATTATTCTCAACACTCACCCTTGATCAATTTGTTTCGTTGATTTGTATATTCTCGAATCATCATGGAATCTTGTAATCCTGTAATTTCCTTCAAAAACCATGTGGAAAAAATATTGAGGAAATAATAATAATAATATTGATATGTTATGAAAACTCCCTTTAAAAACCCAATGGAAAAATTAAGGAGAAAATGGTATAACATATTTTGAATATTGTCTCTTGATAATTCATATTGAATTATGTGGACAATAAATATGTCTTGTATATTATCTACAAAAAACCCCGGTGGGGAAAATAGAAAATATGACATATAATCTTATGTTAATATCGTCTCATTAAAAATCTTTGATGAGAAACTAGTGAGTAAAACTCATAATAGGAAAAGAGTGCAATATGATGTTGTGAACAGGTTAAACTCAGGTGAACACTCCCCTTGATGCTTGCAAATTTTTAAGTTGTCGCATACCAATCCCATATACACATTTCTGAAATGTGGAGTTGGGCAAGGACTTAGTAAACAAATCTGCGAGATTATCACATGATTTGGTTTGCAAGATATTTATCTCCCCATTTTGTTGTAATTCATGAGGATAGAATAGTTTAGGTGCAATATATTTAGTTATATTACTTTTTATATAACCTGATTGCATCTGAGTAACACAAACTGAATTATCCTCATAGATAATCGTTGTTGATTCAATTGAACTTATACCACATGATTGTTGTATGTGGCTAATCATTCTTCGTAGCCATACACTTTCACGAGATGCTTCGTATAAGGCTATTATTTCTGAATGATTTGTGGATGTAGCAACTAGAGTCTGTTTAGAAGACTTCCACGATATGGCTGTCCCACCGTGTAGGAACATGAAACCGGTCTGGGATCTGGTATTGTAGGGATCAGATAAATAGCCAGCATCAGTGTATCCGATTAATTCAGAGTCTTGGTTTTCCTTTTGAAAAATATAGACCTAGATCTTTAGTGCCTTGTAGGTAGCGAAAAACTTGCTTGATTCCTACCTAATGGCGTTTTGTTGGAGCTGCGCTGTGTCTAGCTAGTAAATTTACCGCAGATGCAATATCCGGCCGGGTACAATTTGCTAAGTACATTAATGCTCCAATGGCACTAAGATATGGGAATTCAGATCCCAAAATCTCCTCTCCATCACCTTTTGGTCTGAATGGATCTTTCTCTACGTTTAGAGATCGAACTACCATAGGTGTTTTGCATGGATAGGATTTGTCTATGTTAAATTTCTTCAAGATTTTCTGGATATATGTAGCTTGGTGAACCAATATTCCCGAAGGAAGGTGCTCAAGTTGTAAACCTAAGCAGAACTTGGTTTTACCCAAATCCTTCATTTCAAATTCCGTCATTAGATGGTTACGAGCCTCATCAATATCCTGTTTGTTGCCAATGATGTTTAAATCATCAACATATACAGATATAATGCAAAATCCTGTTTTGAATTTCTTGATCAATACACATGGGCAGTCATCATTGTTAGAGTAACCCTTTTTAATGAGAAACTAATTTAGTCGGTTGTACCACATTCTATCCGACTGTTTTAAACCGTATAAAGATTTATTCAACTTTACACAGTACATGTTGCGTCTTGCGTTAACATTCGGAATTTGGATTCCTTCGGAAACCTTCATGTAAATATCCGAATCTAATGACCCATAAAGATATGCAGTCACGATGTCCATCAACTGCATAGATAGACGATTTTGAACAGACAACGAGGTTAAATATCGGAAAGTAATTTCACTCATAACCGGAGAATATGTTTCATTGAAATCAATGCCGGGTCTCTGCGTGAACCCTTGTGCTACTAGTCTCGCTTTGTATCTCACCACCTCATTGTTTTCGTTCCTTTTCTGGACAAAAACCCATTTGAATCCCACTGGAAAAACATTTGGAGGTGTAGGTATTACTTCTGTAAATACTTTTATTTTATTGAGCGAGGCTATTTCTGCTTGAATTGCATACTTCCATTTAGGCCAGTCGGATCGTTTTTCACACTCAGCTATGGTTTTTGTATCATGATCATTTAGAAGGTTGTCTGCAATCTTAGTTGAGAAATATGTGTCAACGAATGTAGTCTTACTATTATATGTTTCTCCAGTATCTAAATAATTTGTGGAAATTTCATTTACCTTTGGTGACTGTTCGCGATTTCCCGTTGCGGTTAAGTCTAGGTTTTCCGATGTCCCAGCATCAGTAATTGAGTGCACTATTGAGCTGGGTTGTAAATGTTGGTTATCCATAGGGTGTATATTACCCAATTGATCTCGGTCAATCAAATGTTGACTCACATTTGTTGTTGTTGTTGAAGGAGGTTCAGAAGGTTTATTCTTATGTTTTCTTTGCCGCGGCTCCTTCGTTTGTTCCTTTTGTTGTTTGCTGGAAGCTAGATCCTTTAGTTGTCGTACTTCTCCCCCTCTTCCTTTGAACGGTAGGTGCAGGAGGTTGAGTGGTTTTTATAGATACCTCCACTCTTTCTGGTACGTTCTGTGCAGGATTATAGGATTTAATTACACCTTTGTAATCAACAAATGCGTCTGGTAAATTATTTGCAATATGTTGCAAATTTATAATTTTCTGAACTTGTTGTTCAGTTTCTTGAGTACGTGGATTAGAGGCGGAAATGCCTTGGACATTCCAATTGATTTCCTGGCATTCTTGTTTTTGGTACTTTAAATCTCCCCCTAATGCCGGGAAATGGTCCTCATTAAAAATACAATCAGCGTACCGGGCAGTGAACAGATCCCCTGTGAGAAGTTCTAGGTACTTGATTATTGACGGTGATTTGTACCCCACATAGATCCCCAATTTTCTATGTGGTCCCATTGATGTACGTTGTGGTGGTGAGATCGGTACGTATGTAGCGCAACCGAATTTTCGCAGATGGGAAATACTTGTGGATTTCCATGTACTAATTGAAGGTGAGAAGTAGTGTGATATGCAGTTGGTCGCAATTGAATTAAATCAGCGGCATGTATAACCGCATGACCCCAACAAGTTGTTGGTAGATTACAATTCTGTAATAAAGGTCTTGCAATAAATTTAATTCTCTTAATAAAAGATTCAGCCAAACCATTTTGTGTGTGGACATATGGGACAGAGTGCTGAACTTCGATTCCTAATGCCATGCAATAATCATTGAAGGCGCGTGAGGAAAATTCAGCAGCATTGTCCATTCGAATTGTTTTAATTCGATGCTCTGGATAATGAGCTTTTAATTTAATTATTTGGCTCATTATCTTTGCGAATGCATGGTTACGTGTGGAAAGGAGACACACATTAGACCATCTTGTAGATGCGTCGATTAATACCATGAAATACTAAATGGTCCAAACAATGGTTGAATAGGACCACAAATATCTCCTTGAATTCGTTCAAGGAACTGTAGAGGTTCCGCTTGTATTTTAAGATAAGAAAGTTTTAAAATGAGCTTGCCTTGTGCACATGCTGTGCATACAAAATCCTGAGATTCTGGGAATTTTGCTTTATTAAGATTATGACCAACAGAATTATTAATAATTTTTCATATCATCCCGATACCAAGGTGACCAAGGCGATCATGCCAAGTCTGGAATGTATTGACATTCTGAAAAATTATTTTATACGCAACATGGGCTATATGTTTTATGTATGTATAGTACAATCCGGACGATAAAGAAGGAATTTTTTCAAGAATTTGTTTGCCATATCCGTTACTTTTTGTAAATAGGAGAAATTCCTCATGTTGTCATCGTGGGTTTCTATATGAATCCCATTTTGACGGATATCCTTATAACTTATTAGAGTACGAGTTGAATCAGGATACAATAAAGCGTCCTCGATTATTACTTGTGTACCCATAGGAAGTGTGATGATAACCCGTCCAGAACCAACAATTAATGTATCGCGTCCAGCGATTGTCAAAATATTCCCTTGCGTTTTAGTAAGGGTTTGAAAATATTTTGTTTCCCTAAGTATAGTGTTTGTGGTGGCGCTATCCACAAGGCAAAGTTCTTCGTCCATTTTGGATTGACTCCCGTAGAAAAACTATATATGGAAAAGGAAGAATTTTAATATCATTCTTAAATAGATATATAGAATACATACAAATTTATTTATGTATTAAATTGATTAATACAATCGTAATTTACAATACATATGTCAAATATGTAGGTATCGAAGTGCTGATACATTAATGTAATATTACAATTTAGATGACAATGATCATTATAATTTATTTACAACAATACTTATGAACGTAAATATAGATAATATCTATTTCGGAGATAGGTGAACTATTCTAGGTCTCCAAACACAACATTTGAAGTTAATTCAATGATCATGTTCTCCGTGCTCATTAGATCCCTGAACGATCGGATTGTCGGATTGTTGCTTGGTTCTTCTTTGACATCATGCGAACAACCGGCTTCGTTGGAATTATCGGATTGCAAATTGAAGTGTGATTCAAATCTTGGTCCTTGATGAGCAGGTCGCTTTCGTCCTACGGATTGTAGGTACAGATCTACCAAATGTCGAGGAGTACGGCATTTCTTTGTAATGTGCTTATAGCACTCACATTTTTGACAAACTTTAAATTTGTCGTATTGTGGTTTGAAATTGCCTTTCCCCTTATCCTGTACACATGGCTTGTTTTTCTTGTTGTTGCCCATTTGCTTGCCTTTGAAGTTGTTTCGTCGATTATTCGATCCATTGAACTTGTTGTTCTTCTGAAAATTAGCATGTACTTCAGGTAAAGGAGCAACGCCTACCGGACGCTGATGATGATTTCTCATTAGAAGTTCATCATGTTTTTCGGCCTGGTGTAAAACATGGATAAGATCAGAATATCTATTAAATTGGCGTGCACGATATTGTTGCTGAAGGATCCTATCGGCCGGAAGCATAGTAGATAAGGTCTTTTCGATCTTTTCCGCTTTAGAAGGTTCCTTATCGCAAAATTGCATCTTTGAACAAATTTTATGAACGGCATGATTGAACTCTCCTATAAATTTAAAATCTTGTAGGCGTAGTTGATTCCATTCATGTGTGGTTTCAGGCAAAATTACGGCCTTCTGTTGTTCATATCTAGTTTGAAGGGCAAGCCATAGTGTGTATGGATTTTCTTCCATGAGATACTCTAATTTGAGATCAACATGGATGTGGTTCCTTATAATGTATAAGGCATTATATTTGTGTAGATCTGTGATGGGCTCTTGTCCCTCTATAGGAGGTTGTATGGCCGCTGAAAGTCCGCGTGACGCAAGGCTCACTTTTGCGTCCATTGCCCAAGTTGGATAGTTTCGACCGTCGAGGGCGAGTTCGTCAAACTCTTTCCCAGTCATTTTGTCCTACATGGGATTGAAAAACCATTGATTTTGTCAATTACTAGTAGGTAAAGCCAAAATATTGTGGTCATTGTTGTAAGTAAATTGCAATAAAATGCATGAAATTTAATCAATGTTAAATTCATATAGTGTAGACCTCAAATAACACTTTGAAGATAATCACCGATTTATTGGTGTAGATCTCTCAGCTCTACGCGAAATAATTCGCTGCTTTCAATAAGGTGTATCGTTTTACCGTTATTGAAAGTCTATAGTACCTTGTGATTCGTATATATTAAATTGAGGTAGTCACATGGTGATAATTTTGTTTATCATGAATGGAGATTTTTCTTGAATCAAGTCAATTTTTGGGCATGTTTGGTGCCTTCTTGGGACTTAATTGTTGAAGCAAAACTCTAAAAAATGCAAGAAATAAAGATCTCAATTGCAAAGTGTAAATATCACATGTAATAGTGGATGTATATTATACAAACACATTGAACACGACAATATTTACATTGACATTTTCATAGGAATATGTCTTTAGTAGGAATATATCCTAAAAACCACTGGAATCTAAATAAATATAAGTGCAGGGACCTATAGGTATGTAAAACACAACTATTAAATAGATACATGGACCAATTCGCAAATAGCCGAAATTTCTGGACTTTTCTGCAAAATGGCCGAAACCAGTGGAGGGTGGGACTCGCACAGGGGCTTCGGGCGGGGGGCGGGGCCTGGGCCTTGGCGGCCTTTCGGTCGGCCCAGGTCGGGCCGAGGTCGTGCCGGCGTGGGCAGTTAACGGGAGGGGGGCGCGGGCGGTTAGGCCTTCACCAGCCCCGACGCCGCCGCCGCTGCTCGTCGCCGTTCGGGCCCCCGACAGCCGCCGCTCTCCTCTGCCGCTGCCTGGCCGCCTCCCTCGCCGCTTGCCTAGTCGATGGAGGGCCCCCCCTCGTCGGTTGAGGAGAGGCCGAGGGTGGTGGGGTTCCACCCGCTGCCGGCCGGTCCAGCGCGGTGAGCCGCCATGGCGGCCGCGAACCGGCGGAGAAGCTGGCGTGCTTCCAGGTGGACGTCGTCAAGCCCACCATCTTCGTCGCCACCTTGGTCCGTCTCGTAGTTGCCGCCGCCGGTCGAGTTGATGTCAAGGCGAGGAGTCACCGGCGGGGTCGGGGATGGAGGCGGCGGCGCCTTGCCGTCACGCGTGGGCACAGGCCATGCCCGTGGATGGGGCAGTAGAGCAGCCGTGGAGGCGGTGCAAGGGCGAGCACAAAGTCGTCGTCTTCTCCGATCATCGGCGCCGCTGGTCCGGCCATCATCCATGCCATGGTCATGGGCACGGCGGCCGCGGATGTAGGGGCCGGCGCAGCGGGAACCATAGGCACAGCGGCACGGGTGAGGCTCGGGCGGCGCGTCCGGCGTCGGGACGCCCACCGACGGGGCAGGGCCCACCGGCGGCGCGAGGTCCACCGGCGGCTGTGTCCTCGGTGGTCAGGGAACTCAAGAACAGTATGGAAAAAGAGGGGCACATCCTTGATTGTCATGATTCTAACCTTTTGATTGTAGAACAAAACGTGGCTGAGAACGTGTTAGAATGAAAATTCTTGTCCTATTCCATTGATTGATGATGATATTTATACAGGATGAAGAGGCACCAATACATGCATCGGTGTTCCAAACTTTTGCCTTCGCGTCCCAAATTTTTCAAAATTTTGGCCACGAACAGTTACATAACTAACTGCCTAATTAATTATTAACTAACTAATAATTAACCTAATTGATCATAAATAATTATTCTCAACAAATGAGCCAGAGGAAGTATAATTTTTCATGTACACAATTTTATTTTAGGGATTGTACTCACACAGTTATTAGTTCGTAATAAAAAAGTGTGCTCTTACCATCTCGGGGAAACAAAACCAGCTTTGTCCATACGCTACAATCAACATTTGCCCTTGTTAATTCTTTATCACCGAATAATTTGGATTGACACAATGGATTAGGTAAGTTGGCATTTTGATAAATTGGATCTGACTATGCATACGAGATCCATGGCATCAACAGCGTACAGAAAACTTTTCAAGAGATAACAGCAAACAGAAGTACCATTATAAATGAACTCATCAAAATAATCTGAAACGTTAGACAATTAAACTCGCAGAAAAAGTTTTAATTCAACACCGCAGTGTAACTGGACAAAGGTCTATGATAGGATCGGAAACAAGGCTAGGCAGCACGTCTATCTCTATGGTGCAAGCAACATTCAGCGCTTCCCGCCACCACCGCCAAGCTTCGGGCCTTTAGCACCCTTCTGTGCAGCACCCTTCATTTGTGACTTCTGGGATTTGGTCACCTCTGCCTTCTTAGCCTTCTTCTCATCCTTGGTTTTCTTAATACGCTCCTTGATCTCACTGCACACATGAACATGTTAAAGACATTGGTCGGAATTAAAGGCAAAATGGTTGAAAAGCAAACAACGATATAGATAGCAATAGCCATGTGAAAAAGCGAAAAATGTACCGAAGAGCAGCTTCTCTAGCAGCATCACGGACTTCAGGCTTCTCAGCCCTCTTCTTCTGGATAACTTCCAGGGTGGCACCAACAATCGACCGGGAGTATGGCTTCTTGGTGGTGCGACGCCTCTTCTTCGCAGCTTCAGCGTGGATATCCTGCATGAACACAAGACATGACAAAATGAATCAGCAACAAAAACAAATTAAAATCCATTACTGCAGCTAACTATAGAAACTACACATCATGAGCGCCAGCAGGATTACAAGAGGGGTGAATGTATCTGGTAGATATTTAGATGGGAGTAAATACAAGCATGCTAGCAGGAGCATTGTATGCAAATATCACCTCTTACATGTTCTATCAAAATAGGAACAAATGGTGATCTTATTATCAACTTATATTGGTAGAATTACCCCACGATAAATGCCTCACAAAATGCTGATTATGAAACAGCTGAGTTCAAAGTGAATGTCAGCAACATTTCAGAAGTACAAGAAAGGAAAGGATAAGACAGTAACTGCAGGTTGGAGAATGTATTGTGTATGAAGTAAGAACATAGCGACCAAAAAGTGGCACCTTCTTGTGCTGCTTCCTGTACATAGCTGTCCAGGTAAGCTTTGCAGGCTTCAGGCGGTTGTGGAAGTAGCGCTTGCATTTTGAGTTGGCAAAAAGGAAAACCTGCAGGAGTAAAAAAACTGAATTAATAACGACAAGCCTATATGTTCGTTATTTATGACCTTCAACATACGAAGAACAGAAGGTTACCTGTGAATCAGCACGAATGAACCTTATACCCTTTCCTGGGTATATCTTCTGGCCGCTGAAACGGCAAAGCTCAGTCCTGCAAAACAAAGAAACAATGACTTGAATATTGAAGGCAACCATGATAATCACTACCAAACTAAGTACAGAGGAGGTGTTAATTGGTGAAGATAATGACACATTGAAAGAACTTGAGCACAAAGCTTACTTCAGAACCATCTTGGCAGCCTTAGAAAACCTTCACAAGTTCCTGCATAGAGTCCAAAAGAAAAATTGAATCAGAACAAACATGATAAACTCTTAAAACGTCAGAGCAAGAAGTTAACACAAAAGCACAACCAACATGAGCACAGCAGAGGAATCAAGAACTTCTAACAACAAACTTGAAATGATAATATAGGATCTTTACAGGCAGCAGAAACACAAAACAGTTTGCGCTGCAAAGCGGATGCCCAGTTCCATTTTGCACGTTATAGGTTAGGCTACTATTTAATCACAAAGAACATGGCACCTGGGTACCTATACTCAAATAGATGAAAAGAATACTCTTCTTTTTTTGCAGGGACTTGGAAAGCGTAGTACCAAAAAAAAGCTTACGTCATTGTGACAACTCATAGTGAACCATTATCCCCAGTCAGGACCGCATTAGGTGATATTGGGCGACTACTGGCAGCAAAAAGTTGAGTCAAATCTCTGCTGCAAAGCGGGTTCCCATGTTTCTCTTGCACAACAAATAATGGCTACTGCACAACCAGAACGGCTACCGTGCCTCAGTACTTGTGCTCTGATTCAAATTATCTTAAAAAAACTAAAAGGATCGGCAGCGATCAGATCCTATGATTAATCATTAACCACCTTAAGCACAAAATTTAGCTGACTACCGGGGTACTACTGGTAGCAGAAACACAACACACTGATGTACATCTCTCACAGGACAGGAATGGGGTGATATCGGGCGACTACTGGCAGGAGAAAGTTGAGTTAAATCTCTGCTGCAAAGCGGGTTCCCATGTATATCTTGCACAACAAATAATAGGCTACTGCGCAACCAGAACGGCTACCGTGCCTCAGTACTTGTGCTCTGAATTCTGATTCAAGCAAACATAAAACAAACAAACATGATGTGATCAGTTGTCCAACGGGATTATTAAGCACAAAGGTTGAGTGTTATTGGGTAAGCACGGGCAGCAGAAACACTTAAGTCACTGCTGCAAACTGCGTACCCATGTCCATCTTGCACAGTAATGATTAGGCCACCGCAAACTACAGAGGAGTACATCTGTATTCGGCGCCCCAGTACTTGTGCAAGATCCCACGCGTAGCAAACAGTTAGTCACAATCCCAATAGAAATCACCTTGCGCTAGATGTAATAGACAAATTCAGATCACAGAATAGCTAACGATGCGTTATCCTAGGGTTCTATCGCGGCAAACGAATGACCTCGCGCAAAATAGCCACCTACCGAACTACGCAAGGGCGCATCCTTTTCTACGATTCAACAGCTGATTATCCTCGGATCAAAACCAACCAGAACTCAACAAAGAAAAGGACGAACTAGTAAAAGTGTACCGCAGCGGTGGAAGAAGCGCGACGGCCGCACGGATTAATCTGAGGAAACGAAACGAGAGAGAAGCTAGGAGAATGGGAGATACCTTAAGCAAGGAGGAGGAGCGGCGCGGCGGCGGATGGGAGTGGGAAGGATGCGCTGCCGCGGGTAGGGTTTTGATGACCTCGCGAGTGGGATGGACGCGGAGTAATTGGGCTCATGGGCCCGTCTGGTTGGGTAGCAGATCTAAGCCCACTATTGCTGGACATGATTTGTTTTTCCTTGTCTTGTTTTTTCTCCTTCTCGCGGTATGTTTTTTTTCCTAAGCAATTTTACAGATTCCAGTTAGTAAAGGAAACGAGGATTGGCTTGCATGGAATTTTGATAAAAAGGGAAAATTTTCGGTGAAATCTGCATACAAGGTGACAGTTGAAGTAGAAACAAGATCATCAATCCAAGGCATAGCTTCTGCTTCTGGTACAAATGATGGCCACCTGCCTTTCCCATGGGAAAAGTTTTGGAACCTGCCCCTTCCGTCCAAAATTTTGCACTTCTATGGAGGATAGCAATGCACACAGCCTTCCCCTGAGACAAAAATTGACACGCAGAGGTGTGGATATATCGACATAGACCCAAAATGCCCTGTTTGCTTCCGGGTTGACGAGGATGGGGGCCATACTTTTTTCAAATGCAAGCCAGTGAAACAACTTTGGAGAGCAGCACAAATGCAGGATATCAGATTGTTACTTAGCACGTGTTGCAGTCCGAAGGATGTGCAAATCTTCCAACTAAAAGAGGAATTTGCAAGAAAGCATGCATCTTGTTATGGCTCTGGTGGTATGAAAGAAACAAAGCTACTAGAGGAGAGGAGATTAGAAGCACGGAGGAATTTTTGAGATCCCTGGAGACTCATAATAAGGAGTTCCGCGACTTCTGGAACAAGGAAAAATCAAAATTGACCTAGGTAAAAAACTGTTGTTGGAAACCTCCAGATGATGGCTTCTTGAAAATAAATATTGATGGAGCTTTTAATGGTGAAACAAAGACTGGATGATGGGGGTTTATTATGAGGAATTCTGAAGGAGGAGTCGAAGCAGCTGGAGCAGGGAAGTTAGTGGGCTTATCTGAAGCTTTACAAGCAGAAACCCTTGCTATGCTACATGAAAGGGCGAGTGAACTGGGATACATGAAGGTAATTTTCGAAACAGACGCTGCAGTCCTGAAGCATTCAGTTAATGGGAAATTGGGAATGCATATGACAACTCAGTCTTTGGTGCTCTGTTTCTTGAAGCAAAATTTAAATTGTCAATATGCTTCTGTAATATGGTGTCCCAGGTATTGTAATTCTGCTGCACATAAATTAGCGTCTTTTGGCGCAAGTTTGGTAGATGAAAGTATATGTATGTTGTTGAATGATGTACCAAACTTTGCATCTGTTGCGGCTGCCAGCGATTTAGCTGGATCGACCACGTAGTGGAATGAGTGTTTTCCATTGTCAAAAAAAAAAAGTCGATGGTCGAAAGCATATTCTGGCTCTCTTTTTCAAGCAAAAGGGATAGATTAACATTACTGAGTAAGTGCATATGCGTTGCTACGGAAAAAAAAGATATTCAAAATATCGTCTGTCCTGCTCACAAATTAGAAGAGCACACACAATATGCCATCCTCTTTTTCTGCCTATCGGCTCCACGACTAATGAGACATGACTCCGCTCCATTGTCATCCATGTTATTCTATTGACATGAGTCATTGTCTTTTCTAACTATGGTGAATATCCGCCGTGGTTACAGCTTTGTTCGGCATCAAGACCGTCGTCGCTCCAGTACACAACTAAGTCTGAAAACAGTTGTTTAAACATGGCATAACTACAAGCAAAAGTAAATTTGGATCAAGCTATGGCTAAAAAGAAGCCCATCAATGCTACCAAGACCGACTTCTCCACAATATATATTACCAATATGAACTTGGAATGGTAAATAAATATCTAATATGGTAATGGTAGAAACTGAGTGCACTATTTAGCTGCTAAAACTTGAGTTTGCACTTTGCAGCCTAAATTTAAAATGCCAGAAAACACTATATGACATCCAGTACATGTGACATTTTGAAACAACACAATCTTTGTTAGAACTAATCTTGTTATTAGTGTTAAGTTTAGTTTTAGTCTCAAGTTTAGCATGATGTTGTTTTAGTAGCAGGCTAAGCTTTAGCTAGTTGTATGCATAAACATGACAGGCATGATCGGCAAGAGAGCACAGCACTAAGCGAGATAGAGAGAGTGAAGTGCAAGCGGCCGGACTGCAACCATTAGTTAAGTATACTTGCATTCACTGGAATTAGTCAAGGGAAAAAAAAATTGATCGGGAGAATTAGTCAAGGAAATTAGTGTTAGCTAGGCAGCTGCGCATAGTGTTTGGCCGAGTCGTAGGTCTGGCCGTTGGGTGGCCATCGAGAGAGTGCTGAAACCGGATCAGGCAGGTGTGGCCTGGCCGGTGGGGTGTGTGTGTGCATGTTCCGTAACCAGTTGAGATTAAAATGTGAAGAAGAGAGAAAAGCACAAGTTGTGGGGCTGCGAAATTCCTCGCGCGCGCGTGTGTTGTCTGTTTAGCTTGTGTTGATCGATCCTTGTTGAAAGCTGCTCCCTGGGTTCCTAAATTTTTGTCGCTGTTTTAGTTCAAATTTGTACTAAAACAGCGACAAGAATTTAGAAACGGAGGTAGTATTAATCTTTTGTAGTTCTCTGGAAAATTTATTTGAAAAGTAGTCGATCATTTTAAGATTTCCCCTGTCTAACCAAATGTAATTTCAAGAACAATGCAAACTAAATAAATTAGGGATAGTAAAAGCAGAATTTGTTAAGTAGAAAGGTTAAAAGCTTAATATTTAGGTAATCGTAAGCGAATCCTATAGTAAAATTTCTCAAAAAAAACATTTGTTCACACACTTTAGGGATAGCACGAGCGAGGAGAGTCAAGATACGACCAAAGCCCTGCTAAAATTCCTAAATATTAAAGCTCCAACCCTGTTTTGAGCAGTAATGGCATTGGTATTACTGTCATTATCTGAGACGTGAGCTACCAGGACCAAACATTCCAGATAATTATCTCCTCGGCACATGCTAATATGCCTTTTTACCTGGTATACCTTCTCCCCGGCACATGCTAATATGCCCTTTTACCTCTCTTCACTGCAGCCATGTCATACCAACAGTAACAAAACTTGAAGTGACATAGTTCGAAGAAACACACAATTGTAAAAGTGGTGCAGTCTGGTGAGGATATGCATGCTGCAGTTGATCGAGGGGAGTTCGTCCCATAGCGCGACCGCCTGCCTGTTCAGTGGGAAGTCATTTTTTTGGATACTGTACTATGATGTTTGAATCCAAATAACAAATCCTTTACTAGAATAGAAGTTTATATATCTGAATCTCAGACAAGTCTAGACTTTGCGTAATGCCATCATGCCTGGGTTTCAGTATTTCAGATTTCAGGAACAACACATGCATATACTGATACACGGAACAAATGAAACCTGGCAGCAAATCACTAGTGATGAGAACAAAATTTTAGCATACAGTAAAAATGTTCTGGGTATTAGACTCTTCACGACATGAATTTCCCATTACTAGCTTCTTATCACAACAAATTCACAATCTTGAGTATTGTGTAAAAACTCTTTCACTATTGCACTTGAATGATGTTCCAGAGCATGTATCTGTTTCAAATAGCATTTCCACCCTCTTATTATCACGACAAATTCACAAACTGAAATGAAAGTATATCCTTGTTCAAACTCTTTCACTCTTGCATTTCAATTATGGTTGCAAGCATGCATCTGTTTTCAACTAGCATCATTGTCCGGTTCAGAACTTACGACTGGTAGGTTCCTTCTATACTGAGGAGAGGTTAATCTCCTCTCCAATGGTGTCTTCCTCTTGCTCACTACAAATCTGTTCACCCCTTTCCTCATCGGCATTATCTCAGGGAAATCTTCGTCAGGAATGTTGGCAAGCTCAGAGATGTCCTTTATTTGAGCTGCCCTCCTAAACCATCTTTCAGCCTTAGCTTCCTCAGACATATCCAGAGGATCAGGGTCCTTCACAGCAGAACCTTCCAAGCTCTTTCCAGTATAGCCTCTACCTCCGTAACTTGAGTAGCCCGTTGTTTGATTAGGGTTAGCTGAAGCACTGCCACTAGTAGCAGTGCTATTATCAGGATATGAACTACTCTTATTGCTGTTGCTGCCATTATTATTGCTATAACCGGACGTATAAGGCGGTTGTGCAGAATAGCTGGCCCCATTGTGAGTGGATACACCACCGCCCTCGTTGAAGCTCCCATGAGAGTAGTTTGTGTTCGAAGTGTGGGTATTGGATTGACCACCTGTCCCATGAGATTGAGTTTGATGCTGATAGTTGCCAGATCCACCTCTGCCATCATTAAACCTTCCCTGGGAGTTGTTTGTGTTCCAAGTGCCAGTATTAAAAGTACCACTAGATCGATGATCCACCTCATGAGGTTGCTGATGATGCTGATAATTGCTGCTTTCAGCGTGTAAATAACCACCGGCACTCAGGTTTTGCTGTAAGTAATTTGTGTTCCAATTCTCATTAGTCAAGTTATTGCTTGCCTGACGGCTAATAACCTGTGAGTTGTTCCGACTATTTCCCAAATTTCCTGGCAGCTTATCAGCTGATGGAGAACCTTCAGGCGCTATTCCTGTATCTGGAATATTCTCAGTCTCTGCTGTCACATCTTTCTTGGCAAAGTAATCAGGAGGAAATGGAACAAATGGGACGAAATTGGAATCGTCAGCCTGCTCAAGCACATTGCGCCTTTTGTACTGCGGTGATGTCAGTGATCGGTCTTTCTTCTTACTAACAACAAATCGATTCTCACCTTTCCTCATTGGCATAATATCAGGAAATTCTTTATCAGAAACAGCAATTGAAAGGTCATTTACACTGTCAAGTTCTGCAACTTTCTTGGACCATCTTTCAGTAGTATCTGATGATTTACTGCCATCTCCCCTCTCAGTTGAGGTCACTGTGCTATCCGATGTGGAGCTGTTAGCTTCTGTAGCTATATGACCATCCTTGTCTACCTGTCCATTACTCTCTGCATTCTGTGGCTTGGCAAATAGATCTGGAGACAGTGGCACAAAAGGAACAGGATCGATATCACTAAGATGGCCGGTTAATTTCTTGGGAGTTCCTATATTTACACCTCCAGTATCAGACTGGTTGTTTGGGGCTGAAGTAGATGCTGAACGCCCAAGTATCCTGTCTAAAGTTTCACTGATCTTGGAGTCCGATGTAGCTCCTTGAGAGCTGTTGTTACTGCTGTATTGTGCACTTGCCAATCTTCTCTCCAATGGTGTCTTGCGTGTGCTAACAACAAATTTATTTACACCCTTCCTCATAGGCATAATCTCAGGAAAATCTTCATCAGCTGCCAGACTACTTAAATCGGTAGAATCGTCAAGTTGAGATACTTTGCTCAACCACCTTTCTGCCTTCTCATCGTTTTCAGCAAGTTTCCTTTCAATTTCAGATCTGCCAGCGTTGGCTAAATTAACAAGCTGTGCCACACCGCCAAAACCAGCACCAGCAGATGCACGATTCAGTGGGATTGTTCCTGGTCTTTTGCAGTCACATCTTAGGCATGACATGTTTCTCCCATAATTATGGAAGTCACACCTGGGCAAAAGGACAACATGAAGTCAGCTACCACAAAGTAAAGATGAACTTCAAATGTAAAACATACTCCCTCCGTCCCATATTAAATGAACTTTCTATTACATGTACCTAGACGTATTTTAGTATATAGATACGTCCATATTTAGACAAATTTGAGGCACTTAATATGGGACGGAGGGAGTAGAAGATAGCATGTCAAATCTTACTGCGGGCATTCCCACTCTCCGCCAGTCAACATCTTCTTTGGCCGATGCTCATTGCACTCAAGGCAACTCACATTTCTTGCAAAGTTCATGAAGCTACATCTGCAGGTTGAACAACACATTTACATTCAACATTACAAAAAAAAATTGGTAAAACAATTCATGACAAGTACTAAGCGAACCAGTAACAGATAGCCTCAAATGCATCAAAACAAGAAAAGTAATGTGGCTCTTTGAACAAAATTATGAGAAATAACACAATAATAGGTTACGATTATTGAAATGTTGGGTTAGCATTGTAGATGACAAACAGTGCACACGAGCGATACAAGCCAACAGTTACAAAGCTTATTTGACAAGCTGAAAATAATAGCAGGGTGAGAAACGAAAGCTGATTTAGCCTATATACCTATACAAGCCATCCCCACTAAATATTTTTTCTAAACATGCAACCATGCCACAACATCACATCATCAATTTGTTCACGCCTACTTAGTGGGATCTCATCACTAAATGTATTTTTTTACACATGCTCACATGCAACTTGCCATCAAGCTATTTCCGATAAGGATTTTTCCTACACATGCAACCATGCCACATCATCAATGTGATCACACCTACTTAGTGGGATCTCATCACTAAATGAACTTTTTTTTTTTGCACATCCATGCCTGTAACTTGCCATCCATTTTGTTTTGTTGACCATATTGTTCCTAGGTAATATCATAACTGTTAATCAGGACATCACATGGTTAATTACATAAGATAGACCAGCTACTTTCGATATAAATCATTATATATTTTTTATTTAGTTGGACAATAAGGTTGTTGTTTGTTTGTGTTTTCCAAGATTCCTTTAGGTTATGACTGTGCATAGTAATTCCCTTATCAAGGGCACCGATAAAACATTTAGTACCGTTCTTAGATATTGCTTTGCTTTAATTTCATTATATGCTTCCAATTTTGGATACTTTTTCGTTGTTACTCAATTTCACTCATTTATGTTAACTACAAATTTCCGCAACAACGTGCGGGGCGTCATCTAGCTATATAGATTCATGTTTTGTGTAAGGCTCTATGCTACATTACAGGAAAACATAAGTGTACTTTTAGCCATGTCATGTCTTGGAAGATTAGATATAGAATTGGTTTTCAAGCAAGGCAACGTAACATGCAACTGTCCAATCAGCAAATGTAAAAGCAAGAACTAACATACCTTGTGCAAATCCAGTCACCACGCTTCATTTCAATACTTTGCGCTGGAGGCCTAGAGGATTGCTTAGGTTGGCTCAAAAAACTTTGCCCAACAGTTGATTCCATGGAGGTTCGGGAAAGTCCACTAGAATTTACTAGCTCAGTCAAAATATTTCTCACAGCTGAATCAGTAAGTTCTTTGTCTTTTAAATAGCTGTCTGAAGAACTGTAAGCATAACTTAACAAACACCGAACAATGTCAACAGTTTCCGCTCTCATGGATTGAAATACCTGGCAAAGTTATCACAACTTTAGTGTGTTGACCAATACAGTTTTGCTAAACTACACGATGAGGATAACAGTTGTGCGTTGGCAATGCATAACGAGGTCAATATTTGAGGGTTGCAATTGATATCTGTTGCAGGGATGCTTCAGAAATGCAGCGTTTACGTACGGAACACGCTTATCCCCAAGTATCCCCTTTTAAAAAAATAACAAATGAAATAAATGGTAATTCTTCGAGCCTAAAATATCTCAAACTGGATGCCAATTCAAATATGTACCCTTATATCATTATATGAAATATAAATGTCTGCCTCAATCAATCTATAGCCAAGAACGAAGAACTTAGATTTGTTCTCTTCATGATCTCCAGCCACCGCCGCTGTCGACTCCTCCCCAACATCGATGCCCCTGACCAGCACGACTGCTGCCACCTCCTCCCGATACCTCCTCTGCTTCCCCCGCCAGCCGTCACGCTCGATCAGGACCGCTGACTCCAGCCGACACAAGCTATGTGTTTTGTGACTGTAGTTATGCTAGTTGCTAATTGAGCTTCGTGCCTCTATTTGCTAATGGCATACGGCAAGGCTAAGGTGTGACGGATTTTTTTTTCACTATGTCTCTGGAAAATGCAAACCATCTTGAAATTGGAACTGAAGTAAAAAAAAAACATTCCAACTAGGCATTTCCCCTTACTCCGTCAGAAGAGCAACAAGGAATGTAAACTAGTTTTATCAAGAAAATGACAGACTAGAATTTTACTAAAACTTTGCTCAAAACTTCTTTAGGGAATATATATACTCCCTCCGTCCCATATTAAGTGACTCAAATTTGTCTAAAAATGGACGTATCTATATAGTAAAATACGTCTGGATACATGTAATATTTCGGCACTTAATATGGGACGGAGGGAGTATAAAAAGATTGTCCCTGAGCTGAATGGCATGTTTAGTTTTCGCTTCCTAATTCTACGCCACAGTGTATCACTGGTCACATCAGGCTAATACTACAAAGCAACAAGAACTATAAATCGCAAAGTAACCCCCACAAATCATTGAGGAATGCAAGCAACTTGCAGAAAAAGTAAGAACTCACATTGTTCTCTTTCCCCGCAAGGTACTCTTGCAGCCGCTGCACAGATGCCTCCCCATCCTTGAAAAGAGCGGGTGCAGCGTTAGCCACCACAACCTCCACATCCTTCCGCGGCAGCAACCTTCAGTCAACACACACACACAAACACCCAATCAATCAGCGACGCGAAAATCCAGTCGGGCAGATGGCAAAGTGATTCACTTCACCTGAGAAGGTCGGGCCGGTCGCGGGCGAATGCCAGGAAAGAGTACACGGCGGACTCCGCCTCGGCGGACAGACTGCAGCCGGTGGCTAAGGCGAGCTCATCGGCGGGGGCGGGGACGCGGGCGTCGTAACCGGCGGCCGCGAGGCGGTCGACGAGGCGGGACCACTCGGGGAAAGGGGCGTGGGGCGGTGGGGTCGCGGAGGTGGAGCTGTAGG
Organism: Brachypodium distachyon; assembly: GCF_000005505.3. Classification (NCBI taxonomy): domain Eukaryota; kingdom Viridiplantae; phylum Streptophyta; class Magnoliopsida; order Poales; family Poaceae; genus Brachypodium; species Brachypodium distachyon. Next base: position 52,159,294 of record NC_016132.3, on the reverse strand, counting down.
GAAGGGACGATGCGGCGGTGGAGTTGGAGAGGGTACGGAGGGGGGAGGAGAGCAGGAGTTGGCGGCGGGATGCGGCTCTGGGCGGGGACAGGAAGAGCGCGAAGGCGGCGGCTGAGGGGCGAAGACGGAGCGGGGAGGAGGTTAGCAGGAGGGAGGAGAGCAGCTTGGAGGCGCCGCCCATGGCGACGGCGGCGGCGGCAACGGTGGAGAAGAAGAGACCTGCAGAGGGTTTTGCGCCTCCCGCCCCGCAGCCCTTCCTGCCTTCGGAATGGTCGGGTTTAGCCGGACGACACGGTGCGGCGGACGGCGTTGGCGGTACTAGCACAAATATCTTGACACGATCGCACGGTTAGGATTCGTCAGCCCGAACCTGTCTATCGAGTGGGCGGCCCAACTGTACAGTAGGATTGGCCCGAGTGAACTTCAAATGGTGCTGGCTTTGCTTTTTAAAAGCCTACTGGGCTAATGTAAAGAAAAGCCTATTGGGCCTAGGTATTCTCGTGGTGCTGGGCTGATTCGGCCATTTCCCAGGTTCATTTTACACCTCCGTTATCCTTTTTTTTTTTTGAAAGAGTTGGAAAGAGTGTCTGTTGTCAGAGCAAGTTCAACATCCCAAGTTGATTAGTACTATTCCGTAGTTGACGAGGAGCATGTCCCGTGTTTTTTTTAGAAAGCATGTGACGGTAACAACTGTCAGCGATAAGGTAAAAAAAACAGTAAACAAAGACACAAGTTAATGATTGCCTCCGAGATAGTCAGCGAGTTCAATCTCCATATATGCACACCAGTCACCAGTGCTACTACTGCAATTGACAAGGCGCCGTGCTGCGAAATGAGTGCCCCGATTTTCTTCTCCAGTTTTCACATAGCTTTTGCCTGCCACCGAGGCAATAGAGACTGCTCACGGCTCACCTGGATACTCTCAATTTGGGGAATGGGGATGACGAGAGAGCGAGCGAGCGGCCACGATGACCAAGAGGAACCTGCGGTTCCGCAGCGTCAGACTCGCCGACCACTCGTCTCGCCGAGTCAGACCGAATCCGGAATCCGGCGCTCGGCAGCTGTCAACCCACGACCAGCCAAGAATGGCTGCGTAGGCAACGGAACCCCGATCGTGTGAGCTCCGTTTGTTTCCATTTCTCTTTCTCTTGTTGGATCGACAGCTTGGGATAGGGAAACGTATATTCCTTTCCAACCACAAGTCCACAAGGTGTGGACTTTGGAGTTGGAGAGATCATACGCGCACCAAGCAAAAATAATAACCCACAGTGGACATGAACGCCTTTTCTTTAATTCCCACGTTCATCCCGTTTCGCACCTCGTTTGTGCTTGCGCTCCACCACGGAAGTGTGAAGCCGCCCACTTACTTTCCCAGCTGGTACGTTCACTCGTATCGTGTTCGAGCGGGAAGATTCTAGACTGCATGCGTTAGGTGTGAACGTACGACGATGCAATGCACCATTTCACTCGGCTAAAGTTAATTATTAGCTGGCTAACATATCAGAACACTTCCCCAAAGAAAATCCAGTAGCGGCAGTGGACATTTCCGGTTAACAGACGGAACGACGCTGGAAAAAAAGGTTAGCTATATCCCAAAGATTGGATGTATAGACTACTAAAAATATGTTCTCAGTTCGAAATGGAGTTCTCATTTCGTAGGGATTACAAACTCGTTATTGCTCCACTGATTGTGCGAATGTCTTGAGGTAGTACGTGTAATACATCGTCACCATGCCAAATTAATGCATGGATAGCCTGCGCACTAGGACGAACAAGTCGATCGACGTCATTTGACTCTGTCTGATTTGTTAATATTGGTGATTGGTCGAGGGTGCGAATCTAAACACGGATCCACTCTGCACTCTCAGTGGGCAGTGGGTTACTCCTCGACTTAGTAATTACGCAGTAAGACACCTTATCAGCCAATCCCGGCCGGACGACTCTGCACATAAACGGAAGTACTACGAGACCCAGATAAAAGACGGAGTAGTGACGTACTGTATTTTCCAGAGAAGCTAATTTCCAATTCCACCCAGCTAGAATGCATTTACCGCATCTTAATTAATCATCTCCGATGCCCTGGCCGTTGCCGCGGTCTTGGCAACCCATTCAACTCATACGGCCGGGCGCATGCAGATGTCTGCAGGCACCGCATTCTCACGCGCGCCGCCGGGCTGGCACTTGGCGCATGCATTTGCCCACGCACGCGACACGTCCAACTTAACACGTCCAGCGTGTTCCCGAGCTCCGACGCATGAAAACAAGAGGAATCCACGTACGCGGACGGATCCAAACAGGTTAAAACCAAAGAGGAGCGAAGAAGAGGGCAAAGACGAGGCGCACAGCAGCACACTAGCTATAGCTGGAGTAGTGCGCACGCAGAGCCGGCCAAAAGCAGAACATTGCGCGTGAAGTTGACTTTCAGGACGAGCCAAGTAACGAGGGTCCTCCAATTCCTTCCTCACCTCTCAGTATAAAATCCCCACCACAACCATCCAAGGTCTCTCACTCAGCTCGCCGCTCTACCGCTGCTTGCCTATCATCAGCTCAGGTCGGCACCAGAGTCCAGACTCGCAGCAGCTCAGTTAGCCAAGTGTTGTGTTGTGTGGTAGCTAGCTAGGCGGCGAGAGCTAAGAACGAAGTACGGCGCCCGGCGCTGCCCTCCTCTTCGTTTCGAAGGCGACGGCGAAGATCGATGGCGGAGTACGGCCGGAGCTGCTCCCAGAAGAGGAAGCCCGTTCTCGCTCTCCTCGTATCACTGCTGGCGTGCCTTCTTCTGCTTGCCCCCCTCGTCTCCTCCGTGCCGCTGTCCAGTAAGTGATTGAACCATCATCGCCCGATTCATATGCATATGCATGGCCCTTTGACTCATTTCTTCTTTTATTATGTGCATGCATGCTTCAATGTTTCATACAGTAAATGTATTTATGCATCGTTCTTCTTCTATGTAGGAAGCGTGTCCTTGGGGAATAACCATCAAGCCTCACCCTCGGCTCTGGAAGTGCCTGTTCAGGTCGATCAACAATCTCTCCCCTTTCTGTATCCCTGTTCCGTTGCCTTTTTCTTGCTCCCTGCTTCTACGCGTATAGCTGTTCCCTGGGTAAAGTTTGTTGAGGCTTGAATTGGTAGATGCCAAATGTTACTCCTACAGTCCGGCTTGGCTGCTTCCCTTGCTGTTCGATCCATTGCTTCTGGTCATTTTAATTAGAGACTCAACAACACGCATTGTGTCAGCAAGCGCACGTCCGCACGCTGGCTATGGTACTCACAGGAACTACAGGAAAACATATACAGTATAACAACCATTTGACTGCTCCCTGGCTGGCTAGCGCACTCAAATTCTCACGGGTAAGTGCGCTCTCCTGTAGGCTGTAGCTGTCCAACACCAATCAACCACTAGTGCACCACATACAGGCTACTGCTCTGGTGACTCGACTCACTCAGTTGACCTTTGGATGCTGGGAAGAGCAGACCAGAAGCTGTGTTGGGTTGCTGGGGGCACTCCCATATGTCCAGTCACATGCAGTGATCGATGCACAGGCACAGCTAGCCAAAACTGGCCGGCCGGTCACAGTGCAGCTCACATGCGTGGCCACTTGTACAGTACAGTTGTATACATATTGCCCCCCACTCGATCGAGACGCCTTTTGTCCTAAAGGTTAACAAAAGTCCACTTCACTCGTGCGTGCGTACCACGAGAACATTCCCGGCGTTTACCTGCAAGTTGTTTACACCTCAGATTCATCTCGATTTGTGACGCTGACGAAGATCTGTTGTTGGGTGTAGGTACAGGGCGTGGTTACAGCTGCAGAGAGAAGCAACCTCGGCGAGGCGGCGGCGAGGATGGACATCGAGGTCAACGACTACCCTGGATCCGGCGCCAACAACCGCCATGATCCTCCCAGGAGCCCCGGGAGAGGGTGAAGTCCCACGCATAGCTGCACTGCAGAACCTCGATGTATATAGTGAAGAAAGTTTAGTGCTGGATTTGTAGGTGGTGCTACTTGAAGTCGATCGGGATCAGGCCTTTGTTTGTTAACTACTGAACTCTGGATTAAGGAAAGAAAAACTTCTCTAGCTAGTTCAGTTCGGCCGGTACTCGGGAGACTTATCTCCTAGCTCCTCGACTGTAAAAGGCGCGCCGAAAGCAGATCTAGAAAAACTTTGAGCTCTCTCTCAATCGCACGTCGACGCAGTTCATTCATTCATGCATGATGAGTTGGAGTTGCATGTGTTTCGTGCGTGATCGTTGATCGATCCGTTGCACCTCAACATCGTCCGCGTCAGCGTGCCTGGTCCACGTAGAAGTTTTCTGTTACTCTGATCCGTTTACTGCTGAAATGTTAAATACCAGACGTGTCCATACGTCGCGTTTTTCCTGCAGAAGAAGCCGACGTCTTCCGTTGCCACGGTCTCTTAGACACTGCACATGAAAATTCATGTTTATAAAAAAAACAACAATTTAATTTGACATCAAGGAGTTGCAGAATCAAAGAGTTACATAATGCAACATCAGTGACAAAGCTTCTGTTTACGACTAATGCATGCATATTTCCTTTGCGAAATCAAGGTCAGACAACAATCCACAGTCACGCTGGTTATCGTCATTAGATTCGGCTCCACTTGATCATCCTCTACTACGTGAAGAAATTACTCTAGCCCCGCCTCACACTCATGGTTCTCAGAATGTCCAGCAACCATCTCGTTCCATGAGATGCAGTCCGTCAAACACCTTCCGCACAGACTCAACATCACCACACCTGGAATATATAGTCACGAGTGCATTCAACACGTCGACCTCGACTCACATCCCGGTCGGGCATTTTCACGAACACCCTCCACGCCTGCCACAACTCCCCAAACCGGACAAGCATGCCGAGCGTGGCGTTCCTGAGGTGGAGCTCGAAGGTGGCATATGCGACGGGCATGCACGCACCCTGTGCTCCGCGGCGCGCACGCGGCACCACTCGCAAAGGTGGAAGAGTGCCACTCAGGCGTCCTCGTCGAGTGGCTCCGAGGAGGACTCAAGCATTCAGAGTGCATGTGGCAGCTCCCCATGCGCGTAGAGCGCTCGCAGCACCACGCTCGGGTCGGCGGAGAACGTGGAGGCTGACGCTGACAACACCGAGCCGGTGGTGCGAGAAGGCTGGGCGGGCAATGAGATGATGTGCTTGTTCCGCGGGCACGTGGGCGAGAGGGTTACAGGGAGCGGACGGAGACGAGGAGGAGTGGGGGAGGGTACAGGTGGTGCTTGGTGGGCGGAGGAGGAGCTGGACACACACGGTTGCCGCCGCCGCTCGGATCTCAAGCAACCGGCGCTGCCGCCCGCCTCTGTGCCGCAGGCGTCAGGCGGCACAGAGCGCAAGAGGCCGATGGATGGATGTCGCGGAGCAGGGAGGGAGGGTCGGACATGAACTCACGGATATAGGTTTGAACCATCAATGGTAGTGACAAATGACAACAGGGAACGAATGCGAAAGGGAGGCGGCGAAATTAAGAACTAGATCAAGATTGCTGTGTGCGTTCCTTTCAATGGAGACAAGCAGATCTGATTGGCATGAACGGAACCCTACTTGGCAATTTTTGTGTTCCTGAAACTTCGACTGAAGATCCAGTCCGCGCAACAAGTTAATTAGTGTTACAGATATTTTTGCGTTCCGGAGCTAACATGGAGTGCTGTGTTTTGCGAGTGTCTAAGTTCAATTGGGTAGATGAAAGCTCTCTGCGTGGTGCTGTATTAGTGTATTTTGTGAGCGCGTGGGATTTTTTATACTCCCTTTGTTTTTAAATACTCGTCGTGGTTTTAGTGCAATTGTTACGTTGCATGATTCGTGCATTATTAAAATCTAAAACGTGTGGAGTGTGGATGGATCACGGAGCGCGGCGCTGCCGACCACCAAGGAACCATACAAAGCCAGTCCTGCACCTGTCTTCCGGCGACGGGACACTGCTTACCCGACTTCGATGTTCCTGCCGGTCACGGAGATACGTCCTGTTCTTCGATCGGCGCAGGAGAGATCACATGATGCGATGCGAGTAGACTTTTACAATGTCGACGTTTTTCTTTCGTCTTCTGTCTCCCTAAGCTTGACTTTGTAAGCATTGTTAATCAGATGGCGCATGCTTCCTAAACACTGCGGAAGCTCAAGGTCAAGGTCCAGTAGTGAATCACCAGGAATTATACAATTTACAAACCTTGGGTGACTAACTTTAACTTTTAACGTTCTGCATTACAGGCTTGGGAATGGTTAGCACGGAAAATGATAGTATGAAAAACAATGCACGTAGTCTATGCTCATTTCTGAAGAACCGAGTATTAATAACCATTTGGGCATTATGAAGTATTGAACATGGAAAAAGGGAACAGTTCAGTAAACCAATCGACCATACTGGTCCGTTACCTATAACGATTCTAGACTTCCTTTATTTCGGTGAAATGATAGGACTTCACAGAGCACAGTATAACAGTGTCATATCCCTGAAAAAAGGGGTCATAGTAGTACTTCAGAATGTCGTCGTTCTGTTGCTTCCGTAAGTAGCACGTTGTCCCGCACAATTTCGCGCGGAAATATCTCTACTCGTCTTTAATATTTTGACTCGTAGAGATGTATGTGTTGTGTATTATTTTCACAGCACCAAAAAAATGTAAGTGTGTCATTTGTATACGCTATTAGACCATTATGAAAATAGATTTTCGTCCAAGACCATGAACATGCATGACTGGTTGTTACGAAAGCAGAATTAGTAAACCGCACTACACATACACTCAAATAAAGTTCGGACAATGCATTTCTAAATAATTAGGGGTAAAAGTCGTGCATCTAGAAAAATGAATTAACTAATATCACAGTACACCTAGAAGTACGAAAGTATTTCATGTTTTGAAGATGGCACAACTTTTTTTAATTCTTATGTGGTTTTAGATCATAGTCCATAATTTTAAGTTCACGGCACGTTGGTTCATCAATGTTCGGATCGAACTAATTCATTGTTTGAGGTGATATTAGTTTTGTATTTGAAATTAAAGTCAAAATCACGTGCGAGAACTTGGTCCTTACCTGAGGTGATTGATCATGTGTGGTCTCTAAATCACACATGTTCACAAAAATAAAGCTCGCAAGCTGAACCGACTAATCACTTGATTGCACCGATAGGTCATGTGTACGCCAAGCTATATTAATAGATAATTTTTATATAAAATCATCATGGACAGTAAGTGTTTTTACGTGGTTATGCTATCGATAGTCTGTAGCAATATTTGATTAGTACCTGCTTTTTCATTTGCTATCTAGACAGTCGTCCGTATACGATGTTAATTAGTAGCCATAGATAAAATTCATGAGCAATGTGTTGGTATATGGAATTATAATTCTTTTAATGCCCTTTAAAAACCTTGTTTACAAATATAGATTCTGGCAAATTCGGTGAGATTTCAACTTAATATTCTCGTGATCCATGAAAAATACAATTAAAATATTGTCGTGTCAATCATAATTATCGTGTAACACACTATGTTGCCTTAGACACCATACAAATAAATATTTGGCTTAGTTAGCATATCGGGCTTACGTGGGCCTCGAACCACTTTGATGTTTTGTCCCTAACCCATAAGATATACCCAAATCATTAAATCTTAACCATCATATATAATATCTAACGGTCTAATAATTCAAATGATGTAAATCAGCATGAAGCTTCCCCTCGATGCCCCTCATATTGCTTACATAATATCGGATTAAAATTTTACGTGATTATACTATGAAAACCTATATTAAAGTTTAGATCATGAGCTAGTCATTTACTTTTGGACTTCCGTAGAAATTTCATTTGCTATCTTGCCAATCATTTGTATGCGATGTTAATTGGTAGCCACAGATAAATTTAAGATAACATATTGTTATATAGAATTATACTTTCTCTTCGTCCCATATTAAGTGACTCAAATTTGTCTAAAAATGGACGTATCTATATACTAAAATACGTCTAGAACATGTAATATTTCAGCACTTAATATGAGATGGAGGGAGTATAATTCTATATACCAATATGTGATCTTACAATATTCTTGTGATCCTAAAAAAACAATGAAAAAGTTGTAATGTCATGGCATATTTATCGTCTAATTAACGCAGTTCGATGTTGTGTTTGAAGTCATACAAACAAATATTTGGCTTCACTTTGATGTTTTGTCCTTATCCCATCGGATATACTCACCTTATTAAATCTTAACCCTTAGATATAACGGTCTAAATATTCAAAATGATGTGGATCTGTGTGGAGCCTCTCTTTGGTACCTTTCATTGTTTTTTTATATAATAGATTTTTTTAAGCAGATTCAATTCAATTTATTTTTGTATTATAACCGACTGCTGGACACTACATGCCTGTCAGTACTGCTGGTTTTGGGCTGAGAATCGATCTCCTTTTAGCATAAACGTGAACCGTGGTATGTCTTTTTTTTATACCAAAAGCCCAAAGCTTAATTTATGGTAACATGTTTGGAGTACGTGGGCTTCGGTTTCTTCTGTTAGCAGCCAACGTGACATGCGTACGTAACATATCTTTCTACGGATCTGAATTTGAACATGTCTGTGTTAGGAGAAAGGCAAACGTTTTTCATGACCCTCAGATCTCAGATCTAACGATCAAAATAATTCTAATGATGTGGATCAACGTGGTGCTTCCATTCGGTACCTTTCATATTGCTTTTAGTATATTTTAGCATAATTTTTAGCATAAACGTGAACCGTGGTATGTCTTTTTTATATACCAAAAGCCCAAAGCATAATTTTTGGTAACATGTTTGGAGTACGTGGGCTTCGGTTTCTTCTGTTAGCAGCCAACGTGACATGTGTACATAACATATCTTTCTACGGATCTGAATTTGAACGTGTCCGTGTCAGGAAAAAGGCAAACGTTTTCATGACCCTTAGATCTAACGATCAAAATAATTATGATGATGTGGATCAACGTGGTGCCTCCATTCGGTACTCTTCATATTGCTTTTCGTATATAATAGATAAGAAAAGCACACCCGTATCTATAGTTTTATGATTCAGTGTCTTAATAATCTGGTGGTTCTGATTTTTCCATTGCAGCAGCAGGTGTCTAAGTTTTCTTTTTTCCTTTTTGAGAACAAGCGGGTGTCTTATGTGAGATAGTGAGAAGGGCCAAGCTGGGTCCCGGCCTGCAAATTTCCTTCTCTGTCTTGGGCTTGAAACGGCTTTAGGAACTCAGCCCACAAGTGCTAATTTCGTGTTCAAGGAGGAAACCTGATGACGTCCGATCTGAAAAATTATGAGAAAACACCGCGTCACGTGGAGTGAAAATCGTTTGAATCAAGAAGAAGACCAAAAAGTATCTAGTGTTGTCAATTGAGAGACTAAAAGTACTTCTCCATCTCATATTAAGTGACTCAAATTTATCCAAATATAAATGTATCTATACTTAAAAAGCGTGTAGATACATGTAATATAAAGTCACTTAATATGAGACGAAGGGAGTATAAGATTTCAAATTTAAGGACCATCTTTAGACTGCTGCTAATTGAGGAACCAAAAATATATACTTCCTCCGGCCAGAATTACCCATCGAAATATTACATGTATCTAGACGCCTTTTACACATAGATACATCCATATTTGGTAAATTTGAGACAATACCGGTATCTCCTTTTATATCTCTCTTTATATATATAACAGTGAACACCACACTACCATGGGCTCGAATCGAGTGCACCTCAGTGGCTGTCATGCCGGCACCTGGTCCTCCACGCGCGTGGAAGTGTATTTGCGTGCTTCATGGTCCAGTCCAGCAACGCTGAGAAAATTTATCACCCGTTGCCGACTTGCCGTTGGCCTCCCACATGCATGCTAGTGTAGCCGTGCCCAACCGTTAGTTTTCCTTTCGCCCCCGCAGATCGAGATGTAGCGTATGTTTGGTTTGAGCCCCAACTAGTTCTACCAAAAATTTGGCAAAATTTGGCATGACCAAAGTAAGGGCATGAACAAAAAATTGGTGAGTTCTAATTGTTTGGTTTGTGGCCAAAGTATAAACCAAGTTTTGGCAAAATAGTTCAGCCATCGTTTGGTTTGTTGCTAATTTACTTGTTCTAATCACATTCCGTTGCAAACTGCAATTAATTTCAGTTGCAAAAGGACAAAAGTATACCGAAGGAAGATAAGAGAACACTTGTTCATAAATAAATAGAACATCGTAGCACGTACTAGTAGATAAGAAATCTTTGGATGCCACCAGATCCTACTACCTGCAGTCTTGCAATTAACTCACTCGACGCCTGTTCAGTCTTGTGAGAAGAGGAGATAAACGTGAAAGAGAAAACGGCAGCTCACGGGGGAGACGATTTGGCAGCCAAATCGTGTGGGCGAAGGATTCCAACGCCCGTGGCTCGCCCTCGTATTGGCAAGAAAAGCATTGGCGTGCGTGGGCCGAGCTGGGCTGGCCAAATTTTTGGCGCCCACCCAATCAGCAGCCAAATGTTGTGGGCATACCAATTTTTTGTCAGGCCAGCTTTGGCTGAGAACCAAACAGGCCCGTACTCCGTACCGGCCGTCTCCATCTGCCTGGCCCATCGGCAGGCAGACATGGTCCTTTTGGTCTCGAACTTCGGAGTCCGGACGACCGGACCAAATGTCCCTACTCGTGCGTTATAATTATCGCGGAATTTCGGAACCGTTAGCCCCTGATCCACGTGACAACGTGCCAAGGATATCCCGGTCGCAAGGGTCAAACCTGCATCCAAGTCTGGCAATAAACTCGATTTGTTGGCCTGTCGGTATGAGGTTACTACAGTACATTACGATTAGGACGCTGCATTTGTCCTCGCCCACGCATGTGAGCTCACATGCCCATGAACAGTACCGTAGAAACGAGGCACCTGTGGCTCCTTGCCGTCGTGCATGCATGTCTACGCAAATGGCTATAGATCGATCTGGCTACACAATATTAGCCGGTGGGACGGAGCAGCAGGACCTTTTTGGATTTAATTTCAGCAGAGCAAAAATTACGGTGCAGCTTGCTAGCCACCAAGGTGGCTGTCATGATGGCTAAGTTGCACCTCTTCTGTTTGTTGCTTATTTGACATGCTAATTCGATGGAACCTGTAGTTGGTAACGAGGAGAATTCAGAGCCGGAGCAGTTGTGACTAGGCCGGCCTCATCTAGAGTTTACATGCCTTGTGCTGTGTGGTCTGTAATGAAGTGGTTGCCGGTCTCTTCTTTTCGACTGTGCAGCTAGAGAGATAAGAAAAGAATATGTTGTATCAGTCTGATTGAACTTAATTTCGGTCGCTTCATTTGACACCATCTATTCAGTGGAAAAAGTGCCTCTTAATTTAACGGTGTCGTTGTGCTCAGGGACGGAGGGACCCTAGCTAGCTATTAGTAGAGTTGCGGTGCGTCAGCCGGTCAGTGTAACGTGTCAACTGTGTCTTACTTTTGTGAAAGAGAAGCAATCCAGAGTCACTCTCTCTCTCTCTCTAGTCACGCAAGCGATCGATCGATAGGTAGCCCGTGTAGGGTTCTTCAAACTTTCACTGTCAATCTTGACGGCAGGTGTTAATCAGTTCCCTCTTTCAGACTCATTCCGACATTCCGTAGGGGCGGAGTCGGTTTCACTACGAAATCCAACGCGATACCGGACGAATAGACAGGAAATTAAGTCATAATTAAGTTGGCCATGTCTTGATCTGGTTTGGAACCGTACATGCATGTGCGACAGATCGATGTACGCGACAAATGGCCATTAGAAGACCAACATTACCACACACGCTAGAGCCGAGACTTGTGTTGTTGCGCGATCATTAGAAAATACTCCCTTAGAAAATACTCCCTCCGATGCTAAATTGTTGTTGAAATATTATATGTATCTAGACGTTTTTTAAGAATAGATACATCCATATTTGAGCAAATTTGAGTCAAGAATTTAACATCAAAGGGAATACTTTTGTAGTATTATTATGCAGTAGCATGAAATCGTTGTTTGTTGCTCGATCGGATGGAGTATTCATTTGTAACATCCACAATTTACGAACAAACGATCCAAATTTCAGCAACCGACTTGTTCAACGTACAAGTACGGTCAAGGAAGGGAAATAAGTTGATCGCTGAATCAAAGGAGTTCCTATCCCATGTGAAACCGAGGAAAACTCTGCCGATCTGAGAGCTTGGGACCGGAATGTGGTCATGCGATTGACAATGTCATTCGCCTGCTTGACCATGCTTCCATATGCCATTATCATGAGTCCGTTGGTTTAATTCACGCCAGGGCTTATCTTCCACCATACAAGTATAGCACCCATGAAGTGGTTATTTGACGAAATATCATAAAGTACACTCCCGTAATAGCGGTCAGAAAGCTGGGTCTGGTATCTGTCGTCAAAGAGTTTTAGGAAGGAGGGAGGGGCGTGATCGTGGGTGTTCGCAAGGCAAGGCGTCGCAATCTCGTAATCGCAATCTTCCCGGAATGGTGTTTGCTCGTCAGACGGGACATTCCTTGATCAGAATGCACCAGAGCGACAAGCAAAAAAGGGTTCCCATGGAAAGATGCATGGATGAAGCACCATGTCAGGACGACACCAGGCGGAACTAGCAATGACGAACCGAAAAAGTCGCTAGCCAATCCTTGAACGGCCGAAATTCCTCCGTGGTGGCAGCGGCAGAGACGTGCGTGTTGCGAAGCTTTTTCCCCCCGTTGTGCACCTGTCCACGGAAACTTTTGGGGTAGAAGGAACGCAGCCAGCCACAGAAGTTAGCAGAAGTGCTGGACTGCTGGTACGGCGCTGCGAGCCTGCGACTAGAGCCAGCCAGCCGAACCATCAGGAGGGGTCCAGCCGGTGACACGTCCAATTGCAAGTCAAGTAGGGGACGTAATGCAACGTTGACATTTTTGGCGGCGCTCCGTTCGCGGCGGCTGCGTCATCTTCTCGGGCTACGCCTCCGATCTATCGCGCCACTCGGCCTTCGATCCACCGCTGTGCCGTGCCGTGCCGTCCTCGCCCAGAAGCAGCAGCAGAAGCACGTCAAGCGAACGAGACACGTCTGACCGGGCCAACCCCGGGGCGTGCCGAGTCCCCAACCCCACCGATCCGATCGGCAAATCCCAAGGCAGCACTAGTAGTAGTTGGTTCCCCCCACAGATCCCGACGCCCCCACCGCACCGCCCCACCTCCTTCTCCCAAAACTCGCGCACCACAGGGAAACGGGTGAATTGCCCGCCGGACATCCTTCCTTCCGCGCCATGGCCGAGTGCCGCAGCCTCATCGAGTTCCTCCGCGCGTTCGAGCACCGCCGCAGGGCCGCGGACTCCTCTTCCTCCTCCTGCTGCACCGCCCGATCCAAGCGCGCCTCCTCCCCCTCCGCCTCCTCCAGGCACCACCACCACCTCACCTCCTCCTCTTCCTCCTCCTCATGCGACCACTGGCCGATGGCCGCGGTCGACGCGCTCGTGCTCCTCGCCGTGCCGGCCGCGCTGGGCTTCCTCGTGATCCCGCACGTCAAGCTGCTGCTGCTCGAGATGGCCGCGCTGCTCCACCCGGCCGCGTCCTGCTGTCTCTCCTCCGTCTTCGCCTTCGCCGCCGCCGCCGCGGCCGTCGCCGGGGCGGCGCTCGGGTGGGGGGTCATGGGCCACCACACGCGCAAGTGCGGCAGGCCGCGGTGCAGGGGCCTCAAGAAGGCCGTCGAGTTCGACATCCAGCTCGAGACGGAGGACTGCGTGCGCGGCCGCCCGCCGCGATCGCCGCTGCTCGCGGCCCAGGGGGCGCGCCCCGTGGATCTCGGGGACGCGCACCGCGAGCTTGAGGCCGAGCTCCGCAAGATGGCGCCGCCCAATGGCCGCACCGTGCTCATCTTCCGCGCTCCCTGTGGCTGCCCCAAGGGCCGCATGGAGGTCTGGGGCCCAAAGAAGGTGCGCCGGATCAAGAAGTAGAGAGGGAACAACTTTCTCCGAACAAACAAGGGCTCCTCGATGTTCCTTCTCAGCACTAATAAGTAGTACTAGGTGAAATATAAGCTGCACCCTTGGTAATAACTATAGGGACAGGGAATAAGGGATGATAGAAAAGGTTAGATCGGATGATAGACTATACATTATATGCGATCATGCAGAGAATGATTGAACATAAATATATGGCTGCTTGTTCATTCTCTGTTTTTTCATGAGATTCTGGATAAACAATCGCAGACTACATACTGTCATACCTGGTTGCTGTTCTTGCCAGTTGCTTTGTTGCCGCTGACTTTGCATACCTGACAGTAGTTTGTGTTGATTTGCACTTTATGAAGAGCTACTTTCACCTGATTCATTCATGGCAATTTTGTAGCTCCTTCATGCCATGGATGATAACCTGATCTTTCACTGGTAGTCTGTTATTCACCTGAAGTACTAGTTGAGCTTGCAATGTTCTTATATCTTGATCCATGAACTTTATGTGGTTAAGCTACAGAGTGGCTTCAGTGGAAACTGAAAAATCAATAACATTGAAATGACAGAGCTCCTGTCTAGTTCGTAATTTTTTTTCAATAAATCAACCTAAGTTTGAAATAAAAATGATTTATGTCTTGATTATGTTCGATTATAGAAAGGACCAAGTTCTGAAATTTGTATGCTGAAACACATGTTCTATTTCTTGTATGCCATTCTTGTGCCATATTGCGAAGTTTTAAACGCACAATCCTCATATTTCCTCATCCCAGTGTTTTCTTTGTTCATTCTTTATTTCTCTGACAAATGATTCTGCATAATTCGGTGCTTCTTTACCATGCCATTCCAATGCCAGCCCTCCAACTTTTGGCGCCAGCCCTGGGTGCTGGATGTTTTCTTTATTGCTATCTTTATGCTTAAAACTCTGTTTAGAGCTTAAGCTCTTGCTGTGTGTGTGCTTTTTAGCCTTGACGGCGGCAGGCGTGAAGAACAGGATGCTTCCTGTGAACCTGGGTTTGTTCCGTTATCCTCGATAGTGGAACACGGTCGTATGATCGTTTTTTTTTTAAATGCCATTCCAATGCCTCAGACGAAAGGAAGTAAACTTAATGTTGTGAACTAGCATGTTCCTTCATGTTGTTTCTTTACCTGCTTCCTATCTTATTTTCCTCATTCGTTTCATTTGCACTTCGTCATGAACTCATGTGTTGTGGCTTCCCAACCTAAATATACTTTTAGTCACTTCAGTTATATTAGTAGAAACGGGCCTTACTTTTCTCTCGAACAGAAAACAAAGATCTTCCTTTTCTCGAACAAAAAACAGACCTTATTAGGAACATAACTTAAGAAACACTGTATCTCTTATGGAGTAAAATACCTGTATGCTGTAACTGCACAGTTCTTTAGTCCTTTTGTTCTCCTTAATATCGTCGTCGTATGGTGAACCTGCATCCTATGGGTGTGGTTCATTCTTTACCATGTTTGCACTTCCTTTTTTTTTTCTGTCTTTCATTTGCATGGAGGGTTCATGAATTACTGTTTCTGCTAATTGAAATGGGATTTCGCACTCTATCAAATAATTATTGCCCGTTGTAAATCTTTTATCAGTTCATGTTTCCCATCTTGGATATGTATATTTTCAGCTCTAGTTGGAGTTATTCCAATCGAAATGGTGGTAGCCTTGTAGCACTACTGATGCTAAGAGTGTTCAGATCAAGATTCGACTCGAGACAAGTTTAACATCTTGTTTGGTTTATATTGGGTATTCAACTGGTTGCCTTTTATGGTTTGGTACGTTGAGATAAAGATGTCACATGTAACCTTTTTTTTTTTGCAAACGCCATTTCGATGCATTTATCTGATAGAAACTGCTGCTACCTTGCAGATCCTTTGAACTCATAACATAGTGGGCTCGTTCAATATCAGTATCGGCTTTCAGTTCAAAAGTTTAGATTGCACATTCTTTCACACTGTGCATATGATACATCCTTTAATCACCAAGGGTTCTGTTCAGGGGAAACTGATACTTCCACAGATGAGAAATTCAATACTTCTGATAATGGTATGCTTTTGGTTCTCCGTGTTTATGTAGTTTTGCTCGCTTCTCAATTCATCGGTGGCAGTCAATCAGCCATTCATGGACTGCTTTCTCCCAAGATCATGGATACTTCAATTCCCTTTCTATTAATTTTACAGGCTTGTGGAACCCAAAATTTGTTTCATGATGATCTCTTGTGCTTGCTCAAGTTTCAAAAACTGTATCTAGAATCTAGATACCTTTGACCCTCTTATGCAGAGTTGTAGATGTATGTACATGTTGTCTTTACATTTTGGCATGACATGTTTCTTTTGGAAAATAGTCATCGGATAATGAGAAGAATTGTAGTATTTTAGTATACTGTGGGCATGTAATAAATCCTTAGATGGTTTAGGGTGCAACAGTTCAAGTGTTTCTATCTTTAGTCCAGTGGTTTTGGTTTTCTGCTGTTTTACATAGTTTCCAAGTTTCTGACTAAAATTGGTCTTTGGTGCAAGTAAAATTATGCTCCAACCTGTGCTGCAATTATCTAATTTCCACATCTTTTTTCTTGTCACTTGCGCAGTTCCCTCGCCACCCACTGAAACCTTACCTGGTGCTTTGCGTTGCACCTCTGGGCTCTGGGTCAGATCCGGAGATGTTTACACCGTGTAGGGAGATCCTTCAACTAGTCCAGCATAGCCAACGGCCAACATCCCAGTAGGTCGGTTCTGTGCGTTCTTGCTTCGTGCCCTGGTTCAGCTTAAGCTCAAGAGCCATGCTGATACTTGTGTGTTCCACAATTTGAAGTGACTGTACTCTGTAGGCTGGGAGCCGGAACTTTGCTGGGCCCCCGCCTGACTGACTATCGATCAGGGGCAGTGGCGGTCACGAAGACTGAAGAGGCCGTCAGCGGCCCCAGAAGGCCAGAAGGGCGAATTGATCGGGCCCCTTGTTTGTTTCAGGGCCAGAGGGCCCAATAACAAGTTTGTTTCAAGGCCCCTTGTTCTCGTATTCACTTGCAGGCTTTAGCGGGTACTAGACGGTGAAGCGCGTTTCGCTGCGCAAACAGCTCCGTTGATCAGGTCTTGTTATTTTTTGTTTTGTGAGAGGATGTTTAGCCATACATGCAACCACCGGAGTGGCGTCAAGTCAATATGGTCATGTTTGTAGAAGGCATCTTGGTACCTTTTGTTTTTGTGAAAACCACAGTAAAAACATGAATAAAATATTGACATGTGGAGTTCTTTGGATTATAACCAGTGTGCCAAAAAACTGGCAAAATGATTTACACATTTCACTGTAGCCAAATTATTTGACAAATATTTGGACATCAACATTTGTTAGTGTTTGGTTCCAACATTTACAGTTTGCATGGTGAGCACATAAAACAGATAGAACAATGGAGTTACACTGAGAGATAGCGGAAGAAAAACAAAAACTCAATTACCTTGAGACATGACTCAATAATATATGCGAACAAGAACAATGTAATGCTTCTAATCAAAATGGCTCACAAGCACTGTTAAATACATCATATACACAGACATCCGTGAGACAAATGAAGTTGATGTACTATCACTAATGAACCCACCATGAGAGCCATATATTCAGGAGTTAATGAAGGTCACATACTAATTCATCTTAGTATCCTTGTGCTTTCCCATGACCTGTATATGTATCACCACGGCAAACATTGCAAATTAGATTAATTTATCTCTGAATAATTAAGAAACCAAGATAATTAAGACAACATGGATAGAAACGTGAGTGTAATTATTAACAATACTCTAAGATAGCAAATATGAAAGGAAATATGTAACAAAGGGAAATGAGAAGCTGAAATGAGTATGAAGGAAACTTGGCCTAGCCGGGTCTCCATGCATACTTGTCCTGATCTAGAACCCATCTGGCTGTCAAGCTTGTTTTTTGACCAAAATCGATGGATGCAATCCATCTAAGCTAATATATGTATGCACATGTAGAAAAATATGCCATGTAAGAAGGATCGATACACATGCAAGAGACCAGTTAACGAATTCTAACTAAACAAGACAATGGAGTATTACAGCTCTGAAAAGAGCATCACTTGCAAACACATGTACAACTACAGTATAACTTAAACTCAGCACTGTAATTTAAATGATGTGAGAGGCTAAATTCAAAGAACAATGACAGTATCACCCCGCCTTCCTCTCCTGCTCTTCTTGGAACCTCCTGACCGACAAAACAAGACTGAAAGTTCAACTGGCAGCAATCAAAGAAAAACCCAAAAGAATAACCTGTCTAGTTCTTAAGCCACGAAATTTAGCTGCTCTTTAAGCCGCGGAGCACTGACACTAATCTGAAAAAATTGGAAGCCAAAATAGAAAATCATTAGGAAACCACTGACTAACTGATCATGATACTACTTGAAACTGAATATTGTCTGAAACTGAATCTAGGACTGAATAAGGCTCTTCTTATACTGAAACTCTTTTGAAACTGAAACTACAATTTAAATTTATAAAGCAAATGTGAAAGTGAAACTCTTCTCAAACTGAATGCGCAGTATAAAACTGTAAAATCAGATGCAACAGGTACAGCCTAAAGTACTGAAGCTGGGATGATTCGGTGTAGCTTTGGATGCAGTACTGAAGCTGAGATCGTGGTTCACAAATGATCAGGTGTCCTCTCAAAAGAAAAAAACGGTCAGGTGCCTTGTTTTGTTTCCTAGTGAGGAAAAATGGTAAATAATTATTTGGATTATGCCAGAAAGAAAATATAGAGATGTAAGCATAATGTTCAGTGTTAGAGAATAGAACAGAAAGGATAATGTGGCAATATTGTCAGTATACTTTTTTTTTGCAGGTAACATTATCAGCATCCTTAATCACCCTTGATACAGTCATACAACAATTCCACTGGGAAGCAAAACAAAAACACCTAGAAGGTAATCTAATCCCAAATAATCAATATTGAATCAGTTCAAACATCCAGCTGCAGTACCTGAGTGCATTGTTCAGGATCATCAGAAATATAATACTACGTAAATGAGTAGCCATGAAAAAAAGGCCTCTGCATTAGAGTAACTATATCCTTTGTCTAGAAAAATAAATAAATAGATGGAACATCCTTCCAAGAGAAAGTAAACAGCACAGGTTTTTTTTTTGAGAGAGCACAAATAGATTTTAGTCAATCTTATCGTGTCACTACCGCAAGGAACTGGACAGATTAAAAACAATTTGCACAATCATCAAAATTCAGAAAATCACAATTTCAATCACGACAATGAATTAACATTCACAAACAACATCAGGATTTCAGTTCACAAAACAACCTTTACAAATACCAAACTCACCATGGCATATTTGTTTTGCCTTTGTCATCCTTTCTTGCAGCTTGACACCGACTTGTGTTGGTCACCACTGGCACAGGAATCCGCCCCTGCCCTTTGCCATAGTCTCACACGACCGGTCGCGTGGTCCATCTCAACATCCATGCGCGTGACAAAGGAAGAGGGGAAATCCAGCGGAGGGGCAGGACGCAAGACGTTGGCGGTTAGAAGTTTTCGTGCGCCTGCGGCTGGGTTCCGGCCTCCGGCAGTCCGGCTCTAGGGTTTTGGGATTCGATGGCGAGTGGAGGGTTGAGTGGGGCAGTGGGAGATAGAGGATAATAGGGGAGGGAAATTGGGGCTGGGGAGCCGCCGACGGAAGGGATGGCCGATTGGCCGTCCACTGGTGGAGGCAGCGGCGCGGCGCTCTGCGTGGGCGATTTCGGCCGCTCGGGAGTCGAGGGCGATGCTTCGTACCACGGGATTTCCGCTGACGGGTTCTCCTCCATGCGGCGCTTGCCTCTTGCCCGGGCCGAGGAGGGGATGGGGGAGACGTCTGTCCACAGGTTCTCCTCCTCCACCCGGCGCTTGCTTCTTTCCCGGGCTGGAGAGGGTACGGGGGCGTTTATGACTTCACCATGGGTATCCGCCCTGAACGGGAGGTCGGCGCCGCCGCTGGCTGGGTCCTCGATGACGTAGGTACGAGTATCGATTTTGGGGAGGACGTATTGGAGGGCGTAGAGCAAGTCGGGGTCGATCTGATCGGTGCGGACTCGGTGGCGGTGACGGACTCGGAGGCTGGCGGCGGCGCAGGCTCGAACCCTAGCTCCGAAAAGGTAGAGAGATGGGAAGGGAGACGGAGACGCTGGGCCGCTGTGCTCACCTGCTGGCAGAGAGGGATGGTCTCGGGCCTCGGGGGGAGACCGAAAGCAAACGGCGAAGAAGCGACCACGTATGCCAAACGGACGACGGCCGAGTGGCCACGTTGAAAGGGCAGGGGATTTTTCCGCCTTTAGAGAGGAGAGGTATAGACTCCCTGATAGATTTCGCTAAAAAAAGCCTCCCTGATAGAGAAGTCGAGATCTGGCAAAGAACGCCATTTTATTCCATTCCCTTTTCCTTTTAAGACGGCGTGCAAGGTGCTGCACCTGCTCCTTTGCTCCATACACGACCCAGCCCCAGCCCCAAACCACCCAGCAATCCGCCGCTGATCGGATCAGTCCGACCACAGGAAACTTTCAAAGTAGTCTAAACAACCTGCTGTATCACAAAGCCACCTACCCACGTTGGAAAGCACACCAGGACAGGCCGCCCAACCTCAGGCTTGAAGCTTGAAAGCGATTGGCCTAATGGCCTGAATGCGAAATTACTGTCCAAAGTCCCCCTGCGGTGACGTGCGGAAATGAAATTTACACCGGCTTTTCGCTTGGAACTTGAATTCAGACATCGTGTTTTGACCTGGTTTCGAGTTTCTACGAGGGCAAAAAGGCGAGTTGAAAACCTCGCGATCTCCGCCACTGACCGCCACACCTCCCAGTCACCCACCAACCAACCTTCGCTCCGGAGCTCATCTCCTCCCGCCCGCCGAACCAACCCCGCCCCGAAGCGCTGTACCAAACCCCCGGACTGATACAAGGGCTTAGCAAGGGAGAAAGCGCGCGTGGGTGGGCTTGCGCGGTCGTTCACCATGGATTTCCTGCTGGGGCGGAGCGTCGAGACCATGGTGGCCGTCGCCGTCGCGGTCGTCGCCGTCGCCGTGGGCGGCGCCTTCCTCCTCCGACGATCCAAGAAGCCCAAGGGTATGTGTGGTTCCTCCTCCTCCGACGACGAATTTTCCGCAGATGCGTGCATGCCTAGATGGGGATGCCTGTGATTCATTTGCGATCTGGTTGTCCCAAATCCGTGGGCTTTTGAATTCGATTAGTTTCGGTGGAGAGCGAGCGGAGCCGTGAGCCCGCGATTAGCCTGTGAACTGGTTCGTTTGTTTGATTACTTCTTTTGCTTGGCGATACTACCTGCTGTACTCGACCTGCAGAGTGTCCTTTCGAAGCCGCCATTATACTGGCATAAGAAGCCAATTGACTTCTGTACTTACCAACCTGAACAGGTTAAGAATTGCTGATGCTTGGAGTAGTCTGCTTAACGACTAGAGGAAATATATCGCAGGGAATTGCTTACCTGTTTTCAATTTTCATCTGTTGCTCGGTGGCAGAACGCTGCAGTTATTTACTTATTTTGACTGCAGACTCCATTTCTAGAGGGCCAAAGTGAGCTGTGCTCGCGCTTATTTCTTCATTTGTCTTGGTTGCTTAGTCTTTCCAGATGTTACTATGAGTGAATAACTACTCCCTCCGTTGCTAAATACTTGTCGCTGTTTTAGTGCAAACTAAAACAGCGACAAGTATTTAGAAACGGAGGGAGTACATGTTATGGGGAGATAGATCTATTTTATCAACCTAGCCGCAAATATCTGTTTTGCTTTTATTGAAATTATGGACTCAGATTGTGGTACTGATGTGATTCCAATGACTGGGTCTGGGTGCTGTCCCTCTCCAGCAGTACTTTTTATTCATTGTTTAATGTGCATGCCTCTTTAATCTTTAATTGTACTCCCTCCAGGCTCCAGTTCACGAAAATCATGCCTTTTTGGATGACATAGGTGCTCTCAAATTTCCAAAACGTTCGCCACCGATACCATTTTTTTTAATCGGATACTTGAGAAGTGTTGTCATAATAATATAGTGTCGATGGGTTTTATCAATATACTGCCATATACCTTAATATTTCAACCGTGTCAATGTCCAAATAGAGACACTTTGTGGTTGGGAGGGATTTTAGCACCCGTTACTAATTTCTTCTATAATCAAATAAATTATTTGCACTTAAACCTTGTTCTGTAACCGGAAGCTGATAGGCTATAGCTCAATTGATTGTAATAGTTCTTCTTTCTTCCTCCAGGCTGCTTGGATCCTGAGAACTTCAAAGAGTTTAAACTTGTAGAAAAGAAGCAAATTAGTCATAATGTGGCCAAATTCCGATTTGCTCTCCCCACTCCTACTTCTGTATTAGGCCTTCCAATTGGTCAACATATCAGCTGCAGGTTTGGTTTCTTCTTCCTTGTTAAGTGTTCTCTTAGAATGTACCATTTCTTTTAAATCATGCCTATGTTCTGTCTTATTATTGCAGAGGACAAGATGCCACTGGTGAAGAAGTAATCAAATCATACACACCTACTACATTGGATTGTGATCTTGGAAATTTTCAGCTTGTTATAAAGGTATAAACCACCTCCACTTCTCTATACTGTGCCGATATATTCCTTCTTTGAATATGCACAGATATTATTTTGAGAATCTTGAATCCTTACCCTTTCGTGCCACACGTGTGCATTCAGTTGTGATTTCTCTTTTAATACCTTCCCTTTCCATAAAATACAGATGTATCCTCAAGGAAGAATGTCTCATCATTTTCGTGAAATGAAAGTTGGTGATTATATGTCTGTGAAGGGACCTAAGGTGATATTCATTCTGTCCTGAACAAATTATGTTATGTTCATAAGAGATACGGCTTCCTTTTGACTATGGATTCTGGTTTAGCCAGCATAAATGTTCTTATTTATTAGTCCATGTTCACAATGTAATGCTTATTCTATATGTAGTTATGAGTTTAAGATGATTTCTTCTCTGATCTAGGGTCGTTTCAAGTACCAAGTTGGGCAAGTTAGAGCATTCGGAATGCTAGCTGGTGGATCAGGCATTACTCCGATGTTCCAAGTAACAATAAGTTCAAAGTTCTTCAATGATCCTACAGGCCAATTTCTTTAGTCCTGGGTAACAAGCCTTTTTCTGCTCTTACAGGTTGCAAGGGCAATTCTCGAGAACCCCAATGATAAAACAAAAGTTCATCTAATCTACGCAAATGTCACATCTGAAGACATTCTTCTGAAGGTGGAATCACCTTTTTGTTTTGTAGAGACCGTTATTTGTGTTTCAGTGCAGTAGTCTAATACTGAAAACATACCTAGGACATATATTTGACTTTCCAACTGTTGACTTATTAGACCAGACTTACTGCGGCACGTACCTTTAACATATTTACGGGCATTGAAGGTCATACCAAATATCAATTATATATGCATGTCATTGAGTTGTTCATGACAGCAATTTAATGCCAAGTATTTTTTTTCTTTTCCTTTTGTGTTCAGCTTAGGATACTTTAAGTGTAAATAATCTAGAATGTTTAAGGTATACAGTACTTGTTCAACTTGTACTGCATGATATGGGAAGGAGCCATACATAGTAATTTGTAGCTGGAACTCACATATACATGAACACCAGTGTTACTCTAATCCTTGGCAGCAGCATGTGCTTGAGCAAAGAGTTATAATTTTCAAGTTGTGATCATGGTTCTATGTATGATTTTTTCTTTCCGGTAACCGTTTAGGTCAATTGCATGCATTCCTTTATGATGAATGCAGTTTCCTAGTTGTGTACGATTGTGTGCTTTGGTGCCAAATTTATAGCTCTGTTGAATCTGTGCAGGAAGAGCTGGACAGCATGGCAGAAGACTATCCTGATCGCTTTAAGATCTTCTACGTCTTGAATCAGGTGCACCTATATTCTTCAGGAGTTATATTTGCATATCAAATTAGTACAATGAATTTGATGTGTCGAAAAAATTAGTAGCTTTGTTCAGAAACAGTAGGATCAAGGATTCTACATTTTCCATTTATCTTGGGGATGGTAGAAGTAGGTGCAGATTTTTCTGTTATGAATCTCATGGCCATAACAAGGGATGGTCTGTTGAATACTCTGTAATGTTGCATGTCGAGATAATTGCAGTGCAGGACAATACTGTGCACAAAGACAGTCACATAGATAGGTTTTGAGGATTGCTGGACTATTTAAAATAATTAAGGAGGTATTTTGGGTGGATAATATAGTTCTAAATGTACCTGCCTTATTTATTTGTCTTTTATCTGCTAAAAGTAACATTGTGCTCTCATGTCCCCTAGTCAGCCGGCAAAGAATTGCATCAAGAATTATTACTTGAATTGTACTAAAGATCTCATACTGCTTTTTTGATGTGCAGCCTCCTGAAGTATGGAATGGTGGTGTTGGGTTTGTATCCCAGGAAATGATTAAAACCCATTGTCCAGCACCTGCTGAGGATATTCAGGTAACACTCAAGTATTCATTCCCTTGAACTTGGTTTACAAAGGGGTCATTTTCGGGAAACCCCTATCTGTATCCTCCCTCTATGTTTATGTGTTCTGACCATTTCAGATCCTGAGATGTGGTCCTCCTCCTATGAACAAGGCGATGGCCGCACACCTTGAGGCGCTTGGATACACAAATGAGATGCAGTTCCAGTTCTAAGATCCCGGAGCACCAAAATAAGGCCGCGTTGCCTATAATATCTTTCGGACATGGAGATTGTTGTCTGACCCCTTTTGTTAGCTGACAGCAGAAATGCATGATTTGTCGTGAGAAAAAAACAAATATGTACCTTCATTTTTGTGGGCAAACGTTAGCTGCCTTGGTAGATGCCCACATTTTCCTTGATTGCACTTTTGTGATTGGTTTTGAGAAGAAAGTTAAACGGTTTTCTCTTCACTTCTGCCTAACGAGCTGCTTGGCTGTGCTGCTGTTGGCATGCTAAGCCTTGTTTCAGACCGCTATAATTTTTCATGAGGTCTGTACAGCAGGAGTAGGTGTTTGCTACCGATATTTTGTGGGCCTGAACACGTGTTTACGTGACACCGGCTATTGAAATTTGTCTTCTGCATTTCAAACAGTACCGCGATGTTTACCTGCCGCGCTGATGACATTTGGACAGCCTGATTGGAATGCAAATAGAGTACTCAGTACAGTACTTTACAGTCTGAAACTCAAATGCTGCAAACTCGAATTTGAAAAGGCCAATCTAAAGCAGCAGCTCCCGGTCATTGGGATGGTCCTGCCCTAAACCGCTCCTGACCCGATAACCCATTCCCCATTTTCCCTTATCCGAAGAACGGCTCCTCTCTTTCCTCTCTCTAAAACCCCTCACGCAGACAGCGGCCATGGCGATGGCGTCGCCGCCAGCCTGCTCGCTCCTCCTCCCGTCCACCGCCGCAATGTCCTACGCATCCACCTACGCTACTGGCCTACGGGCACCCAGCTTCCTCGCCTCCCCACGTGCTGTCGCAGCGCGCCGGCCCCTTCCCACGGCTTCCTCTCCTAAGGCCGCGGCCCCCGCCGCCGTCGAGATCCCAGAGGAGTACGCGGATGATATTGAAGCGGTGAACATTGCGCTGGACGTCACTCAGGTGCCTGGCCTATTCCTATCTTTTTCTTCACTTTTTTTGTAAGTTGGCTGAGGCCATTGAGCATTCATATTTACTTATTTACTCGAGGGGAAGTGAGTATGGGATTCTGTTCTACCACTCGATTGGAATTTGAATATCTGGTGTTATGACTGAAAATATGAGTTCTAAATATCAATCAAAGTGGACGCTCTACTGGACGCTGATGGTGTCGTTTCTTTACTTTCTACTATGAACTATCTAATCATGCGTGGAGGATATTTGGTTAGGGTCAGTTTGTTCTGATATAACATTATCTATCTTGTTGATCAGCTAATTGGAAAAACCCCAATGGTATATCTAAATAATGTTGTTGAAGGTTGTGTCTCTAATATCGCTGCAAAGCTTGAGTACATGGGACCTTGCCGAAGCGTCAAAGATAGGTATACCTTGTTATTGTACTTGCATTGTGTGCTGCAATTCTGTTTGTGCCACTTCTCATTCAATATGTTTTCTAGGATTGGATTAAGCATGATTAATGATGCCGAAGAGAAAGGGTTAATTTCTCCAAATAAGGTTATGATCGTTTTTATAATTTTTTAGAGTGTTATTGTCGAGAAGTTGCTAAATTTGCAGATACATTATGCCTATGCAGACCATTTTGGTAGAACCAACTACTGGGAATACTGGCATAGGCCTAGCTTCAGTAGCTGCTGCTAGAGGATACAAACTGATAGCAACTATGCCTTCATCAATAGATGTTGAGAGACGCATTCTTCTACGCGCATTTGGAGCGGAGATTGTGTTAACTGATCCTGCAACGGGACTAAAAGGAGCTCTAGATAAAGCTGAGGAAATAGCTTCAAAGACACCAAATGCGTACATGTTTCAGCAATTCAACAATTCAGCTAACAGTGAGGTTGAGAATTCAAGCCATTATCATTTTCCCATATGATATCTGTAATATGTCACATGTGAAATTCATTTGCCAACTTCTTTTAAATGATCTATTGAGAAGTCACTTGGGTAATTACAGATCCACTTTCAAACCACAGGCCCAGAAATATGGGAGGACACACTGGGTACTGTTGACATACTTGTTGCAAGCATCGGGACAGGTGGTACTATTACTGGCACTGGGCGTTATTTGAAAATGATGAACAAAGATATTAAGGTTTCCACTCTTTCCCTCATCAAGATATTTCAATTTGTAAGAAAATAGCAGATATGATTATCTTGTTTTCTGCAACACAATCATTTTTTCAGTCTTTGCTCAATGCTTTGGATTATATCGTATTTTCATGCCACCACTTGTAGATGCACTAATTTACTTGATTTGTATGTGCAAAGTGCTTGAATGGTCTACCAAAAAGTCAGAAGCCGAATTTCAAAATAACATTGAGGTTTTGGTTTGAAATAACTCACCGCTCTGCTACTAGGTGTACCACTTTGACATTTGTGCAATTTACTAACTCTGTTCCTGAATGCGTGTCTTTGTAGGATTTTACACTTCAACCAAGATTGTAGACAAAATTGGCTTACCCCTCTTCATGAGGCCACATATTATCTTTGGAAATTGTGTATTACTCTAGTCCATACTAATAAATAACAATGGAAATATCCAGAGGGCTATGCAAGTGAAAAATTTGTTGTAAAGTTATGCCCTAGAATAGCATGTATCTAGGAACTAAATTTAAATGCTAGAATGACATGTACTAAGGTATCGAGGGAGTACCTTTTAGGGAACATACACGCACACACTACTATTTTACTAGTTGAGAAAAAACCAGTAGCAACATACTTCTGTCCCATGTTTCATTCCAAAGTTATTGAGTGTACTATCATAATTTCTAGAAATACAGTAATATTGATGTATCTGTCATCTATCTGGCCTAACATTTGATAACTGAAACAGCTGAAACTTTTTGACTGTCTTCACATATTTTCTAGTGGACTTCGATCTGTTCTGACGTTTGTCTTGTCCTATAATTATCAGGTCATCGGTGTAGAACCTGCTGAAACTAGTGTAATTTCTGGTGACAGCCCAGGTAAATTCAGTTGAACGCATTTGAGAGATGAGTGTGTGAATATACTTCCCTTGGTATTTACACCCTTTGGTCAATGTCATAATAACAGGTTATATTCCAAGCATTTTAGATGTTCAGCTGCTTGATGAGGTCGTTAAGGTCTGTAATGCCGACTTTAGTACTCTGTTTATATTTACCAATCTGGCCGACACTTGGCGGTTCTTACAAGCTGCCGCGTTGATTGTGGTTGTTCAACTTGCAGGTTACCACTGCAGAGGCAGTTGATGTTGCAAGGCAACTTGCACTAAAAGAGGGATTGCTGGTAAGCAACTGCACAGCTAAATAAATTATTTTGTCATTACCATTTTGTCGTTTTTTTGCAGCATCTGCTTGAATTTCTATGCTTTGAGATTCATGACTTGTTACATGTGTTGTTTTACAGGTTGGCATATCATCAGGTGCTGCAGCTGTTGCTGCTATGAACGTGGCCAAAAGACCTGAAAATGCTGGAAAGCTTATTGTGGTGGGATTTCCATCTATTTGAACATGTTATCCTTACGACATTGCTATCTGTTAATAGTGAAGCGCCTAACGCTGTGATAGAGTGCCCTTCTGTAACCCACTCAAATGATTAATTAGTCGCATAAATTTGCAGGTTATTTTCCCCAGCTTTGGAGAGAGATATATATCTAGCATTTTATTCCGTCCGATATATAACTCAGTTCGAAGAATGAGGAAGAGATGACTAGCTTCTTCCACTCCAAGAGAGACAAACGCTATCATGTGTAAACCTGACAGGCTTCCACGGACAACAAACATTGAAGCTTCTGAAGTTTTGAAATGACAAGTCCTTGGTTGATGGCTAGATGCATTAAGCAGCGTCTGAAGTTTTGAAATGCTCTCGCCAAAAGCATTGGTCATAGCAGTTTGAAATTCTGCGCAGTTGCTGGCAGGTGGGCTGCAGGCCTGCACCTTGGTTACAGGAAAACCCTAGCAAAGATGACGTGGGAACTTACTGCACATCCATAGATGCTGCAGTTCGCTTAGGATCTTTCTTCGGGTAGTCTAGGGCCTGGAACAAGACAGAGTTGTAACAGTATGATATTTCGGCGATCTATAAAATGTCTGAACCTGTTCTTCTATTCGTTTTTAGGAAACTGAATTTGTTTTTCTCATTTAGCATTTTATGATCTCCAGCCTTTGATTCAGTCTTAATTATGCACAGCCCAAGATCGAGAACTTTGTTGACTGATTCATCAAAATCCAGAATATGTGTGCTGAAGTTTTCAGAGCCCCTGAGCAAGTCAGCAAGTAGTTTTACTTTGGACGCAGGTTTGCAAAAACGAGTTGTGGTTGGCTACAGGATATACCAAATGTCTGAACATCATCTTACGAGAAAACAAGCCACAGTCCAACCTTCCAGATTTCTCTCCGTCTAGCGGCCGAGGCCCGACGAAGACTGCACCTGCACGCCTGCAGTAACCAGCATCCACGCCACCGCGGGAAAGAGCCAACCAGCGAAAGGCGGCCCCGCCTCAACGTCGCTGCTGTCCGTTCCCAGCCGAACATGTCGGCGTCCGATCTCCCCGACGAGCTGTGGGCGCGCATCCTGGAGCTCGGCGCCGCGTCCTCCGCGCTGGGGTTCCGCGACCTCTGCTGCCTCGCCATCGCCTCCCGCCGACTCCGCCGCCTCTCTCTCCACGCCTCCCTCTGGTCGGAGCTCCTCTCCCGCGACTTCCCCTTCCAATCCCAATCCCAGCCCTCCTCCTCGTCACCCTCCTCTTCGCAGCAGCAGCAGCAGCTCGACCCCAAATCCCTGTACAAAACCAAGTAATCTCCCTCGCTGCTCTTCCTGTTTCAGTTTATTTCCCCCGTTTGGGCGCGTGGCTTATGATGCTCTGCTGCAGGTTCGAGAGGCACAAGGCGCGGATGGCGGAGGCGAGGCGGCGGGCAGTGTACGACGCGGAAGGGCGCGTGCTGGCGTGCCGGAAGCGGCTGACGGAGCTGGAGGAGTCGGTGCGTGCGGAGGGGGATAGGATGAAGGCCGCTGCGCAGGAGCTGGACAACCTCGAGAGGGTCAGGTCCGTTGTTACTCCAAGTTTTATAGGAACCTTTTGTTTTGTGCAATGGTGTCACTGTACTCCAAAAAATTATCCCTGCTAATTCCATTGTGACTTTGTTTCCTGTATGGCATTTGTTCTGCTTCTTGATGTTATAAACTGCAGTACGATGTAAAGCATAGAAATGACATTTGACCGCGAAGCCGTAAGAGCTAAAGGGCCTTGGAACTTTAAAGTTGGGCGATTAGAGTTGCGACCCTACACATATAATGGGTGCTTAGTTGCTTGTAGCTACGGAAGCAAAATGTATAGCTCAAGACAGTTGCTTGCATGATCTATTGAGCTTCTTGTCCACAGGAGAGCTGGCCAAGATTGCTCGCTAGTCTCATCAGATGCACAGCTGATATTACTTCCTTTAAACTGTAGCAGGTCTGGTTAGACCATCTCCATGATCTCCTATTGGTGGTCATATCCTTCATTGTTAAAGCCCCTTGTATGTGGTTTGTTAATGGAAACAGTCTTTTGCACCCCTGTCCAGCAGCTAAAACTTGCTGCATGGTCATTTAGTTGCAAAAATATCGCTCGCCAAAATGACTTCTATGATTATTTGAGCTGCTTGTTTATTAAAGAGCTGGGCCAAAAACATACTCTTGGATCGCATCTTCAACGAAAAACAGCTTCCACTGCTTAGTTTTGAACTGTAGAAGCTAGAAGGAAAAGGCGCCGAAGGAAAATTCTGGTTGTATTTATCAATGACCTATGGCTATTGGATTTTGTAACAATCTTTTAACTTTGGAAACCCCGTTGTTTTTTTTTTAAATCAGAGCATAAGGCCCCTGTTTACATCTTGTCAAAGGAAACATTCAAACAGTACACAAAACAATTGTAATTCATCTTTCAACTACCAATTTTTTTGTCTGTTGTCGGTGTGCATGGAGCAGTCAAACGACTTCTGACTGCAAAATAATGGGGTAAACCTATTGGGTAGAACATCAAGAAACAGAAAAGAAGTCTTGTTTCTTCAACCAAGAATTATGAAGTTCCTCTGCATCAGATCTGTCAAAGTATGTCGTAATTCAGTCCTCTTCACAAATTCTTGCATGCATTCAGCTCTTTGATGGCTCATGTTGCAGTCTTGTGCCATGATGCGGGAAAAAAATACAGACCTTCTGAAGCACCTCATTAGGATCTGGCCTGTTTTAAATCATTGATGGCTTTAAAGAATCTGCCCTCCTAACAAATATAAATCTATCACCTATCTTTATTTCATTTTGAGAGGTCACCGGGGGGAATGAATCCCCACATGAATATATTCCCAAAAGGAGGCCCGAGGGGCAATACACCTTGCCGGAGCAAGGAACACTGAAAGAAAAGAACCTAGTACATGATTACAACACAACGCAAAAGAAACTCCTATACATAGGCTAAGCTGCTTCTAGGAGACTCATTATGCAGTGTAGGTTATGGTATAATCAACGAGTCAGGCGATGAAGAGAGAAAGGGACTTTATACTTTCTCAGCCATGGAAACAGAAGATTTAGACTTTAGAGTACATCATCTACTTTATTTTTGCTTATTCTCATGTGTTTGTGCATTTATTATTTCCTACATCATTGTTCTCTGAAATGTCTACAGGAGAGCTTCCGTGGCATTAAATGTGTGGCAACCACAAGTTGTTCATGGGCGTCAGAAACAACTGGTTCAACAGTGCACTGTTCCTGTTGATTCTCGTCTTGGTGATCTAAACATGGAGCTGAAAGTTTGTAAGCAACAAATAGCAACTTACAAGAATGCTTATGTATGTGACCTTTGATTTTACTAAAATTATGAAAGATTGACGGTGCTAGCCTTATGATACTTGTGCTTTTGGTTCTCTTGCTAGAACAAGGAGAAGCAGAAGTTGAATGAGTATGAGGAAGCATTGAGACGAGCAAAATATCATCCAATACATAATAGTAGTCATACAAGCCCAACTATTAATGAACCACAAGCAAAGAGAAAAAGAATGAAGTAACACAATTCTGGCCATCGGATCTTCCTGTGCCAGTTTGCCTCAAGGTACCATAGAATAGCTCTTCATGATTTTTATTTATTTATATAGAGCATATTATTGTACTCTTGTGGCGCTTTATCTTTGTACTTACAAAAATGGCAGTTGGTGATGAGTTCACTCCTCTCCTCCTCTCTCCCTGTCAACTCTCACAAAACACACATCCTCACTATTGTTTATTATATGAAAGATGAGATTGTTTGCTGCATACTATTGTTATATATCAAACCAAATGCATTCACTTGGTAAGTTACATTCTCGCTATTTTCTTTGCAGTTCCATGGCAATGCATGGGCACTACGCTAGTTTTTTTTAAAACACCTCGTGAGACTCTCCCCTGCGAGCTGCCAGCACTTGACATGGTGGGAGGCCCTGCGACTGTGAGTGTTCAGCCTACATCCGCGACCCCCACAGGCAACGTCCTGGGAGGGTACGCTCTCTCTAACAAATCCGTATACTAAGTATCCAAATCATGGTCAGTCTTTATCTCGAATTACCCTTGGGATAGTGCTTCAAAGCTAGACCGCGTATAGTTACGTTTTAGCAAAATATATTCATGTAACTCTTTTACTGCCAGTATTTTGTCTGATATTCTTGTTAGTGGTAACCATATATATCTCTTTCTAGTTCTTATTAGAAATTACCTAGAAATTACCTTTAGGCATATATGTTCGTATAGATACGTTTTAGCAAAATATATTCATGTAACTCTTTTGCTGCCAGTATTTTGTCTGGTGTTCTGGTAGCCATATGCATGTCTTTCTAGTTCTTATTAGAAATTGCCTTTAGACATGCACATCTTACACTATGGCCATATTGGCAAGGGATAACTTGTAACAGAGAACATGGTCGTCTTTTTCTTCTTTTGGGAATCAATATATTTAACAATATCAATTTTTTGGTAAATTCTATTTTATGCAGATAAAGATGCAATGCAGCAAGTGCTAAAGGTATTCATTTCAGGGGTGTGCACATGATGTACGTGGCGTTGTTCCTTTCCAGCCAGGATGATTAATGCTCAACCTCAACTGATCTTTCCAAGTTGAAGAGAGAATCTCATTCTCATCCTACGCTACCGTCCAGCTGCAAAGATGTTACTATGTTCCACGGTACAACGGTCCGAAACTATTTTCAGAGCAGAATAGTCTCTGGTCTTCGTGCCTGGCTGCTTGCCCATCACGAAACTGTGTGCGGTCAACCATATTCTACTGTTGAAGGACTACAGATCTGACCGTAGCATTGCTTTAGTTGACCTGTGGTTTCTACGATACGTGTACTGCATGGAATTCTATGCTCTCTGTGTTTATAGTTTGTAAATGGAATATTTGATGGTGTCATCTTATCAAAGGCACGTGACATTTTACGTTAATCTTTCATTTCGGATTGTACGTTAGGTGAAACTCGTTTCCCTTGTCGCTATGCTACTCCCTCCCGTCTAAATTCTAGAGCGCACGTGCACACAACACAACATCCTGTAAATTACGTGTCACAAAATTATTCACTCCGCTTATCTAACCTGCGAAAAAAAAATATAACTTATCGAACTCGGTGTAAAATTGATAAATTGGCTCATGGTGCTAACCGAACTCGGCATACAATCGGCACAGCAGCTATTTTAGAGTAAGGCCAATGTGAGCAAGTCTACCCTAAAAAGCTAGGGTCGGGTCTAGAGCGTGTGTTTTTCTTAGCCTCATCTTGTGGGACCCACGGAGCTTATCTTTTACTACCCCGCTGGCCCACCACAAGGCTTTTTCAACCTTTCGATAACACAGCAACCACCAACGAAGCCCAGACCGCCCGCAATACCAGCGCCAAGATCTCCAAATCCTCTCCTCCAATTTCAACACGGTGACGGCTCGAATCGGTGGCGGTGACGAAGCTGTGGATGCTGACGGATCCAACCGTGGCAGCGTTGACGAGGCCTGCGACGCCTTCGCTCCAATCGCGGCGGCGCCCGACGAGACTGTGGAGGCTACAATCGCTGCAAGACGCGGGGTGACGAACGAGGAGCTCCAACCGGCCGCGGCGGTGATGAGGCGCGCGGCTGCGGTGGGAATCGCGACGGTCGGACGCTCGACGGCTGGGCGCACGACGGTCGAACAATGAGGAGACGCGCTGCGGCGGGGCGCTCGTCTTCTGGAGTCGCGGCAGCCGGACGACGATGCTTGGGACCCATCAATTGTCAACGGATTTGCTAGAACCAGTGGCAAGTACTTGATCCAACTCTAAGAATTTTTTCTTAGCACCGTGGTGCTGCAAGGGCTAGACCTGGGTCTAAATTCTTCTAGCACCGACGGAACACCGGGTTTTGACAACGCTGCGTTTGCCAGTGGAAACGCGTTGGACGTGACCGTGCCGAAACCGTGCAGAAAAGTTCTGAAACAAAAGATAGCCGTGCCGATCATCCCCGCTGTTCATCGCTATTCTGCCTGGTCTAAAACAAGAATACGAAAACCGAAACCCCCGCACGCCTTCCGTGCCGCCCCTTCCCGCCGCGCTGTTGACCCGGCTTCCTCTCGCTGCCTCCGGGCCCCACGGTCAGTTACCCAGCTTGGCTGTCACCAACCTCCCTTGTCCGTTCCCGAGGCCCAGTGCACGGCCCCACTCGTCAGGCAGCTGAATATAACGAGGACCCGACCCGGCCTCTCGCCGCAGGCGCAGCGATAGCCAGTCCGCACGCACCCGCACCCGAACCTCCGCTGATCCGATCCCCAAATCCCCGCCGTGTTCGCCTTCCCCGTCTTCTCTTCTCCGGCCCAAATTGACCCAGCCAGAGCTCCGATCCGGTGAATTCCATCCGCAGGGCGTGACCTCGTCGTCGGCGCCGTCTCGCCCGACCCCGCCTTTTTTTTTTCCTCCGCCCGCTCGTGGTTCGCCGGAATCCGCCAAGTTGGATCCCGAGGAGACGTCGTAGGCGTTGCGGCGCACCGGCGAGGATTACGATGCCTGCGGTGCTCGCCGCGTTCCCCAGCCTCCGCGCGGCCCGCGCCATAGCCTCCGCCGAGTCCCCAGCCTCCTTCCCTTGCTCCCACCGCCTCAAGCTCTCGTCGTCCCATCGTTTTAGTAGTAGTAGTATTGGTAGTAGTAGTAATTGTCTTTGACGTTTGCCTCCCCCTCGTCGCCCACGGCCTTCGATCCTCTTTGCCTCGCGTCGTCTCCTTCGCGTTGTCTGGTTCGATTTTGGTTGTGCTCGTTCTGAGGCTTTTGTGTTTGTGAGGGTTTGGTGCTTGATCTCCGTCTTCCCTGGTTGCGGAAGTCTGGTGTCTGGGTTTGATCCGCAAGTTCCATCCGGTTGCTCCGACGACAGAGGTACTGAAAACATGATACTTCATTATTCTGACGGAATTACAAATGCCATTTAATTGTTTAGATATTGACCATAGGATTGCTATTCTGTTGAATATATATGTATGGCCTTATAATCTTGATCCATACCGTGGTGAGCAATTGTAGTGGATGGTCTGGAGGCTTTTATTCTTTATTAAACAAAAGACAGGAATCTAATTGGTCCATGATAATACATATTTTGCCATAACTACTGCCTCAAATTGAATGAACTTGAAATATGACCAATAGATATAGGTACGCATAGATGTGCATCTATTTCTATTGTATAATCTTAATCTTGAAAACTTATCAGTAATTTAAGTGTTGATCCTTCTGCATTCCTTGTCAATTGTTCAAAGGCTTGCTTCTAACTTAGATTTGTCCTTTTAAGCAGAGAGTTCTCTTCTGAACTTGGGATTAAGCTTGTGGATGGGCGGACCTTTGGTTAACTCCAGTGCCAAAGGTGTTGGCAGGAGCTTATGTCTCTGCCGTGGCACCTGTGAAAAAGCAGGTTTTGAGCACAGCTCTTGTGCTTGCTCTGAAGAGGAAAAGTTTGAAGCTGGAATAGCTTTTGCGCAAGATGATTCGGTTGTCAAGGAAATTGGAGCTTCTCTTGCTGAAGTGATGCATGTCTATGATGACAACAATGATGAAGGGACAGATTCAAGTGAAGACTATGATGAAAATGAGGATTCACCTCT
Source organism: Brachypodium distachyon (assembly GCF_000005505.3). Classification (NCBI taxonomy): domain Eukaryota; kingdom Viridiplantae; phylum Streptophyta; class Magnoliopsida; order Poales; family Poaceae; genus Brachypodium; species Brachypodium distachyon. The sequence goes on along the minus strand of NC_016132.3, from coordinate 52,123,575 downwards.
TTCTCTGGAATCAGATTCTACTGATGACTTGGTGGATATTGATACTGAACTGATCACATCGTCAGCCTTCCCTGTTGGTAGTGCACCTGAATCATCAATTGGGAAATCAGTGGATGGAAATTCTTCAACAAATGTAAGTATTTGTTTGCAGTAGAAAATATGGAGACTTGCTTATTCGGCATATCTTGCCAGTCAATCTTAATATACCAAATCAGTATAGAGCAATATCTATATGCAGCTCTTCAAATAAAAAAAGGTTTGATGCTTAATTTTGACATGTTGATCTGCCCTCTTAATACATACTATTACTTGTTCTTCAGAATTTCGGATAGTTAATTCCAATCTTAGATTTTTTTTAATCTGGTAGGATGTGTTATCGTTGCCTATCTTTATTTGGGTAAATTGTTGTGTTGATGCAAGTTATCATGTCATGTTCAATATTTTCTATAATTGATCCAAGAACTACACTGTCCGTTCTTTCTCTTAGTTTGTTTATATCATTTTTTGTTTACTGTACATTGCTTATCTGAAATGTGTAAATAAGTACTTGGCCTCATAGGGCTGTTCTCCACCAGTCTTGTATTGATTATATAAATATTTTATTCTCTACATGGATTTTGACTATATTGTGTTTTTTGAATGACGTGTATGATCTCTATATATGCAGGGAACTCCGTTGCTGGTTTCTGCAATGAAAGGAAGCCGTGCAAAGCGGGGTATCGTCACAGAGTTGAGTGTTTCATGGGCCCCTGATGTGTATGATCCTCCTGTTACTTCAGACTGTCACACTGTGAAGGTGCACCAGAGAAGTTCAAGGAAGAGCCACTACAAATACAGGCCCCCAAATGGCGGCAGCAGCCGCCGCAGTAGCAGTGGTGACAAAAAGGATAAGAAGCATTCTCATCACAGCAGCAGCAGCAGCAGCAGAAGGGATAAGAAACCTTCTTATCGCAGTACCAAAAGCAGCAGCAGAATTGACACAGGTGATCCTCAGCATGGCAAAGTATATGACAGCAGTATCAGCAGCAGAACTGGTGATCCTCAACATTACGAGGTATATGGCAGCACTATCAGCAGCAGAATTGGCCCTAATGTTCCTCAATATCATAAATTATCTCCATGGCTACCAGCGGACAGTACCTCACCGGAAGAGGCCATGCCCGTACCTGTACTCAAGACCATGGAACAGATCAAGCGCAGTTCCAGCTGCTGCAAGGAGCCACCTTTAAGCATGCTATCGCGCCAATTTGTGGCTGCCAAGTACAAAGGGATGTTTTCTTTATGGAGTCAGAACCAACTAGCTTCTTAAAGCATATTTGTTCAGCGCAGAGGCCTCTTAATGTGTGCTACTCATAATATTTTTGGACATCACAAAAGCTTCACTTGTGGTTTAGTATTGCCATCTAAGTTGAACTGTCCTCTCCACTTTTATTTCAAACATTAGTGATCACTGCTTTGAAAATTGTCAGTTGAAGTATGTGTGACCTTGAGCTTGTTATTTATTGAGCGTCTGTATTTTCGTGTGTATGTTATATGTGTATACTTTGTCCGCTTGGAGTTCATGGCATTATGAGTAGTAGTTTAGTTGATTTCTTCACAAATCAGAAGATGACGGAAGCTCCGGCACATACACGGATGACTGAAGCTCCGGCACATACACGGAGAAGTTGGAGGGTGATATCCCGTAGCAAGTATGCACGATGATGTAACCATTTCCCAATTCACATCGATACATACGTTTCAGTATATGCTAAAATTCGCCCTCGGAATACATTTGAACTTTGTTTCTCCTTTGCTCATCTGTGACCACTGACGGAGCCGCCTTCTCTTGACAATCTATATCAGCTCAGAAGTTCAGGCGTGCGGTGAAAGCTCATCAACCAACTTTTTACGTGCATTTCAAGCCAACTATCGGCATGATCTTTAGCCTCACAAACATGACATGCTCTTCTATCCCGACCTTGGATAACCGGAATAAGCCTGCTGTTCCACATTAACCTTTGGGGGTCTGAAATTCTTGGACCTCTTTTCCAGCTAAGAGCACCATGTGGAGGAGAGGGTGTAGTACTGACTACTGAGTACTGACATATGCCATCAAGTTACCACCTTGATTAGTACTAAAACAATAATCAAACATTTAAATGCCTATGCATCCAATGGTAGTTTCAAAATAGAATGACACGTACATACTGTGTAATGAATGATGCAACCAATCTTTGTTAATGCACGGACAGAGACATTTAAACAAGCTATACAGCAATGCGATTGTCATCTCTTTTAGGTTCTGTTAGATGTTAGATAATGCAGCTTGTTGTCTGGCTAGATAGTACAGATATGAGCGAGAGGACGCAGAATCAAACTACAGTAAAAACGGGTACCTCGGTGATGTAAAAAATAGTGTAATTCCTTTGTGCAGCATCAGACTAGGCAACCCCACTCTCCACACTGAGTCCATTCATCTGGGTGTGAAAATATGCTAAACAGCCATTGTTGTACAATGTTAGATTCACTGTTTCCATTTCATCACTTCTGAAACAACCTTCTTCTTAAGCCATCACATCTGCCAGGCTTCCAAATACAAGTTATTCAATTGGTTAAGCAATCACCAAAAGTCGTTGCAAGAACAACTTCCTCCAATAAATCTATGGAAACGAACACGGTCCCTGACAATGATTTCTCGGCCATATGATTTGCTTATTATTTTTGTCACTTCATGGCAATCCGGACAGAATCTCAAGTTCTTTACCACCCGAATGACATGAGGTGCTTTTGTCTTCAACAATCCATATGCAATGGCTAGCCTTTCGCTATGCTCACAAAGTGCAACTTCTTTTTCCTCTTCAACGACATCATGTAGCACGGCTGCAGTCCAAGGCTTGTGGCCAGCACATAGCACCCGGTCAGCTATTTCCCTCAGTACCAGTCTTATCTTCTTGATTTCAGGGTGTGAACCATCACTGACCACAAACTTGTGCAGATAGCCATTTATTTCAATCGAACTACAGCCAGCAACAACAGTAACGTTGTTGTCCTTCATCTTTTTCCTCATGTACCTTACTCTGTCCCACTGGGAGTTCAACGCATACAAATTGGAAAGGAGAACATAGTTCTCTGGATTTTGAGGTTCCAACTCAAAGAGCCTCCTAGAAGCCAATTCTACTATATCAATTCTGTTCGAGCTTTTACTCGCAACAAGAAGATTCCTCCAAATTACTGAATTTGGTGAGATGGGCATGCCTGTGACAAATGAGAAAGCTTCATCCAAAAGGCCGGACCGGCAGAGAAGGTCAACCATGCAACCATAGTTCTCCATTGAGGCTTCAATTCCTAATTCTTGCATGGTACACCAATACCGTCGTCCGTCGTCCACTAATCCACTGTGAGCACATGCTGACAACACACCTACAAAGGTGACGTTGTTGGGTCTCACCTGAATATAAACAACAGAATTTAGGTGAGAGCTATTACACTGTTTACAAACTTACAGTACCTATGTAAAGACTGAGTTCAGCATGTGAGCTCATACATAGAGGACTGCAGAAAACATCTCTTAATCTGTCATGACCAAGATTTATGCAACAATTTTTAATCTCGCAGAAAATATCTTGTATGCAAATGGTTGAGTGCATTCATGATTAATGAATCATGAGCCAAGTTTATGGCACAGTACAAACCCAATGTTTTCCCGTGCAAGTTAATGCACTCAAGCTAACCTTGTAAACAACTATAAAACATCCATGCAAATTTTTTACCTTAAGCTGTAGCATTCTAGAGAAAAGCCCCAATGCATCCTCTGCAAGCCCGTGCATCGCCAGCCCAACTATCATTGCGCTCCATGCCTTGGTATCCCTCTCCACCATTGAATCAAAAACCGACTTTGCCCTCTCTATCAGACCACACTTTGCATACATATCAATTAACGCAGTGCTCAGCTCAAGATCGACCGTGATCCCCTTCCTGTCGATAAAAGCATGCACCCACTTCCCTAAATCAAGAGCACCTGCCTTTGCGCACGCCGAGATGACACTAACCATTGTGACCTCGTCTGGGTTCACCCCCACCGCCTGCATATCACGGAACAGGCCCAAAGCTTCGTTAACCATCCCCATTCTTGAGTACCCGCCGATCATGGAGCTCCACGCAACCAAATTCTTGTCCTCAACCATGCCATCAAACACGTTCCTGGCGAGCGCAACCTCCTCGCACCTGGCATAGAGGTTAAGCAACCCGGTCTGCACGTATGGGCTCGGTTCCAGCCCATGGCCGAAAGCCTGCGCATGCAGCTGTTGGCCCTCGCCAAGAGCCGTGCAAGCCTTGAGCACAAAAGCGAGGGTGAAGCTATTGGGGGCCGGGGAGCCTGCGTGAAGCATGCGGCGGTAGAGCAGGAAGGTGTCCGTGGTTCCCGAGTTGCTGCTGCTGCCGGAGCCGGATACCGCGCGGATGAGAGAGTTGTAGCAGAAGGCGGTCGGTTCAGGGATTTGGTCGAACAGGGCACGTGCATAAGAGGAGGCCACGGTGGTGGCAGAGGCAGCGGCGCAGGAGGCGAGGAGCTTGGAGAGCGCGAAGGCGTAGGTGAGGCGCGGGAGGCGGAGCCTGAGGAAGTGTGCGTGGGCGCCGCGGAGCGCGCGGAGGCCGGGGCATCGGCGGACCAGCGAGACGACGCGGGCTTCGAGGAGGTGGCGCGGGAGGGACGCGGCGTCGTGCGGCCTGAGCAGCTGGTGTTGCATGCGGGGGAAACGAAATCCAAACTCAAATTACCTCATTTGTCCCGTTTGTCCCGTTTAAATACGGTTGATGGGTGCCTGATTTTTAAGCAAAATTTTTAAATTTCAGTCAACAACACATTACAGCCCGTTGGTAACCATCCTTTCATTTCATTTGATTCATTTCATTTGGTAGAAATGAAATGAAATTCAATTTTTGATAGGATTTCATTTGGTTAAATTTGAATTCATTGTTCAAAAATCATGTTTGTCTACCACATGGATTCGTAGAGCGAGAGACAATTCCAGAAAAATGATGGTTTTTGCAGAAGAATTGGGATTAATTATAGTACAATTTCATGAAATTTGAGATCGAATTTCCATGGCCAATTCCGTGCCGACCAAACAAGTTTGTTTTTAGAATTCGAAATGAATCCTGAATTCTAAGTTCCAATGATGGGTACCAAACAAGCTGTTAGATCTTTTGGATTAATATGTCATCCCCACACCCTCCTTTCTCACTCACACCCTCCTCTCTCACTTGCTATCATTGGATTAAGATTCAACGACCAACCACGTCGATTTATTTCTAACTAAAAAAACTGGCGATTTCCCCTAGCAAAACAAAAAGTTTAAAGTTTTGTTCTAGTCCTGATTTGCATTTGTGTCTTTCGGCCTATTTGGATCGTAGAAATCCTAAAACAAAAGAATATGAAAATTACAAGAATAAAATGTCATGTCATAGTGAATCCTACAAGAATTGGAACCACATGATTCGGTAGTCGATGTTGTTTGGTTGCACCACACGGGAAAAAATGCAGGCATTTTGCATAGTGAATAGTAGATACCACAGGCCCACAGCTGTCATACACAAAAAAAAAGTTTTCCAGGAAATTTTACATTTTACTAGAATTCCTTTAGTATTGGGTTGTAGAAAAGCAATCTATATAAATTTTGAAGGATCAATTCCTTTGAACCAAAAATGCTATCTAGGAAAAATTCCTTTGAACTAGAATCGTTTGAAATTCCTTCAATCCAAAGAAAAAGGCTTGGCGATGCTATGATGGTGGAAGTGACGTTGCACTCTAAAGGTCCTTCGGCTACATCCCCGCCCTAGGCTAGTATTCGTGTTCTACTCCTTGGAACTAATCTCCTTATTCATAATTTTGTTCTTCTGCTCTTATGTCTTAATGTTCAGCGACGGAGCAATTGTTTGACAAACTTTTTGTCTTGACAGGGATGCATTTCTATCCATAATGTGTATATTGATTTTAGGTCCTCATAGGTTTGGGGTGAGTGGCTCATGGAGCTATTCTGAAATCTACGAGGTTAGTTCTCAGGTTTGTATACAATCTCGGAAAAAAAAAGGTTTATGTAGGTCTTTTCTTTAACTGTGGTATCATGTGGTATCATGAGAAATACATAGGAATACCAAGATGTGAATGATGGCTAAGATTTGGACTTCCAAAGAATTTGACATAGATTTTAGGTATATGATAGGTTTTCGTTGTCGGTTTTCGTTTTAGCTTATCCGATCTTTTGTACTTTTACACACTAGCCTCTCTCTCTCTCATTACGATTTAAAAAGGACGAGTTCAGACATGAAAATTAACTAGAGGAGTATATGTTTGGTGCCAGTTAAACCCGACATGGCACAAGCTTAGCTTTGCTAGTCAACTTTCAGCATATTATTGGCCCCCATCTTTTTGGCTTTCAAGAGGGGCTTTTTCGAGAAGCTGCTCTCCCCTAACTTTTTGGAGAAGACGTCTTAATTCTTTCGCTAAGCTTTCTAGTTAGTTATTCCATACTAATTTGAAAGCATACCAAAATTTCACATGTGACTTTTCCAGAAAGATGGGTGAGAGCAGCTTCTCGGAAAAGCCCATCCTGAAAGCCGGAAAGAAGGGGACATCATGTCTTGGAAAAAAAAAAGTGCAACATGATCAGTAAATATTGCAATTAGCCCGGCTGGTTTCCGTTAAAGCTTTTGATTCCTAAATGCTCCTCAAAAAGGAAAAAGGAAGAAGAGCTCGATCGGATACGGTCCCGGCGCAAATCGGCCAATGCAAACAACACAACACGGCATGATTTGTCTCTGTCATGCATACCCATATTTAGGAACTAATTACGCCATGCATTCTCCACTTCAACATACATATTCGGTGCGCCTCGATGCCCCCAGCTCGCGTGCTCCATGCGGCAACATAAGTTCGCGACCGTTGGCGGCTCCAGAATTCTCCGTTTTTTGCCAGCATCACTAGCGTCGTCCGTCCCCGGAATGGAATCACGGAATCATGGGAGGAGCGCACGAACACGATGCGCCCACCGGGGATGGGATCCCGATATAGCGCCCAAAAGCGGCAGCCGCAAACAACACGTCCGGGATCCAAGCAAAAGGATTATCTTTCTTTTCCCCTTGACACGGTGTCTCCTCGCCGTACTCCTCACCCACTTTCTCCCCACCACCAGGCCACCTCTTCTCGCTCCTTCCCCTCCCCCCGCCCGGATCGGAATGCGTCCGATCACTTCCCCCCGGCAGCCACACGTGGGGCCCTCTAACTCGCTCCTCCTCGTCCTCCTCCTCCGGTCAACCCCGCCCGCCGCCGCATGCGGGCGTGAAGGGATTGTGGATCGAAGCGCATTCCGTCCATTAAGTTATTCTCTCGTCCCGCTGCGCCTGTCTCCTGCGTCCTTGGCTTAAAGGAGGAGGGTCGTCCTCGCAGGGGAGGGGAGGGGTCCCCCCTAATGGCCGTGCATTCCCGTCCCACGCATTGCCGGATTCGACAGCGTGCGCCGCCGGCAAGTGTTGTTCTTGATTGACCGGTTGATCGATTGATTGATGTGGGTGGACGCGGGCAGGCAGGCAGGATCCCAAAACCCCCCAGCCAGGAAGCCGTGGGAGAGAGGCAGGATTTCGAGGGTAAAGGTGGGTGTATTTGCTCTGGTATTGTACGTTCGGGGTTCACGTAAGATTGCATTTTTCGCGTGCCAATCGTTTTTGGAAATTTTGTTTGTAAATGCGAGGATCAGTGTCTTCTTGTGTTTCTACATTGTTGAATTTAACCGCTTATTGCTACCCAACCTTTTTTTTTTCTTGGTGCAAGAGCAAATCTCGGATTCCCTGAATGCAGTTTTGGTTATTTCGCTTTTACGACTCTTTCTTTTCTGTACGGAACGTATGGGCCAGTATTACACTTTCTTCACTTATTTACTGCCTCCTAACCAACTGAATTCTTCATTTAGTTCCATGTTACTTGTATGAACTCGATGGCGAACTGCTTGCAGATTCTCAACACTGGAGCACTGGATATTTGTATTTCGTGCCCAGACTTTTGTTTGGTTTAGCAAAAAATGGCCTTCGTCAAAGAGGAAAAAATGAAGGTGACATGATAATCGTATTTCTTCAAGTGCATTATATTAGAGATTGAATACTTGTGTTCAGTAAACTGGATTTCATTCCAGGGTTGTCATCCGAGACTTTTCGGTTCCAAGGAGAAGAAAGTTGCAAAGAGGACAGACGGTCCATGTTGCAACGCAGGTTAGTTCATATCCCCCCATTTCCAAAATATGTAGGAGTATCTACTTTTCTGGAAAATAATACTCCCTCCGATCCATAATAAGTGTTGGAGGAAGTAATAAATTAATATTTATCTACCTTTTACTTTCCCCATGCCGTTTACCATGGAAGAGGAATGGCAGTCCAGAACAGGGTGTTTGTAGTTGGATGTTGCATGGAGATTAGCTAGACAACAATCATTCTTAAAACCTTGCTTTTTAAAATAGTATAATATCAGATGACAAATGCAGTACTTGAAAAACTCGAAATTATGAGTTTTATGCAAGAGACTCCTGCCCATTTTTCTGTAAAAATCCAAATAAGAGCAATATAATGATCTTTTTTAAGGAAATAATCAGCAGAACAACTGAAATGCAACTGTAGCCAAGCAAAGTTTTCACCAAATGGTTCCCTAATTGAATAACCACTTCAATTTCAATATATAGTGGTGATATTTGCAGAAAAACATTCACAAAATTGATTAGGAATCCAAAGAGTCACTGTTGAGTTTGTCTTGAATAATAACTGCACTATGATACGTTACATGGACTTGGTGTTGTAATTGTGGTACAGGGTGGAGTTTGTGTTAGACTCTAATGACCCGGGCCCTATATAATGAGGGGGCAGACACACAATGTAACCATAACAACACAATAGCAATAGGCTCACAGGGGGGGCCGACGACTTGTGCCCGCGCCAAGGGTGGCCGGTATTGCAGTATGATGGGGAGGAGCGCCCATAGTCATGTCCCGGGGATGTAGGCTTCGGTTGAACCCTGTTAACAAATATCGTGCCTTAGTGTCATCCTTGATCTTGCATCCGCATAATTCCACAAAAGTCACTTAAGACAATAACTATCATCCACAATTCCATTTTTCAAAGCTTGTCATCTTTTTTTTAAGAACAAAAACAAGGCACCGTTTCAGTTTAGGAAGTACACATATAATAGTCTTCATTTAGTTAGAGATTAATGTCAAGCTCCAGTGTAGTCATGATATGAGCTGCACATTTATTCCAAATTAACCTAGCTACTCCCAACCAGTTTTCTAGACATATGCATTTCTGTTCGAGAAATGTGCATTTTGTCTTGAGACCATAGCAGGAACTAACTGTGTCGTATGCTCCTATATATAACAGCAGGGGAGGTTGGACCAAGTTCTTCTAAGGCAGTATCCTCTTCCCCTTTGAGAACACTTTCAGGTACTTTAAATCTATAAACACTGTGTTTTTGTCCGATTATATGGATGAAGCTGGTCCGAAATAAATTGTTAGTAGGTTTAATTGATTTCTTCTGCCACTTTGATCTAATTCAAACCAGGAGTTAAGAGCATACGTCTCAGTCATTTACTGGCCCAACCTTCTATTAATAAAACAACTGAGCCCATCAGGTACGACAGTTGAAATTTAATGTCCTCTCTTTTTCCTTTCCCCTTTTATGCCAACAGACTAGATTATCAACTTTCTGCTTCATTATACAGAATATTTGTATCTACCTGGAATGTTGCTGGGAAAGCACCCACTGCTGAGCTAAACCTGGATGATTTTGTGCCCCCTGACGATCATTCAGATATTTATGTGTTGGGGTAGGTCTTCCACTGATATTATTATAGATGCGGAAATATCTCCTGATAACACTACTAATTACAGTCACCGCCTTCTATACTTTTCCTTCCCTAGTGTTTAACTCTTCAATATTGATTCTCATATGAAAATATTCAACACATAGCTGAAATTGATAAAATTAATCCTTGACTGTCATTTACACATTTGTTATTTGCATTCAGTGCAGTGAATCATGATTTGCTTTCAAGTTTTAAGGGTTTCCAATGAATTTTTTCCCTCTTAACACATTTCAAATATGCCATCAAACTGTTCATTAATCTCTGAACAGTTTTCAGGAAGTTGTTCCTCTCAATGCCGGTAATGTGCTTGTGATAGAAGACCACGAACCAGCTGCACGATGGCTTGTTCTTATAAACCAAGCACTAAACAGGCCTGCTGACAATGATACCAATGTATTTCAGCAACCATCTCCCTCCATGGATTCTACTTCCTCTCGAGCTTCTTCAAGCCTGGACACTACATTCTCTGACATAACAAAAACAGCAAGTGGTTCCACAATCTTCCACAAGTCCTTTCTGAAATCCGTTAGTAAATCTTTCATGCCTCTCCAGAGAAAACAGCTTAAGGCCTGCAACTGCCCAGTAGAAATGATCAAATCATCCTACAGGGATGCTTGCTTTCGACGCCCAAAAAAACATGCTGGCGAGAGTGATTCCTCGGGAGAGGAAGAGAAAGAGAACACGAGGGATTCTTGCTGCTCTACAGGAAATGAAGTAACTTCGGCTCCCACCGCAAGGGATCAACTAAAATATAATCTTATAGTATGCAAACAAATGGTTGGTATTTTTGTCACTGTGTGGGTAAAGAAAGAACTAGTGCAGCACATCGGGCATCTAAGAACATCTTGCATAGGACGAGGAATTCTGGGCTGTCTTGGAAACAAGGTCAGGACCAAATCAGATTCAAAGTAATCCTGTGACCAACTGTCTGTTTCCTACGAGGTTCCCCAAAAAAAAAAGTTTCCTGAATACACTTCTTGTACTGCAGGGATGTATATCAGTAAGTATGACAGTGCACCAGACAAGCTTTTGTTTCATCTGCAGCCATTTGGCCTCCGGTCAGAAAGAAGGCGATGAATTCAGGAGAAATTCTGATGTTTTAGAGATACTGCGGCTCACACTGTTTTCAAGGATTTGCCGGAGAGCTGGGCGAAGAATCCCAGAGAAAATTCTTGAGCATGAGTAAGAATGTGGTGATACGCATGCTTGTACTTGTCAATTTAGCATTTTCTAATTAATTAATGCACTTTTGGTCTCAGTAAGGTGATATGGTTCGGGGATTTGAACTACCGTCTTGCATTGAGCTATGCAGATACAAAAAGGCTTTTGACAGAAAATAACTGGGATGCCCTTTTCGAAAAAGATCAGGTAAGTTCTCGTTAGTTGAACCAATCCAGTAATGAATCAAATTAAAAACTGTTTGCTAAAGAAGTCAAATACAATTTACTATTGCTTGGTTAAAAGATGGTACCACTAAAGAAATCAGAAAACGTGGCATAAAATATTTCAAAACCTTTCTAATAGTTGCTGTTCCCCAATCCCCACTGCTGCAATTTTTCCCTCCCTAATATTTAGTATATTTTTGTTCGTCAGCTCAAAATTGAACAGGATGCTGGACGGGTATTTAAGGGTTGGAATGAGGGGAAGATATATTTTGCTCCCACATATAAGTACTCTTCTAATTCGGATGCTTATGCTGGTGAGACTGCAACATCAAAGAAAAAGAGGAGAACACCAGCATGGTATGTAGCATTTTCAAACTTGTTTTGTGAAGAAAAAAAATCTGATTGGGAAAGTGTAATTGTATTAGATTCCATTCCAGTTCACTATAGCTACAAATTTAGCAAGCAGCGTAATATTACCATCACTGTTCACTACAAGAGGCAACACTATTTGGCTCCCCACAGAGGAAAGAGAGCTCTCTAATCACTTCCATGCCAAAAATAAATAAAATAATTGAAAATAAAACAACCGCTGAATGCTGTAGTTCTCATATACAATATGCTAACTCCCTGCTTCATTCCACCAAAAAGTGAAGCTAGGGGTGTTTGGCACAACTCCACGTCTCCACCTACTCCACCAATGGAGCTGTGGAGTGGAGCAGTCCCAGACACAGCCTTGCTAAAGTTCCAGTCCTATAAAACTTTTGCTTTTGAATCATCTATTGCTTGACTTGCTAGTACACCTCTCAAGTAGTTGAACTTATTCAGGTGTGATAGAATTTTGTGGCGTGGAGATGGCACGTCACAATTATCCTACTACCGCGGAGAGTCAAGATTTTCAGATCATCGCCCTGTCTGTGGAACCTTCATTGTTGAGGTTGAGACACTAAACAAAAAGACAAAGAGGCGCCCGTCTAGTGCTGACATGAGAATTGGTGCTGAAGAGCTTTTACCAACGGACAAGAATAAGGGTAAAGGTGCACTTGTTATCTTGTAAATCTTTCATATGCCAGTTTTTGATTTAGTAAACATGTGTTCATATGTCAAGCCTGGTAGAAAGTAATGATGAACTGGTTGTTTGCAAACAACAATGAAAGTGAATGAACAAATCTCTCTAAGATACCTAGAAGCTACAACTATCTCAAGAGTCAGCCTTAAGTATTTTGAACCCTCAAATAAATATATGGAAGGATCATAACTATGATGACTTTAGCCCTGGCCTTTGTATAGAAGACTGATCGGTATGTTCTTACTTCCATTTCGCAGGCACACCACGAAATATGAGCTGCCCAAAAATACCACAATAGTGTGCATATTAGTTCCCCAAAGAAAACATATATGCATCTGAGTTCTCAAGAATCCCTAAAGGTTCTGTTTGGGTAAGGATAAAACTCAGATGGATGCTGCTCATACAAACAGGCCCTGGAGTGGTGGTTATATGTCTCGGGAAAATGTCTGTGATAACTGAGAAGGAAGGATAATGTCTAACTTGTATAGCAAATTGAGGTATTCTTTCAACGCCCCATCGGAAAAAAGAAAAGTGATTCTTTCCAACAAAAATGCACCATGGTTTGGCTATATATCTGACATAAATATAAAATGCCGAAATATTCTTTGGTCTGTCATTTTTGCTATGTGGAAGGATAACTGTACCGAGACAGCATGAAGACGCCACGAACGTTCTGAAACGCTTCACGAGATGCCGTTGTGTGACTGCACTTGTGCAATGGATCCGAAGATCTTCTTTCCTTTTTTTTTCTTGTTTTGTTTTGTGAAACGATCGATCAGAAGACTCGATATGTTGTCCTCTTCTTTCTTGTCCCCTGGCTTGGATGGCCAAAATACCTTGATTTTGAAACTGTTAGTCCGTGCTTCAGTGAATCCTGCCAATCTGGATCGATCGGTGGCAACGATGATATCCGTTGATCTAGCAACTTGGAGCGGTCCAATCGTTACTGGAGTAGAGTTGAGCGTTTCCGTGGCATTCATTTAGACAGTTGGGAAATTTAAGGGCACGAATCTTATCTTAGCATTGATGAACAAACAGCGCTTGAAATCGACCAATCAGTGCCGGTGTCACAATGCCTTGCTGACCGACGGCCGGAGATTTCAATAGAGATCAATACTCGTTGCCCAGCACGTCTCTCCACGTACTGCCCTCCAACTACCCGCCAAAATTAATGCTCATATTGGCGAACACGTCATGCGTGATCCCATCTCCCATGAAGCGCAGCGCACGAAGATATATACAAGCAAACGTGTCGCCAAATCTTAATCTAGCAAATTACACCGAAAGGGTTATTACAAGGAACGAAGCAGAAAATTTCTCGTGCAAGGAATAATCGTGCGTATGAATCGTCATTACAACAATGCTCCACTAACACAACAACGAGAGAGAATAGAGAATGTAGGCAAGAATGACGAAGAAGAATCATCTGGGGACTGGGGAGGATAAACTCCTGTTGGTCTACAGCATCGCGGCGGCGGCGATCGCGGCCAGGACGACGAGGCCGGCGGCGGTGAAGCCGGCAGCAGGGGCGTGGCTGCCCGACTTGGACGGCGATGCGGACGGCGGGTTCTCTGCCACATCAGAATCAGCACAGTTAGAAGCGCAAATTAACTGTACTGCAAGTTGAAGACCCAACAATTATTATACCAGCACGCAATTAATAGCAAGTAGCCTGGCTGTAAACATTGCCGTGTTATTTTTAAGTAGTATAATAGCTAGCATGTATAATAAGTTGGCTGCAAGAAATACTACTTTATTAATAGCAGGCCCACATTACAGTCTCACAGGGTGCCTAGGAGCACGTGTTGCAGCTGGCTACTAAGTTAACAACCCACTTCTCTTCTCTCTCTTCTTCTCTTTCCTCCAATTAAGTATCAAAACAATATTTTAATTTTTGTATCCAATTTATAGCCCACTATTATTCTTGTTCTAACGGCATTAATGGGCATTTGGTGTAACGATCAACCATCCTGTATTTGCTGGACTGGAATCGGCGGAAAGATCGAGAATTTGCAGCTACAATTAGTGGAGACAGCTATGGAGTCTGGATCGTAGTACCTCCAATGTCTCATTCTACTCAGCACAAAGCTTTTGATTGACATAGTACTCTTGCGAAGGAATAATTTGGATTTGGTACTGCTAAAAGGATCTTTTTCAAGTTATCTACGTACAAATTATAGTTACGTACTAAGTGTAAAAGTTTTACCACTAGTAAAAAGGACCGAACAACCAACGGCAAGCAAGCAGAGTAGTAATGACTGACCAGGCATTTGTGGTCCAGTTGCGCCCGGAGAGAGATCTGTTAATGGCGCTGCTGCAGAAGGCCCCACGGGGACTCCAAAAGCTGGTAAAAATTGCGAGCGTTAATCAGCTAGACTAATGTAGTTCTACACTACAGTAACATCTAACCAAATTCATTGGGTTCTTTTCTGCCAGGGTGAATTTTGAATGTAAAATCATCAGGCCCATGACTATGCTAACTGTCAGTTTCCTTAATATGTTGGGTGATCGCATATTCACACTAGCTAGTAGCAAAGCTACGGAGAGTGATATATGAGCAAATAACGATTCCCCTCAACCATTCTTCTGTTACGGGGAGGTTGGATAAGAAATCTCTTCTTTGCGTAGAAAGATCAGTTGGAGTAGGAAATATGTACTACTTCTCGGTTCCTAAATACTTATTTGCACTAAAACAGCTGCAAGTATGAAGGGAGGGAGTAGTGGTTAGGAGATACTGCAGTACTCCAGTAGCAAGTAGTATATCGATTGAGTCCGCGCGCATATAGGTACATACCTGCGCAGGCGCTGAGTGGCGGCGCGTTGAGGCGGCATGTGCCCGGGAGCGCCATGGCGCGCTTGAGGTCGACGCTGACGCCGTAGGAGTCGGCGCCGCCGGCGAGCAGCTGGCAGAGGCAGACGGGGTTGGACTGCAGCAGCCCGTCCAGCTCCGGGCAGCACGCCTTGTCCGGGTGCCGCGCCGTGCTCCCGCTCTCCACGTACGGCAGGCAGTCCGACATGTTCAGCACCGCCGTCATGCACGCCTCGCTGATCCCCGGTCCCGCCGGCGCCGGCGCCCCCGCCGGACCCTGCGCCGCCGCCGACAGCGCAACCGCGGCCACCACCGCCGCTACGACGAGGAGAGAGCACCGCCGCAGCATTATTGCCATGGGTATCGATGTGTGTTTCACTTGGGAGCTAGGAGGCGAGGTCTTTGCGCGTGCACGTACGAGTAAATGTGCTTGATGTGTGTGTGTAAAAGAGATTATATATAGAGGCCGGCCGGGGAATGGCACGGGCGGGACGACGTGAGTGGTGGTGTACTGTCAATTGTAAGCGGTTCGGTCGCGGGCCGTCTGCTGCGTGTTGTAGCTCGGTGCATGTGCTCGTTTTGGATCGACATTTGCTATTACTGGCCGTGCCATTTCCTGGTGGATTTCTTCTCTTCTTAGCTGATTAAGTTTTTTTAGCGGAATTAATTAATTAGATGGGCCAATGCAATTACACGCACCCAATTTAAAGCAATGCAAATGTACACTGTACACACACAAGTCCCATGCACTTCGCTGATTAGGGCCGATGAGACGTGTCTGATCTCGTGCGGTGCCGTCCGAGATCGCAAACACATACTACCGTAGTACTGTTACGGAATAATAACACAGCTATGTATCATATGACTGCTGACCTGCCGATTCCGTGCGGGCTCTGCTGGTCACGGAGCGAGACACTGTTCCGGGAGAGAGACCCGTTTGTTTGGTTAGGTTTAGGACCGGTCAAATCCAACACCAGTAAAACCACGCCGGGTCCGGCTCTACTGATCCGTCGCCGGCCACGCACAGGGTCGCCGCCGTTGCTGGCTGGGACCGACCGGGCGACGCGAATGAATGCGGGGCGTGAATGCCGCTGTACGACGCTCGCTGTAGCGCAGCCCATCATCGCATCGCAGCAGCTTGGGAAATCGAAAGGAAGAACCGATCCAAGGCATCAAATTCAATGCGGCTGCGTGAGATAGAACAGCTAGCTTAGCTCTGCCATGCCATCTCGCGTTGCCTTGCTGGGACAGGGGCCGGGAACGTGGGTGTGTGTCGTCTGTCGTCAATTGTTCGTGGTTGGTTGGTTTAGTGCTGCTATGCTCAAAAAATCGGTTGGGGAACCCGTCGCCTCTTCTGGCGGCATTGATGAGCCGTCCTGGGAGGATCAACGTTGTAGGCGTAGTAATCGGTAACAGTAGTACTGCAAACGAAGTTTCAGACCGTAAAGGAGGAGGAGGGCCACTGGTACACGACTAAGGCGATGTATAGCATCGTCGCGTTCAGTTGCCTGCTATACTGGTGGCCTCTACTACAGGCAAAGGCTGAGGAAAAAACCCAGGAAGAGAACCTTACTGAGCTACAGTTGCTGAGTTGCCAGGCAGGTTTCTTAGCTCCTGTGTGCCCAGAAGGCCAGAACAGCGGCTTGTATGTGACAACATTGGCCAGGGACAGAGCGTTACAAATCATGCTAGCGTCGAAGGAGAATATTTGTAACGCCCCGGCAGAAAACAGGATGAGGGCATCCACAATGTGCAAAAGAGATAATACTCACCTTACATCACATGTGTTCCTTTCTTTTCTTGAAGCAACGAAATCATGTAACATCCATTACAAAGCAGATTCAGAAAATGCAACACATTCTGTGTGGACTTTTGACTGTACACGAAAAAACACAGGTGATGCTTGGATAAGCCAAAAAAAATATCAGGCTGAAAACTCTTCTTCGGACACATTACATTGATCTGAGTCGCAATCCTCATCCGCCACCTTGTCACTCATTTCAGTATTAGCACCCTCGTTGTCATCTTCATTATCGTCCTTACTTCCAGATTCCCCATCACTGGAGCTTGAGTCCTGCTGATCACTATTTTCCTTCAAATCAAGACTGATGTCTTTGGGTTTCTCAGCATCCACCAAGTCATTTAAGTCTTCTGCAGCAATATCACTTTCAAGTTCAACCTGGTTGACCTTGACACTAGGAAATTCCAATGGCTTGTCAGGCAAGTTCCTGAAGAAATTGTTCAAGGCCATGAATTTGAATGTGTGCAGAAGTCTATGCCTGTCCCTCTTGATATCAGAACTAAGAAGCTTCTGTAAAAGGGTTGGCTCCCTCTTGGCCACCGCACCACCATCATGACGACTATTGTTCCACTCCCTGGGTCTTTTAGATTGAAAATCTGCACGGTCATACCTCTGTCTTTTATTGCCACGCCCACGATTTCCAAAACGACAATCCCTTTGTTGAGTTTTCCATTTACTTTCCTTATCATTGCCTTGAGGTCCCTTGGGTTGACCCTCAGTTTCAGACAGATAGCCAGGGGGGAGTTCAGGGAGTTCAAAACCCAATTCTTTCTGCTTTGCTAGAACTTCCTTGAGTTCCTGCACCACATGAAACAGCTATATGTAAGACCAACCTACGTCGTAGATGGCAATAATGGAACTACAACATCTAAGGATGTATCCCCACAACGTGAAGTCTTGAATACTGTGTGCAAAGCATCTACTTAGAGAAACACTTAAAGAGATGAATCATAATACGCCTTACCAGACGACGCATTTGAGCTTCTTCGTCCTTCTTTTGATCATCTGATTGACTCTGAGACAACTTCTGCATTATGAGGTCAGACATTAGTAATTGCTCCTTCCATGTTGAAATGAAGTTGCTGTCAAATGAAAGACATAATTATACAAACATTGACCTTGTTTACGTTAACACTTGTAGGGTAGTTTTTCTTGCGTGCTTCTACCCACTGTTTAACTTCGTTTGTGTCATAACAGATAGGAGGGCGCCTGTAAAAAGCCGAGGAAAGATTATATGAAGAAATGAATCGGAAAAGAACCAATAACAAGTTAACAACTAAATATGTAGCCACAAGGTTTAGGACGGCCTGTTCAATCCTGTTACGTTAGTTTGCCCATGACTATGAATATGCATTAGTTCTTTAGAAAGGGATAGAAAGGTCCTGTGGTTAGGAAGAAATATAAGCTTCCAGTTGAGCAGTTAACGGTAGAATATCAGGAAGCCACAGTAGTTTCTACTACAAACAGACCAATAGAACTGCAGATTAAAAAAACATGTAATAAAACTCTTCATGAATACCAACCATACGTTTACATATACATATATAAAAATTCAGCATTTAGCATTACATACTTTCGACCTCCTCCAGATGTTGGACTGTCAATGTGACATCGTCCTGATGTTGGACTGTCACTACCTGCAAAATTGGATTTCCCTTCTCTCCAGTCATTGCTACCTGGGAAACTAATATTGTAACTCATGGCGGCCAAAAATACTGAACATACTGTAGGTATCAGATGCATGCTTTTCTATCACGTAGCTAAGCTGATCACATAATGGCACAAGTTATGCACTTATACTACATAGTACTTGGATAATGAAAAGAAAAACAGTGAACGGCAGTATATTCCTGTGTACTTTGTTTATATTTAGTGATTAGTAAGCACTTAGAATGAATCGAGTACCCATAATTTTTGTCAAACAAAACACACATTAGGAATTCAAGGCGAAGTGATCAGCAATTGTTTGCCTGCATTTGTATTTATGGACACTCCTATGGTCCTGCTTCATTGTGATGAAGACAGAATCTCCATGAAACCTCAGTATCATTTGGTAGCAATAGAAATATGCATGTTCAAAAGCAAGAGGTGATAACTACAATGTAAGTACAGCTTGTACACAATAAACAAACTACCTCTTCCACGACCTTGATTGAAATGTCTCCCTCGTCCCCTTCCACCAGAAGGACCATCTCCTCTTCCCCTACCACCAGAAGGACCATCTCCTCTTCCCCTTCCACCGGATGGCCCAAACTGCCTTCCACCCCTACCATCTCCTCTCCCCCTTCCACCAGATGGCCCAAACTGCCTTCCACCCCTACCATCTCTCCCCCTTCCACCAGATGGACCAAACTGCCTTCCATCCCTACCATCTCTTCCAGGATTGAATCGAGATTTCTGATCCGATGTATTTTTGCTTTCACCATTTTCAGAAACAACATGAGTGATGCCATCTGATTTGTTATTAGTGTGGTTAACCTGCTCCATTCAGAGAAACATCAATAAATCAATAGTCTGTGCTGTAAAGGAACATGAACCAGTACATTAAATTAAAACAGTAACAATAATAAAAAACAATTGTTGTAAAATCAGGTATATGACCAATTCATATGGTACCAGATAGGTTCATATCTATTCATCTCTGCCCTTTAAAAGAAGAATTCAGTCTGTTGCATTAACCTTTAGTGTGCATCTAATATGATCGTAAAGGCTAAAAGCTTACTGTTAGCTACAACCAATCGATCAATTCCAACAAATACGAGCTGATTCACCCACCTGACCGCCCGTTCTGCCACTGCTCCGATCTTTCCCATCGACGTTCAGCATAGGTTTGGGCGAACCAGTCCCGACACCGCTGCCGCCGCCATTGCCGTTGCAACCGTTGAGAGCAGCACCCATCAACGGAAGGGGTGGCCGTGGCCCAGCTAACCCAGCACCGCCAGGTCGAAACGCCCCGCCGCCATTGAAACCGGTGTGCCGGCCAGGGAATGCCCCGAATTGGTTGGGGTTCGGTGGGAAGCCTGCTGGAAAGAACGGCTGCTGCAACTGCTGCTGCTGTTGTTGTTGCTGCTGGAGCGCGGCGGCGGCCAGGTAGGCCAGGTTCTGGAGCTGCTGCGCCTGGCCGAAGATCTGCATCGCGAGGAATGGATTAGCCGCCGCCGCCGCGGCCATGGGGTTGGCGGCGGCAAAACCGGTGCCGGGCGGCGGGAAGGCGCCGTGGTTCAACTGTTGGTGCATGGGAAGGGCGTGGAGAGGAGGCGGGCCGGGGTCGCCGGGTCGCGGGTGGTGGGATTGGGCGGCGTTGGGGCGGGGAGGTTGGAAGGGCCGCATGGCGACCTCGGAGAGCGCGAGGAGGAGGAGGAGGAGGCGGGACGGCGGGTGGGGAGAGATTCTGGGTAGGGTTTTAGGTCGGGGGGCACGGAGACGAGGCTGTCTGCTCTTTGATCGACTGGCCTCTGGCCGTGCCTGCGTTCTTTTGTTGTGTTCGCGATCCTCTTGCTATATTTAGTCGTAGCTGATATTCACGCTTACTCGACGGCGTAAAACCTCGCTTAAGTGTCAACTGCTCCCTCCGATCATGTCAAAATTATTCATGTATCTGACATTTTTTAAAGTAGGTACATTCATATTTGATCAAATTTGAGACAAGCATTTAAAATCGAAGAGAGTATTTCAAAATTACAAATGATATTTACTGAACTTGGTGAGATGAGCTAAAGGATTTAAATACGTCGAGGTATTTTTTATTTAGAAATTACTAGTTTCTCTTGAAACATTCTTGTTACAATTGTCCCTGCTCATTCTCCCATCCATCAACTAGTCTCACATGTACGATACTTTGTTCAATGACATGAACGTTGTGTACTATGCTTGACTAGCCACGTAGGTTTGTCAACGACCTTCTATTAGGTCCCCTCTCTTTTACTGGTCCGTGTTCATATAACTTAATACCCATTTTATTTCTTTTAAGGTAGCTCCGTAGCGCTCTTCAGGTCCTGAGTTAAATTCCTCTCGTATGTCCTACGCCTGTGCCGTTATGTATCGGTGGGGCAGGAGTTCCGGAATTTCTCGACCTGCATAGGTTCATGACGTGGCACAAGTTGAGTGTGGAATATATGTATGGCACGAGTTGTATTTCTTATGGCATTTATAAAACTAAATAGTCTCGAAATCTTCTCAAATTCTTTAGTGCTCGGTGACCTCCTCTCTTCTACTAGTCCGTGTTCATATAACCCAAAACCCATTTTATTTCCTTTAAGACGGCCAATTGTCACCAACTACTTGAAGTAAAATATCTCTCTACAACGTCTTAACACCAGAAATCACATCCTTTTTTCTTTCCTGGTTGATTGTAAAGCATAGTCAACAAGGGCCACTCCATCGGAATACGATATCGTATATGTGCAAGATCCGTATGTGAAATTTTTCCTAAGTTAAATGGCTGTCGTTTTGTGATTTTTAAAATACAGTGGTTCAAGTGATTTTTTTGCCCAAGTTCGAAGTACGATATCATATGCGTGCAATGATTGTATGTGGAACATTTCTCTAAGTTAATGACCAACATGGTTCCTATGAAATTGCATGCAAAATACTTAAATACATTAGGGCAAATTCCCATGGTTTCAAATCCCACAAAACAAACGAGTTATATAGGAAAAATTCCTTAATAATAGAATTCGCTAAAATTTCCATAAAATTCATTTGAATCAAAGAGCGTTTTATTTTTTAAGGAGTATTGTGATGTTTTAGCTTTTTGCCTGTCACTTATTAGCTTTGTTACATTCTCACACACATTGGGATTCCTCTGGAATTCTTATAGGAAAAAATATCTTTACCTGGCAGATGAAATCGATTAACCAAGACACAAAGGGGGAAACATAGGAATTTTGGAGGATTAGATTATATAGAAGAATAAAAAATCTATGATGTTGGAAGAAAGGAAATAGCTCATCGAGATTCCTTTCAAATCTTATGTAAGAGGGTGTTCCGTATATTATTTTTTTGTAAAAAGAAACAAACATGAGGTATTATCTTATGTTTTTTTCCTTCTCTTTGTGTCTTCTCGTATGTGATAATAAAACATCACTATTTTTGTAAAAGAATAATCCGTTCAGGCAAGAATCCAAGAATTCAGCAAATTTCTATGGAATGGGGTGTCTCATGGGAATTTTCGTGAAAGAAAAGAGAGGAACATGACTATTAAAATATTATGAGTTTTCGCTTGCTGTAAGAATTCAAGAATTCAGATGCTTATTCTCAAATACATCAGGGTGAACTTGAAGTAAATGTGGAAAATCCATCTTTAACATCCCACGCAAAGCAATAGTAATTCATTGAGTTTATATATAACAGCAATTCGGCTATCTAAAAACGTGTATAACGAGATGATGCCAGCCTTAAGATAATCGCTAACACAGTAGAGAAAGAAATGATAAAAAATATGTCATGTTCAACAACATCACATGATTGATGACGTGAAAGAGTCAGATGAAAAACAAAATATTAGGCTTCTCTTCACCGAGAGATGATCTCTTCACAAAAAATAGAGACAACTTATCAATGGTTAATTGTATTAATTTCACCTTTTCTTAACATTTATTTAACTATTTGTATTCACTTAAACATAAGTTGCATGCTATGACACTAGGGAGTTAACCTATTGTAAAACATGTTTTGTCTTTTCTAAATGAAGAGGAATGCATAAATCATTGTAATAACAAGAACTTCAATTTCAACTTCCAAGCAAGGCAGTACCAATTCCTGAACAATAATTCTCACGGCAATTCAGTCATTTGACGAACCGACTTATTTTATTACACCAACGCATATATAGTACAAGTTGGTGGCAAAGGACCGAAGAGTGAGACTGATCCAGTCACTTGATGGAAATGCATCAATGGCATCCTCTTCTGAATCAACAAATGGGACTTGTAAGAACACAGAAGCAACAAATGGGACTTGTAAGAACAAAGAAGCAAGGCGCAGGCAAATGCAAAAATTGTGAAAGTTGGAAGCAAATTCATGGTTTTGACAAAACTGCCAGCAAAGGATATACAACAGGGCTAAAGGACACACAACATGCTTCGGGTAAAAAGACTCCAGCCCACCGGTCATTCAGACTTGTGCACATTCCTTTCTGGTACACAGGAGAGCAAAGAGTGAGAGAATGAAACCCAAGATATACTTTAACTTCAATGCTCCGAATATATAGTACACACGATGGTCCTTTTGGGTTCCGAGCAGTGCAGATTAGCTTTCTCATCTGTCCATCATCAGCAACATTCTTTACCAGCACCTCTCATTCAAATGGATTTCTCGGTGGAAAAGGTCCATGATGTGTTGCATTCCTGTTGCAGGGAACCGTTTAAAAATAGTGTATTAAAAACTATAAAAGCGGGTTTCGGAGGAGCTTACAGCATGTGGGGGTCTTGCACTTGCTCCGCGATAAACAACGACTCTCCTGAATTCACCATAGAAGCAGATAATGTATATTAACAACAAGGAACTTATGCGTTTATTATATGCTTGCGTACTTGTGTATGAGGATCAATCTGGCATGAAAATGTTGATTACCCTGAGATCCAGAAGGAATATACGGCACGGTAGAATTTTGAGAAATCCATGACTCAGCTAAGTTTCCAGAGTATTCTGCCGGAACACTAGGCTGTGGCAATGCTGCTTGTAGGGAGGTCAAATCCATGAACTGAAAAAAAGGAACAAAAAAAAAGAACTCCTATGTAAGAACACACATAAACAAAACAAAAGGGCAACTTACTCCAGATAGCAGGCCAAGAACGGAAGAATGTAAAAGGATATCTCAACAGCCCAAGGATCTTACTTGGGTTAGTAACGACTTATTCTAAAAGACATCTTAGAGTGTGCTTACAAACAAAATGAACTAATCAGTAGTCCAAGTTATAATAGTTACAAGTGCAAACTACAAAAGAGTAATACACACCATGTTGTTGACTTCAATGTCAGATTCAAATGCCATGTCGAACGGATTCGTTGATTTTACAGGCTGAGGCACCATGCCCTGAAACCAGATTCAAAAGAACAGTTAAAGATACAAACTCATACTTCTTAAGACACATGGGGAGTAAAATGGCTCGTTAGCGAGTGGCTCCATGACCAGCAAATATAACATCACAAATCTTGCCTACACCAACAAGATGTATAAAGTATAAACACATGAAAGTAGTCACAAATCCATGTACGTTGGATTCCTCGGCATACACACAGTCAAAACTCAAAAACTAGTATCACCATCTATACATGGAACTAATATCAAACTGGCAAAGAAGCAGAGGAAACAATCTTCAATCATGGATACACATACCATTTGGGGTTGAAGCGGTGCAGGAAATGAAGGCCCAGCCAGGGCACCAGCTGAGACATTGAAGCCAGGGAACATATCCGCAGGAGTTGAACTTTCAGGCAAACCCGTAGCCAAATCCTAAAAGAATGGTCAAATGTTCAGCATAGCCACCTTTGAGAAATATATTCTTTTCATCCTTTTAGTGATTAAAATACCATTTACATACCTGTGGAGTTCTGGATCCAACATATGGAACACTGGGTATGGTGAATTGAGGAGGTGCTACTTGAGACATAGTATCAAGTGCAAATAAATTATGAGGAACGTTCCCAGTTGATTCGCCAAACGCATTCCAGGCCTGCAAAGCAGCCAAGTAAAATAAAATTCATATTTAACTTAGCAGAAATAGAGTACTGGATGCTCAAGTACCTGAGAGTTTTCGTTGGAGACAGGGACCTTTGCCTCTTCAACATTTAAACTCCACTGATCCATCACAGGTGGAGATGTTTGTGACATAATGTCATTTGATGGTGAAGTTGGCAATGTTGGTTGATCAATTGCTTTTGCAATACCATCACTTGGAGGGAATGCAGCAGGCACCTGAGCTTGGACATTTGAAACAGAAGTCAATGATCCAAGTTGAGGTGTGTCGAAGAATGCCCATCCATCATTAGAAGGCAATGGAGCTGCTGGTGTAATATGATGAACACTAGACATAGGTGGCAATTGTTGGTCAAAGCCAGCAAACAGATCCACTGACGGAGTGGAAGAGGAAGTTACTGGTTCCTGGAAAATTGACAGACTGAAGAGGTCTTGGTGCACAGAATGAGATGCCGGGACTGCTTCTGCTGGTACAGATGATGAAGGCGTGCCGATCTTTTGAACTACCACATTATGCACAGTTTGTTTAACAACATCAGAATGACTATGAGAAATTGATGCAGACTGTTGGTTAAAGCCAGCAAAAAGATCTATTGGTGCAGCACAAGCGGCCGGTTGTGGCATAAGTGACTTGTTGAAAAGGTCTTGATCTGTGAAAGCCGTTTGTTGTGGTTGTGCTGAAACAGACAAAGGCACCACGGCTTCCATGTGAACCCCAGCATGTTGCACAGATTCTCGGGAGGGGGCACTTTGGCTAGCTGATGAACTTATACTGCGCTGCAAGGCATGTTGTTGTGTTGAATGAGCTACAGAAGATGCCCCAGTCTGACAGTTTACAGCAGAAGGCACTGGCCTTTCTGCAGGTGCATCAGGTAGGGCACCCGAATCAACTGATTTATTAGACCCTGAGCTCCCATCAAATGATCCAAAACTTCCAGAAGAAGCTGTTCGCTGCACATCATGAAGAAGATATACTTTATGTCTAACCTAATCTTATTTCAAGTATTGCGCGTGTAAATATATAATTTACTAGAAAGTGAAGATGTAGACGGAAGGACCTATAACCTGTGAACGTCGACCTCCATTCAAATCTATTTGTGAAACTGCATTTGGATGCCTATGGGATTGAAGATTTTCAGTCGATACATTTCTTGAATGGTGGACAGAAGGACTGCTGTACCCTGTATCCTGAGAGCTAGGAGAAAGCACATCATTTCTCAAGTCACCGGTGCTTGAAGCTGAGAAGTCGGAAAACCTTGACCCGTAACTCTCATTAGCAAATCGATCTTCATGCATCTGATCCCGGAAACGACCTGGACTTTGCAGGAAGCTGCCGAGTTTTCCATCAAAGAGTGCCCTATCTGAAGGCCTTCGAGCAAGTGTGTTAACTTGTTTGCCATATCGTCTATCTTCATACTGAAAATCGTAAGGTGGGCTTTGCGAGTATGAATGATAGGAGTCAGGTCTTCTTGTTTCACTTTCATTGCTCTTTACACTCTGTTGACAAAAATGATCTATAGTTACCACATAGGTCTGGAAAATAATGAAAAACATTTACAGCATGAACACCAACAATTCGAAATGTTCAACGGTTGAGTGAGGAAAAATAATACTTAGATATCCAGAATCCTAGATCAGCACTTGTTAGACCTACTAACTTGTTACCTCACTATCAGTGGCTGGTTTGTTGGTGGTCTTCCCACCAGCATACTTCTTGTCTACATAAACAGCTCTGATAAATTCCCTTATCCTATCTGGTTTGCTGAAAGAGAAAAAACATGGTTGCATAAGGAAATGTAGCCTTCATAGCAGAGAATGCAGGAAGTTCCTACAAAAACTTGAAAAAATAAACTCACCTGTTGTCAGGCAATCTCATCCGTTGCCAATCCCAATCTTTTAGATAGATATCACGTGCTCGCTGCAGTCATTAACTCCTCAGTAAGTCGTAAAGTTGAACAAGTCACTATATGAGGAAGATAAATTACAGAACAGCTATGAGTGCATTTACCTGGTTACCGCCCTGTTCAAGAGCCCGCACTTCTTGGGTAGTGAATTTAGCCATTGACACTGATTTAACACGATGAGTGAACTCACGGCTGTTGTATCACACACAGAAAATCATATTATCAAGAGTATGAAAACAAAATGTAGTAATTGAACATAGCTTAATAATATAACGTAGCTTTATTGTCTACTTCCCAATGGCAAACTGACTGTATGCCGCTATCTCCAAGACACTAGTGGGGTGTTTGGTTTGAGGAACGGACCATCCCATGAGGCCATGACAATCTTGGAATGACCGCATGAAAAGAAATGGGACCGTCCCATAACAATCATGGAATGACCTCATGATGGGCAGCCCATCCAAGGACTAATCCATTCTTCAAATAAAAAATGCCCTAGAGTTCTAGAATGATAAAATGGAAAATTCCATATGGACTAAGATTAGAGGTTATCTACATGATGAAGAAAGCACATACACTCCGTTGTTGTGTTAGAGACATCAAATACCACATCATGTTTTCTTGTAGAAGTGAATTTTGAATATAACTACATGTGAAATATATGGTCAAAAACTAAAAGAAAGAACAGAAAGCAGCTAAAAATCTGAAAAGAGCCAAGATACTCACTGTATTCCACTGCATGACAAGCATGTGAAGGTCCAGAAATTGGTACATACATATTGTGGCCCCTACAACAAAACAAATACTAGTATGATTCAAAATAATGTCAAGAGAACTACAACAAACGCAATTCAAAGGGTTAACTAAAAATAGTATGTGCTCGTTATATTTAGTGCAACACTGCAAAGGTAGGATTCAACAACAGTCATAATGGAGTGACTTTACAGTTTAAGCGACTATTCTTAAAAAAATCAAGCGATTCTATCACCTCAAAACTACATAAGAGCACCACATGTTATTTCCACTAACATGAAAAACACTAAAATATCAGCAACTAGCCAATTATGCAACTTCATTAACACATAATGAAAAGAAAGTATGCACATAAATTGATGAAATTAGCAACATCTACATAAATCAAAAAGGTTTTCTACTCCGTATTAAAATTTGAATAACAACCCTAGAATACTTAATGGCGACAAACTTAGAAGTTCATAAACCAGAGTAACCCAGAAAGGAACTACCATATTGATCAACCAACCATATAAGACAAAATGATACAAGAACTTCCACAGGCCCTAGACAAACAGCAATCCTTATCATCTACCAACCAACAGCTTTTTTTTAGGGAAGCCAACAGCTGCAGCTTTAAACACATGAGCGAACAAAAATTCACACCACAGACAACAAAATTCGTAAATCTGAGCTAATCACCGAACACTCAATACAGCAGACGAATTCCACAGCCTCCGGCTCAACGATCCACGAAGCAAAACAAGACAGATGCACGAATCAGCTTAACAACGGGATAGACAGGTGGAAGAGATTACCACACTGTTGCAATTGATGCACTTGCGATTGGGCGGCAGCTTCATGAGCCCGCGGATGATCTTCTCGTTCCTCTCCTCCTCCCTCCGGCTCCCCATCTCCACCAGATAAAGCAGAAATCCCCCGGAAAAAAATTTACCCAAAAAATCGGCGGAACCAGAGAGCCTCGACGGCTCGGTCCGAAATTGGCGAGCCCTAGCTCGATTGTGGCCGCGGCGGGCTACAGATTTGGGCGCTGATTGGGGATTGGGGGATTCGGTGGCTAGGGTTTACTGGAGGGGAGGAGGAGACGAATGGGAATGGCGGCGACGGCGAGTCTGGAGGTGGGGTGGATGGGAGAAGGGAAGGCGAAGCGAGAAAAAGGCGTTGGGGATTAGTGGCTGAAAGCCGACGGGTCGGGGAAAAAAAAATTAACTTAGAAAAAGCTTAACGGCAACCTTTGCTTGTTGTTTTTATCGAGTCGGAGGCATCGTGGTGTCAATTAATTTCGTGCAATAAACCAAGCAAAGTATACTCCCTGCTAAGTAGTAACGGTCTGATGCACCGTTTCAATTTTCTTTTCATAATCAGATCACAGGCTGTTGTCACCTGTACTCCGAGGAGGACACCGACGAGTTTCGAATCGTTCGGCGGTCCAATGATGCTAGTTGTAAGCCTCACATTTCTATACTTTAGTCAGCCAGGCTTATAATTAGCACCGTCGATTTTGAAATTGACAGGCTAGATTGAGCAATGTTGGGTTGTGGCATTGCATGGCGACGTTAGAGTATACAAATCTCTTTTTTAGCATGGAGCAGGGTTTGCTCAACTATTCATCAGTTCGTTTATCTCAATAGTAACGGATTTTGAAAGATTCAAGTTTCAACGAGCTGTTACGTAGTGACACTTATTATAAATCGCGGAGCGTATGTGAATGTTATAGACCTGAAAGAAGAAGAGATTTCACACCATGCGCTGGATACTCACTATTGTTTCGCAAGAATGGAGGAATGCATGGACGGTCCCCCTAAGAAATTTCATTTTACTTAATGCTTACTAATTAGCTTATTAAAAATCACTTAAACATAGGTCAAGTCTCTAATTCGTCCCCCCCCTCCCTCCTAATCCCAACTTGTCCCAATCATGTTGAATTCCTGGCTCCATCGTTGGAGGAATGTGTTATAAACGCGACAAGCAAATAACAAAAAATGGAAACCACAACATGAGACACATGATTTTAATGTGGAAAACCTCTACAACAAAGACAAGAAAAAACCACGGACGTCGGCCAGCAAAATTTCACTATCACGGGAGTGTTTACACAACGCCATGGATATTTCACAATGCAACTTATCCCAACCGGCGGCTTTACAAGGGGGTATATATAATATGTGAAATTGGGGCTTCAGACTCTGCTCCGCTTCGGCCCAAGCCTACCGGCGACGGGCCTCGTTACGCTCTGTCAGAAGTTCGTCTTAATGAATTTGGCTCACAATTTCAACAGACTGGGACTAATGTGAGAGGCTAACTCGCTTTGGCATTCATGGATAGGTTCTCACAGGTATGCATGAACGAGCACGACCATGGCCATGGATGTCTTTAGTGACTTAGAAACGAGGGAAGGAAGCATTGAGTTTTATAGTCAGCGTTCGGTTTGTCACGTAGGTGGTGTGATCATGCAAACTTAGATGAGACCGCGAGCATGACTTAACTTTGATATGGTATCATCATAGCACCTAAGGTTATCCATAAAAGTCGACCCTTAGTTGAATCTGATGTGGAGAGCTAGATTCTTAGTAAATAGTTGAATCAGAGTTAGCTAAAAGTTGATCTCATTACCATTGTACACAGTCAAATCTAATGCTAATAGATCATGTAGAGTCTGCTCAAAAGCACAACACATTGTGTGTATTATTTACTTTACCGTTGGTTCCACGTGACGTGGAAAATCAATATTGAATCTATTGTTATGGATGCCCTAAGAGCATTTAAAAATGTTGACTCTTCTTTGTGTTATCAGTCAAAGGTGAGGCAAGGGGGGTTTGTGGGGCCTCGGGATCGAGTTTTTAGAGTTTTGATGTAGCTTTGCATGGCCTAGAAAATATCCAGAGGTCACACACGCATCAGCCAGGCGACACGTGTAAGATTGGAACAACGGTCAAAAGAGTGGGCCACGAGATAGTGTGGCGACGGGGCACAAACGGAGGGGCGCGTTGTAGTGTGAGCATCGCTCGGGCTGCTGGAAGAGAAGCTCTCCAAGTTTAGTAGATTCGAAAATTATTGACGTGGAGAAGAAAGAGATATGAGATAAAAGAGAACCGGCTCTTCACGAGAGTCACACTCTTACCAAAGAGTCAGCTAAGAGCCGACCTCGTAACTATTATACGCTATCGAATTTAATGCTGAAAAATTATATGTAGCCGGTTTAAACACATAATTTCTTCTATGTTTTATTTCACCATGGGCTCAAGGTGACATGGATAATCAATATCGACTTTTATTTAAAAATTGAATGTGCAGGAGATAGAAATAACAGAGATATGATAACTGACTTTTCATAAAGAGTATGAGTTTTACCAAAAGTCGATTAAGACTAAGCTAAGAGTCTTCATCTTTACCGGCAAATTTAATGCTAGAAATAATTTAAAGACATAATACATTATATGTGTTAATTTATCATCGATATACGGAGTAAGGAGTAGATGATTTAGATAGTCAATACTGACTTTGCTTCATGGATGTCTAATACACGACTATTCGGAATCTTGTTCAGATTTTGGACGCTTAGGCATGTACAATGGTTGATAAGACTGTCTTATGTTAGACATTCCACATCAATTAGAAAAGATAACAAAACATGTTGTACAATGGGTTATCTCTTAGTGTTCTATCTTAGAATTAATGTTTAAATGAATAAAATTAACTAAATAAATGCTAAGAAAATGTGAAATCTAGTACAATGATAAATTTGCCTTATCTTCGCCTTATCATTCTTGTGAAGAGATCATCTCTTAATTAAGAGAAGTCTTGTGCCTTTTCTTCGTTTCTCTTTCTTTCACATGAGATTTTATTCTACATGACATCGTTAAGAAAAAGCTTACGTCACCCAGTGTGCATGACCTTCACAATGAATTTGAAAAAAAAAAGCAGTTCTAAATCATATGCTCCGTTTTCCAAACTTGCAAAAAGATCACCACGGCTACGGGAAAACCCCAAAGTCCAAACACTCCACAGCCATGTCCGTCGCCGCAGCCGACTGGCTCCCGTCCGCGACCGTCACGGCGTCCGGCCGCCCGGTGCTGTCCGCCGGCGAGATCGAGAGGCACCTCCTCCCGCTCGTGGACCTCGAGCCCGAGGAGAACCCCAGCCGCGCGCCCCTCCGCGGCTGCCTCCTCGCGCTCACCTCCCGTCGCCTCATCTTCCTCCACGAGCCTTCCCTGTCCGCGCGCGCTCTCCCCCTCGCTTCCATCGTCCACCCGTACCCTCCCCATCGCAGACACAACCACAACCCCCTCCGCTCCATCTTCTCCTCGTCCTCCTCGTCGTCGTCGCATCATCCGCGCATCCGCCTCCAGATCTCCCTTCCCCCATCGCGATCGGAGGTCGTCGCCGTCGTCGTCACGTGCAAGGCGGACGTGGATGTGTTCTACGGGAGGTTGCTCGAGGCTATGCGCGCTAGGGCCTGGGAGGCGGCCCCCGCGGCTGTTCCGGCGAGCGGCGCCTCGGCGGCGGGTGGATCCGCGCCCGCGGTGGAGGAGGATATTGCGACCAGGATGCCTGTGGTTGGGGTCTCGGGGATACTGCGGAAGGAGCAGGAAACGTGGGAGAGTGCGGGGCAAAACTTGCAGGATGCCTTCCAGGATCTCAACGCACTCATGGTTCGAGATCCTCTTTGCTGCTTCCTGCTTGAAGTGTTGCTGTAATTTTATTGCTTGTAGTGGAGTACAAACATCTGATATTGGATCACCATGCCCTTAATGGCAATGAATTTGTTGTAATTTCGTGGATATCTCCTTCCTCTACAGAGCAAAGCCAAGGAAATGATGGAGTTAGCTGAGAAAATGAGGCAAAAGTTGTTGACGAATTCATCTGCTCAATCGAATTCCGGTGATGAAGAGATGGGATCTAAGCAAGACATGCAGGATTTGCTACTGAGTGTTGGCATCGTGTCTCCTGTGACAAAAGAAACGGCTGGTGCTTTGTACCATCAGCAGCTGTCAAGACAGGTAATGTGTGCTTGTTCATGTCTTTCCTTCACTCATCGCGGAACATTCTCACTGGCTACGTTAGCTAAATAGGTGATTGGAACAATAATGCATGAATTTTGTAAATCGCATTGCCGGTAAGGTTTTAATTGTTTCCTTAAAAAAAGTTTTAACTGTGTACTTCATCACCAACGTATGTATGCACGCATGTATATGCACATCACTAATTTTCAGGCTAAATTGTTTGCACTTGACGGAAACAGTCATCTGGTTCTCTTTCATCCAATGTGAAACTCTCCTTGCATTGAACAGTAATAAGTGCTCATTTGGATGGTTCAGTTTTTGCATGCTGCTTATACATGAGCCAGATCGAATTTGGAACCTTTAAGGCCTTGTTTACCTTGTTGGTAAAAAGAATGATATGCCCCAGCTGGGCTTTCAGCTAATTTGGGACATTGGATGTTAGATCACCTTTCAATCCCCCTCAAGCCAGTGAAAATAATCCCACAGAGAAAAGCAAATCTGCCATGTGTTTGGGGGGAGCAGGGGAACTGCAAGTTCAATTAAAGTACCAAAAAAACCTCTCACACTTTTGCTTGCATATTCAGATGGTAGGAACTGTTGTACTTTGGAAGCCCTTTTTTTCATCTTCCGTCTTTTTCCATTCTAAGCTGCATATGCTAATAATTAGACTTACTGAGGCTTCTTTCCCCCTGTTACGTTTATCACCAGCTGGCTGACTTCGTAAGAATACCAGTTGAGAAAGCAGGTGGTATGATCGCACTAGTTGACGTCTACTGTCTCTTCAACCGTGCTAGGGGAACAGGTCTGTCTTTTGCTGATGAATATCTATAAGAATTATCCTTGTCAGTTGTGTTCTGAAATTTATTTTTTATTTGTTTCTAGAGTTGATTTCACCAGAGGATCTCTTGCAAGCTTGCTCCCTTTGGGAGAAATTTGACGTGTATGTATATCGTGTTCGTGATAATTGTTGGTCTTTAATTGTCTGAATATACAAATCCAAGACGATTTATTTAAAAAAACAATGAGTAATCTAATTCCTAGATATCTTTCAGCTGGTTTGTGACCAGCAATTAATTATGGCTTTGATGTTTTGCTTATAGATGTTGATTTGTAATAAGCAGCCCAGTAATGCTCCGGAAATTTGATAGTGGAGTGAAGGTGATCCAGACCAAGTCGCATAGTGATGATGAGGTAATGCATGGCAATCATAAGTCCGTCATCTTATATCCATATTGAGTAGCCTACCACATTGCATAACAGGAAGCACCCATACAAAAAGTGTGCCTTGATTTTGTCTCTGGACCTAGCAAATCTTATTCTATAAAAATAATATTGTTCTAAAGTTTGGAATGAATGACTGGTTAATTTTTGTACGTGAGTATCCACATGTTTCCATGTAATTATTGACGGTTGCTTTGTACTACCATCCTTAGCAGTAGCACATGGTCACACACTGACCCCCGACTCCCTCATAAACATAGGTATTTGCAAGAATATCATCACTCGCACAAAAGCTGAATGCTCTTCAGAAGGGAATAAGCCCCAGCGATGCTGCATTGACACTGGGGATCACACCAGCTTTAGCGAAGGAGCATCTTCTGAATGCAGAAAATAAAGGTGTTCTGCGACTACCCCCTTCAAGTATTTGCAAGCTATGTATTTAGTTCCAGGCTGAAAGAACTAACTAACGACATTTTTTTTCTCAGGCCTCCTCTGCAGGGATGTTAGCCCAGATGGTTTCCGCTTCTACATCAATTTGTTCAATGAAATTGATCCCAAAAATATATATTTGTGAGTAGATCCTTTCCTTGTCTCCCCTCAATTTATTCAACGAATTTCTAGTTCTGTTCCTTGGTTTTTGGCACATTCCTGCTTTTATTCAGAACTTGACTTATATTATTTTAAGAGAGGGGTATGCATTTTATTGATTGTGAGCTTTCCAGGTCAAAAACCTACGGGCTATATCACACTTGGATCTCTGTGGCAACGGCAGCACATTGACACCATTTGGATTTCTTGACTTTAGCTGGTTGAACCTTTGATGTGAGTTCTTGTGTGCCTATATAGCTATACTGTCGTTCTTTATCTCATTCACAAGGTGTAACAAATTCATCATTATAAGTCGTGGTGAGGATTCGATTACTTTGGCATCCTTTTTTTTTTGCCAAACAAGAGTTGAACAGCGGAAGCCCTGTAATGAGGGCACATTTTTCTTCGCCAGTTATTCCGTGATCCTGGTTTCGTCATTCTGTACGTGATCAACTTCCAGATATTTCACTTGTTCTCACGCATGGTCTGACAACTTGATATCGGCAAAAGAGATCGTGGACACACTACTTGTCTTTGATCCTTGTGATGACGATGACTTCTATGTGCAACCTCGGTGGTAATCTTTTTTCGGCAGCGTGCGTCGAGTGCGTGTGGGTGGCCAGGTCGGAGATACTCGGATCTCATGTTCTTTTTGGCTTCCAAATCAACTTAACAGGTCCTCGGAAGCTGAAGCTAGAAAGGAGGGAGGAAAAAAAAATCAACCTAACAGGCTTCCAAATCAACTTAAGAGCCGAAATTGGCTGCTCCTCTGGAATCTCGTGTAAAGTAAGCTATTCCCGGAAGCTGGTCTTACAGTTTCATGAGCTTCTCTAAAGCCTAAAATACTCTCAGTTTTCCAGTTTGCCACCGCACAGGCGCACACACCCATAGGCCCCAGTTTTCCAGTTTACCAATCTCCAGTTCCTCGGGCCCCTCCTAGCTCACTCTCGAGCCTAGTCGTCTAGGGCCTCTCTGTTGCCCGCCTCGCTGTTGTCATCTCCTGAATATCCCCGTTCTCGACGACTCCTGAAGATTCCTGCCGCTGACTCTAGTGAGTGCCAAAGCATCGGCAACTAGTGAGCAGTTTATGGGCATGTTAGGCAGAAATGAATTACGTAGTTGATGTTCATGCTATGCGTGTGTATAGAGTTTTCCTTCGCATGTGTATCGAGGAAGTGAACCAGCCTACCCACTCAAAAAGCATGAGATGATTGGTAATGCATGCATGTGTTTCCATAACTACAATCGTTAGAGTAGGCCGCTACTGGCTACGTGATGAGCACTTTGAGAGATGAGGGGAGAATATGTTCATGAGGACGGGCTGGCTCCATTTGGTGTCCACGTTCTAGCTCCCACCGTTGATGGCTCCATGGACCGATGGCGCTACACATGACAGTGTTGCTACGAGTTTGATAGTTTCAATGATGCTATTGTAATGATGCTACGAGTTCGAGTGTTCGACATTCATCATATTTGTCGGTTCTATGGAAAGACAATTCAAAACAATAATATTATTCAATGCCTGAGACAATTGAAGTTCAAGGATAGTTCCTACCAAATCAGATAATAAACTGCAATTCCAAAAGCTAAAACAGAGGCCTGGGGGAAATGTGACAGTGGCGCTTCTCTAAAAAATTGTGCTGAAATTGGGTTCTAGAGAGGCTGCCGGCATGTAGATGCGCCCCATGACCTATGTGCACATGCGTCATGTCCCATAATGCCATACGCACTCTTCATGGTCATGGAGTACGTTAGCTGATTAGTGATTTCCACAAACATTATCGACGAATGGTCATTGAGTACGTTAGTGGATTTCCGCAAACATTATCGACAAATAGTGATACCGACAGCCACACGAGGGTACACAAGGAACCAGATCCGAACTGGCACTATTCCACAACGCTACTGTATCATCTCGAAAACACACGGGTGCATACATATGGTCAACACGGTAAACCTTGTAAACCAAACAGAAACACTGTTAATACCCACACGAAGAAACAACCTGATACTAGCTCTCTCAAAGGAGAGCTCCTGTTTTCACAAGCACCCATATAATCTGTTTAGAGTGTCTACATATATGTAAAATGGCGGCAGTGAGTTGCTGGAGCAGATGTCCAGACGCTTCAAGCCTGTGCAAAGAAATAAAATGGATAGGTCATCAGTCAAAGGAGGTTACAGTAGAAAGGCACAGATTAGCATCGAACAGAGAGGCAGTGTGTGTGATCAACTTTGTTCTCTGCATTATGTGAGTACAGATGTCCCAATTGTACCCAGAGCTATTAGAGATAGCAGGTGGAGTGCTGAGCTACTCTGTTTGTTTATTTCAGCCAGCAAGGGCCGTATCATTTCACCAAGTGAGCATTCAGCAGGTTTCAAAGATGTTAAATGGAGAAGTGAGAACAAGAATTAGAATCTACCATACCTTGTTGGCAATGTTATTGGAGAGCCAGTCAAGTCCCTCATACAACCCTTCACCAGATGTAGCACAAGTGCTCTGAATGTACCTGCACCCGAGGGAAATAGTTTATTTTAACACCAGCTTGCTACCTTATTCCAACCAGGAAACACTGACAGTGATGATTATTTTAGACACAATAAGCATGTCGAATGGATTTACAAAATCCAGCTCATACATATTTCATAAATGTAGAGTATAAAAGGGATGTGAATTATGCTGACGTGATATTCATGATCCCCAGCCACAGGACTAAACCACTACAGTCAAATGCCTCATCGTCCTATAGGATTCTTAAAATAATAATGTTTCCTAATTTTGGTTTGCAGATGCACTGATGTACTTTCAGGATAGGTGGTACTATATAAAATTCAGTATAGACAAGCAGACAATTGCAGAACATTGGGGGAAACTTTGACCAGACTATCAGATTGTAAAGAGCTTTCTAACTGTGTATGACAATATCATGTTTCTTACCAGTGTCGCTGGCGCAGGGAGTGCAGACCAAGCTTGTCAGTAATTTCAGCCGCATTCATGGCATTAGGAAGATCTTGTTTGTTTGCAAATACAAGCAACACAGCATCACGAAGCTCATCCTTTATCACAGAAAGATCTCCATTTAATCATGATACTCATGAATTGGAACACTTCGGAATAGCTACAATGACATCAGTACATTACCTCATTCAGCATCCTGTGGAGCTCATCTCTGGCCTCAACAACACGTTCCCTGTCGTTGCTGTCAACAACAAAAATGAGTCCCTGTGTATTCTGGAAGTAGTGCCTCCACAGGGGCCTGATCTGTTTGGACATTTTTTTTTCAAAAAATAGTCAAGTCTAAAAATATGATAACAGAAGTATTATGAAGCTTAACAACATCAACACAAGGGGTTCTGATTTTCTACAGCCCTAAGGCAAAGAAACACACTGGTTGGCACAGGAATGGCATGATACTATCTCCTTCAGACATAATAAATATAAATTATATGGTGACTTTCTTACCTTGTCCTGGCCCCCGACATCCCAAACAGTGAAACTGATGTTCTTGTATTCGACAGTTTCAACATTAAACCCTGCAAATTTCCAAATTAAGCAGATCTTTTAATGAAAATAGACCCAGCCAGTAGTACCTGACTATTCCTATTTGCTTTACTCCAAATTCTAACCAAAGTGAGATCAAAAATCCATCGTCCGAGTTTGTTACATGATTTATGACACGATGGGGGAAAAAGGTTAGATTCACCATCCTCACGGTGGTAACTATATATGCATATGCACATACTCCCTCCGTTCCTAAATACTTGCACTAAAACAGTGAGAAGTATTTAGGAATGGAGGGAGTAATTGAGAAGATTTAAGTTTGCATTTTGTGTACGAATGTGCTCTATAGTATTTAGGAACGGAGGGAGTAATTGAGAAGATTTAAGTTTGCATTTTGTGTACGAATGTGCTCTATAGTATCATCCTACAATTAAGACAGCACGCAAAGCCGAAACAAATGATGCTCAAGGAAGCTTACCGATGGTTGGGATTGTGGTGACGATCTCTCCGAGCTTGAGCTTGTAGAGGATGGTGGTCTTACCAGCAGCATCAAGACCGACCATGAGAATCCTCATCTCCTTCTTGGCGAAGAGGCGGCTGAACAGCTTGGTGAACGTGAGCCCCATCTCTCCCCCTGCTCCAAAACAAAGAGCAAAATGGAGAGGTTTTAGCCAAGCCCTAGAGATCTAATCAGACCCACTTTGATCCACAAGCGTCTGCCCATACAGTTGTGCCCAAACAACTGGAGCACGACCCACCCACATGATTCAGAGGAAATTGATGCAGCCCAGCTACGAGATCCTTGGGACCTCAACAGCGCGACTTCGCCGATCTACCTGCAGCGCGGGCATGGAGCAGAATCGAATCGGATTCACGAGCACCTAAAGCAGAAATCGAAAGGCAGGACTAGATACACCAATACTAGCGTGGAAGCAACGCAGATTCGCGTGATCCGCCAAAAAAAACACGGCACAAATCAATCGAATCGGCAGAACCTATCAGATCCCCGGGCCAAGGCGCGTGATTAGAGACCGAAGAGGTGGTTAGGGGAGTAGAGAGCTAAGGCAGCTGCTCTCACCGAGTTGGCGAGGACAGACGGCCTCCTCCGCACTTCGAGCTCTCTCCGCTCCGCTGCGCCGCGGGCTCCTGATCTCGGCGGAGACGGGTGGAGTTGGAGCTTTTTTTCTTTTTCTTGGAACAGTATGAATACAACGCGAGGCTGTGGCTGCCGTGCGGTGCGGTGCCGGACTGCCGGTGCGGACCAGGCGGGCTATATAGAAGGGCGCTAGGCCCACCATCACTTGGCCTTTGAAACAACGCGCCCAGTCGACCGCTGTCGCCGACGCCACCTTTCCCTTCCTCCGGCGCTAAAAAAAAGAAGAAGATAAATTTCGCTAAAAAAAGATAACGACGATTTAACTTTGCAAACGTTACTGACATCAGGACGAAATATTAATGAAAAATGTACTCCCTTCTTCTCATATTAAATGACTCAAATTTGTCCAAATATACATGTATCTATGTCTAAAAAAACGTCTAGATAAATGTATAGAAAGTCTTAAGGCATAGTTCGGTTATGTTCATTTTCCTCCTAATCCCCCTCAATCCCAGCAGGGAATCTCGTAACCGAAATATGGGACTGAGGGAGTATTGCTGAAACACTCGTGAGGTGAAACACTAATAACTTACAAAAATATTCTCTTTGTTTCATAATTCTTGTCGGAGTCTTACATGTATCTAGACGCAAATCTGAGACAAGAATTATGAAACGGAGGGAGTAGCTCAGTACGTATAAGAAACTTGATTTGGTTTCTCAAAAAGAAAACTTGATTTGGGAACCCAAAAACAAAATAGAGCAAATTTCTCTAGGGTGAAACATGAGTCAGGTGTTGCGTTGAATCGGCTCCACCCGAATATCGTAACAACAGCTGCATATTTCGAGGCATATACGGTTGTCTGTGATTCACTGTGTCCCGGTGTCCGGTGACCCGGTTCTACGATACTCCGCTGCATTAGAACGGAAGATTGTCGACAAAACACAAGTACACAACTCCATGCCGATGGTGCCATATACACCCAACAATCAATCATCCATTACGCGAGTGGACTTCCCAAAAATATTGGTGCCGTATAACGATACTGACAGCCAATACGGAAATACAGAAGAAACCACATCGGACATGGGACCGATCAGCGAAAATAAATAAGATACGCTCAGCTCAAAGTGGAGTATAACTGTAGTACTGTAAGAACAACGTTCGCATCTACATTAGCAACATCCAAATCACTGAGCAGAGCTAGCAACAATTGGCAAGGCACCTCAACTTTACTACATTTCAAAAACGTATACAGGTACATGCATATGGTCGACACGGTAAACCTTGTAAAACCGAACTAGCCCCCTCAAAGGAGAGATGATACCACACGAAGAAACAACCTGATACTAGCCCCCCTTAAAGGGCAGCCTCTGTCTTCACAAGCCGATACAATATTTTTAGTGTATACATATATCAGAAGGAGGATATCAGAATATAGAAAATGGCAGCAGTGAGTTGTTCAGACATCCAGCGGATCTGTTCCTTGAAGCAGTTGTCGAGACGCTTCAAGCCTGTGCAAACAAATGAAATGTATACGCCGTCAGCCACAGGAACGTACAGTATAGCGCACAAGGTGGCATGAAACAGAGAAAGTGCTTGTGTGAGATTGTTGGGCATCATTCCGTGTATTTTATAAGCACCAGTGTCCCAATTGCATTCAGCAGCTATAAAAGATGGCAGGAGTGCTGGGCTATCCTGCCTGTTTATTTCAGCTGCTACCATACCTTGTTTGCAATGTTATTGGAGAGCCAGTCAAGTCCCTCGTACAACCCTTCGCCAGATGTAGCACAAGTGCTCTGAATGTACCTGCACCCGAGAGAAAATAGTTTATTACACCAGTGTGCTATCTTATTCCAACAAGGAAACACTAAAATTGGCAATTATTTTTGACAGGATAAGCAGTTTAAACACTGGCAGATGGATTTAAAAACCCAGCTCAAGACATATTGAAGTTTAAATATTTTGATTGGCTGTGAATTATGTTGACGCAACATCATGATCCCCCCGGCTACAAGCCTCGCGTCTTGCATGATTCTTGAAATGTCTTCCAAACTTTGATTCAGAGAAAAGCTATATGTAATTGCAAATAAATTTACAACATAATATATATTTTTAATTATCAACAAATGTTGTATAGACAACAAGAAATTGAATAACTTCAAAGAAAACTTTGACCAAGCTGTTACAAGGTAAAGATCATTTGAACTGTGTGTATCATATTTCTTACCAGTGCCGCTGGCGCAGGGAGTGCAGACCAAGCTTGTCGGTGATTTCAGCCGCATTCATGGCATTAGGAAGATCTTGTTTGTTTGCAAATACAAGCAGAACAGCATCACGAAGCTCATCCTATATCACAGAAAGATCTCTCGTCAAACAGAAGCTAAAATCTCTATCAGTAAGATCTTAATAAATAGAAAGGATGATTTTAAATAGAAGAAAAAGAATGATGCTTAATTGGAGCTATCTTAGCATGTTTATGCTTAGGTCATAAGCTGCTCGTGGGAACCCAAAAACCTAGTCCGGTAAGCCAGCTCACATTCTCCAATTTATGATTGCAAGATTGTGGACCATGTATAGACAGGATATTGCAAGCTGGAACACTTACACATAAACTACATTAACACTAGCACATTACCTCATTCAGCATCCTGTGGAGCTCATCCCTGGCCTCAACAACACGCTCCCTGTCATTGCTGTCGACAACAAAAATGAGTCCCTGGGTATTCTGGAAGTAGTGCCTCCACAGGGGCCTGATCTGTTTTGATATGGGAAACAATAAATTTATAAGTCCAACGCACAAATTGAAGTTTATGGAAACTGAAGATTTGCTTACCTTGTCCTGACCCCCGACATCCCAAACAGTGAAGCTGATGTTCTTGTATTCAACAGTTTCAACGTTAAATCCTGCAAAAATTAGAAAAGGTTGTGAATGAATGAAAGTGAGAGCCGACCTGTGGTAATGGCTATCAATTTTTTACAAGCAAATTTACCAAAGACACCTACATTACAGTAGCTAGCCGTTCCACAGTGGTTATGATTTATGTTAGCATTTCTATAAATGAATGTGCTGTATCGCATCTTGCTACAGTTAAGACATTAGGAAAAGCGGAATCAAAGGATGTTCAAAGAAGCTTACCGATGGTTGGGATGGTGGTGACGATCTCTCCGAGCTTGAGCTTGTAGAGGATGGTGGTCTTACCAGCGGCATCAAGACCGACCATGAGAATCCTCATCTCCTTCTTGGCGAAGAGGCGGCTGAACAGCTTGGTGAACGTGAGCCCCATCTCTCCTCCTGCTCAAAAACAAACAGGGAAATTGAGAAGTTTTAGCCAGCCCCGCAGATCTACGCAGAACCATGAGTTTGATCCACCCGAGTATATCCACACATTTGTGCCCTAACAACTGGAGCAAGGCCCACGGAATTCAGCGGAAATGGATGTAGCCACAACTCGCGAGATCCGCTAGACCTTAACCGCGCGGCTCGCCGATCTACCTACAGCACGGGCATGGGGCGGATCGAATCGGGTCCGCGAGCACCTTAAAGCAGGAAACGAAAGGCACGAACAGATTCGGCAATACTAGCGTGGAAGCGACGCTGCATCACGCGGTAGAGAACACATCCCTGGTCCACCTCCAAGGAATCTTCCAAGCAGATTCGCGAGATCCGCCAAAAACACACCGCACAAATCGAAGGAGCCGGTGAGATCCGCGGGTCAAGGGGCGGAATTAGGGGCCGACGAGGTGGTTAGGGGGAGAGACAAGGCGGCGGCGCTCACCGAGATGGCGACGACGACGACGACCGCCTCCGCGCTTCGAGCT
The DNA here is from genome assembly GCF_000005505.3 of Brachypodium distachyon. Lineage (NCBI taxonomy): Eukaryota > Viridiplantae > Streptophyta > Magnoliopsida > Poales > Poaceae > Brachypodium > Brachypodium distachyon. The sequence goes on along the minus strand of NC_016132.3, from coordinate 52,081,050 downwards.
CTCTCCGCTCCGCTTCGCCGCTGATCCCGGCGGAGATGGGGGGGGGGGGTTGGAGCTTGGAACCGCTCGAATCAACGCGAGAGGTTGTGGCTGTCGTGCGGTGCGGTGCGGTGCGGACCAGGCGGCCCGAAGCGCGGGTTATTATAGAGATCACGAGGCCCACCGTCACGTGGGCTTTGCACCTCGCCCAGTCGCGCGCAACCGGAGCCCGCATGGACACCTTCGCTTCCTTCTGTTCTGCGACTGGAGTTGTCGATCAAACCATGCTCCACGCGCTTTCTACCTATCAAAAGACATTCCCCTGTTAAAAAAAACCCTATCAAAAGACAATTTTTTTCAAAAAACGAGTGGCCTTTCTGAAAAAGTTTAAAAAGAAAAAATAATTATACGAATCGAAATAAGACTACAGCGAATCAGCGATATTAAGCGTGCATCATGATCAGACTACATCGATATTAAGTGTGCATCGACGCTACATCGTATGCATCTTCAAATTTTCATCGAAATAAGACTACCGTCAGCAAAAAAAAGATAAGCGACGTGGAACTAGCATTAATATTACTCCCTCAGTCTCATATTAAGTGACTCAAATTTGCGTAAATATAAACGTATCTATATACTCCCTCCGATCCATATTAATTGTCTCAAGTTTGCCCAAATATGGATGTATCTATGCATAAAAAGCGTCTAGATACATGTAATATTTCGACAATTAATATGGATCGCAGGGAGTACTAAAATATGTTTAGTAATATGGGACGGAGGAAGTACTAATTCTTTTCTTTTGTTTGTGCATGTCATATATGATCATATTTTGGTTGAATTTTTGTAGGTGCACAAGACAAAACATAAGCTAGGTAAAAAACGAAGTACCGCATGCCATGTAGGGTTCAACTAGTTGCGAAAAAACTGCATTGGATCAATTCGGCCTTCTTCTGTGTATCACTCTGATTGGGGTTTCTTTTTTTTACGAAAAAGCACGGCGTGCTCTTTATATATCAAAGGAGGTCGACTGAACATCAATTGGGGTTTCTAGCCCAACTATCCCTGACAGAAAACAAAGAGCAACCAAAGCTACAATGGGAAGGAAAATGCAACCCCGAGCCGCAGTCAAACGGAGGCTTGAATGCAAGATGCCAGTGGAATGATTGACGAGCGAAGTTACGGGGCTATTTTGCCGAGTTACAGTAGTTAACAGAGTTGTCTTGTTGTCCTATGCATTCTCTACCTACTGACATGTGTCGGTTTTGGGCCACTTTCTTACTTCTGGTCTAAAGATGAAATCCCTTTAGGTCCCTCATAAGTCCCTTATATTTGTTCGTCTTTTTTCTTGTCTTTCACTTACTCACTTCGTTCATTTCCTTTTTAACTGGTGTACCTGAGATGCATTTCTCATGACTCCTGAAAAAGACACAAAAAGTTAGTTAGTCAGGAAGTAAAGGAAGCTATTACTCCAAAAAAGGAGCGATACCTAACTAACTAGTTGATGGTTTGCTGTCGGAAGCCTTTTCGTAGTGCGCAGAGCCCCAACTCGGAAGGTGTAATATCTAGATTATGATGTTGAAACAAACCATCTAGGTTGAAGTCAAGAAATTGATAGTTGTCCCCACAATTCATAAATGGTCTTGAATAAAAAAGATCATTACAAGTAAGCCCTTTGGAACTTTCCTCCCCCATTCAATCCGTCACCAATCGCCACATCTCATCAAATGGCCATGTCAACACTCTAGTAGTACAAAATTCCGTGATATTGATAGAGATGTTAGGAATTTCGGGGTTAAAACCTAGCCTTTTGATTAGAGCGGTGTCCAGCCGCCGCCACCGCTCAAAAGCCTCACCCCAGTTAGAGCGGACGCGTAGAGAATGGCGACAACAATGGCCAGAAGAGAAAATAGATTAGGAGTGGTGGTATCTAGAATTTATGTACATCGTGTTGTTCACGTAGGCAAACCGTAAACATGATATATTGCTTGTCTACTTTTGACTGGCCATCAAATTTCGTTGCCCTTCACAAATTACAGTTTACTGCTACTAGCATCACGTCTTACTACAGATTATAAATTTTTGCTATTACCTACAACTATCTCCGTTTCTAAATATGAGAAGTTCTAAACTTTGTTTTGAGTCAAAATTCTTAAAATTTTACCAAATTTATATAACAATGTCTCAACATATAGAATATCAAATAAGTATATTATGAAAATATATATCATAATGAATTTAATAAAACTAATTTATGGAGTCATAGATGTTGTTAGAATTTTCCATAAACATAGTCAATGTATAAGAGATTTCACTTAAGACAAAAGTATGACTTTTTATATTTAGAAACATAGGGAGTACATGTTTACCGCTCACACCAAACTAAAAGTATCTATACCCGCTCTCACGCCAAACGTTTGATCATCGCTAGCAATTGATGTCTTTATCTATAATATACTAAAAACATACCGAGGGGAGGCTCCACGTTAATCCACATCACCTCAATTATTCTAGGCATTGGATTTGAGATCTAACTATCAAGATTTAATGACTTTTTTTGAAAGTGAGAATTAATGACTTGGGTATACTAGATGGGCTATGAGCCTATGAATAAAACATCAAATTGGTTTAAGGGCCGCATAGGCCTAATATGTTATGATTAATGGTACTTAAGTTAATATTTATTTTTATTCTGAACAAGTTAGTCGATCAATATATTACCGACCTTCCAACTTTATTTTCCATTATTTTTCTGCACATGTCATGATAAAATTAATTACTACTCCCTCCGATCCATAAAAAGTGTCGCCCATTTGGTACGAAGTTATTACAAATTTTGTACTAAGTGTGAGTCACCTGTTATGTATCGGAGGGAGTAATAAATATCTCCACAAACTAAAAAAATGACTAACTCTTATCAAAATTTAAATCCAAGTATCTATAGAACAAAAACATTAAATTCACATTATGATTTATTATCATGCAAGAAAACATATCTACTAATATAATGCACATACTATGAGTGCAAACAATTGATCCACCAATTACTACTCATCTGAACTTTAATTTAGTGTATGGTGTTATATCATGTGTAATCAACCATATCAGAGAAAGACCAGAGATTGGTAGGTGATCTGAAGTTTAATTAAAAATACTAAACTAATATCAATTACAAATGAGCAGTCAATATATAATAAAAGCACAATACAAGGTTTTGGAGAGAAAACATCATGTTGATCCAAATTATCTATTGTTAGTTAGGTAAATATGGGCTAAACACGATCTCAATTTTGTATTTTCGCAATATATCTATAATTTTGCAAAAGATGAGTTATTGATGGTCTTTGTTACTCTATTTACCAATATATAGCTGCTAAGAAAAATGTGGCTCGTGCGGCCTTAAAGTTTAACTCTGGCTACTAATTTACCATCATGTATGAGCGAATGGCCGACTAAAACTAACTATCTAAACTTTATTTTAGGTATCGATAGGATAATCAAGTGAAATTTCCCTCCTTTTCTTTACAAATGTGATATATATCATGTGTGATCAACAATCTGAGGTAAAAATCAGTGGTTGGTACGTGATCTGAACTTTAATCTCATATACTAGGCTTGAGAAATCTGATCCAAAAGTCGGTCCACCAGCGGACACTAGATCTAATCTTTATTTCTGGATTCTGATATAAAATCACATATAGATAAAAATATTTTCTCATGTATTAAAACATCACTCGACTCCTTATATAGATTTTTACCTTTTAGATATATTAAGTTGATTAGTCCTATCTTTCTAACTACCAATTATATAAATAGTATATAAATAGTATGACAATACATACCTACGTCAGTTAGAAGGCTAAGATGATTACAAATGTTTGCCGCGCAAACATCATAGTTAGAGCAAAAGAAGATATCCTGGTTCACAACGAAGCCCCCTCGTGCTAGCGTGGAAGAGACGTGCATAGATTGATCGACACAGACGCGGTACAGATGCCTCAACAAGAAGCTCCTTCGTGCTCAAGCATTCCAGTTCCAGACTTCCAGTCCCCTTTTTATATTCAAACAAATACACGACTTTTTTCTAGAGCAAACTAAACTTCACTACCGTGGTGATACAGAATGTTCCAACCCAACCTGGATGACCAACTAAACAACGATCGCATCGCATGCATGGATGACCACCTTTTCTTTTTGCTTACAACCGATTCTAGGTTCTAATTAACCGGCCAGGCGCCTCCTCATCACGTCTCTTGCTTCGCTTGATGAAAGTTTGTCGCTCGGCCGACGATCGAGTGGCAATTAAAATACGGCAGTGTGGATTTTACAGTTTCAAGTGTTAAGTGTTGCACACGGAGATGGTCACGACGTCACGTGCGAAGATTGATCCTCACGGCAACTCCAGCGGGGCAACACACATGGCCTGCGCGGTTGGTCCGAGACGGACAAAACGCATTGCCCATCGGGGCGACCCATTTGCGCGGCGGTCCGGATTCTGGTCCGCGTCGATCCATTCTAGTCCCAAATCTGGGACGGGTTTGTGTCTCTACGGACTTAAGCGTCGTGCGGTCCGATTGGTCCGCACGGTCAAACCCCTTCGCCTTCTCGAGGCCACTTGACAGTGACCCAAAAACCCACCCCTCGGGTCCTTTTTAACGGGATCGAGTTGACCCCATTCCCCCACCCCACCACATACCCCACTTGCTCCATCGAAACCCTAGCTTCCCACCAGCGACATGGATACGCCGCCGTCTCCTCCGTCGGCGTTCAGGACGAACGCCAAAGCCAGCCGTCGATCCGGAGGGCGTCACAAGATGCGTGTCGTCCAGAAGCCCAAGGTCCGGCGGGAGGAAGAAGTACCGGCGCCGGATGCGGAGGCGATGGAGGAGGAAGGAGTGACGGCGCTGGAGGCGGAGGCGATGGAGGAGCAAGCCCCCTATGTTGTGTTTCGGGCTCTAAGCCTCTCGAGGAAGAGGAGGAGCGCCTCGTCTTCCTCGCGATGAAGGCTAAGGACGACGCCCGCAGGAAGGCCTGGACGACGGGAAGATCGCCCAAGGGATGGCGGCGGATCGTGCGTTTGAAATAAAACGGCGGGCCTCGCTAGCCGACAAGGACGTGGCGCCGCTACTCCGATTCCCCGTCACCGACGAGGATGGTTAGTAGCTTCCAAGAGTGGAAAGCTGATTACACTGGGATGTGTCATGAACCATTTTAGAAATTTAGTTTTTATAAGTGGTTCACGACCCATTCTGGTATAACCATCATTCCCCCCAGGTGTAGGAGGACGAAGGTAGCTCTGGGGCCTTTTCTGTCCGTCCCGTGACCCAAACGACCAGACCAGACGCAAAAAGCGGTTCGTTTGGGTCGACCTGTTGGAGTTGCCCTCAGCTCTTGTCAGACTCCCTAGGAAGCGCTATAACTCTTTTTGCACACGTACGCGTGATCTAGATGAAGCAAAGCCTCATTTTCTATACTTGTTCTAGCTAAATTTTTTTTAAATAATACAAATTATTTAATCATTATTGAAAACAATACATGTTTTAAAACTCTTTTAAAAAATAATACACCCTCGGCCTGGGCCAGGCCGACTGGAACTAATCGGCCTGGCCCAAGCCGATTAGGCCCACTCGGCCTCGCCCAGGCCGATTGAGGCCGGCCTGCCAACCCCCAGGCCGATTAGGCCCCAGTCGGCTTCGGCCAGACCGACTGGTGCTCGTCTTCCTCGCACGTACAGGAACGATCCCTGGTTTCCACTCATTTTTTTCGCATTAACACATGAGAATTAATCTCCACTATTCCACGAACCAGTTCAGGCGCTAGGTCTCTTGTTTTCCTTCTTTATTGGCCACTTCCATTGACACGCACCGAATGCCGCCCGTCGGCATCCGTCTCCCGATCTCCCTCCTCTGCCTATAAAAGGCGATTCCTAGCGCGTCACCGTGTGACTTTGACTTTCCCCTCTCATTATCCTATTAAGAGGTTGTCCCCTCAACCTCTCTACATCTCGTGCCACAACCGTTTTCCTCCGCCGTCCGTCGCCTCCATTGTTGAAGGGGAGCTCGCTCCGAAGCTTTGTTCCTCGATTCCTTTCACTGGAAGACTTGTCTGACCCCCTTCACCTTTTTTGACAAGAATTCGCGAACAACCGTCACCGTTGCCCGTGCCGTCCCCGATGTCATGCCGAAGCCGTGCCCGGAGCCCCGGCCGCGACTGGAGACCTATTGCGCCTAAACCGGTTCGTGGAATAGTTTGTATTCCAATTTGGCAATTGAAGTGGAGACCAGGGGAATCGAAAGGAGATCAACGGCAGGAGTGGCGTTCGAGCTTCTGTTCCTGTACGTGCAAGGAAGACAAACACCCAGTCGGCATGAGCGAAGCCGACTAGGGCCTAATCGGCCTGTGCGATGCTAACAAGGGCTAGTTGGCCTGTGGGCTGGCAGGCCGGCCTCCAGTCGGCCAGGCCGAGGCCGAGTGGGCCTAATCAGTTTGGGCCAGGCCGATTAGCTCCAGTCGGCCGGACCCAGGGCAAGGGTGTATTATTTTGAAATTTTTCTAAAATATGTATTATTTTCAAATAATGATTAAATAATTCGTATTATTTTTAAAAAAATAGCCTTGTTCTATATCTATGACCCGACGTCGGTGATGCGTCCACCCGTTGTGCAGAAGATTTCAGGCGACAAAATCTTGTGCGTGCACTGTGCTTGGACGACGATCGATGCAACACCACAAAGCATTTCATCTGTGTCCACATTATGATTAAGCGCACACCCCACTTATATGCAACTGTCAAATCAGACACGACCGGGTTGTACCGAAAGCTTCACAGCGGGGCGTGCACACCGAAATTAAGTTCGAGCCTAGTTTCTCCGGTTCCCCCCCACTTCCACGTGCTACAAAACAAGCAACCGACCGGCCAGCTGCCACGTCACCGCCACTTCGTTCCTTCTTCGCTCCCCAAAATTAACCAACACTCACCTGAGTGCCTGCGTACCTGGCCTTGGCCATCGGCCACGGGTACCTACGTACACGTACCCTCCAAAAGAAATGTGACCCTAAAAGTCCCTGACCACCTAAGCTAGCTCGGAGTACTTACAAGGCTGAGCAGACACGGCAGGACACGGAAGCCTGCGCGAGTGTTCATGCACGTCCGTCACACACCGCCGGCGGCCGGACGCCAAGGAGCTGATAGTGGCGGCAGCGCAGGAGACGGAGAAAGCCGCGTTGGCCGCGTCGTCGAAGAGCACGCCTTCAATGTCGTCCTCGAAGCCGACGTGGCCCGGCAGGTCACGCACGTCGTCCGGCGCCGAGGTCCAGATCACGCCGCCGCGGCGGGGCGGGTACCGGGCCTCGAAGTCGGCGCGGTCCACGCAGAGCGCCCGCAGGACCTCGGCGATGGCCCGGTCCACGTCCTCGCGCTCCATGTCGCCGCGGAGCGCCGGGGCCGCGGGCTCGACATCATCAAGCCCGGGCTCGATCTTCAGCTGCAGCAGCGGCAGCGGCGCCGCGGGGCATGGACGAGCCGCTGCTGCCGGCTCCGGCTCCGGCTCCGGGTCGGGCTCGGCCTTGCAGCTGCAGGGTCGCGGCTGCGACTGCAGGTGTTCGTCCGTGTAGCAGCGGGCGTCGAAGTTGGTGACGGCGCCGAGGCCGCGCCGCTGTATCGCCGCCAGGTCGTAGGCCCTGGCTGCCTCTTCCTGCGTTCCTGCAACGGGAAAATGCCAAAGCACAGAGCACACGCCTTTCAGACAGTAGTACATTCCAAGTGCATTCTGTGGGGCCTCTGCAACAGCTCTACCACAGTTGTTCATGCATACAGTATCAAGCTCTACCACAGTTGTGCATTAAGCTCTCATTAGTTAGTTCAAGGAAACACACCGAATGTTCCCAAGTAGAGGTATTTCCTGCCGTTAGCGTAACCTATCCTCGCCTCCCACCGCCCGTTCTGGTGATGCCTGCGGTGCCAAAATTAGTGCTGATAAGTGGAGGACTCCTACTACTTCTCATCAGCAATCTCGACGTGAGTGACAATGCAGTCAAATTGCACTGTCTGAAACAACAAATCCTTGCAGACAGAGTGCGTACTTTGCCACTCCCCTGTACTTGGAGACGCCCCTGGTGAAGCCACTGCTCACGCGCCTCAGGCTGGCGATGTACTCCTCTCTCGTCATGCGCTGCATCTTCTCACACTCCTGCTTGTACGTGTCCACCTGCATTTACCAATTAACGCAACGGGATACTCCATTAAGTACGTTTCACTTTTACTCCGTACAGAATCAACAACCGAGAAGTTATAGCACTGGTACTGCTGATCAAGATAACAAGGCAGGTAACTTACCGGGAAGTTGAGCAGCCCGCAGTGTGATCCCCAGTACTTGAGCGCCGCGAGATCGTAGGTGCGGGCTGCGGCTTCCTCCGTGTGATAAGATCCTGCCAAGAAACAAGAATAAGGGTCTAATCCTTCAATGTAGTACTGTATGTGCTTATACCGAAGTTGTAGCAGCATAATCTCTAATTATCCAAGCACACGTTTTGGATGAATGCATGGGGACAAACATATAAAATTGTGCTTTCTCTGCTTTACCAAAATGCCGTCCTTTTACTAGTACTACTACTACTATATCTTTCCCCTCGAAGAAAGAACAAATCAGCGGCAGATTCGAAATTCGAAACTAATTCGAGGAAAGAAATGCGCAGGCTCTAGCACCAGGGACAATGCAATCCGAATAATGTGCGAATCATAGCATTGGAAAGCATGTGAGCTTTTTCAACAAGCGAGAGGATCTTGACTCACCCAAATAAACTAGAGGAAACATCAGGCATGGATACGCACCGCCGCACGGTATCCCAAGCAGACGAACACAAGACCGCAACCAAGATTGCAAAGAAATAAACAAGAACAAGAATGTCAGCACATGAAACACAGATCAATCAAGAATAATCAAGGGAATCAGAGCCAAATGCACACAAATCGTGCCCACTGGCTATAGCTCCATGGACAAAACAAAGACTCCAGATTGGGAGCTAAACCCTTTGCGTCGTCTTACCCTGCCTGCCTCTCCTGTCCCGGACTCTCTTGTCCCACAGATGCGCCTCGTACTTCCCCGAGGACCGGTGCCTACACCACACCACCAACGCAAGCACCTCTCGGAAATCAAACACAAAGACCACAGTTCACAAAACGACGTGCTAGATTGGGAGCGAGAACGAAAGGAAGCAAGAACTAGCGGGTCTGCTCAAACGACTCACCTGCTCACGCCTCTGTAGACAGACGATCCCCTCATCGAGTGTACAAGGACGGCGTCGCCGATGCCGCTCCTGGCCCTCGCCTTCTTCTTGTGGCTCCGCGCTGGGCAGGACGGCACAATGCGGGAGCCCCCGCAGGACGTCGAGGAGGAGGAGGAAACAGGGGAGAGCGGCGTGGTGGGCGCCGCGACGGCACCACGCGAGGGCTTCTTGTTCGCCGTCATGGTGAGCTGGTGACCATGACCCAGCTGCCGTTTGTTTTGTTTGCTTTTTGAGTTTTGATCGCTACGCTCGCGTCCCTTCTTTGGAATGGCTTTGGGGCCCTGGGTTACTACTTGTGGGAAGGGGAACAGGCGCGGACCAGGCGAGCCTAGCACCGCAACACGTTCTCCTTTGGGAAGTGAGTCAAGTAACCGTGGTTAGCTAAAGTCTCGGTGCTTTTCACTGCTTTGGTGAAAGGGAGGAGAAACCGGGGTTAAGAACACACGAGGGCACAGTCTGTCGCCAACAGAGACCGAACAGGGGAGGAGAGGACAGAGGGAGAGCAGAGCAGGGGAGTTTCGGGAGGAGCGGCTCACCGGTCGTTTCGTCGCAACACATGGTTACGTGTGTGCGAGGCTGCTTGACACTTGGAGTGTCGCTGTGCGCACTGCCTAGCCCTGGCGATCCATAAAGAGTGTCGGGACACTCCAAGATATCAATCCTATCCTTGCGACACGAAGTTCTGTCAATTCTTCGTTCAGTAAAGAAATTGCAATTATATTTGAACGGCAATGTTCCCTGGACGAAGATGAGTAGCTTCAAATTTTTCAGAAATCCCCTTAACTCGCTCGTCCAAAACGATTAGAAGTCATGAGCATTGAATGTATTTGGGCCATGAATGATTCCTTAAAAGTACACGTTGTCGAAGCACGAGATCTTCACCGAATCACAAAAGAACTCCAAAGCCACACCATGACACACTGGCAAAAACTCATCAAATCTGTATGAACGAATATGCAAGGTCAGATACATAAAAATATAAGGCACCGCCGCAGCACAGAAAAAAAAACAAAGTAGCTTTATTCTCAACGGCATCACGTCCTCCGTCGTTGCGTTGCCGATAAAAACCACACAATTCAAAATAATAAACACTTATGATGCGTATATCAGGACCCAAGATTCGTCTCACCTCATAGCACCAAGATGACGGCAGGTGGCGAGAGGAACCTGCGGATGGATTTCGGTGAAGATGTCGGTGAGATCTAACTCAAAAACCTAATTTATGCGTCGCGCCTAACAAAACGTGTAAATTGGTACCGGTGACAGCCAGATCAGAATAGGGTCAGCGGCTGCGCGGCGGGCCGCAATACCATGAGAAAAAGGCCAGGCGAGTCGCTCGTGTCCCGGTGATCGATCTAACCCGGCTCAATAGTTTCTGTATAAAGAGTCAGCCCAGACCACATGGGCAGCTTCTACGAGCCCACAACCCAAATATGGTCTGGTACGCGTGCGCGGCCCGCTACACTATGACACTCCCTTTTTGTTGAGAAATATCCATCTGATCGTTCCAGACTTTGGACTGACACTGCTGCAGCGTTCGTCCCAGCCTCCCAGGGCCGACACTTGGCTTCATTCATCAGAACCGGTGTAGCTATCCATCCGCCCGTCGGCGCCTCGGTCGGGGTTGCGCGGTCGCTGTTGGGCATATACCTACCGACTTCCACTTCCCCCCCGCCCGATGGAATTAAGCGCCAGCGCCGACGGCGTGAGTGCGACCCGATCGGCATCGGCTCAAGCAAAATCGACCGTCCCGCTGCGCCCCGGCCAGCCTGCAGATGCCGACGCGCCATTGCCATCGGAGCATCGATTCCATGGACAGCCGAGAAGTGGGCGACGCAGACCGCATCTGTCACCTGAGACCTGACTCGCCTTTGCGATTCGTGTTAACTGTTGCATCAGATGGAGATCTGTATGCACGGGTCGATTGCACCGGATTGATCGATTCTACCTCCTCCTTTTCTCCAACCTCGCCAGTGTGCTTTACTTTTTTTTCCTTTTCTTTTTTGAGAACTCCAGTGTGCTTTACTAGTCGCTGCTGGCTTAGGGTCTGTTTGGTTTATGGTGCGGGGCCGTCCCGCGCGGTGCCACACGGCCCAAAGGCCTTTTTGCTCGCGTTTGTTCCTGGCCAGATTGGCCCCGAAGGGAATATCCCCTGATTATGCCGTTCCGCGTGAGCCGGCCAAATCAGTCAACTCACGCGGCTCACGGACGTGAGCGGCTTCTCGCGGGCGCAGCGCAGGTAGCCGGCGAGGCGGCGCAGGCGTCCGGCGAGGTCAGAACGGCGGAGAGGGCTGCGGCGGCGGAGCTGCTGCTGCAGTGGTTGGCGGCGAGGGAGATGACGAGGGAGACAACGGCATGTGGCAACAAGGGAGATGGCGAGGTCTGCGATGGCGTTCGAGGCTGGAGACGAGAAAGATGGCGAGGTCTGCGGCGGCGGCCATGGCCGGAGACGAAGGAGATGGCGGCAAGGCCTGGGGCGGCGGGGCCTGGGGCTGCTAGCGGCGGCCTTGGCTTGGGCGGTGGCAGGGCACCGACCTTGGCGATGACGCCGACGGCCGCTGGTGCGGGGCTTGGGGCTGCGGGCGGTGGCGGGGCCTGGGCCTGGGACTACGGGCGGCGGCCATGTCGACGGTGGTGAGAGCTGCTGGCGGTGTGCTCGTCTTCCCGGCGGGCAAGGGAACCGAGTTCACCCCGGCCAAACAACCAAACGTGAAATTTGTTCGCCCCGCTCAGAAAATTTGGTTGGGGTCGACCCACGCTTCTCCACCGACCAACCAAACACACCCTGCTGGGCGGAGACAGGCATGTGCAGGCGGTTCGTTGTTATGCCAAAGCCTGGGCCATTACGTCCTCAATGTCCCATCTTAGCTAGCAAAGATGGCTCAGACAGGGAGCCAACTCAAGGCATCCCTCCAAGGCTTTCCCCGTCCCCTGATCAAATGATAATGGATTAATGGCCCAGGCAAGGACTAGTTTTTAATCATGGCACATTGTAATCGTTAGGCGCGACGGCATATTCTTCTAATCGCCAATCACTTGCTAGGAGCCGGCCAGCCGGCCGTCCTTTATTAATTATTTTACAAACGAAATGCTCAGCTTCCGGAGGAGATCAGCATCTCAGAGTCAGCTGGTTGTTATTCTATGACGATAAAGTCTGCACGCGGTGATATCTCCATGGAATCATACGGAAAAGGCGGGTGGCATATGCAACGAGTGGAGTACTAAAAGAGCTGTTGCTTCGTCGGTCACCATCATTCTATCACGAATTCACGATGCACACTCCTCAGCTGTATTTTACAGTAGTATTATTTGCGTCCCCGTTCCCTTTCTATGCGTTGATGATTGGAGGAGGAGTATAATGTACTGCCACTCTACCGGCACGATCTGTTTGTTTTGCTAGACTGAAAAGGCAACGCAAGATATAACAATGCTTCCCAAGCCTGCACTCTCTCACGAGGAAGTACCAGAGAACCGGTATCCCACATGGAATGTATCGGCAGCCGTCCGTGTATTTTAGTGGGAAAAGGTCTATATTGAATCCTCACTTGGTTGACAAAATGTAAGTTCAACCCTGATCTCCCGGTATCTAAAATTTAGACCCTAATCATGACCCTCAAGCAAGAAAAAGAGGCATGCCCAGAAGACGTTGGACCTGCCGGTGGTGGATCCAGAGACAAAATACGTGGGTGCAATGCCTTAAAAACAACTAAATTTTATAATTTATTTTGCAAAATATTGATAGATATAAGGGTGTTTTTAGATTTTGTGTGGTCTAAACCCCCTTCCTTGTCCGTGGATCCGTCATGGAAACTTGTAAAACGACAAGTTGTTGCGGCATTTGAGGCCAGTGTGTAGAGCGGGCGGGACACTGCATTGACTAGTTCCAGCGAATCCCTTAGAGTTGTACTTTGACAATACATGATAACTGCATGGAAAGATGCAAAAGCGTCACTAAGGTCAAATTCTAGATACACTCTTCCACATTGGTTGCTAACGCAGGCTCATTACTCTCGAGCCCCTTTCATCTCCAAGAACACCGACATGGCCATGTCCGTCGACGATAGGCATAGGCTCATTCCTCTCGTGGTCTCTTCATCTCCAAAAACAACGACATGGGCTATGTTTGCCAATGGCAGGATCAGCCATACCCTAGTGACCATAAGCTAGGTGTTGATGTTGGCTGCCGCGGATGTGAACATTGTGGCATGTGTGATGTTGGTGCTTGGGCCAGTGCATGACACCATGACATCTAACATAATCGATTTCACCCTTTATGTCCACTCATCATTTTCTGATTTTCCGATTAACGTTCATGTAGCCCCCGATTGAGATTAAGAAAGGAAATAAATAGCATAAAGAGATGATAAGGATGAGATGAATATGACATGTGGGGGCTCCAGAGTGTAAGCGATGATAAATCCCGATGGAAATCATCTTTTTTCTGGTGTGTCAAACAAGTTTAAAGTTAAAATTGATCGAAATCAACAAAGTCGGTTTCATGTTAGACCTATCTTACGATATGTGTTGAAAATAGACTTTCTTCTGGTCCGTCCGGAAATAAGCAAAGTAACAAAGAACCTCGTTTTATCACCGCCGTCCCCGTCCCCAACCTTTCTTCCTCCCCCCTCTTCTCAGTGCCGACCTACTGACCCGACCCAAGTACCCAACGCGTCTCGAAATCTCTCCTGTAGTCTACCGCCCCCGTCCCCTACAGGCTACAGCTGCCGCTGTGCCCGTGCCGTAGCTTAGCCTCACCGCCGACGCCTCAATCCAGCCCTCCGCCTCGCAACCCCTTCGCCTCCCAGGCGCGTCGCCGTTCCTCTTCTTCCCGGCGGCGGCATCGCGTCCCTGCCGTCTCCAACCCGGCCGGCCGCAATCTTGGCCATTTGGGTTTTGAGGTACGAGCTTGTTTTCATCCAGTGATTAGTAAGCCCCACTGACCTTCACAATTTCTTGGCGCACCATCTAGATCCGCCCCTGATAGGTTTCGTCGTGGTAAAAATTGAGCACAGATAGGATTTCATGGGGAGTCGGAAAATGGCGTCACAACCCGGGCGCGGCGGTGGCGATGCCGGCACATCACAGCGCGGGCAGATGCAGAACCTGGCGAGACAAGGATCTCTGTATAGCCTCACCCTCGACGAGGTGCAGAACCATTTGGGAGAACCCTTGCAGAGTATGAACCTCGATGAGCTTCTTAGGACCGTCTTTCCTGATGAAGCGGACCCTGATGGTGCAACGACTAGCAAGTATGAGCCGAGTGCAGGCCTCTTGCGCCAAGGGAGCATCACAATGCCATCTGAGCTCAGCAAGAAGACGGTGGATGAGGTGTGGAAGGGCATCCAGGATGCACCGAAAAAGAATGTCCAGGAAGGAGGTCGGCGGCGGCGGGAGAGGCAGACGACACTCGGGGAGATGACACTCGAGGATTTTTTGGTCAAAGCAGGGGTCGTCGCTGAAGGATATCTCAAGGACTTGAACGATGCAGGTAATGGGGGTTTTGTTGGGAGAGGTGCTACAGCAGCTGGAGCCACCGAATTGACATCTGGGGCACAGTGGTTAGATCCGTATCAGCAGCAGATTGCAGTTTCAGCTATCGAGTCTCATCAGCATATGCAGCAAATTATGCCAGGTGCTTATATGCACAGTCCGTTACAGTTAGTCCCTCAGCCACTGAATGTTGTGACTGCTGCTCCTGCTATTCTGGACTCTGCCTACTCTGATGGCCACAATACTTCACCAATGGTCAGCCCAACTTCTGATTCTCAGACACCTGGGAGGAAGCGTGGTATACCAGGAGATGTCCCAAACAAATTCGTGGAGAGAAGGCAGAAGAGGATGATCAAGAATAGGGAGTCGGCTGCCCGTTCAAGGGCTAGGAAGCAGGTTGTCATATATATTTGGCCTTTTTCTTAAAAAAATCTTATGAGCAATGCTCTTACTACAAATCAACAACCTTATGACATCAACATTATTTGTTTGAATTTGGGTTTCCTTGCTATCTGTGATTTAAAAGGTGTTAAAACATGACGGGTTGCTTAATTTTTCCTTTTATTCTGTAGTTTCAGTATCACTTACATTAGTTTTGCAACAGGCATACACTAATGAACTTGAAAACAAGGTATCTCGTTTAGAAGAGGAGAATGAGAGGTTAAAGAAGCAAAAGGTACTTTTTTTTAAATACAAATTTATTGAAATTCCATATGTTGTCCCAAGTGTTGTTACTTTATTCTTGGCATGTTAACCAATTAGTTTTTTCCCTTCTCTCTATACCTTCTAAATAGGATTCAGATAACCTTATAAGTAGCAGTGAATAAATGTGATTCCTCATACAGCAACCGGAATTTTTAGTTTGTATGGTTAAGCTACTTTAAAGACATATATTTACTAAAAATTACTCTCCCCTACTAGTTTCTGATTATCATACTTCCATCATCCTAAGTATTTGCTCCACTACTAGGGCCCAGCCACTGAGTTGATTAGGGACTAAAATCAAGTCTACCATGTAAGCCTGTTGGATTATGTATTAATATTTATTAGGTTAGTGCCTTCAAATATTTGTTGGAGTAAATGCAAATAGCCAGATAGCAACTGAGGCTTCTAATGCTTATTTGTTCTTGGAAGGAGTCATCTACTTTTCTGGTGGATATTGGGGTTATATTTTTTTGCCTTCAATATTTCCAAGTCCACCTGATATTTTTACACGTACTAACCAAATGAGACTGCACTATACTAAGATGAATTATGTGATAAAAGACTAAAATAG
Organism: Brachypodium distachyon; assembly: GCF_000005505.3. NCBI lineage: Eukaryota > Viridiplantae > Streptophyta > Magnoliopsida > Poales > Poaceae > Brachypodium > Brachypodium distachyon. The sequence continues at coordinate 52,065,017 of NC_016132.3, read as the reverse complement.
ATATGGCTCATTTAACATCATGGGAGAACTGTTTTAACTTTTAAATTCTTTCGGAGATTTTAATCAGCGCTAACATTCTGGACAGTATCCTGCCATACCAGAGCCATCGGATTTGTATATGGGTGCCATCCCCACTCCCCAGTCCCCACTCTCCATCGCTCATTCTGAATCTTAAAGCACAAACCAGATCCGACGGCTGAGCAATCGACTGATCCCTAACTAAAAATCAGGCGTCTTGGGCATGGCAAAACCATATAAGGGCCAAGAAATATTATTAATAATAACAATGGAGTCCTCTCTATTCTATCGTAACTTGTAACTGAAGTACAGTCCTACCATTAGAACTAGAAGGAATAATTTTGGTGTTAATATTTCTACTCCCTCCGATCCATATTAATTGACTCAAATTTGTCCAAATATGGATGTATCTATCCCTAAAAAACGTCTAGATACATGTAATATTTCGACAATTAATATGGATCGGAAGGAGTAACAGTTTTGCTATTAGTCTCTTATTCAACATTAATGTAGCAATATTTATAATCATTATTATTTCAGGTAGGATTAGGAACTAGAAACTGTCTTTGCAGGTTTACAGATGACGAAAATCCTATAATTGCCTACATAACGTTGAATAGAGACTAATAGCAGTTTATTAGCTGTGAATCTTCAAGAAAGCAACCTAAAAGATAATATCGCAGTGCTAACGTAGTATGTGATGCATTGCATACTAGTTGATTCGCACCTTAAACAATGCGGTGTCCCAACGCAAAGGAAGTTTCTCTCCTTGTCTCTACATAAGATTTATATTGCCACCATCATTTTTCTGGTCATTTAATTTGTATGTGATTCAGAAATGTGTCATGTATTGAATCGTTCTACTTCTTCAGATGCATTAGCAATACCATGTATATTGTTCTTATCTTTTTATGCTAGTGTTATTGAGTGATATGCAAGTGGAATTGATCTCAGAGGTGCTTGTTCCTGATGTTTAACACTTGGTACTTCGTAGTTTATACAGCTAATTGTTCATTTACAGAGTTGCTTAATATTTTTCTTTATGATCAGGGGTATATCATCTGAGTTGCTCGATAATGTTGCTAAGCTTTTGTGTTTGGTCCTGCTCCTAACCTAGATTGATAACTCAAATCTAAATCCTTGATTGATCTCAGAAAATAATAATAAATCTAAATCCTTGATTTACCTTGAAGATACCTTTTCTGAGCTCCATCAGATTGAAAGATGAGAGATAGACCTTTAGCAAGGAGATATCGCACGGAAAGCCGGATTAGGTCTTATAATAGAGATTTTTTTTACAGGCCGTAGTTCCTTAATGAGATTACTTTAACACACCCTGAGGCTTAAGAAAAGAATAAAAAAGGCCATATAAGTGAGATCCTAGCCAGAGAAGAGCAACAGGAGCTATATTAAAGGAAGTTATGGGCTTGAATCAGAGATTGGATTGACATCTGGAACAGAGAGGAAAAGAGGAAGCAAACATAGCTAGCTCACGAAAGAAAGCCTTGCAACTACGCGCTATATATTAGATTTGCAACTGCGCTAATAAGGGCACATCCGCTTTCTCTGCATGTTTCTAGAAACATTCCTGTTACATTTCATTTTTCTGGTATTGCACAATTTGAATCCATTGTTCATCTCTTGTGTGGCCAGAAAACACACATGCATGGTAATCCTGCACTGCTAATGCAAGGGTTGTGGCACATATCTGTGAACAAATTTCTTATGCTTATTGCTTGTCTAATCCTGCTATAAGGCAAATGTTACCCATGCAATTTGTAAATTTGCATATTAGTTACCCTGATAAAATTAGTGATGCATCTTGTGGCAGAATCTCAATGCATAACATTGACTTGTTTGCCCTTTTCTGTGATATCTTCAGGAGTTGGACATGTTACTTTGCTCTGTGGCTCTACCGGAACCCAAGTATCAACTGAGGAGAACATGCTCAGCGGCTTTCTGACTGCATCCAGAATAGTTTGTTTTGTAGATTTTAATGTGCTGCCGCTTGTAAGTTTTGCCTCTTCGGTTTAGAATCATTTGCTAGCTTGGGAGTTTTTTTTGCTTATCCTTGCCCAGTGATTCGCTCTATGTAGATTAGCAGGAGCCTAGTATGTGTTATGTCGGCACTTCTATCTATCTTCTGAGGCCCTGCCACTAGCCTATAGTATGTAAATCTGGCGGACGCATTTAAAAGTTCTCAGAGCTTCCTATACATGGTGACTTGACTTGGACTGCTCTTCCATGTAAAAGTGTGCGGTGTGCACCTTACAAGCAAACATACTTTTGACTCAGGTGAACGGTTGATACTGAGCGTTTGGAACTTGGTAGATTTCAAATGAAACAATTCAATTCTTGCAAGAGCTCGTAAAATTTGCCGTGTTCCAAACGCTCTGCTGTCCTTTGCCAATTTCATCAAAATATGTAGGATTGCATTTCTACTTACATTACTGGTTAGTGAAACCTCCTTCTCCTGGATGCTGCTGCATCGCATCCGTGTCCCAAGAAGTTTGTTATCGGATGCCGTTTGGGACTATTAATAGCGGCAGCAGCATTATCTGCTGTGAAACATCTTTGCTGTTTGGGTTTATTTCTCGAATTATTTTGCCCTGGTTGAAGAAGCCTCCATACACCATACCCCAGTCCCATTGCACGGCGACATGACCCGCCGCCGGCGGCGCTAGCCTTGCCGCCGCGACAACCGTTGGAAGACGACGGCCTCCGCCCCCTCCCGCATTCTCCTTGGAGGGGAGCGGGTAAGATGCATGTATCTTGATTCATGTGGGGACTTTGACCCTTTTATGCACGCGGATTAGCATAGCAGGTCAACTGTGGGTTTCCTTGTAGCAATCGCCTTTGAGAAATGATACGACATGCTACCTGGCCTGGGAATTGTGGCCGAGTCCTTCGTTTGCTCTTCCCGCACTGCAGGAACGGTCGGGAATCATGGCAAAAGGAATGATTCAGGCTTGGAACGCAACTACTGTCCAGCGGCCAGGAAAGGTGGGGGGCGCGACCCGGCTGAAGCATCATTGAAGCGTGGAGCCGTGGACAGGTCGTTGCTTTGCTCCCCGGGTGCATTAACATTAGGAAAGCTATGAGGATTTCTCTGCAAAATGTAAAGCAAAGGAAGGATGCAACAAGGAATAGGCGAGCTACAGTTTCGCGTAGCATGGCGTGCCGCGATGTCCACAATGGCAGAGAAGAAGAGCAGTCTTGACAAAAATTTCGGAAGGAAATCGATCTATCTTAGGCGGGATGTGATGGTGAAAAAGGTTCGATCTTCTGTGCCATTGGGATCATTTTTCCTTTTCTCTTCGTTCTGAACATGACTCTATTTTTCATCCTTTTCTTGCCATTGTTTCGTTATCTGTTTCTCTTGCATTTGCAATTCCCTGCCGAGGTACCCATCACCCACGGTTAGTAGATAGCTGCACATCAAATGTCGCAATACACAAAGATCGTGTGCGAATTCATCTCCGAACGAAGAGGAATCCCCCCCAAAAAACCGCGAATTCATTGCGTGGAGCGTGCACCACACCGTTCCAATTACGCAGCCCGCGTACAAACGAAGAAACGAACCCCGAAGGAAGGAACGGAGGGCCCCCAGTTCAAACGTTTTCCAGAGCAAGCAAACACGCTGAATTCCGAATCGTGACAAGATTTTGGAGGATGGAGGCGCTACAATTCCAAGTTTCCGACTCCCGCACGAGTTTTTTTTCTTCCTGTTCTTTCCCACGAGCGGCTTCGCTGCGGGCAAGCCGTAGGTTTAGGTCAGGTCAGGTGTCGCGCTGTCGCGGCAACGTATACAAATTGCGGGCACTCCTCCCATTCTCCACCAAACCATCCGCACCGAAGAGAAAAGAAACCACACCAACCCCCAAAACCCTTTCCCGCATCTCGCCGCCGCCACCAACTCCACCGCCGCGGGGATCGCCATGGCCTCCACGGCCTTCGCCGCCGCCAAGTTCCTCCCGTCAGCCCACCTCGACTCCTCCCCGCGCCTCTCCCAGCTCCGCGCCGCCCCGACCGCCAACCTCTCCTTCTCCCCGCTCCCCACCTCCTCCTCTTCCTCGCTCCTGACGCTCCGATCCCCTTGCCCGTCTGGCCCAGGAGGGAAGCTGCCCCCTCCCCCGCGCTCCTACGGCGGCGGCGGCGGATCTGGCGATGCCGCGGACTCAGGGGGCGACGGCGGCCGTGGTGGCATCCTCGGCATGTTCCTCGCCGGCTGGGCGGCCCGCGTCGCCGCGGATCCCCAGTTCCCCTTCAAGGTGCTCATGGAGGAGCTCGTCGGCGTCACCGCCTGCGTGCTCGGCGACATGTCCTCCCGCCCCAACTTCGGCCTCAACGAGCTCGACTTCGTCTTCTCCACCCTCGTCGTCGGATCCATCCTCAACTTCGTCCTCATGTACCTCCTCGCCCCCACCGCGGGGGTCTCCGCCGCCGTCTCCGCCCTCCCCAGCCACATGTTCGAGGCGGGACCCTACTCCGTTGGCTCTCGCGTCGCCACCCTCGTCTCCAAGGGCGCCACTTTCGCGGCCGTCGGCTTCGGGGCTGGGCTCCTCGGCACCGCGATCTCCAACGGGCTCATCTCCCTCAGGAAGCGCATGGACCCGGCGTTCGAGACTCCCAACAAGCCGCCACCCACCATGCTCAACGCCGCCACCTGGGCGCTCCACATGGGCATCAGCAGCAACCTGCGGTACCAGACCCTCAATGGGTTCGAATACCTTCTTGGCAAGGCCGCCCCGGCTCCGGTGTTCAAGGTCTCCGTTATTGCCCTACGGTGCATGAACAACGTGCTTGGTGGGATGTCCTTTGTGATGCTCGCGAGGCTGACTGGCGCGCAGAAGTCGGATAAGCCGGCGACCTCCGTTTCGGAAGCAAAGGAGAGATTGATAGCTGAGGGAGATGCCATTGCTGCGAATGTTGGCGCTGAGGGAAGGGATGTAGAGGGGAAGTAATTGGATATACATGCGAGGGTAAGTAAGTGGATGCATCCTTGCTTGCTTGCGCCGTGCATCGCCCAAGCCTCATTTGCTGCTTCTTGACATGAGGCAAGAAACTTGTAGATGATGAGTCGGTCGGTCGGTTGGTAATAATGAGTGAGGCTTGAAACATTTTTTGTTCAGTTGGTCCGTGGTGTTCATGGTGATACGCGATGACATGCTTAGTTGATCCTAGAATAAAGCTTTTTACCTTGGCTGCTTGCTTGCTCATTTGATCATTGGCTTAACTGTGAGCTTATACTTCGCAATAACACCAGTTGCTTGATTTGCATGCTTGTTCTGATACCAATCTGCACTATACCCCAAATCTGTGCACTGGAGTTGTAAGGATGAAGCTCTGAATGACATATCTGACAGTCAACCAGACTAATTCGCGCGATGAGACCACATGGTCAAGCCAACAACAACAACGGGTCAAGGCAACTGGGATGTATTGATTTGTATTTCAGTTTTCTTTTGACCAATTTGCAATTCACATAGCATAGCATGTAGCAGTGTTGTGGACGGCCTGTTGATTATTGTGATAAATACCCGTAACAAGCGAGTAGTATTACGATTTCGATCCTTAAATTAGATCAAGCGCTGATGCTGTTTAGTCCAAGTGTGTGGCTGTCTCTGTCGAATATATTTCTTGGTTAATACTATCCGGCCCGGGTCGAGTTGATTTTTCCTGTTAACTCTAGTCCATTGACGTATAGCATTTCAATGCTTCATTTTAGTTTGGTGGGGGATATATCAGTTGGCTGCGAGGCGTTCCGGAATCCGGATCCGATGCCTTGCGGCCTTGGTTGGTGCGACTTCAGGTATTCCAGCAATTGCCATTCCAACACCTCACTCAGCGACAGGTTTGCATTCGTCTCGTTGAGCCAGCAATAGCTTGTGAAAGGTAACGTAAAAGCCCACTAGCCCAGCATCTACGTTCAAGTGCAACCTTGGTTTGGAGCTGGGCGCGCAGCCGCAGCAAGCCAGAGCATGTGGTCAAAGTAAAACTTGCCACAACTCGTGTTCGCTAGTACTAGTAGCGGAAGCAAACACGCAGAGGCAAGCTTTAGTGCCCGATTATTAGGCAGAGAGCGACCCTGCCCCTCGTGGAATCTGATCGCGAGAGGACGACACGTCTCTGCCAACACGTAGCAGAAGAAGGCCTCGACGTGGAATCGTAGGGCGACAAATGACTCGGAGGCGACACGAACGCTAGACGTCAGTTCTGCTGCCCTCTCCTGCTTGCTTGTCTCGCTCGGTGCGCGCCGCTTCAGCAGCAGCCTGGCCAAATACAAATGCGCAGCGCAGCAGGGAAATACAAATACTACCAGAAACCCCGTATCTCGACGGACGCGAAGCCGGACGGCGAGGCAAATGATTAGCCTGGTCATCAAAAAGGCTGCTCAGTCCAAACGGCGCTTTGATTTGGCCACAGATAGTCTGTCGTGTACTCCCTCTCATGATCTCCGTCTTCTTCACCGGATTTCATGCCAGTTTTCTGTCACTCGAACATGTGCAGATTTCACCACATGTTCGCGTAGGCACGCATCAGGCTTGTTTCTCTTCGGGTACAGTTCACACACGGCTTAAACTGATTGACGATTTTGTTCTTTTGGATCCACTGCCACGTGAAGGAACTTTGCAGTTTGATCATATATAGAGAAGTGTAGTAGTACTAACTATAGAGGGGTAGTGGTCGCTAGGTAGCAGCGTGGTCAACGGTTTGGCATGAGCCGATGCGAGCTTTTGCAACTGCAGGAGTCATGACCCTTTTTTTGGGCGTTTGCAGGGGAAGTCGGAGTCGCCGGCTTAAGAGGAGTGTTTTGTGTGATGAACGATGACTTCTGCGAACTATCTCAACGACAACTTTTTTTCAGTAGCATGTGGAGTGAGTGTAGGTGGTCAGATCGGCCATTGTTGTTTCGGTTTTCGTCCGGTTTTCCGTTTAATTAGCAGGTCAATTCCCTTCTTCTTAATTAATAGATTGAGTCGAAAAAAAATACTATAAAGGAGTAGTTAGTGATAAAGCTTCCACGTAAACAAAAGCAGAACAATGAAGCGTCAGTGCCAATGCTATTCTTTGGCTCCATGTGCTGTCCACAGATGCGAAGGCACGCATTCAGAGCTCACAAACAGAGTCATGCGAGCAGGTACATGCATGGCAATGGCATGGACCATAACATAACTCGCACCTCACATGCTATCATATAAGAAAACAATAAAAAAAACAATCAATGCCCCGGAACTCCTGCGTCCACATCGCCACCCGATCTCGCACTGCTCATTGCACTCACGTTATATGGTGGCTTTGGGCCTGATTGGTTTCCTGTCAAATCATACCAAGCCAATTTTTGGTGTTTGTTTGGATGGCGACCAGATATTTAGCTAGTAAATGTTTTATAGTCAATTTTAATTCAATTTTTTTGTCAAACTCGACCAACTCATGGCTAGCAAAACCATAACCAATTGTTTGGCTAACCAAACTTTTGATAGGGCAATTTTGAACTCAAACCAAACAGCCCTTTTATATATGTCGATGGACCGGAGTACCCAGTCCTCAGTTCCCACCACCATAATCTGTCGCTAAACGCAGCCATGAGAGGTATCAGCATCTGTGCTTGCTCGCTCTCTGCTTTGCTCCTACTGCATTGCTATGATCTAAGCTTGCACGCAACAGAACTGCCTCCTGACTGTAGGACTTCAGGTGTGAGGTTTCAGTCAAGGAAGCTCCTGCAGAATGTGCTCACAAGGCCAGAGCATGCACTAGTGTTGCGTCCAGCGGCAGCAGCGGGAGGGAACTACGAGAAGTCTGACGCCGGGGTGGGGGGAAGCCTGAAGAAGCAGGCGCCGGGCTGCAAGTCCAATCCGATACAAAATTAGTAAGCAAACGCTGATTTATGAGTAGAAAATTAGACACTTTTCTGTTTTGGCAACCTGGAATTTTGGGTTCATATATCGTCACAATACCCAATTTTGTTTTGCACTTTGTACTAATAGAGATAGAGAGTATAAAGCTAGATACAAAAAGATATATATTCGTAGTTTATTTTTCCTTTTCTCCCACTTGTTTGTATTTTTGCTCTTCTGCCACATTAGCCTTCGAGGCTATCACAACTTTAGCAATCTATGAAGCCCACTGAGCGAGATTGGGTTGGAAATGCAAATCGAGTTCTCTAGCCTTCTGATATAGAATCCTAGACACAAATGATAGGCTATACAGATAAAAAATCATTTGTTCCCCATTTCTTTGCTGCTTGAGAGATAGCAATAGCTCTAGACTGCACAGAGGAAGAAAAATTCGTACTGATGAGTGATGAGTGGAAGAATGGAATATCTCGCGACCACTTGCCACAGCTTTTGTACAATGCAGGATCCAATGATGAGGAACGGATATTAAAGCGGAGGGGTCAGAAACCTGGCACCCATTGCCTAACAAAATAGTTTTGCTTTCTTGTAGCAAATGAACGTGTGACAAGTTGCCGTTGCGCATGCTTTTGACAGTTTGTAATTAAGCGCCCGAAGAAGTAAGCATTTTCTGACATCATACATGGGTTAGATACTTAGATAAGCCTCCTATCCTATAAAGAGCCTAATAATTTGTTACTGCATGATCAATATGTTTTACATATAAATAAGCACGACTTGTACAAAGTAAGTATATTTCAATCATTAGGTAAATGTTCACTCGAGTGATAAAATATACTCCTTCCATCCCATATTTAATGACTTTTCAATATTAAATGACTTTATATTACATGTATAAAAAGTCACTTAATATGAGACGAAGAGAGTACATCCTAACTTCTCATTAACAGAAGAAACCGACAAAGTACAAACAACCATATCTATATAGCACTCCCTTCCTCCTAAATTGTTGACGAACTAAAATAATAACAATAATTTAGGATCGGAGGTAGTAACCACAGTAAAATATACAAAGGCCACGCACAGAACCGCCGCTCGAGCTTTTAGTTTGCTGTGCCGGAGGTCGTGGCTTGAATGCGGATTGCGGAGGATGGGCTTGATCAGAAGAGTTCTAGCGTAGCAGTAGCGGGCGTAATGCAGGTTACTGTTATTGGGGGTACTGTTGCCAGAATATAGTAGTACAGTACTTGCCTTGTCAAATAAATACAAGGCACTGTGCCACTCTTTCTGATTCGTGCAGAACCTCAGAACTCAGCCAGCTCCATGCAGCAGGTGTAAACCGAATAACCGATGGCAACTCGTTCCCCTTGACGAACGATGCAAAAGCTTTGGTCAGTGCAAGCTTAGGCCCCGTTTGGAACACAGGTTAGGAAAAATACAGAAACATAAAAAATACAGGATTTGACATGGCATACATCTTGAATTCTAAAAAAAAGAAAACATGGGATTGAAGAAAAAAACCATTTGGAACACAGGAACACAAAAAGGGTGTCAGTTGAGTAAACAAAAAACGCATCAAATTTATGGGACACAAATATTGGCCTCATAGACGAGGCCTCACTAGCTAGTCAGCCCGTGACTTGTGTGTTATACACAAAACTTGTTTTATTGGTCTTCATCCTCTAGAAAAGTTGAACCAGATTCGCATCGATGTTTTTGGCCGGCCACCTGATTATCTCGTTCCGGCATAAGATTTTTTTTTGACGAAACAGCCGCAGCGAGCTATTTGTTGCCAATAAAAAGATTGAAAGAATCAACTCGAGAAAGTACATAGTGAAACACCGAAAAAAGACACGAGAGAGGGGGAGAGTACAAGTCGAAGAAAGGAAAACTCAAGGGACATCATTGTCCCCCAATGTCAGTTCACCAATCCAAGCACCTGCACGCCTCCACAAAGCGGTCTCATCCTTGATCAAGACAAGCACAACAGCAGGAGAGTTGAGCTTGTGCTGGAAAACACGCCGGTTTCTCTCCTTCCACGTCTCTCATAAGGTGAGCAAGAAGATGGATGCAAACGTCTTGGTAGGAAGCTTGCCAAGGGGCTTGGCCAAAGCAATGTGATCAGCCCACCACGATCGGATAGAGGAGGTATCAGCCCAAGTGCTCGGATGGAAGAACTGGATTCCAGTCCAGCTGGCAATTAAGCCCCAGATGGACTTTGCGAAGCTACAATCAGCAAGGATATGGACCGCCGTCTCCTCAATGGTGTGACAAAACGGGCACCACTTGTCGTTGGTGATGTTCTTACGAGTGAGGATATCCGCGGTAGGAATTCTTCCATGGGCCGCCAACCACCCGAAAAACCTGCATTTTTCCGGCGCCCACACTTTCCAAAACAAGCGATCGAAAGGAGCTCTGACAAGGCCCTGAAATTGTGCAAGATAGGCACTCTGAGCGGAGTAGCAGCCGTTGGCCGTGAGATTCCAGGTGATACTGTCATCACCCATAGAGAGAGCAGGAGCCAAATCGATGAGAGTGAAAAGACGAACGAACTGGCAGATGTTAGAAGGCTTCACGCCGTGAGCAATGTCCAAGATCCACTTGTGCTGGCATCGCGCATTGCGGACACAATGATTTTTTGCGGCGTGCAATCAAGAACAGGTCTGGGACGATGTCCTTGGGACGCTGATTATCAAGCCAGGCATCATTCCAGAAATTTGTGAAACGACCGTCTCGCACGGTGATGGAGGTTGCAGCAGCAAAAAGACACATGTCCTCATCACTAAGAGGAGAAGCCACGATAGCCCAAGGTTTGTCAGGCTTAGTCTAGCGCAACCACTCCCATCGTAGGCGAAGGGCACGGCCGAACTTGTCAATGTCAAGAATGCTGAGACCACCAAAACATTTAGGAGAGCAGACCGTAGGCCACCGAACAAGGCAGCTGCTGCCACCACAGCTAAGCTCGCCCCGCCATAGCCAACCTCTGAGATACTTCTCAATTCGCTCGCGCAGCCAAGCAGGGAATTCAAACACAGTGAGGTGAAAGGTAGAGAGCGCGGAGAGCACCGACTTGAGAATGACAATTCTGCCGCCTTTGCTAAGCAGCTTGGACTGTAGCCAGCAAGCCTGTGCTCAATTTTCTCTAATAAAGGCTGGAACATGAGCTTTCTAGGCTTAGTCAGAGAGAGGGGCAATCCCAGATATCGAGTAGGAAAATTGGCCAGCGACGCCTGGAAGCAGTTGGTAATGGCAGCGACATCAAGCCCAGTGCAGCGTATTGGGAAGATTGAGCTCTTGTCGGGGTTGATACGGAGGCCTAAGATGTTGCCGAAAGCATGGGAGTTCTGGATTTGTGGAATCGCCGGGGTAAATTCTGGACGAACATGAAGCTGTCTTGTAAACATCTGGATTTTATGAAGGCACTCTGACAAGCGGATATGAGTTCATCCATTTTTGGCGCAAGCCGGATAGACAGAATTTTGGCGACAATCTTCGCAATGCTGTGGATTAAACTTATAGGCCGAAAGTCACTGATTGAGTTAGCTGTATCGGTTTTAGGAAGAAGGATGATTGAGGCCGTGTTGAGGCAGTCAAAGCTCGAAGCACCAGCTCGGAAGAAGCTCTGAACGGCCGAGAAAACATTGGCACTGATGATCTCCCAGCAGTGTTTAAAGAAGTGACCAGAGAATCCATCCGGGCCGGCGCCTTGTCCGCAGGCAAGGCCTGAACAGCGGCCTGCACCTCTTGCATCGAGATAGGAAGGTCCAGCGAAGTGAGGTCCAAACGCTGGAGATTAAGTGACTAGAAGGAGTACCAAGAGCAGGCACAAAATGATCACGAAGCGCAGCCGCTTTATCCTCCTGGGAAGTGCAAATTCCGTGCCTGGTGTTGAGAAATCTGATGAAATTTTTACGGCGCCTGGAGCTGGCTTTGATGTGAAAGAAACGGGTGTTGGCATCGCCGGCCTTAAGCCAACACACACGGGAGCGCTGACGCCAGCGGATGCGATCGATGGCAGCCAAGCCAAGGACACGGAGCTTGACCTCTTTGCGTAGGGCAGTCTCGTCAGGGGTGAGCGGCCGATGATCCATGGCCAGATCAAAATTAGCAATGATGTTTAAGGAAAGTTCCATCTGCAGAGCAACATCACCGAGATTGCGGGCACACCAGGACCGGAGATCACGGGCAAGACGCCGCAGCCTGACATTGAGAAAAAATGATCTGAGAGCAGATGTTCTATTTTCTGTGAAATCGTAGGGTAGAAACAGTGTTTCGTAGGAATGTGATTTTCCTATCCTTTGTTCCAAACAGTCCATAGGAATCCATTCCTATGGAAACTAGTTCCCGTGAAAATCCTACGAGAAACCTGCATTCCAAACGGCCCCTTAGCGGCCCCTACGGACCACCCTCATCTGCACTGCACGCGGAAGAGATCCATTGTCAGATAGAGTATATGATACGTATACACACCAAGGAATCAAAAGGATCGATTAAACTCACGGACGGATGGGCGGACCTTTGTGTATGATCGACTTTCTGTAGCATCTTCCAGAGTCGAGGAGAGCAGAAGCGGCATCGAAACAATCTTGTCCCAAATCTGCCTACAGGTTCGACCAAGCCAGAGGTTAACATGTAATAGGGTTTCAGGTTAATTAGCATGTAGGCACGCCTCTTCCATCTAAGTGTTGGTTTCAGGTTAACTAGCATCGTGCAAATTGCAGCAGGATGGTGAATATAATACTATTGAGTATAGCTGAAAAAAAAATGCAAAGCTTGAGGGCATAGATAGCTTGATTTCGTATACTGATTAATTAGCTCTGACGAGGACGTAGGAGAGAGCCGCCCCTCTGAAGGTTGGAGATGTGTACCCTGCCGTAGATCCTCTTCGAAGGGCGGCGCCTCGTCGTCATCATCATCCTCTTGCGGCGCGATCGGCAAACAGCGCCCGCCATCGTCCGAAGTCCGAACGCAGAACCCCTTTTCCCTCAAAAAAAAAAAACGCAGAACCCCCGCCTGAACGACCATCGATCACAAAATGCGGCTTTCTCTGGAACGAGAAAAGGATCACGGAGGCAGATGTTCTCTGGCTGTAGTTGTACTCATCGTGCCTGATGCTTACAACTACATTGGGCCAGAAATTTTATTTTTTGAGAGGATATTGGGCCAGATATGTCCGAGTATGAATCACCTCGGTGTTAGTATATTGGGTCTACGCAACAACAAAAAAAGAATCGACCGCGCTACTAGCTTTTGCGCGCCGTCTACACTCCGCACTTCTTTTCTTTCGTTCTTTTTTCTGCGTTTTTTTTGGGGTGTGTTCGGTTTTTTTTGTAGTACTGAAACTTTGACTGGGTCAAAGCCTTCAATAAAAAAATCACGCCAAACTCTGACTGATATAAGTATCATTAGCAAATGCTTATGGACAGACGCTAGAGTAGTGGACGCCTCAGTTCTATCTTCCTGGGCTCGCGGCCTTCTCAAGGTGTGCTAGACTGCACTTCATAGATACTCCTACAAAGAGGATGGCAGCAGAAATCATCTATAGATGTAGCTTTTATCTTAAACGCTTTTATCTTAAACCACAAAATTCAGGACTGCATTTGCTCCAGCAGAAATTTATACAGCTTAATGACTCATGATATCCACTCACAAGAAAGATATCTGTGAACAGCTCTTAAGGAACAGGTCTAGAACCCATTCATCTCCAGAAGATAGGTACGCCTCTTCATCAGCGCCTTCGCTGCAAATTTGAATGGTCCATCAAATGCATCTGAGACAAAAGCTTCAGTTTCCTTCCGACTGCTGTGGCCGCCACTAGTTCCATCGGCTGAGGGCTTGATAACAACCAAGGTTGCACCTTGCATTGCCAAGCCATCAGGCAGCTCGAGGTATGCCGCATACTTCAGCTTCATGCTGCACGCTGGGACCTGCGTCCGGTTGGAACATGCTGAGGCTGGCAACTGGTTCTCCCTGAACTCCTTGAGCTGTTCCATCCCCATGGAGATTGTCCCTTGCCCGTCGGCGTCTGTCAAAACTAAGCTTCTCAATGTTGGATGGTCCTTGATGATTGACTGGAGAAGATAATGCCTCGTCGATGCAGCAATCAGAGTGCTGATAGTCCACACAACACGGAGTTTCAGCCCTCCGTTGGTATAGAAAGATTCTGGCATGCTTCCACTGTCCTCCGTTGATGGATCATGCCCAACGGCGACAGTCTTGCGATCAACCAGCGTACCGCCAAGAATCACACAGTTCTGAAGCGTGCTGCCATACATAGCCCGCCACTTGAGAAAAACCCCTGCCTCAGTCCCAACATCCCCTGAGGGGAGCTCCACCCGAAGATTCCGGACATGAGAGAAGTTCTTTAGCACCTGCACAGGTGAATGTTGCGCGAGCTGTGGGAACACAGGCCTGCCTGTGCCACTTGGGTTGCGCATACTGTGAAATGGCTTGACGATTGTAAATAGCATCAGCTTAATGAAATGAGAGAAGATGTGCCGGGCCTTCGGAGAAGAGAGGTTGAAAGCATCATCAGCATCACCATCCGCAGTCACGACACGGTCGATCTTGACATACACATCATGGACAAGTGGAACCAGTTCGTTGAACCGCTTCGACACTGCAGAGCAGCGACCGAGGGAGCGTACATCCTCCAGTTTGTTCAGGATCAGCAGGACAAGTGCGTCCGGCAAGCAGTCGATTTGGTCCAACTGCAAAGCCGGGTCTGCGTGGATTCGAGCCCTGGGATGCATTGTCCCACTCAAAATTGCGAGTAGTATAAACTAGCAATCTTTCGTAGTGGAATAGCTACTTCGAATGACTCCAGCCGTCACAACAACTTGTCAGATTGGAGCAATTTTCTGAAACAAAACAACAGCATATCAGTAAGAACACAAAAATTGACAGGGTGAAAGGGGCTGAACTGAACGCAGCACTAGCATTCATCACACGAACGTGATGGGAAAACGACCTGAGCTGAGCAACGTACTACTAATACACATCAAATGCTAGAAAATTTAACCTTGCAGTGCAATGAAGTCCCTCTAAACAAAGTGGCGAGATAGCACAAAGTCATCAATAGATTACAGAAATACTCTAGACTGCAGCAGATAAATCAAACCTGTACTAGTAGTATAACCCAAGAATGCTTTAGCTGAAGGTGAACTCGAGGGCGGCTAGATATAGATAGCTTGGCGGTCAAAATGACGCCCGGAGATGAAAAACTGGCCGGTCTCTTCAATCCCTCGCCGGAATCCAGCCGGATCCCAACCGCAGCGAGCCAGAAACAACGGTTCCGAGCTAGATTTCTCCCGAACTCGAGCGCGAATTAACAGCTCCAGCACCCCCACACCTGAAGCAGCTAGCCCGGGAGCTTCGATTTGGGGGGAAAGACGCGGGCAGTGGATTCGCGCGAGGAGTGCGAGTGAGCTCAGTGAGGGTTGAGCTTGAGGGTCAGGATGGCAGGGGAATTTTTGCTCCGGGAACGGTTTTCTTTGCTTCGAGGGGAAGTGTGCCGCTCGCCGCACGCGCACGGCGCCGCTTTAAGTATTGTCTTGGGACGAGGTAGTAACGCCGTAACGGACGGACGCCCCGCGACGTTCCTCTCTAACGGCGTTTACGAGGATAGACTCGAGTCGACCGGGTCCGTCGCACACACGCGTGTTGAGCCTGGTCGCCGAGACGATTTCCATTTGCGGCCGTGTGTGTCCAGATGCTAATAAAAAAACTGTCAGTGTGCTAGTAGAACATTATTCTTTGTACTTCCAAGATGTAATAATCGAGAGCGCCTCACTGCTACCAGCTCAACGATCAATCTTTTTTTGAGGCAATCAACGATCAATCTTTGTTAGCGGTTATGAGACAGACGGATAGATATCGTCGACAAGATCAGCTTAACTCCTATAACACTCTTGTCAAAATCATCATCATGAAATAAATAAGTCGTGTTCCTGTCGCAGCGGATGAGACCTGGCCAAGCGGACAAGCGGTCACATGCCAATGACGCGATAACTAGGCGTCAAATGGACAGGAACGATCCCAACGGCAAAACCCGAGTCTAAGCTAACGAGAGCAATTTTCTTCGTTGGGAAGCAAACGTTCTTAAAGTGGAGCATCACGCCACGTACCATTCTTTTCGGTTTTGTGACGACGTGCACATCTCCAAGCATAGCACGTGTGCCACTGAATCGATCGAAGGCCACAGCGGTAATGTGGGACAGTGGCTCTCAAGCTCGTCCGCACACGTGCCTAAACCTGAAAAGGAGAATGGATCGGGCTTATTTTACGGCCGCTGGGCCGGCCCGACGAGCCGAGGTGACGTGAACCACGAGAGCACGACGGCGCCGCGGGGTTTCGTCGTTTCCGAGCCTCGGAGACGGCGGCGGAGGAGCGTGAGCGGAGCCTCGCTTTCGTTCCCCGCCCCGGGGACCAGGTTTCCCATGATTCACCCATCCACTCGCTGGCTCTCGACTGTAGCGAGCGCGTTGATCCATGAGCCTAGAGGTATTCTTTATGTCAGCCAAATTTTGTAACGGGAGAAATTTGTTGGGCCGAGAGTAGTCGGCACGTAACTTGTGATTAAACAATGCCGTTTCATGATTCATTATACGATGTGATTCCATCCTTGATCCGTGTATACGTGAGAGCATATCGACCAATATGCTAGCCTGATCTGATCTGACAGTATCACTCACTTCAAGCTGGCTTAGCAATAACTTAAAATTCTTTCACGTAAGGAAATCGAAATCGGCCCAAAACGCGCCGGGAATGATCGAGAACGACCTCGACCAGCACGACGCTGCATCGGAGGCGGCCCCGCCGGCCTAACCAAAAAAGCCCCATGGCTAGCATGATTGGCTTATCAGTTGGCGCCCTCTCTCTCGATCCCTCTTCACTCATCTGGGTCCGTTTTGAGCCATCATCTTCTTGGAATCTTTAGGAGGCCGGCGTTTGCAGCGAACTAATCAAGGCTCCTCGTTCGTCCCGTGCACGCCACACGCATGCGGCAGCTGGAGATGCGCTTATCCAGACGTATCCGCTATTTTGTCTACAATGATGCATGTATGCGCCTAATTAATCCACTCACTCATTTCATTAGTTCAATCAGTGCTTTGCAGAATTATTGTTATTGGCGGGTCCAGTCCAGAAAAAAAGAGAACAGGATAGAGCAGAGAATTATTGGAAACACGTACTGGTATATGGCTGTCAGGGCTCGGGAATACTGTCAGCAAGAACAAAGCACCGCGCATGTATAATCACCGTGTTTGCCGAGCAGGATCGGGCAAGTGCGCGCGATCTGTCGCCGTTGAAGCACGGCACGGGCAAGGCTCACTCGCTGCCCATCTTGACCGAGTCTTCGCATCTCACCGGGCCTAGCATTTTTTTTTTAGGGAAGGCCTGATGGCTGGCTTTATTAAAACTCAAATAAGAGTAACATTGTCGACGAGGAGAGGAATAAGAAAATTAGGAGGATTGTCCAACCAAACATTTGGTGGATCATCCCTAGCTATCCTAGCTAGCTCATGCGCAACTTGGTTTGCCTCTCCTGGACAATGCTCTGTGATCACCTTTCCGAACTCTTTCAAAGCTTCAACGCAATCAATATATATCGCTGCAGCTGGAGAGGGCCAGCTATCGCTATTCATCTCCTGAACTACCTCCAAGCTGTCCGAGCTGATCAGTAGATTGGAACAACCAAGGCTTTTAGCAAACTGAATCCCATTCCAGAGAGCCATTGCTTCAGCCATCGTGGCATCATAGACAATGGGAATACAGCTATTCGACGCACGCACAAACAGGCCTGAAGCGTCCCTGATAACAGCACCCGTAGCACCTTCTTCCTTGTCCTCGATGAAAGAAGCATCAACATTGAGCTTTTGCATACCTTCTGGAGGCTTTTGCCAACCAAGGCGTTGTATACCACTTTGTTTCGAATAGGAACGAACATAGTTCATCACCAAAGCTTGGATCGAAAAAGCAGTTGTATCAGGTGGCGGAATCGGCTCTCCGTGCATCAATTGCCGCCTTTCCCACCAGATGTACCAGCAAGCAACAGCACAGAGCTCTCCAAAGGTCACCGGTGTCATATATATTTTCGAAGCATGATCACCAGCAAGGAGATCTTCTAGAACGGCCGAACCCGCACGATCTAATGCCAGACTTTGAGCAATGAGCTCGCCAGCTCCCAATGCACTCCAAACGGCCTTTGCTCTGGAACAAGTGAAAAGAACATGGCGGAGATCCTCCACTTGCGCAGGACAAGTAACACACTGTGCACTCACCGGCACATGTCGATTAGCAAGAGTTGCAAAGCAAGGGATAGTATTATGCAAACTTTTCCATCCGAAGATCCTCACCTTTGCAGGGACTTTTAAATTCCATAGCTTCTTCCAAACTGGGTGTACTTGGGTTCCTGCCATCCCATTAGTGCGTCTCAATTTCTCACCATGTTGATTATCCCATTCCACATGGTATGCTGATCGCACCGAAAAAACTCCTGATTTATTATAGTGTCAAGCCACAAAATCTTCGACACTCGCTCTAGCAATAGGAATTTGCTTGATTCGTTGTGCATCAATAGGCCAGAAGATAGCATCAATCAAATCTGCATCCCAATCACCAGTAGACGGGTCAATGAGCTCGCTGACTTTGGTCAAAATAGAATTCCCTCTCCTTGTAATTATCTTCCGAGAAGGTCTGCTGCCTGCTAGGAATCCCAGGCCTAGCATTAACTAGCGAAGGGTGATATACTGATATGATGTGGTGTGATTTGAGGTGAGACGTCTACTTTCTCTACGAATCGATCTCTTGTCATGAACTCGTATACAACGACGGCTTTGTCTTTTTACTCGCTTTGAATTGATGAATGATCGAACGTGGTATATGCAGACGTTAACGTGGTGGGTACGTAAGTGGGCGAACACCCACCCTAATAGTAGCCTACAAAAGTGTTTTTGAATCGTGAATTGTCACAGATCCCGTTTTTTAAGCAGATGTCTGGCCGGAAACAAAAGGCAAGGCCGGGAGGTGGATTTGTTCGGAGGAGTGCGTGGGGAGCTGACTCGTCAAAATGCTCGTTTTTCAGGCGGGCAGTTAGGTTAAGTCGCACCATCCAGCCTCGAAATAGACCAGAAAGAAAAACATTGGAGAGAAGACACCCAACTTAAAGTGCTCTCATCACGCTGATCACTGTACGTTGGACGACATGGAGAAAAAAGGCTACCGAAATAAGTTTGTAGTCACTCTGCGGTGATCAGTTGGTTCGGAACTCCAAAATTAAGCAGGAGTTTCGTTGTGGACGATCGACAGTTTACTTGGACGCGATGTAGTACCAACCCCTTAAGTCTTGACTCTTTGTACAATTGCTTTGTTCCTTCGTGGTAGAGGTAGACGCGCTAGTACAAAATGGCCATATGCGACCCTCACCAGTGTCGGGCTGACTAGACATCTATCAGTGGCGGATACAGAGCACACGCCACTGATGGACCGACTTTGGGCCATGCTTGGTTCCTCGGGACATCCATCTGTGGCGGTCGAATCTGAAACCGCCATTGATATGCCTCTATGAGTGGCTTGGGTATTAGCGGCGTGTATCACATGGAACATGCCACTGATAGTGCGATCATCAGTGGCATGTCCTAGATTCGCCGCCGCCCCGAAACCCGTCAAGCCCGCCCGCCTCCGTCGACCATGCCGCCGTCGGATCTGGTTTCCCAAGACCCCGCCGCCGCTGGATCTGGTTTTCTCGGACCCCGCCGCCGCCGGATCTGGTTTCCTCGGACCCCGCTGCCGCCGGATCCACCCCCCGTCGAGCCCTTCACCGCCGGACCTGCCTCTCCCTCTCTCGGTGCGTCTCTCCCTCTCCCCTCTCTAGGATCTCTCTCTCCCTCTAACTCTCCTGAATCTCTCTCTCTCGCTGTCTACAGAGGAGGTCGCCATCGGTGTCCCTCGTGCGCGCAGAGACCGGATCGGCGGGCAGCGGCGGGGCGGCTAGCTACTCGCGGCGCCGGCGAGCTTCCTGGGCCTCCACATCGCCGGATCCGGCCTTTACCCGACGTGACACGGGCGGATCCGGGCTCTCCCTCGGATGTAGTTCGTCGGCTGGTGCAAGGAGGACGATTGGAGATGGTGGTCCACAGCGGCGTTCAACGAGACGCGGACTCCCTCGGCATCTGGTACGTGTCTGCTTATGTTGTTCTCCGTCCACACCAGCGATTTGGAGCTCTACCATGCCGTCTACAAGATTGCAAGGCTGCTTGGCTATCACATTTTCTATTGAATTTACATATGTGAATGTGTAATTTTGGTAGAATGTAAATATTTGAGAATAGATCCAAAATTTGCATGGACCGTGCATTGTATGAAAGAAGAAAAAAGAGTAAATGTTGATTATTTTTTGCATGTGTATATAAATTAATATGTAATTATATTATTTTTAATCCCTAAATGACCATCAGTGTCGGGTGAGAGTGTCGGGTGAGACATGACGCCATTGTTGGCATATGAGTATCAATATTGGGTATAGAATACCCAACACTGATGAGTGACGTGTTTTGTGTCTGTCTTTGATAGCCTTATTATCAGTGGCCAGAAGTCAGTGCGTGCCACTAATAGCGTTTTTTAAACGACACTGATGGCCTGTTTTGTACTAGTGACGTACCAACGTCTGAATGGGCGAACTCTACGCAACGGGGGCCATCACGTATGCTAAGGTTTTTGTGTGTGTGTATTATCATCGAACGATCGATCCAGCCTCGCACGATGTGCTGCACGCTCCATATACGGGAGATGTAGGCGGATCGGCACGTTTCTCCGAGTGCGGGATCACGAGCCGCTGGCTATTTTTTTTTTTTTGAGACTCGATCGTTTGGTACGGCACGGGCATCTCTTTCACTGGGCCACTATCATGCAGTATTTTGAATGGGTGTTCGGCCCGTATTCAATCGCTGGCCCAATTCTACTGCTGTGGGTCCAAGTGTATACTGCTAAGTGGGTGCAAAAAAAAAAGGTGGCCCAATCCAGATGCCAAATTGCCCAGGTACTAACAGCTACATGGACCATTATCAAACCATCGGAATTTACTATTCCCTCCTTCGCTCAATTTTTTTTTTTTACTACTGAGTACGACCTCCGTTCAACAACAAGAGACATATTAGTTTTTTTTTGACCACTGACCACAAATTACTTTATTAATATATAATTATATGACATAGATTCATATAATTATATTCCTACTCAAGGGTATTTACTTATGATTATGATTTTGATCACATTAGTCACATATCATGAAGTAATTTATGGTCAAAAGTTTGGTCAACCGAACCCTAATATGCTCCTTATTGTTGGACGGAGGGATTACTACTTTTGTTGCCTTAAACCGGCGAAGATACCATGCTTAGCTGTTGCTCTTCCGGTTAAGTGCTCATCACAACATTTTCTAGAGTTCTCCACATAATGATACACCGTGCAAACTGTGTGTTTTGAACCCTCTTTTTTTTTTTAAGTTTCAGTGTACAATGATTTCAAGCTCCAAACCCCTTGAAAAATAATTTTCAAAATTCCATTACAGATTACATGGTACAAAATTTGAATAATTCAGACCAGATCACGTCCCTTCTTTTCAGGCAAAAATGTTAATTTTTGTGTCTTAACCAATATTCTGGCAGAACACCCAACTGGCTAAGTTTTTTTTCAGGATCTCAAACTGATAATAATTAAATGAGGGTCATACATTTTCAGCTTTGTACAGAGGTCCTCTCACGTAAACCAAGTTGTGGCCTGTATCCTAACCACCATCCCAATTCCTATAACATTTCCAGGTTCATATTTTCAATACGAGTTATCATATTTGTCGAGCAAGAAGTTTTCCTTCATGGACTTTGGACGAAGGAAAAGGCTTGAAAAGTACTGTAGTTTAAGTTCATGGAGACGCACCAAATATCTTCAGAACTAGAAACGAGTATACAAATCTGAACAGAGATGTAACATATGTACAGAAATAGATTCTGACGATTTCTCTGATAATGGTTTGGATGGTCAGCCAGGCAAGACGTGAAGAACACTACAGTTAGTCGTGGGGAGATCACAACATTTTTTGTGTGAAGGAAACACAGCACCAGTGAGTTGACCAGAAGGCAAAGATTGACGTACCCCAGGAAAACATGCCCTGAATCCCACCTCGTTCTGCATTGCTTATTTAAACCGTCTTATTTAATTTGTCATATGCATATATCTGATCTTGACAGCATGCTCAGGTCTGTACTCTGATGGTCTGATTTTATTATAGCAATGCAAGAATCAGATCATCTGTTCAGTTCAGTGTTTGTCTCAACATTTAGTATGTTCTTGTCACCCACCCACATAATTCGAGGTTACACTTGCGTCGGAAGGAGAAATCCCGGTTGCCATAGTACCGAACGTTCTATTTTGTCATGGTAATCGCGCATGAGCCTTTTGTTAGTCCTATTATGTGACTGCAAAAGCACAAAATACGCCCAATAAGGTCATGTGCCATTCTGGTTGTGCCAGGGACAGACATTCTCACAGCCAACACATGCATCTGAGATTGAGATTCAAGAACGACTGCTGAATTTTACAATGTTGCAAGCTAGCCTCGGGTATTCCACTGATCGAAGTTGGAATATTTATAGTTGCTACCGCAAATCATATAACAAAACTTTGGAGTAGCAACAAAACAGGCACCAGTGTACCAACACCATTGTTCTTCAGTCTCTTGTGCAGAAGAACAGAGGTGCAACTTGTGAAGACCTTAACCGCAACACAATTTGCAGCAGAACATAATCAAAAACAACAAATCGATCTCCTGTCCAGAAAGAACTAAGATTGCTCGATCAAAACAACAACGAGGGGAGAAAAAACATCAGGGACATAGCACGATTAAATAATCGTTTGCTACCCGCAAGAATTGCGTGCTCTCTCCTAAACAATCAACCAACCAGCAGTGAGCCCTTGGATCAGTTCCTCCAGAACAGCGACCTCGCGTCCACGTCGCACGGCCCGGCGGACACCACCTTGGCGTCAACGGCGAGTCTGTCCACGGCCACGGCGCACCTTACCGTCACGGGCATCGCCCACGTCTTCAGCGCGCCGATCTGGAGCCGCACGGGAACTTTCAGCTCCACGTCGAGCGGCACGGACCGGAGCCGCTCCGCCGCGGCCATCTGCCCCTGCGCGCGCTCCGAGAGCCGTATACCAGCGCCCTTCGCCGTGGCCACGAACACCGTCGCGCTCCGGGGCGCCTGGTAGAACGCCGGCCACGCGCCGGCCGCCAGGCTCACGCCGCCGTACGACACGGACATGCCGCTCCCGGCGTCGTAGCGCACGCCGATCTTGCCGTTGGGGTTCTCCGCGCGGATGGTGGCGTCGAACCGCGGCGCGAGCGCGACGGAGGCGTTGCCGATGCCGGACACGGCGAGGGACCGGACCGCGTAGGACGGCTTCTGGGGCTGGAGCGCGAGGTAGGCGACGCCGGCGAGAGCGGCGAGGAGGATGGCGAGCGCGAGGAGGGCCAGGAAGAGGCAGAGGCAGCAGGAGGAGAAGCATCCGGAGCGGCGGCGCTTGGCGCGGCGGGCGTAGTGCTGGAAGAGGCGCGCGTTCTCCGGCGGCGGGACTCGGAAGACCTTGTCCTTGGGCACCTGCACCACGTAGGTGCCGGGCAACGGCTTGTGCGGCGGCTGCTGCTGCTGAAGGGGAGCGTGAGTTTGGGGAGGCGGTGGGATGGGCTTCTCGAAGTGGAAGCTGTAGAGGGGGCTGGAGGAAGGGTCGGAGGAGGAGTAGGTGGCGGAATGGTTCATCTCGCCGGAGAAGTCGGAGCTCGTGGCCGCCGCCGGGTGGACGCGCCCGTCGCTCATCATCGGCGCCCTCTCCTCCTGGCGCGCGTGCGGATCAATCTGCAATGCATACGAATATGTGTTCATTAATAACCCATGAATATTCAACGGTCTGCAGTACAAAAGAACAGAATCGTTCCTGTGAAGATTTTGTACTAGTAACAAAAAAAGACGTAAATACGTACGAGACTGGATTTTGAAAAACGGCTACAATTAGCATATCTACACGATTTTTGTTCATATTAGTAAACTCCAAACAAGAAGTAAACATTGCGAGCAGAGACCCAGAGTAGCAATTTGGAACGGAATGTGCAAACTTTGGGGCAAGAAATCCTCAGCTCACGCCAAAACGAAACACAACTTCACGAACACCACGAAGAATCGGAACGAAATCGACGCACCTTGTATAGCTGGAGACGGTCGCTGGCTGGTGCTGTTTCTTCCTCTCGGAGGGGAGGGAGCGGGGCGACAGACGACAGACGAGGAAGTTTTTTAAGTTGGAGGCGCGGAGGAGAGTCGGAGACGAGAGGAGGGTCGGTGGCGGAGGCGCTTATATAGAGGTGGCGGTCTTGCTTACTGGGTAAGGAGGGGTCGAAACCGTGTGGCGACGATGGGTTTATGGAAAACTGTAATTACTGTGGTCTGGAGAAGATATGAAATCGATCCCGGGATGCACCTGCAGTCTGCAGCCAAGCGATGCGTGTTCACAGAACGCGGATCTCTTCGTGAAAACCCAGCGGACGCCAGCTGGATTATTATTGCGCCTCAGGCGAGTACCCGGAATTAGAAACAACATTTGTTACCATGACACTGCGCTTCACTGTGGAGACGTGCCATGGCCTTTTACGGTGGACGGTCCACACAAGCACAGAGAAGGGCGTTCGAGGCGGCGGCGGCAGCTGTGGACGCGTCTGCACGACGAAACACCAGCCCGTGCGTGCGGATCACGATCGATCTGGTGCAGTACAGTTCACAGCGGCTACGAACGAGCACACAGCTAGGTGGGCGACACGGCCACGTCATGTGAGGCTGTTTAGTAGTTATTATTGCCGACTCGAAATTAGCAGCGTTGGTCAAACACGAAACGGCAGGCTAGGATATATATAAGCCCAGTCCCAGTATTTACGCCGTGGAAAGAGTACCCCTGCAGGCAGCAGCTGGATGGAACTTTTTTATAGAGTAACAGGGGAGCTAAAACGCCCCGGTTCCATTTCCGTGAAACCAGGCAAACCAAGTAAGTTCATACAAACCCGTCAAAAAAAAAGTTAAGTTCATACAGGTCTTCATTACAAACTGGAAAGAAAAACGGCGCCACAGGCGGCAAGCCAGTAAAAGTATTTTAGACAAGCGAAGCTAAATAGCAGGCCCTGTGAGTAAGTAGGCTTCAACCACCTTCTGAAGCTTCGCCCGAATTGTCTCTGACAGAGTCTCAGGGAGACCTGCTGGCGCAACATCACACGCCCCCGCAGGCAGTGAGAAAAGAGAGCAACTCGCAGCTAGACCATCAGCATCAGCCAACACTTCAGGAGTAACAGGAGCAAGGAGGGCCGGCAGCGCCATCATCCCAGCAGGAGGTTTGGAGCTACCAACATCGCAGAGACCTGAGTGCAGAACAGATTTACCTGCTCCAGCATATGGTCCATGAAGATAACCATCCATTTTTTTGATGCTTTTCAAGGTTAGCCACCAGACCTGCTTGATATCCAACCCAGGGCTGATGGTTAAAAATCATATTGTTACGAAATTTCACAATACAGCCTTTCGGCAATGTGCTGTAATGGAGACTGAATATTGTTTTGTTTCTGATGAAATGAAACAGGGCGAAAAGCTTTTTATCTAAATTTTTTTCCACAATACAGCTGCAGAGATGGAATTAACAGCAGCAAACCTTTTGCTTGCAATCCAACAGCTAGAAACAGATAACATATCAGCTCCTAGATCTCTATGAAGAAAGGTAGAAACTAGCTTCCAGATTTGCTTATCAACTACACAATCAAACAGCAGGCGGTGCACACATTCAAATTCTGAGCAAAAAACACAATCCTCAGGTTTTTTAATTTTTCTCCTTTTCAGGTTATCCCTTGTCATGATTTTTATTGTAGGAAACAAGACACAGGAAAACCTGAACCCTAGGTGGAGCAATCACAGACCACAGAGCAGGGACATGTATCATGTATGTCTCTCGGAAAGGAAAGCTCGTACCAAGTGATGCGTGCCCACGATCAAGCTGCCGGCGAAACCGTGCCTCGTCGTGCCTGGTACTACAACACTACCACTAATTCAGATTAGATATACTTCTTAATTATAAAAACAACAATTTTTGGCTGCCTCGGCATATAGTTTGCGGCATCAGTACAGGATTACTAAGAATGTACTAGTGCAGAATATTCAGCAGGTTCAGTTACAGGGTGTTCTGTCCGATAGCAGGTTCAGTTCCATGCTTCCAGCAGGCTTGTACATTTACGAGCTAAAGACGAATTTTGCAGGCAAAACAAAGCAGATGGAATGATGTAAATTTTGACAGAACTGAAGTGATATCCACTGTCTTATACGAAAGAAAAATACGATCTTCTACAGTCCGGAAGTAGCAGTCCAAGTGGGAAAAAACCCAAGGCAGGCAGGCAGGTATGCACTTAGCACATTGTACTTCCTCTATTTCCAGCTGCACAAGCTCTCTCTTACATTTCAATCACCTCACTTTCATCAAGTTGCCAAAGAAATCTACATTACATGACAGAAATGACTGTTTTCTCTCCCTGTCACCACACCACACTGCCCGAGCAAAGAAATTACAGACAGAGGAGGGGGAGAACATGCCAGATTTTTTTTTTCAAAATGAATACAAACGGTCAAAACCTCAAACAGAGAAAAAAGCATCATCCACAAAAAAACTAGAGCAAAACTTCATACTTTTCAGTATTGGAAACTATATGCAGAACAGAAGGACCGTGTGGTGCTGAAAGGAGTGCTTCATCAGTAGAACAAAGAATAGGCACCTTCAAGTCAAGAAAAATCTGTCCCAAGTTCCAACTTGGTTAAGGCCTCTTTCGCAATGATAGAAACTCCTTATTCTTCACTTTCCTCTCTTCTCTCGTGAGTATCTTTCGACTCAATTGCTTCTACGATACTCCTCTCATGACAATCAGAGAGCTTCGTGAACACTGCATGGATGTCATCAACGGTCTTTGCCTCAATACAACTTATGTTGCCTGCAGTCTTCATTAGTTCAGGCTCTCTATTGTCTCCAGCCGAATCCAGAATTTCAACATGTGTTCCTTCCAGAAGATCATTGTATCTTGCGCATTCTGCCGTCTCTCCAGATCCAACTTTATCTTCGTTTTGTTCTGGACAACTATGCAAACCAACACCCGTGTGTTCTTCAAAAGCAGCACAAATGTCGTTGACAGATTTTGCGTCAATGACACGCAACTCTCCAGAACCCTTTATGGGCTCTGTGTCAATATCAACACCTGAGACGTGTGAGGTTTGAAAGTCCCGGTTGGGCTCGTCAACACCACCATCACTCGCTTGTTTAAAGGCTGTCTCTATGTCCTCTAGAGACTTGGGATCAACAGCCATCACAGCATCAGTGTTAGCTGCCACGGGTTCAGTTTTACCAGCTTCCTGTTTGCTTGCTCCAATGCTTAAGTATGCTTCTGACGATGTATTCACAGAAGGCACTTCTGTGATTTCTGTCTCGTCGCATGCTAAGTTCAACTCTGTGTTCATTGTTTCAAGAATCCTCCGCCGCGGATTGTAGACAGTCTGCTCAGGATCATCATGATATGTTCCTAATGACCAACTAAATTCAGGATCAGAGTGACTTAGGTAATCAGCCAATTGAGACAGCTCACTAGAGTCTAATGCACTGGCATCTGATGTGGTGATGTCACCAGAAGCCCGAGTGCTAATCAAGGAGTCTTCTGCAATACCAGCAGCAGGTTTTTCAGAATGGGAACTAAGATCAGGCACTTGCTGATCCAGTCTCATTGGTTCTACCCGGAAGTCCCCCACCACATCAAGTTCTGACAGGAAACTTTCATCAATACCGTTATCCTCTGAAGGCTCGGGATAGATTTTATCAGCATCACCATCAGAATCAAATAGATATCCTGAAGTTATTTCTTCCTTCATATCAATCATACCCACCCTGTCAGGTTCAGAAGCCGTGGAGAAAAATGTCCTTAAGATCTCTTCAGGCTCAACTGATGGAGATTGGATGGAATCAGTTGTTTCAGGGAGACACAAGGAAACAACCTCTGGGCTCGAACAAACTTCAGCTGCAACATCAAAGTGCTCTTCAATTACATGCAAGTCAGTCAAGGCAGTAGCAGAATCAGTAAATATCGCAGTTTCATGCTTTTGTTGCATAATATTGAAGTTCTCAACAACCATCTCCTCAGGAATAGGGTGAAGGTCCATAGATATTGCCGGCAAAGTATCCTTTTCAAAATCACTAAGCAAATCCATAGATCCATGAATCAGGTTGTCAAACGGGATTTTATTGTTTGAATACGATATGGAATCTATGTCTCTATTTCCATCGGCTATATTGGTTGCACAAAGACCAAGGTCTCCTGATCTTGACTCATGCTCTTCAGCTGGCCTAGGAGAGGAAAGCCATTCTGAGAATTCAACTGCTGTGTTTGGTTCCATAGAAGAATTAGCACCAAGGTAGCTTTCACCTGCATAACAAGATATCTATTATATACTAAAGGAAGATGACGGATCAATCAGAAATAAAGATAGTAGGCTAGAAAATCTCACAAAATAGCAAAACATCTGGCCATTGATTTATTACATTAATCAATCACAACCATAGATCTTGATCTCCAAAAATTACCCCACCAATGCCATTATGCAAAACACCACTCCTTATTGCCCTACCCGTTTTTTCCCTTGCAGGCTTGCATCTCACCACCGCTAGCCACTGCCATGCAAGTCATTAAGCTGCACTAGCCGTCGACTCCACTGCCGCAAAATAATCACCGCATCTCATTACGGAATTCACATCTGCACGCACGTCGCCTGCATGGCTCAATTCTTTTATGGTATGCCCACCGGCAGTGTCAACCCTTACGCATGGTATAATCATGCTTGTGTCTTTCAGTTGCTCCATCTACCTTCGTGTAATTAATACTTGTAATTTCCAGATTTTAGGCAATTCATCTCTTTGCTTTCTTTGGTAGTATCACACACAGGAAACCTATCCACATCGTGGAACAGACAAGAGGTGTACATGTGTATTTGCTCCATCAATCTTTGTATAATACAGTGTATCATCTCATATTTTAAGCGCTTAATTGTGTGATTTGTTTGTCCTCTATAGGGTTGTATTGTGCTCAGGGAAGCCAATTATTTCCCTAAAAAAAGGAAAGCCAATTAAGCCCACGGGTGAACAACACAAAGACTGCTGGACCAACAGCCACAATCTGGATTAGGGTCAGTTCCAGGCATTTTTGGACTGACTGTTGAACCATTGTCAACCATGATGGTGGCTTCATCATTGTCACACACAGAAGCACCAATATCACCAAAATAACAAATTCTAGTGACCCTCTCTCTATGATTAAGGTACAATTAGTTTTCCGCAAGAGCTGTACAATGTGGATGGAACCAATGTGATCGATGAGAGTTCAGGAGAATTTGTTGGTGATTCACTCTAATGTAGCTTAAGAAAATGTTGCTGATAGGCACACATAGGAAATTAAGAATTGGAAAAATCACTTCCTGTCATGCTTGCTGTGGTATTGAAAACTGAGAACATGTATTCTTTTCTCTACACCCTTTGCTAGAGTAAATAACCGGCCTAATCCTTTTATGGTTTTGCATCGATGAGTAGTTTTCAAAGAAAGGATAGTTGCTGAGATCCTGATCACTAAATCATCAAGGTAAATGTGTGTACTATTTTGTGGTTTTGGCAATGTCCATGAAAAGGAAATAAACAGAAGCAAATGTAATTTTAAAGAGATTGCAAACTGGGAACGTCATTCAAGGTAGAAGATATTCGACCCTGTTGGAGGCAATATTGACGAGACAGTGAGCCTTTAGAACTGCAGGACACTACATGTCCAATGAAATTCAGAAAAGATGTTTCGTTCTTCTTCTTTTTTATGCAACTGCGCTTCAGTTAGGCCATCTCATGTGTTATCAGTGTGTCCCCAACAAAGATCGATATGGCACTTACGGTTCCATATTCAGTATGTTACTTCAATGATCGAAAATTGGGTTCCTATTTATTTTCTATCAATTGAACATATAGTGCCTTCCTCTGTGTTCCTTGATGATAGAAATTTCTAAAAATATCAGAATTATATGTGGTTCTATAGACGTTCTAACCCTTGCCATATTAGCATTTACATGATTATAAAAATATATATTACTATGCATGTTGGAACAATTAATTCAATCTAAACTTGCTTCTTCTCTCGGAATATCCCTCTATGCTTTCATGTGTCCTACCATGGCTAGCTAGCAAATTTTGATTTAGCTTTCCAAATGAACTGTGTGCCAAATTGAACCATATAGGATTGTCAGATATGTAACATATTTTTTTCCCCTATAGCTGACCTTTTTCTGATGGGGACTTGGTCAACTCATACTCAATCTCTCCCTGCTATTCTCTCGCTCAAAAGAAAAATCTTCCTCTGCTGTTACTCTTGCTCTCTGTTAAGATTGAATTACCAACTTATGCAACTACGACGCCTGTTTTGATAGTCCTCCTTCTGTGGTATTGCTGATATACTACCAGTTAACAGTCCACGCAAAAGTGAAGGCAGATTTCAGCTTCTTACAATTTACTCCTTTGAATAGAACCTATTATTCTTTCTAGATTAACTGCAGATATAGATGTGAAAGCAAGATCCAAGACAGAAATATTGGAGTTGATGGAACTGTCATCCTCACTACAATATGGACTCTGTTACTCAAGCTTAATATATATGTTTAAAAAAAAGTGTAGGTAAGAATAAGTTGTCATAGGATGATTTTGAAACAAAGAAGTTGTTATAGGATTGCTGACACCCTATCTCACATGGTTAACCATTTACATGGGAGTGTTTGCTCTACTCTGCAGGGCAACTTGCATTTGTATCATGGTACTGGCTTCAAAGCTCTAAAATATGTGTTTTAGTTTCCGAATTTCCATGAAATGAAATCATGCTCTTAATTACACCCCTTTTGCCTTCATAAATAGTATTGGTTATTAATATTATTATCATAGCAGCTCCTTATAGAAGCAAGGAATTAGTTATTTCGTTTAGATTTGTTCTAAATAGTAATGCCCAAGAGATACGACTAGCCGCTTAACCTACAAAGTACAAACCAATGATTTATTTGGCCATCCAATGACAGATCAATGATCTATTGCGCCATCGATACTAAAATTTGATGTACTAATATATCCAATATCAAGTTAAAAAATGGCTACTATCACATACAAACAGAGTTTTCACATACAGAGTATTAACCTCGCAACTAATGAAAAGTCCGCAATAAACTATCAGCTAACTTTGCGATTGAAACTTAACCCTATGTTGATCTAATATCACCACATAAAAACACACATAGTAATTAATATTTTTAAATGGCCCAATAATCATTTGTCAACAGATTAAAGACGATGTTTCTCACACATAATATAAACATCTATATGAAATCTTAAATTTATTTTTTCGATACTTTCCGATGATGCCCTCACATTTGCGAGGGCCGCGTGCTAGTTATTCAAATAAAGGTGTACATTGACAAGGTATCGACTCATGCTTTTCAGCTGACGTAAATAAAAGGTAATGCTTAAACAAAGTGGACAGATCAAACTTGCTTACCATCTGCATTTTCCCAGCTAAGCAGGTCAGTGACTGGATGAAGTGGCATCATGGAGTCTCCAGCTGACTCGAGTATGTAATCTTCATCATGACCCTTCCCTTTTGTCGAGGCAACATATGCTTCTCTTTCTTGCGACCTTTCGAAGACAAAATGCTGTAGAGCAATCTCACGCTCATCAATGTCACTGTGGTCTAGTTCAACATCCACAGAGTTGATACCATCTGAGCATTCACTTCCAGCATCTGCAAGGTCATTGTCCTGTCTCAGGAGAGCTAGTGACACATCCTCCCTGTGCACGTCCTTTTCATCAAGGTCATTGTGATCCTCCTGATCAGCAACCGAAGAAGCCATATCAGATTCTGTAACAGAACTTAATTTAGAGTCACTCTTGTCACTAAACTGCCTTTGGAAATTACTGGTGCCTTGTTCCACTGTCTCAGGGACAAAATATGGCTTCAATCTAGACAATCGTCTCTCCTGGGGGTTAGCATCTGTAGTTCCAAAGTTGAAGCTCTCGTGCCTTCTGAAGATGTCACGATGAGAAGTTGGTGGTGATTCTCCGGGGCTTAAATTATCATGAACAGAGACCCCACTGTCACTGGAATGCTCAAGAAAATCAAATGGGTTCTTTCTTGCATGCAGAATCGAAGGAGCTGAGCCAGGAATTGCCGCTTCTTCGGGCCCATAAGGAAGGTCAAACGGGTTCCTCCTTGTAACTGAGATATGTGGTACATGTGCATGGAAGCGTGATAAGTCATCTACACTTTTCCCAGAATCCTTGCTATTGGCATCTATCAAGTTACTGTCCATTTCAAATATTATATTCTTCCTGGATCTTCGCCTAACCATTAAAATCTCCAACCTACGATTCCTTTCCATCTCAGAATATCCAAGATCCATCAGGTTCTTTTCATCATCTGCTGTCCAGATAAATGCAGCTTCCTTACCACCATCTTTCTTGTTCTCCTCGCCACTATCTTTAGCATCATCATTGCCATCCTCATCATTACTATCATCATCAGTTTGATGATCCTTCGAGGAGACATGTGAATCAGTGTCTGAATAGTCCTTAGGAATGGAGTCAGGACAAGTGAAATCAGCACCCAAAAGAGGGTCAATCTCATCAAGAACTGGAGCGATGTCAGTCATGGAAGCATCAGGCGAAGAACTCTCAGACTGATCAGAGTCAAAACCAGATGAACCGTCCTGACTGCCAACTCTTGCCCATGGTGAGCCAAGGGAGGAATCAAGTATATTGTCCTCAACAGCCTTGTTAGTATCAATCTTAAGATCATCAAGCTTTTTGTTCTGGCGCACAGAAACGGCATAAGTAAGTTTGCTAGTTCCAGCTATCCCATCAGCTGACTTCTCTTCAGAAATATCTCTCACTTGGCTAGCTGCTTGATTCTCCTCCATTTCAGCAGGTTCATTAACATTCTCACTGGAAGAAAACATGCCAAAGTTTGTATTCTTCTCATTGAAACCTTCAAATAAGCTAGTATGTGTATCAGCCTTATCTGTGATAAAAAAAGAATCTCTGTATTCCCTTTCCTGCTTAAAGTGCAAGTCCTCCCCAACCCCAACCTCATGACGGAAATTAACCATGGAGGGAAATGGAGTTAATGTTCTAGGTATGTCACAATGTTCAACTTTCTCATCTTGTTCATCAACTCTTCCCAGGAGAGGGACGCCCTCATCAAGCCTAGTATGTTCAGCAGACCTCTCTCTGACAGTAACCGTTTGCTTAGTTTCCCTTTCTTTGAAGTTTTCTGTACTATTCCCAAAACTAGGCACTGAAATTCTCTGATTTTCCTCAAAGTGAACATCGCTTGAAGAATCCCCAACCTTAGAAGCTGAAATCTTTGGAATAGCCTCAGTGTCCTCATTAACCTCAGGTAGACTCGTGTCCCCATAACTCAGTAAGATTCCAAGAAGAAGAGTAGTACATATAATTACAGGTGAAGAAGAAAGCAGGAATGCAAAGAATCCCGGTGAAGATCTGTACAATAAATAGAGCAAAACACCCAAACTGAAAAGGACTGGATGTTCAGAGACACATCTGTAGCTTGTTCTAATGGAGGACCTCAGAACTTTCTTAACACATAGACCAATTTGTTTTGTCTCTAAAGCCATGGCATGTACCTCTGAGCCTCCAGCACAAACCTAGCATTGCGGAAATTATATACATTTGTTAGTTCAGTAAAAGTCTTGTATTGATTGATACAGAGTACTACTGTACTACATATAAATGGCTTACAGAAAAATTCTGTTATGATAACTGACAATTCCATGTTATCACCCAAATCCACAAAAGTTTGCTCTCTACCTAATTTCAAGCAACCAAGCTCATCCAAATAACCACAGTTCAACCGACTATCAAATAAACCAACTTGCAAAATTGTACCAAATACCAAGCTCGCAAACAGATCGTCAGATCCACAGGGGAATTAATTTAAAAAATGTCATGCCTAACAAATATTAGATCAGGAGTACCCTAGCACAAGTATAAGGCAATTCGATAAGCAACTAGTATTATTCAGCAATTTAGAGGGCTTGTAACTGAATCAAACATTGCAGCCAACAAGCTGATCACTAGATAGACCATCACTGATGGGATACTAGCATCCCAAGAGCTTAAGATTCGAACTCGATTCTAAACGGTTTAGTCTAAACCCGAACTTGAGGAGGCGAACCATAGCACGGACAACTAACACCATCACCTTTACAGCCTATCAAGCAAGGGACAAGTAGATCTTCCCAACCGATAGCTAGGACACATGATAGGAAATCAACAAGTGAACAAACTGTACACAGAGAATCAGACACAACCAGACTCGATCCCATAGGTGACCGACCCCCAACAGTTCAGCATCAGAAGCAACATACCTCTGAGGAAGCTCGGCAGGCGGCCAGCACGAAGCTAGACCGGGGAAAGCTCCAACAAGCGGAAGAAACAAAATCACCGAAACCCTGTGCTGATATACAGTGACCCGGCAAAAGAAGAGGAAGCCAGGAGCAGGACGCGATCAGACAGGGTCAAATCACAGCGGCGTAGGAGCAAAAATGAACTGCTGCGTATGCGTCTATGTCTCCGCGCGCGGTCTGATAGCAGTGGCGTAGTAGGAAGAGGCAGGGGCAAGGCGGGTATAGAGAGCTTGGCCGGCCACTTTCGGCTGCGACCTCGCGGTGGAACGAAGCGGATTTGGTGGCCGGTGGTGGGGGGCGGCGATGGCGATCGCCCGGGGAAGAGAAGGGAAATACAGTGAAAGAAAAGAAAAGAAAAAAAGAGCGCAAAAGAAGAGTACTAGCGCAAAAGAAAAGAAAAGAAGAGCGGTAGTGGCGGAGAAAGCGGAAGAAACGGAGTGTGCGAGGGCCGGGCCTTTCTGTCTCTCTGTTGGCACAGCTGTGCTGTCTCACTGGCACGTGGGCGCCACTCTCGTTGGGACCCAGCAAGCAGCGGCTGAGAGTGGGGCCCCTGCCTGCAGAGGAAGGCTGGCTCTCGTGTCGGACCGGCGACGGCGCGAGCGATAATCTAATCCCCGTGCTTTGCTTTCTTCGCATCGCTTTTAGCTGCTGCCGTCAAGACGAGAGGGCTTTGATTTGGTCGTTTTTTCCGCACAAGGAATCTCCTCGCTGTTAAATAGACCTGGCTAACGAGACTGTTCGGTACGTTAACGATGTGTTTGGTTTGTGGTGCCTGATGGGCTCGATCGACACGGTTCCAAATTTTTAGCGTTTGGATTCGTAGGTTAGTTTGAACAAAGCGGCCCCGATCAGATTTCGTGGAATTCGGCCGACCAAAGAGGCCGCGGGTGGGTCCGCACGACCCCGGCCCAATCGGATCTAAGGGAATGGTTCGTCAAGAGTTTGGATACTTAAGATTGATAACTTTCATGATCTGAAACCATAGCTCGGTTCGGTTTGATAAATAGTTGCGAGGGCTCGTTAAATTCATTAGCCTGAAAAGCTGACTAGCTGATCTGATTCTTTTACATTGACCTATTTTTGACTACCTCCCAAAACAGGAGGCCTTACATGACTCTGTCTCCATGCTTGTAGTTGTAGGGCCGCGGTCTCATGTATGTTTATCCTTCTCCATGCGCATGAGAGGGAGGAAGGGGAAGGCCACGAGTTGCCGGCAGATGGTGGTGGGGTATTGGAGCAGTGCTCGTATGGTCATGGTCAGAGGCGGATGGTGGTGGGGTATTGGAGCAGTGCTCGTATGGTCATGGTCGGAGTCTGTGACGACGGACGAGGGTAGGGCACATCCTATACGGAGGCAGAGCCGAATTGGTGGCAACTGGTAGGACGGTGGTGGGGAATTGTTGGGATTGGAAGATGATGATTAGAATTTAAGAGGGTGTCAAAGTGGCAAGGACAAGGTTGACATCTCGACGATCGACTAAGATGGCAAGTTGGGCATCTGAATAACGGGTTGGGCAGCTGCCTAGGTGTCACACCAGTTTGTCGTTGGTGCCTAACGAGCCCGCTAATGGGTCTAACGAGCGCTCGGCAGTTCGCTCGTTAAGATCGTGAACATTAATTAGCAATTTCAAAAGGTTGTTTGGTTTGGTTTGGTTTGAAAATTAATAAACTGAGTCAGGGAGTGCTCGTTAAGATTGTCGAAGTTCGAACTTTCTGTCCAGCCTAGTGTTAAATTTGTACTTACGGTATGTCTTTCTCTCCCTTTGTTTTACGGGTACGTCGCACGTTCAGCTTACCGTAAGAAAAAGGTAGGAAAAAAATCTCCAGCAACAGGTAACGCAACGCAACGATGCGTCCCGCACTCGATCTTGACGACGGTGCATTGCACGCGAAACGACCACATAGCGAGACGGTGCAGCCAACCAAAACCCCCGCACCTCGCCTGGCCTGCGCTGACTGGACCGGGATCTCAACATGAAAAACCACCGTCCAGTTACTTTTTGTTCTTTTTCGACGGGGACATGGATCGATTCCGAGGGCCCGAAACTATTTTAGTACTTACCGTTGAAATGTTCCGAGGCGAGACATGGCACATGCGCGCTTTGCATTGACTAAACATGGCAGTATGGCACAAACACGAAGCTATATATATATATTCGCGAATCTTTGCTTTATTCGCGAACCGTGCGTCGCGCGAGAACACAAGATCGCGCACAGCACGGCGGTGAGACAAGTCATGCCATGCACATCGCCTGATGCACGCTTTGCCCGGAAGCGGCTTCTTCGTTCGATCAGGAAAGTTTATTCTCTGCTTGGCGGAAACTACGGCGCGTGCATTTTCGGACCTTGCTGATAGCCAGATGGTACGAATAGTCAAGAGGACGAATCCAGCGCAGAAGCACCGGAGGAAGTCGGGCGCGTCGTCTGCGTAATGCCGCAGCCCGCAGCTTGTTCCCGGCCGCGTCACGGGTGATAGCTGCAGTTGGGTTCCAACTATGAACTCCATGATAACATGCCGATCCTAATCACCCATTGCTCCAGGCTCCAGCGTCATCTCGCCTTTTCCCCTTATATTATTATTACATCCACCGGGCACCGGGTAAAGAAAAGCAGACCCCAAAACCAAAACTGATGGGGGCTCAAGACGGCCGCTTTCCTTCAACCATGACTAGAAATTTGCAGACATGTCCATTTTAATGTGAGAACTTAATGGCTCTCACAAAATGCCACTCCCTCCGTTCCATAATTCTTGTCTCAAAATTTGTTCAAATATGAATGTATCTATTCCTTAAAAACATCTACAAACATGTAATATTTCGACAAGAATTATGAAACGGAGGTAGTACTAGGTATCAATCTCATTGGCAATTGGGGGATATGTTCAACAAAGATAGTACACCAGGAAACAAAGGGGTAGCTGATCTTACATTCTCCAAATAAAACACAGCATGACGAATTTCCAACATAATCCTGGCCACAGGGACAACAAAAAAAGGGTTCTCTAATATGAAACAACAAAAAATTTAAATAACCGGCTTATCTCCACGAACTTTATTGGGCAAAAGGTCTAGTTGCACGAATAGCACGTCTAGTAGCAGCCATCAAGGACCTGTCGGCGGCTATGCAGCATTACAATAGATGATGTTTTCCCTGAAAATTATCCTCAAAACAATTGGGAAGAGCAATACCAAGAATATCCTACGAGCACGAGAAACGCCGAGGAATTCATTTGAATTCTTCCGACATTTGACAAGCATGTGGCATGTTGCTCCACGAGGAAGGATCGAACACGGTTCCATCACCGAGAACAGATTTGCACTCGATGTTCATGTCATTTCCCAGAAGCATTGCTATGGCATTGTTGAAGACGGATGAGCCGGCTGTATTGCCAGAGAATAATGCATCTGGCCTGAAGATTTCAGGATAAGGTGAAGCGTCGCCAGCCCCAGGCTCATATGCAGGCTGCATTTCCTGCTCTCCAGAACCAAGTGAAGGGCTTTGTGCTGCAAATAGTACTGGTATAAGTAACTGGCAATTTCACTCTGAAGAAAGGATGAGGAACTAAAATTTATACCTACCAGGAGAAATTTTGGAGAGCTGAAAAACATCAGGTGACGCAGCACTGACAGGAGCAGTGGGTTCAGTGAGTGAATTGCCACTGAAAGGTGCATATTCACTCAGGTATGTACTCCCATGTTCTTCCCAGTATTCCTGACAGAGATCAAACTCTGGGCAACCTACCGTTGTGTCACATGGTGTACTGACAGAGGAACTTGAACTTCTCACAGACTGCTGTTGGTTCTTCCCAGATCTTAATACCTCAGCTCCAAGAACCTCTTCCAAAAGACCACTGTTCCTTGATGGTGAAGCGCACTCAGATTTTACTGAAGGAGTTGTTGTTGGAGACTGCAGGTAGGGGTCAATTAACTCTGTAGGCTGCATCGCAGGAGCTACGGTATACTTGAGCCAGCTATTTGGATCAGATTCGGTATCTTGGAGTGAAGGGAGCTCCATCTTCAGAGGACCATTAGTGGCCCTAGAAGTAGAGAAGTTGCCATTTAAAAAGGCATGGCTGCCAGTAAGTGCACCCTCGAAGAAGGGTGCAACAATCTTGCTGCTAGAGTTTGCTTCGTGGAGATAGTCAAAACCTAGAGTCTGCTTGAGTTTCTGAGAGTCATTTGAGAATTGATCCACTGAAGAGAGTGTACCATTGATGGTATCGCTCAACCCAGGAAGTAAACCGTCAGATTGTTTTAGCATCCCAGCTTGGTTTACTTGATCCATGAAGCCACAATTTTTTGATGCAAAGCTCTGGCCGAGCAAATTGCTTATCGAAACAGCTGAAAGCTGTGGTGCATAAGATAAGGCCTCTGAATTACCAATGAAATTGTCGCAGGTAAAATCTGGAAGATAAAGACCATTTCCGTTTAGAAGGTCACTGGAAATATTGTCGCCACAGTTGAAATCACTGGAGCCCTGCTGATCTTCATTTGCAGATTGATTGCATATGCTAGCAGGATAGATTGGCAAGCCAGCTCGCTGGCATCTCTTTATTCGAGTATTCCAGTAATTCTTTATTTCATTGTCAGTACGCCCTGGCAGCTGAGAAGAGGTGCTTGAAGTTAATATAACAACAATATATAAGAAGAAAAACAGTGACTCATATGCACAGGATAAGGTAATTAAAGATACTAGCCTATTTTTCATCGAAGCATTGTAAATGAATATTGAATAAATTGTATAGGATTTATGTCTGAATTGTATTAAGGAATCATTAAGACGGAAAAAGGTAGTCACAGCATTTACAAGATAAGGACATACTTGACAGAGAAGTAATTGAATAAATAACTGTGAGCCATGACAATCAACAGTAGTACAGGTTATTAGCCTTAGATGGTTAATAATAAAGCTACAAACAAACTAGTACTCTTGGTCACATTGAAAAAGGTTTCAAGTACTATGGAGTAGTATGGAAAATAGTCAATTGTCATTACGCAACATAGATATGCCTGGCCTCCATCTGACTAGACTAAGCAGCCAATACCTTGAACACAGTCAAAGTCATAATGGACTGCCTATTTATGGCATACATATGTACCACTTCATTTTCAACCTTCTACATGTTAGGCCAACTTGCTTTCAGTAACAACAAAAGTAGAGAATAACACAGTTTAAAACCAAAGTTTGGTAACTTTCTGAACTGCCCTAGAAAACCATCCAGGTTCATGTTTCAGAGCAATAACAGTAGGTACCACTAAGGGAAACAAAGACTAGTGATACGGTTCCAAAATATGCCTGAAACAAAACACTTCACTAAATAAAGGATTCCTCAAGAGGGGTAATAACTAACTAGACATGTCAGGCATCTTGAACTGAAAATTGCATGTATTGGAAGATCCGAAGCACTTATCAGTTAAAAGCTACTAATTTTTTACCCCATGTGACCATGACGTAAAGAACAATCATGCAAGGCTCGTAACATCACACCAACAGCGTGCAAATTATCAACATGGAAATCACGGAATCCACGTCGCGTTGCACTTACATGAGCAGCCATCCGAGCCCACTTGTTCCCCATCTTGGAGTGGAGCTGGATGATGAGCCTCTCCTCCTCAGGAGTGAAGGCCCCCTTCTTCAGGTTGGGCCTGAGGTGGTTGGCCCAGCGGAGGCGGCAACTCTTGCCGCACCGGAACAGCCCAGTGTTCTTCTGCACGGCGTTCCAGTTCCCCTCGCCGTGCTTCTTGACGTAGTCCACCAGGATGGCGTCCTCCGCCGACGTCCAGGGGCCTTTCTTCAGAGGGGGTCCGCTTCCCCTGTGAGGCGACCCTCCGCTGCTGCCGTCGTCGGCCACCGGGGAATCCATCTGGTCTTGATGCATCATCTCGCAGTCGCTCTCGCTCTTAACCCGGTACATCTCTCGCTGCCCTGAATTATGCCAGGAAAATCGAAAGGTTATTGGATTGCTACTAGAGTACTGGTAGTACTTGAATTATACAGAACTGAAGTACTTGAATTATGGAATCATTAACATCGGAAGCGGATCAAGACAAGCGTATTTAAGTTGTGGAAATAAGCAGGTATTAGTTGTGCTGCGACGAAAAAAAACTGGTCATATCACTAGATGAGAACTACCACTGGAGTACACAGTACTTCTTTCCCGAATTCAGCAGAGCAAAGGCACTTGTAACTCAAGTACTGCTAGAGATTAAATCGAACATGTTCCGCTTAAGAATTCCAAGCAGGGTAAAATAAGGAGGAAACAGTGAGATCGTTCCTCATAATTGACAGACACACTAGACAAGGAGACAAAAAGGCGTAAACGCTACTCCTCGTGTCCCCCAGAATGGAAAATTCCCACGGGGCAAAACTGGACCGGAAGAAAGAAAAAGGCATCCCAGAATTCCACCACTTCACACCCTCAGATCACTACCTCGGCTCCCAAAACAAACCAGAATTCTTCTGCAAGAAGCGGAGCTACCTGGCGGAATCTCGCCGCGGAGGCCGATCGAGCTCGGACTGGAGCACTGAACTGGAACCGAGTTGAGCTCCAATTCTCCCCTTCCTGGGGTTCAGCAGTGGGTTGGAGAGAACAAAGGCGGGTTGGGGGAGCAAAGGAGTGGAAACTTGGGAGGATCTCTCCGCTCCCCTTAGCGAGATGCCGCCACCACTTTGGCACCCAGTATGCGGAGAATTTTCAGGGGAGAGGGGAAGGGAGAGTCTTGAGGGGAGGAAAAGGGGTGGGCGAGCCTGCGGGAGTGGGGAGATTTGAGGG
Source organism: Brachypodium distachyon (assembly GCF_000005505.3). NCBI lineage: Eukaryota > Viridiplantae > Streptophyta > Magnoliopsida > Poales > Poaceae > Brachypodium > Brachypodium distachyon. Next base: position 52,023,771 of record NC_016132.3, on the reverse strand, counting down.
GGGAGATTATAAAGCTGAAAGGTACAGCAGCAATGCTATTGGGCATGGGCACCTATTTCCTCTCCCTCTAGAGCGCTATATTTTCGGCTCTTCTTTTCTTCTTTTTTGACGCAAATTTTCGGCTCTTCTCTATTTAATTGCATGCCTATCTTTTCTTTTATCTGCTCATTTATTGTAGACATCCCAGGACTACTTTCTCGGAACCAGGTGCTGCGTGGATTATAGAAAATCAAATTGGCTCACAGCACTTGTGCACAAGGAAAAAATGGACACAAAAACTTTTGTCGCTCGTAAAATGGAAAAGAGAGAATTTTCTGAGTGGATATTTCACGGAGAATATTGACGATTTTGAGTGTAAAAATATGATTATACTTACTTGCACCGTGTAACAAAAGAAACTGCTCTGTGTAGTAGTCCTTCTTTGGGGAAATTTTTGACTTTCCAAAATAGAGTGGCGTGCATTCACCCGCAGTCTATTTATGCAGGACGAGGGCCACTTGCTTGGGACACTTGCTTGTGCCAGTGCCAACCTACGCAGTCTTTGTTTTCTATATGTGCGGAAGACAGATGAGACGATGGCTACACACGGTGTTTTTTTAGTACACATACGGTGTGTGAGAAAGACAAGATGACACAAAAACTACATGTCCAGCGAACTTGGTTAAAGCAAAGGGAGACATCTATGCTCAAATTCAAGAGAAGTTTCCACCTTCGGTATCCCCGTGCATACTGTTTTTATACCATCCCGCCATTGCTTTTCGTCTTATTTGTCACCTTTACTTGTAGCTAATTTCCTCTAATATATCATCCACTCTCTCTAGCCTAACAGCATATTCTAGCTGCTTGTCCCTTCCTAGTTGTGCGATTCATGTAGCATGTAGGGGAAAAAAAACTGAAGAAAAAGTTGGAGAAGTCGCTATCCAGTTTGTTAAACTAAACCAACATATATACCATGATCTTTAATTACTTTAAACTTACCGGCCAGAATATGCACTTCTCAGTGGACGACAAGTCAGGGCTCAATGGGTGCATGCATGAACGTACTAATAAATCAAGTCATCTTTCCCCATCGAATCTACCACGAAGTTAATCTCCAACACCTGTCTGGGTGAAGAAGAAAGAGCACCCAAGAAACAAGAAGAAGACCTTTGGGAGGGAGCTCTTCGGGACGAGCGATCAACAGTTTTATTTCGCCCGGGACTTGCTGCCTTTTGAGTTGCTTGTTGGACGAACACACCGTACTCACCCAATTTCGCTGTACTGCTAACTCGATCGGCGCGGCGTCCGGCGGGCTGTGCTAATTCCGGGTGGCCACGCACGCGTAGGTCCGTGGCGGTCGATCAACCCGGTCGGGTCAGGTGCTCTCTCTCTCGCTCGGTCGTCCCCGCGTGCCAGGCTAGGACGGGAAATTGCACATGCTGCCCGGTCCCTGTGGGAATTTCACATGCTTGTGGAGTTAAAATTGCCTCCGTCGGCACGTACATTCGTGTTGCGTTAAAAATTGCCTCAGGTCTGTACGTGCTTAGTATGGAATTGTAATTTTCTCGTTAAGGCTTTATAAACATGGAGGAAATCGGTCATAACATAGACGCATGCATCCACAAATGTCACGACACGCATGGGATTGAGATTGACGGACTCAGTGTCTCGACATAGACGTGTACATCACATATCACTGAAAGAATACGCGCATGACGTTAAACACCGACTTGTTCTTGATCTCATATGCTAGGAGACAATTAACCACTTTCCTCGAGGAAGACCAAATTATGGTGTTTGGCGGATATTAATCGTACTTATACCGTCGACACACGTGGGATTGAGAGAGCGGCGAAGCTACATTATGACATGTAGACAATTGAGATTGACTACGCCACATTAGCCACCCACTTGTAGGCAATTCAGATTGGCGAAGCCACCTGGAGGGTCTTGCCGTGGTTGTATATGTCGAATCACTAAGAGAATATTTGTTCTTTATCAGACACGCGTGATGTCAAACACGAGGTTTATTCCCGATCTCGTAGGCCAGGGGACAACCACTTTCTCCGATAAAGACCAAAATCATGGTGACTTGCGTGCATTAATCATTCCTATAGACCGTCTGGACGAATAACTCCAAATGAGGAAGACCTTTTGTAAAGGATCAACCCCCACCCCTTGGCGCCCCAACATATGAGTCAGACTCGTGGGTATAGATAGGTTAACATTAATTAAGATTGTTCTCTAAGAAAATCTCGCAACATGGCATCTTTTAATATCTCTAAATATACAACGTCCGATGCCTAGTGATAGTGCAACATTTCCTCACATTTTAAAAATTAGGGCCTCCAAAATTTAATCTAATCTCCTCGATTTTAAATTAGAGCTTCCAAATAATACAATTAATACTTCCTATGTTCCTAAATATAAGATTTTCTAACTTTGTCATAAGTAATCTTCTTAAATTTTGACCGATTTTTATAGAAAAAACTATCAACATCTATAAATATTAATTAGCTTTATTAAATCTATGGTGATATATATTTGAATCTCAAAGCAAGTTGTGTGTACAGGAAAGTACAAGCGTGTACTCGTACAAGTGGTTTGCTTTTCCTTAATAATTTTCATACTATACCTATTTGATATTGTAGATATTAGTATATTTTTCTATAACTTGGTCAAACTTGAATTTAGAATAAAGTTGGAACATCTTACATTTAAGAACGAAGGTAGTACATTAATACATAAATTAGCACTAGTTTTTTCTAGAAAATTAGGGTCCAATAGAAAAGAAAGTTCAGAAAAATGGCACATTCTCTAAAAAAATATTGATTAGGTTGGAAATAAAAATAATATAATAGACTATGCGGCAACATATTGACACTTAACTAGCAAATTAAATGTACATTAGATCGAGTTTCTGAAACAAAAGTAATCACTAATGTAAAAAAAAACTTGAAATACTTTCAATCATAGCCATGGGATTCTAAAGTAACGGACCACATAAAAGGTGCAACCTCTGCTCACTTGATGTTTTGTGAAAACCGGTGTGAACCTTTTGTCACGAGTTTTGTTTTTATAAAAAAATGAATTTCAGTGATTATAGATTCCGTATTTCATCTGACCGTTTATTTAGAATGTACTCCCTCCGTTTCTAAATACTTGTCGTTGTTTTAGTACAAATTTGAACTAAAGCAATGACAAGTATTTAGGAACGGAGGAAGTAATAATTATGATTGAAAGTTTCAAATTGCACTGAATACAAGTTTTTATCTTCCCTTGGAAATAATAAATTATTTTTTTTTAAGACAAAACTCTCTTTAAAATACGGTACCACGAAAAAGGAAAGACGACGGTAACGGTGCTGCGGGACGACACCTGGCAGTGGGCTAGGCAACATCTTTGGGGGGGCGAGGGGAAGTTCTGGGAAGTACAGTGCCAGGTCGACCGGTAGGCCGGTAATACTGCCGTCTTTAACGAACGGTAACTTTGGCCAATTCTCTGGAAAGGAAAAAAAGGAGGACAGTAACGTAGATCGGCACTGCTCAGCTCAGTGCTCACTTCGAGGGACGACATTAATAATCCTTGCCTCCGGTGCCTGCAGGTCCGTCGTGCCGAGTAGTACAAAGAACCAGCGACTGAGTGAGTGAGGACAGAGTCGTAATTCTAACATCCGGCGCGTGCATCCAGCTTGGGCCTGCGAGAGCGTGGCGTTTGTCAGATGCATTGGTCGCCGCCGCAGCACACAGCTTTATCTTTCGTACGTGCAATCTACTCCACTGTACGTGAGACTGTTGCGCATATATCCGAGGGTAACAAACGAATCGATATACTCTACGTGGTGTGCAGTAACAAGGACGCCAGAATTAACACACACATACCGTCCTCGTCTCGTGACAACTCGGTAAACAGCGACTCATATGGTTGGATTTATGTCACGGAATTGAGAGAGTATGTGACGGTCACGTGGCCGCCAGACTCGGTAAACAGCGACTGATCAGGATGGAACCGGTTGAGTTTGCTCTATGGGACTCCTGACCTGATGCATGGCACGGGCCAATTCACCGCACGGGTACCTCGGCACCTCGCCGGCCGGATGGATCGAGCTCCCTGGCTGCCCGAGGCCGACCTAGTAGCACGCAGATTAGATAGGGTCTTCCTTGCTCCTTGCTGCCCGAGGCCGAGGCCGGGCCCCACGCGGGGATGATGCCGCGATCCCCTTCCCCCCTTTTCTCGGCGATCCTAGTGTGGCGCCTACCACGAAACGCGCGCGGGCCACACCCCCGTCTGGACATGCGACGCAAGCAACCGGGCGAACATGCAAGCCCCGTGGGCGGGTGCACGCGGGCCCCACACCACCTCTCCCGGAGAGCCGGTGGTCCCACCCCGGGCCGAGGCCTCCACCCGCTTCTCCCCTCGTCCCTCTCACGCGATTTTTTTTTGTTGCTAGTACAAGCATCTGTCTGTCTCGCTCGAAGGACTCTCGACCGGGCTCCGTTTTGATTTAGCAAAATGTGTCCCTGCCTTTCGCGGCGCTCCTAAATGCCGCTGTCGCGACGAGAAACTCTCCAGCTAAGATCGCAGCGCGGCGACGTACTCTATCGCGCGTCGTCCCTTTCGATTTACTCCGTGCCCAGCCAGCCACGCCTGTTGTTCTCTCCGCGTCCGCGGCATATTTGAACGCAGGATAAACTACACGCATATATGCTTGCTCTGTTCTTGAGGGATTGGGGCCGGGGGGTGAAAGTTGTTGAGCCGATCGATGGTACGCCGTGACGATCGGCGGTCTACCCTTTACCCGCCCTTCCATGAGGCGGCCTGATCGGCCAAGGATCCCTGTGCATGTACGCGCAGCTAGACTCGAGCAACGCTGCATGCATGCTGGTCAAGGATCCGTGATGCATGCATGCTGGTCAAGGATCCGTGCGCGCGGACCGGGCTAGGCTATACCTAGCGCTTCAAAAGAAATTATGTACTCGCGGAGCTGGGCTGGGCTGTTAGTTGAACTGCTCACGCTCGCGTACGTGCAGATTCTCCCTGCCTGGCCGGTTATTGATTACTGTGCGAACCAACAAATTCAAGCGCGCACGACTGCACGAGAGCACGGTCAAATCCAATGTGTATAGAGTTGTTGTAGTACAAGTAGTAGCAGAGACCTTTCAGAGTCAAGAGAGTTTGAGAGTCCAAGTCACGCTGCGGTATACGGACCAGATTTTCAGAACCTCGGAACACGCCTCCAAGGCTCCAACCTTCGGGAAATCGGGAGTCATGCATGTACGGACGCGCGTACATACGAACTCCGTGCCCGCTCGTGATTCGTGAACGTTGAGTCCGTCGCACTTGTTGACTGGCATACCATAAATCGACGCGACCCTGTACTGTCACGGACCAAAACGTACTCTCTAGAGTCTCTAGCTAGCTGGGACGTGCAACGCACACGTACGTGCCGGCCGTCGCCCAGGTTCCCAACCCGGGTCGCATGCTCAACTTTCGTTCATCGTGTTACGTACATGCATGTACGTACGTGCCACCGCCATTGATATCCCCGTTACGAAGCAAGAACTGCTGGGCACAGCTACGGTCGGGGGTCCATATTATTGGCAAGAAAAACAGAGTCAAGCAAGAACTCTTCTCCTCGCAAAATGAAAAAAAGAGAGGTAAGAACTCTTCGACCTGTGCATATATACGATATCTCAAATTAAAGGTCGACGAATCTATGGGTAAATTCACGGACATCCAGCCAGACCACGATCTCCAGAAGCTACGTTCGCTTATGTGTGAAGTGTGCGGACGACGTACGTACGGGCCGCGCATTATCTTCCAAGCTGAGCTACGGGTCGTTGCTGGTTACGTGTAGTACGTGCGAGGGCCGGCTGATGATCTAGCCAGGGGAAAAAGAATGCGGGCGCCACGCGCGTCGGTCGGTCGTTTGCTTGCGCGCCTCGATCACCCATGAGCTCACGCGCCCGCCGCCGGCCGCCGGCTTCTGGCCTCTGGTTGATCGATAAAAGCGCGGGTCGATCGGCCCGTGCATACGTGGTCGAGACTTGATGGGCGCTTGAATGCTTGACGCGTTACGTACGCCTGGGATAGTGGATGCGTACATGACAAGGGGATTGGTTGCATGCATCATGCACAACTCAGGTTCTCCGACTCTTGTGTGGCTAGTTGGACATCATACATCGATGGAGTACATCATACATGCATGATGCATCAATATCTCAATGATCGTGGAGAATTTCTACGTAGAAGAAATTAATAGGACGGAAAAGAAATCGCGCTACGGCCGACGGACATCCCGAGGGCGAACAGAAATGTCCCCCGGAGCACGTATACACGCTTCGGTGAACATAAAATTTCAAACGAATACTTAAACATATATTTCTTAAATATTTTTTTCTTTTTCGAACGTAGATATTTGAGCCATCTGCGTACCTGTAAATTTTAAGGGAGTGGCTGTATCTCACATGACTGATTTTTTTAAGCAAAAAATTTAAATCTCAGTTGACAGTATCAGAACTGTCCAATTAATAGCTGGACGTAACACCTACTCTCTCTTCTCCGTCGTTCGTCATGAATCATAAAGCAAAATCTAGTTCCGACGGATCATGCGATTTAGATATAGCAAATCCAAAATTTAATGGCAAAAAGGTTACGTACGTTTGCAACCCTGGATTAAACAAAGAAAATTCAGTGCTCCGGAAAAGCAATACTATTCAAGCACTAACACTTGTGTTTACCCATAATTTCATACTCCCTCCGTCCAACAAAAGATGTCTCAAGTTTGTCAAAATTTTGGATGTATCTAGACATGACTTAGTGTATAGATGCATTCAAATTTAGTCAAAGCTAAGTCATCATTTGTTGGACGGAGGAAGTAGATGATTTTTTTTTAAAGTCCAAGCACATATATGACTCAAAAGTTTACATATGTAATTATTTACATAATCTTTTTCATCAAAATATATACCAAAAGCGCGTACTACTGGGTATAATTTCGAATTTCTGGCCACACCGTGGCGGATTCTATTTTTGAAGGTTGTGAATTTTAGAGTAAAATGCACCGTAGGTCCTATAACTATTGGATCTGTGTCAAGTGAGTCATAATTCTTTAAAACTGCATATTTGGACCCTAATTCTTTTTAAGTTGTTCACCCGCGGTCCTAAATGAGGCCGAGCCGTTGCTGACCGTCCAGTTGGCAAGTTGACCACTGCCACGTCGGCCAAGGGTGGTTGGGCGGGAGTTTTCCCGCCGTTTCGGTGGTCTGGAAATTTGCAGAAACCTTCTTATTAACAATGGATACTGCAGTTGACAAATTCTCACTCTCTCTCTCTCTCATTCTTCTCTCTTTTCCTCCGGTTACTTCTGTCGCTGCCTCCAGATTTTCCTGCCAGCCCGCCGTCATGTCTGGGTCGATCGCAAGTTCCTCTGCTACGGTAGCGTGGAAGAGAGGCAAGAAGAAGGGCTCCCCTCCACCATCGCAGCCCCCACAGCCGACGACACAAGCTCGCCTGCCGCTGCCGTCGTTGCCATCGGTGAAGTGCCCCTCTGTCAAATAAGGGTTGTACTTCGTCTCGCGTGTCTATCAGAGATGAACCTAGACAGAGTGTGTTCTACAAGTGCCCGAATCACCGGGTAATTTTACTGATTTCTTATCGATTCACAATTTCCAGCGACTCGACAGTTAGCCAGCATGGCAGTCAACTTGGCACCTGGCCGGTCAGCAGCGGCTCGGCCTAATTTAGGACCGCGGGTGAACAACTTAAAAAAAATTACAATCTAAATATGCACTTTTAAAGAATTAGGACTCACTTGACATACGTTCAATAGTTTTAGGACCAGTGGTGCATTTTACTCTAAATTTACTAGAAATATAAGGTTACTTCAAAAGTGACAACCCACACGACACAGCTGGTTCAAATCTCAGAGGACGCGGTGGAAAATGAAAAATCAAGAACAATAACGTGATGAGAGCCTAATGTAATAAGACTCATGCGCAACAAAACAAACAACAGTATAAATCGAAGACCCTGCTTGTCACCGAACGAAGAACATGAAGTTGACAACAATGGGGGAAATCGCATGGGACACACTTTAATCATGCATGTGGAGCGGAAAATTGCGAAAGAATCAGTGCCGCGCTGGAGTTTTCTTGTACTAGAATCATTAACCGAGGGGAGAAACAGTAAGCTAGCTAGGCGCGCTAGCTAGCTGCATACTGCGTCGATCGGCTACCTGCTTGTCGGTTTTATATAATTTCGTGTGAGGTCAACAAGGCGAAGTTCAGAAAGATAATCATACAGTCACGTACAATTAAGGATTTATGAAAAGTGTCGTCTACTTAATACAAAATTTGTACGAACTTAATACAAAATTGATTGAATTCTTTCATGGACAGAGTATACGCGAGTGTCTAAGTTGAAATTAATTGCAGAAGAAAAACGCGCATATATCTCATGATAGCTCGATCGGACGAGACATACCCATTGCCGAAATAGCGAGACACGCATCCGGCGTGAGCTTGCATAAGTAGCAGAGCACAAGGAATAATCATGACCTTGATTTGTTTTGGTACCCTTATTTTTTGCGGGTATGTTTTGGTACCCTTTGATTAGGTACATGCTTACCTTTCCCTTATCGTCCACGGGCACGTGCGGATCCCCAATAATCCAGAGCCTTCTAGTTAAGTCAGGACCGGACCAAGATTATTTCGTAAGAGGAAACACTCTTGTAAAATTGAAAAGGAGTCAAATGCATTCACAGTCAGTGAGTCAGACATTAACTCTACAGAACAGAACACTCCATGTACTCCGAAATTACCCTTTTAGATCCTTAATTTTGCTGATTTAATAAGAGAACGTTTGAGTGAACGCTCTGTCCCCATTTTTTTTACAAGGACGATCTGCCTTTTTTGAGTCTATGCCTGAATTTAGTAGAGCCACTGGTCGCTAGTTTTTCTGCCCATGTATTGCAATTCCGGGCGCTGAAAGTGACCACAAGCTAGCAACAGTGCCTTTTTGACCATTACTCTAAAATAATCGTCGTGTTCAAGCTTGGTCCTTGGCATTTTGACGTTCTCCACGTTCCCTGCACCCCGTCATATACTCCCTCCAATGAGATAGAAAATGCATTGCAAAAATGCCAAACATCATATCTCTCCTCTTTTATTCTTCCACCTCCAATGAGTTAGGTGCATAAAGAAATGAATAAATGTTATTGGATTTGATTTACGTGTAATGAGAGAGAACCAATTTTTCTTATTTTAAAGTGCTTTGAAAAAAAATACATTTTTTTTGACAAATTTCAAACCCGAACGTACACTTATTTGTAGACGGAGGAAGCACAGCTCTAAACGGAAGATTCCGTTAGACTTGAGAGATACTATAGCACTCGTTAAGATCAGGAAACGATCAAAAATGAATTAATCATCAAATGAAACAAAAGCGTGGTTTGCAGCTAGCGTGAATCGATTCTTGTGTCGGTCGATCGAGCATATTTTCACCGACATGAGTATTAATTGGTCTGGAGAAAATGTGTGCTCCTAGATAACCACTCCCTAGTTGCATCATTTTGCTGCTAGGGTCGGGCCGGGCGCGGGGGTGTCTCTACGCATACACGAAATGGCGCTGCTGATCGATCGATCCACCGGCCGACCGACGGCGGACAAACGAAAGGCGATCACTCCATCGATTTCTGGGTACGCAAGCAAAGCAGCCATATATGCATGCACCATTTCGCTGTGCACCAATAATTCCTTCGATGGCGACCTCTTTCAGGGGGTGCTTCGTCATGGATCGTTTTATTTCCGTCCTAGCTAGCCAAGCCAAGCTGCGGCCCGGTACGTTGCGAGCGAAATTTTCCCAGCTCCGTCACGTATTCCGCACACACACAACCCCGTACGCACGCAACACATTGCACAGCGGCGCCGCGGAAGTAAGACGAAACAATAATTTTGCCGAGCTGGATTGCATGCACAGCTGCAAACAGGAAACGGCAGTTGAATGGTCAATCGAAGGCTGGAGCACGTACTGCACGATCGATCCTGACGAATGACTCAAACTTCTACTCTATCAAGTATTTTCATCTCTGTGCGAAAGCAATCCTGTTTCCCGAATAGTTTCTGAAAAGTAAACGGTCGGTTCATGCCTAACTCTCATCAGAAGAACTAACGTTAGTCAAAAAAGAAGAAAAATTCTATGGCCAATGGTGAGTCTACGTGTCTTTCTACAAAAACTGCGTGTGGCTAGCAAAGTCTATGCCAACCCGTTCCGAAAGAAGAAGAAACACTGTGTCAATGAGCAGCAGCTAGCATTAATACAAAGAAATCAGGGCTTATACTAATAACAGATTCACATGACATGCTGACATGTGGGCCCACACCATGTTGGCCCACATGTCAGACACCCAAATTCAGATGAAGTACTTCACCGAAGCCGTGTCCAGATTCAAGTGTGGCAATCTATGTATGGTTGTGGGGGCAAATCACAAACACATATTTATTGTGAAAGAAAATCAAACACATAACTGACATGTGTAGCCTACCCAAGCGTGGGTAACTGTACTGGGGAACCAGTAAGGCAACAAACATGTTCCAAGTTTATACTTTTTATCTTCTTATAAGGATGACGTCCTTCCGTATGTATATAACATAAGTTTGTCACCGCATCCCAAAGTTGGCACCTCCAAAACTAGCAATGATGGGGTTAGGCTTGGGAGCAGAGGCGGGCTCTTCTTTTCAATATTGAGCGAGGCAAACACTATATTTTAATATTAGGTGGGACAAATACACTATGATTATACTTTTTTTCCATTTTTAAATAATTTCTACCGGTGAGAGAGAACTTTAAAAATTTAAAAATGTTTTTGGTCAAAACTTTGTCTTAAAGAAACCAAATAAGACAATGTTTGTGAAAAAAAAAGGGAGTATGTTATAAGCCATATTTTCTTTTTACTGAAAATAGGCTTTCATATAACCGACGAACAAATAGAATTCGTGTCGTGAATAAAAAATTCCTTGAATCAACCTTGTAATAGCCTCATTGGGTCAATAAAGGCTTGATGGCCTTAATAAATTAACAAGCTTGTACAAGGTTTGTTGATGTTTGCCTTTTCCTTCCTGACTAGTGATAGGGTCCTGACTAGTGATAGGGTGACAAGACCCAGATGGTCATGCTGTACAATTTTAACAAAAATATGTTTTGAGATGAAATGCTTTCATCATCCAACTAGATTTTACCATGAAACTAATGTTTATTTAAGTCTCAATAAAATAATCCACAAGTGAACATAATGGAGATAAAAGGGCCGAAAGTTATAGTTAGTCCCACCTCCCGATTAAAGGAGGTCAAAGCAGAGAGCCGGATAAAGTTTCGTCTCTTCAGATAATTTGCTTTGCATCCTGGTAAAAACAGGTTGAGAGAGAGTCATGGGGGGCCTTGGATCCCGCGGAGAGCGACGGTGGCAGGGCTGTTGTTGTTTTCTTCTCTTACTTGAAAGACCGCATGGTCCAACCTGTCACTTGTCAGAGATGCGATGAGAAAAATTATGAAAAAGTAGACGAACGACCGTTGACTCCAAAATTTATAAGTGCGAAATATTTTTGTAGGAGCCGATCAGAAACCTAGAGATCACCGTAGGTCGTTTACAACTATTGGACCAGGTGTTGTAATCAAACTACATTATCAATCCATCAAGCAGGTTCGCATATAACAATGTGCAAAATATAATACGAAAAATGATTTTAGTTCGATCTCCCGTGGCGCACGCACGTGCACGAGCTGCGCCTGATCCCTAAACATCCTCAGCTCCGATCGACATCATTACCACAACAACGTCAGGCAAATCAATGTCCGAGCCAACATCGTTGACGCCACAGCAACATCCCGGCGGCGAAGCAGCGTCATCCGCGCCGTACAATGTAGACTGCCTGCGCATACCGGGCGTCAGGTTCGTCCCGTCGGATGACGAGCTCATCATCCATTACCTGCATCGCAAGCTGCATGTTACGTGCCTACTTGGATCTAGAGAATTGGTACCAACTTGCTAGTTCGTAATTCGATTTGGGGATCCAATTTGATAGGGATACAGTGTTTGGTGAAGACGGTTACAAGAATAGACTCATATCATGCCCTTCCTAGCCGGAAGCTACCCACTTAAGTAGCCCATGCTCCCATCTCCCAGTGGGCCGAGTCATAGCGCGTATTGGGCTTGCGTTGGCGTCGAGGCTCAATACGAAGTCCAGCTCGAGACTCAGTAGGTGAAGTAGTACGTGGGCTCACGGACGGGACATCCCCTCCTCCTTCAGAGACGGCTTGACCCCAAGCCGGAGCCGCCGGGAAGCGCCGACGAAGCTCTGCCTGATCCTCCCAGGTAGCCAAGTCAGGAGGCAGCTCAGACCACTTCACCTGGACTTGCTGAACAGAAGCAGCACCCCGCTGAATGGTATGATGGGCGAGGATTTCTTCAGTCACTTGCAAAGGGAAGATTGCCAGGTCTTCCGGAAGAGTAGCTTCGACAGGTTCAGTTGGAGGTGAGGCTGGTCGGAGCAGAGAGACATGGAAGACAGGATGCACTCTGTTGCGAGCAGGTAACTGCAGCTTGTACGCCACCTCGCCAATGCGCTCCTGAACCTGAAAGGGACCAAAGTAGCGAAAGGCCAACTTGTGATTAGCGCGATTATCCACCAAGGTCTGAACATACGGCTGGAGCTTGAGGAAGACCCAATCATCAATAGAAAACGTGCGCTCCGACCGCTTCTTATCGGCTTGATGCTTCATACGCTGACGAGCGCGGTCCAAATGCTGACGGACCAATTGCAACATCACCTCACGCTCCTCCAGCCAAGATTCCAGTTCAGGCACCCGGCAGACAGAAGTATCGCCGATGCCAAAGTGTCGAGGTGCATGACCGTAGAGTACCTAAAATAGAGATCAGCCCAAGGCGGAATGATAAGAGTTGTTGTACTAGAACTCTGCAAGCGGCAGCCAGTGTGCCCGCTTGGAAGGACAGGCATGGACGAAACACCTCAGATAAGCTTCCTGACACTGATTCACGCGCTCTGTTTGCCCATCGGTCTGCGGGTGGTACGTTGTGCTCCTGCGGAGCTGTGTTCCAGCCAGGCGGAATAACTCGCGCCAGAGTTGACTCGTGAAAATACGATCACGGTCAAGGATCAGCACCTCAGGCAGTCCATGGAGCTTGTACACATTGTCGATGTAAGCCTGCGCGACCTGAAGAACAGAGAAAGGATGCGCCAGAGGAACAAAATGAGCATACCTCGTGAACTTGTCAACGACCACCATCACACAATTTGCCCTGCGAGATCGCGGAAGTCCCTCGATGAAATCCAAAGTAACCATTTGCCAAGCCTGACCTGGAGTTGGCAAGGGCTGAAGTAAACCAGGATAACAAACGTGCTCAGGTTTGGCCTGCTTAGAGATGTTACAAGCGGCGACAAACGAGCGTGCATCTTGCTTCAAACCAGGCCACGAGAAAGCACGCTTGATGCGGTTGTAGGTGACGTGAAACCCAGAATTACCACCAAGGGCACTTTCATGAGAATGTTTGAGAATCTCTTGTTGAAGAGCAGAGTTGGCGCCCAGCCACACCCGTCCCTTATGGCGAATCAGCCCACCATGTAGAGTAAAATTGTTCATGGAATTGTCAGCTTCCGCCAATAATTGTAGTAATTTTTGGCTTGAGGATCAGAGAGGTATCCTTGCTCCACCTGGTCGAGCCACACAGGAACGCCCGCAGAGATGGCGGCACATTCGCCTGAGTCACCGCCGCGTCGAGAAAGAGCATTGGCGGCGCGGTTCTCTGCGCCCTTCTTGTACTGAATCCTGTAGCGCAATCCCATGAGTTTAGTGAGCGCCTTTTGCTGCCATGGAGTGGTGAGATGTTGGTCATCCAAATGAATCAAACTCCATTGATCAGTCCGAATGATGAATTCTGACTGTAAAAGATAAGGACGCCATCGATCGACGGCCATCAAAATGGCCAAGCACTCCTTCTTGTAAGTAGATAAGCCACGCGAGCGAAGACCGAGAGCACGGCTAAGAAATGCCAAAGGATGGCCCTCTTGAGTAAGAACCGCACCAATTCCCAAATCAGAAGCATCTGTCGCGAGGATGAAGGTCTTGGTGAAATTAGGTAGGGCGAGAACAGGGGCAGAGACCAGGGCTGTCTTCAAAGTTTCGAAAGCATGGTCAGTTTCTGAAGTCCAGAGGAACAGAGCATGCTTCTTCAGTAGTTCGGTCAACAACTTACTGATGACAGCAAAATGGCGAACAAACTTACGATAATATCCTGCCAACCCCAGAAATCCTCGGACCTCCTTCGCATTATGTGGTGGAGGCCAGTTCTGAACTGCAGCAATGTTCTTCTCATCATTTGCCACGCCTTGAGCATTGATGACATGCCCCAAATAGCGAATAGACGGCTGGGCAAATGAGCATTTAGATCGCTTCACACGCAATTGATGTTGTTGTAACAGGGAGAAAACCTGGCGCGGGTGATCGATGTGCTCCTCCAAGGTCCTATTGTAAATGAGGATATCATCAATGAACACGATCACACAACGACGCAATAGAGGAGCCAGAATTGTGTTCATGGTGCCCTGGAAGGTCGCCGGTGCATTCGTCAGACCGAACGACATCACCTTGTACTCAAAGTGACCGTGATGTGTTTTGAACGCGGTCTTAGCTTCATCATACAGGTTCATCCGGATCTGGTGATACCCAGCACATAAGTCGAGACTGGTGAAGAAGCAAGCACCAACTAGTTCGTCCAACAGTTCATTGATGACCGGAAGTGGGTACCTGTTCTTGACTGTCAAGGCATTGAGATGGCGATAGTCGACACACATGCGCCAGCTCCCGTCCTTCTTCTGAACCAACAAGGCAAGTGAGGCGAATGGGCTGCAACTGTGCTGGATGACAGCCTGACGGAGAAGTTCAGAAACTTGTTTCTCGATCTCGTCTTTCTGAGCAGGATTATAGCGATATGGTCGCCGGCTGACAGGCTGGGCACCAGGGACCAAAGGTATACTATGATCAAATGACCTAGGAGGAGGCAACCCCTGAGGTTCAACAAAGACATCAGCAAAGGCATCCAAAACTTGAGTAACTGGAGCAGGAAGCAAGGCATCAGCCACATCAGCCTCGACGGCATATAAATGCACCACATGCGCAACAACATCTTGATGGTGAAGCCCAATAAGCTAGTGGACGGTGAGATTTTCACAACTTGAGACATTTGGATGAATTCCTTGCAACAGCACGACGCCTCCAAGATAACTGAATTGCATCCGTTTTCGTTTCCAATCAACCTCCATAGGACTATGGCGTTCCAGCCAATCCATGCCCAAAACAACATCATAGCACCCCAAAGGAAGGATCATCAGATTGGAAGTGAAATAATGACCCTGGACTTGCCAGGCACAATTGGCAATCTCCTGATGACAACACAAAACTCCACCATCAGCAATCTTAACCTTCATCAGTGGTGTGACACGACGCGTGCCTTGAACAGAGTCGGCCACATGGTCGTTAATGAAGCTGTGGGAGGATCGATCCTGAATCAACCAACATCAAGACTTGTCGACGGTTAATGACACCTTGCAACCGAACTGTCTTCGGTGATTCACGACCAGTCACTGCTTCCGAAGAGATGGTAAACAGGGTAGCCCCGAGTTCGCCAGCATCTGACTGACAGGAGGAATGTAAGTCCGTCTCCAATCCCAGCATCGCGAACATCTCCTCGACCACATGAAGATTGACAGTATTGGAACACTTGTGACCCCTCTCCCAACGCTCGCCACAGATGTAACAGAGCCCCTTGGCTCGGCGATAATTGCGAAGGGCAGCCACACGATCGTCGGTGGCTGAAGGGCGTGCCGCCTCCTGGCCACGCTTGTCTTCCGCACCAGCGCCCGCCCGCGGTGGACGTGGAGGTAGAGGAAGCGCAACACGCAAATGCGCCTTCGGGGAGTCGAGATGACGAGAATCCTTGCTGCGCCCGAGCCCCAACACTTCTTCCTGCAAACAGGCAACCGAAATCACAGTAGCCAGATCGTGAGGACGATGCACCAATACAACAGCCTTAATATCATCCCGTAACCCTTCCACAAATCTAGAATGGAAGAAGTGGGGATCCCAGGAAGAGTGATGTGCTTTGAGAGAATGCATGGATTCAGAAAACTGCTCAATATACTCTGCTATTGAACCTGACTGTTTTAACAGAAAGAACTGACGGAACACTTGTTGGTACTCTTCTTGACCAAAATGCTCACAAATCTCAAAACAAAAGTCATCCCAGGTCATCTTATCAAAATGGAAACGACACTGATCTAACAAAAGAGCAGCTACTCCCGAGAAAAAGATAGTGGCGGTGTCAATCCACAGATCTGGATGCATCCCATGTACCCGGAAATATGCCTCAGACACCACTGACGAGGCAACTTCCCAGAAAACGGTGGGAAATCCATGCGAATGTGTGGGGAATGATGCGAGTGATAAGAACGTCCACCCCAAGCCCAATCATCAACTAGTATGGTTGAGATTAGAACACGCACCCTTGCCCGGGGTTGAATCATTGGCAAAAGGGCCAAGGATTCTTCCCCGTGAAGTCGAGTCATCGCGGCGGCCGGTTGGCCCGTGATTCGCGCCGTTGGCGAGGTAGTTGAGGTCTCCCCGCGGCGCCGAACCACCTTGGAACACCTGTTCTTCCCGGGATTCTAGCCAAGGAGAGGAAAGCAAGGCATCGAGGCGCATACGCATGTTGCCGAGTTGACGATGGAGGTCCTCCATGTCCGCGTCCACCTGCGGGCGCCACTGTCCCGCCACCTCCGTCACCGTGTCGCGAAGCGACATGGATTCCGCCACCAATCGCTCCTGCCCCGCCACCAGTGCGCCCTGCCCCGCCACCAATTCCTTCACGGCGGCGGTCAGATTTGCAATCGCCGCCTCCTGCGCCATGATTTGTTTCGCTTGCTTGGTGAAGTAGCGTGGTTTCTCCAGGATCGAATGCTCTGATACCACAATGTTACGTGCCTAGTTGGATCTAGAGAATTGGTACCAACTTGCTTGTTCATAATTCGATTTGGGGATCTAGTTTGATAGGGATACAGTGTTTGGTGAAGACGGTTACAAGAATAGACTCATAGCATGCCCTTCCTAGCCGGAAGCTACCACTACAAGAGAAATAGCCTGTAGAGACACTATTTTTGGTTTGTAGAGACACTATAATTGTCTTTACATAACTTTAGACATGCTTGGTACAATGCCACAAAGCTGCCACTATGGACAGTGTCGCTATGTGTGATGAGACACTAAGAAAACGTCTCTATTGTTTTAGACATTGCATAGAGACACCATACCGTCTCTACGTTCAATACGACATTTCATGAAGACATTGCATTATGTCTTTATACTTTTTAGACATTTCATAGAGACACTATATTGTCTCTACATTCAACGTGACATTTTGTAAAGACATTAAATTGTGTCTCTATAGTGATGTGATAGAAAATATGCATTGAAAAAATCATGTTGAAAGCAATCCTCGAACTCAAGACCTTAAGGAAAACTACACACTCACCTAACCATCTCAACCTGATATCAATTCTTGCTTATACTTCTAATGAAATTATTATGAGTAGTCTGCTACATGTCTCAAATCTTCTAAGAATGTCTCTACACAACATAATATGTGTCTCAAATAGTGTCTCTAACCATACCGTAAGGTAATTTCCTCAAGTATCTCAAAACCATGTCTCTACATGAGTTTTGTGACAATATATTAAATGCTTCAAGAAATGTCTCTACACCATAATGTCTCAACTAGTGTCTTTATATTTAAGACATTGTCCATAGCGCCTCATAGAATGCCTCTACATGAAACTCTGTCTCAAAATTGTCTCTAGGTAGAGACAAGAGTACATTACTTCAATGAAAATGTCTCTACAAGACATATTTGTTGTAGTGTACCCACTTAAGTAGCCCGTGCTCCCATCTCCCAGTGGGCTGGGTCATAGCGCGTATTGGGCCTGCGTTGGCGTTGAGGCCCAATACGAAGTCCAGCTCGAGACTCAGTAGGTGAAGTAGTACTGGGCTCACGGACGTGACACTGTACGACCAGCCGTTGCCGATCGACATCGTGCACGTCGCGGACGTGTATGCCGAGCACCCCAAGGATCTCAGTGAGTTCCTTGCTTCCTTTCTTCCCGAAGCGAGCATCCAATCCATCGAATACCCCTGCGTCCCTGATTGCTTTTGCCTAATTAAGATAAGATCGTGGCATGCATCGTATGATCTCTTCTTACTAACCACTGTACGTAGCCAGCTATCGTGCATGATAATTAATTTTCTTTTTGGCAGAGAGCAAGCTGGGCGAGAGCCTGGAGGGCAGCTGGTACGTGTTCTCAGAGAGGAACCGCAAGTACCCCAAAGGAAAGCGGCCGAGTCGGAACACGGGTGAAGCGGGCCGGTGGAAGGCGACGGAAAGGAAGAGAAGATCTTGGCTGCGGTGGACAGCGGGGACGGAAAGAAGAGGCTGGTGATGGTAGGGCGCAAGCGCGTGCTCGCGTACGAGGAGTTTGGTGCATGACGGTCTTCACACGTCCGGATCCAAGTCCAAGTCCAAACGGCCAACAAAGAAGACGGATCGGAAGATGTCCGAGTTGGTATCCACCAACTCTGACCGGCCCATTGGGTCCGAGGCAAACACCATGCTGGTCAGTCATCCCATCTACGAGTGCGTTCTTTTCGGTTTTTAGGACCGGCTTCTCCTAAAAGCTGCCCTCGAAACCGCATTACAAATTTAGCTAGACTTCCAAAATACTTTAGGCCAAACTAATTTGATAGCCTAATCAAATTTAGGTGGTGGCTTCTCCAAGAAGTTGGGGGATGGCAGCTTCACAGAGAAGCCGGTCAAGGAAGCCGAAAAGAACTGGCCAGCTCATACGCATAATCTCTATTTAACTAATTTTGCTTCCACAAATAGACACGTAAAGCAGAAAAATAATAATATGGGAGTATTCGGTGCAAAATTAGCCGAATTTTTTATGGGCCACTGTAGTAATTTTGGTAAAAAGGATTGATACTGAAAATGTGACACATACCACTGGTATAATTGACCGGTTAACATGCCTTGTGTGTTTGTTGTTCTGTGCACCCAGCTGAATTATTGGGTCTTGTGCAAGACAACTCAGAAGGTGACAAGTAAAGAGGGGAAAGTCCGGGTTTGGAGCTAGAGGAAGATCTCGAGCCAGCAACTCTCACCAAGCTAAATGAGGACGGGCTTCTAGACAATACTCTTGACCCATGGCAACAAGCAACACCGCACCTCTTTTATGACGATGACAACAGTTTATGCACTACCAGAAACCAAACCCAAGCTACCGAACGATGTGGTGATGCCCTGCCGCATTATGGCACTGGGAACCTGCTCGAGTGGCCTGTTGATCTAAAGCTCTGGGTTTGTGAGGATGATGGTGGTGAAGGGAACGAGTATCGTTGAACAATGGAATTCCATTGGGCACCGGTTCGAAGCGACAATGGAGCCAAATTTGACCGCTGGCCAGTTTGAAGTATCAACTGATCTTCAGCCTTGGGATATGGATAGTTTTCTCTTCCACGAAGGCAATCGTGAACACGTAACGTTGAATGATCACATTGAGAAAAACAATAGCTCTGCAATAACAAACATGAGCCCCTCCCATGCAATCATGTAAGGACATAAATAATTTCGTGCTCATGCGTGTCCAATAGTTGTGTGTATGCACAAATGAGTGAACCAAAAATGTTGCTTGTGGTATCATTCTATAACGCCATGGATCTGTTTTTGATCAGATATTGCATGTGAATTATGATATAGTACATGCCACGTTCGTCGAAATCAAGTTTCTATTATGATATCCATTTGATTAAAGTTTTCTGCTTCTGTGGCATTTTTTTTTACAGATTAGAAAATAAAATTTGAAGATATCATTGTCGGCAACGCGAACTGAGCTTAAGAATATGGTAAATTTTCAATATGAATTTGAATTTAATCAGAACTAACCTTTGCACCAGCATCGTTGTTTGCTCAAAACCATAGCCTCACTTTAAACAGAACTTGCAGCTACTCGCCAGTCTCCAGCCATGGCGGGGAAGCAGTTCCCCTCACTCGCGCACACGCGCCCCGCCTCCTCCCGCTGCCTCTTCGCCGTGGGCGCGCTCCTCCTATTCTCCGCCGTTTACTTCCTTCTTCTTTCCCCCGCCAAGCCGGGCCCCATCGGTAGCCCAATCTCTAACCCTAGCATCACCACTTCCTTCGTCGCCTCCCTCGATCAATTTCTCGACTCCCCGTATTACCCCGCCGTCTCCTCGCCGGCCCCGTCGGACCTCGACGCCGCGATCCGGAAGGAGGAAGAGACGCGGCTGTACGGGGACCCTGGGGGCTTATGGCCGGCGGCTCATGCGCCGCTCAGGGTCTACGTGTACGAGATGCCGCGCAAGTTCACGTACGATCTGCTCAGGCTGTTCAGAGACTCGTATCGCGATACGACGAACCTCACCTCCAACGGGAGCCCCGTTCACCGTCTCATCGAGCAGGTGGGCGAGCGGTGAGATCGAGTTGTATTTCGTGTCGTTTCAATGCTACGAGATCTCTGTCTTTCTACATTTGGTCGTAGAGAGCACTTAATTTGCAGACTCTGGGCCCTTTTTATTTTGCGGCTTGGTTGCTGGTTTAAAGTGGTAGCACCATTATATTCCTCTGATGCTTTCGGAAGGTTTCCAAATGGTTCTGAAATGAGCTGCATGCTTGTATGTTGAATCTCAGAGAAATGTTATGCGCTGCTCTGTAGGAGTTATGTTTGTATGTGGTATTTTTGCGATCTGATGCTACCGAGTTATTCTTTTCAGGCGCATATGCTTCTAGACTGAATCTTATATAAAGTATTCCCTCCGTTTCATAATTCTTGTCGAAATATTACATGTATCTAGACACCTTTTAGGAATAGATACATCCATTTTTGGGCAAATTTGAGACAAGAATTATGGAACGGAGGGAGTATTTCTTTGGGATGTTTTAATTTAATGTAGATCTTGAAAATTTATTGACGTGTATCTATCCATGATGATATATGAAATATTTTGGTTGCTAGAGCTTTGAACTGCCTGTTATATACTTATATTTGCCACTGAGACTAGTTTTCTTATGTATATAAGAGATAGCAAAGCGGATGAATGGATGATTTAATTATATATCATGTAACGTTTGTAATTTTTATGCTATGGGGATGTTAGGTCTCGTCCTTGTGTTGATCTCCAGATTTAGAAAGTAGAAAGTTACCAATTTTTTATTACAAATTCTAAACATAAGGATGTGGACCTTTCAGTCTCGTTTACATCTTGAAATACTTGAATGGATAATAAAATTGTTCATAGTTTGCTCCTCGGCAATCTTTTGTTTTCATATAACACAGGAAGTGTTCAGCTGTAAAGTTTGTGGATAAAGTTGGCCTACTTATTTATATCTTGCATGTCATAGATTAATACATCTGTTTTATGACATGGTTTTGTTAAATATCTGTGTGTTTAGTAATATTGCAGCACTATGACTTTGGGACTTCCCATTTGGTCTTTGCATTATCTGAATTGATTTCCATTCACATATGCAGCATTCTATTGACTACTGGCTCTGGGCTGATCTCATTGCTCCTGAATCACAAAGACTTTTGAAGAATGTTATCAGGGTTCAGCAGCAAGAAGAGGCAGACATTTTCTACGTTCCATTCTTCACAACAATCAGTTACTTCTTGCTGGAGAAACAAAAATGCAAGGCACTTTATAGGGTGTGGGAGCATTTCTCAAGGTTTAAATTTTAGCTAGTGTTTGTTGTAGGACATGCATATGGCTGAGCTAATGTTTGTGTAGACAAAGCTCTTAAAATGAAATAAAAACTTTGATCCTTCCTACTGGCAGCCGGCATTCAGTAGTAAAGAATACTGAATATGTTTCCCTAGTCGCAGCAGAAAACATAATTACTGACAGCATGGCCTGAACTCTATTTTGTAGCAATCCTAGCATTTTTTCTTGGTTTAGCTGCTTGCAGGAAACCATCTGAAATATATCACTCAGATTAAAGTGCAAATTCATTGCTTTACTCGCCTCTGTTAGTTTCCAAGAGGATCTTACAAGTGTTACTTTCCCTGTGTTAGGAAGCTTTGAAATGGGTGACTGATCAACCTGCTTGGCAACGTTCAGAAGGAAGAGACCATATTATTCCTGTTCATCACCCGTGGTCTTTTAAGTCAGTTCGGAGATTTGTGAAGAAAGCAATATGGCTCTTACCTGATATGGATTCTACTGGGAACTGGTATGGTATTCATTGTTTGCCACTTTGCCTCAGAGCTACTTGTATACATCAGTTGAGCTGAGCCACAGAACTCACATTTCCCACCTTATATCAGGTATAAACCTGGGCAAGTGTATCTGGAGAAGGATGTTATCCTTCCGTATGTCCCAAATGTTGATCTTTGTGATTATAAGTGTGCTTCAGAAACTCAATCTAAAAGAAGTATGTTGCTGTTTTTTCGAGGAAGACTGAAAAGAAATGCTGTAAGTTTCTTGCTACTGTTTTCGATGTTTTTTTACTACATCAGTTTTATTTTTGCATGTGATAATTTCAATTCTCATTGTTTTATTTGCGTTTTGACCTATTCTGTTTGCCTTGCTTAGGGTGGAAAGGTTCGCAGTAAGCTTGTGACAGAATTAAAAGATGCAGAAGATGTAGTCATAGAAGAAGGGACTGCTGGAGCTGAGGGAAAAGTGGCAGCTCAGAATGGCATGCGCAAGTCTCTCTTTTGCTTGAATCCAGCTGGGGATACTCCATCTTCTGCTCGATTGTTTGATGCAATTGTTAGTGGATGTATCCCAGTTATAATAAGCGATGAGCTAGAGCTTCCTTTTGAAGGAATACTTGACTACAGGAAGGTAAAACTTCCCCATTGTTCTTGTACATGCACTTACAATTGGAGCTCTGAAAATTAACCTGTTACCTGGAAAAGTCAGGGATATCTTGCTAGTTGAATCCCATGAAAACCAACAAATATATTCATATTACTGAGTTACTAACACAAAACAGTAGAATTATAGTTGCATATTGGTTGGCATTGGACAGTTTTGATTCTATTCTTTGAGGGCATGGATGGTTGTAGAATTAGTGATACCTATCTTTTGACATAGTACCAACCTAAGGATTTATTTAGGTTTTCTGTACCAATAAAGTTTATGTAGCTTGTGTAAAAGTTTATATGCTTTCTATAAAATTACTCTATCTAAGGATTTATTTACTTGCTATGTATTTGCAATGTGAGATTAAACCAGGGAAAACGAGCCTAGGTGAAATCATCAGACTGCAATAGGAGGGTAAAATAAATCTTGATGGATTGTAATATCGGTGGCTCCAATGTACTGCGTGTATAAACTTTTCCGTGCATGCCCACACATGCATTAATCCGTATATACATATTGACTACTCCCAGAAATACAAGGCCAATTTGAAGGATTGCGGGAACCAAGGAAAAATCCTCATGCGTAGTGTGTGGTAGTTAGTTTTTTTGGATTTTTGGTTTAGCCAACGGAATAGTAGGATTTTCTCTTGTAACAAGGAGCAATTAAGTTATGTATGCATACACATCAATCAGCAATTAAGATACAAGTAATGAGGAGTTTTTTTAGCTAGGGACGTGAGAGGGCAGGTAACAAATTACTCAAGGAAGCAAAATGGCCTTGTATTCCTGGAAATTTCGATTAGGATTTGGTCTTGTATTTCCGGACGGAGGGAGTACAGTCTACGGATGATCAAATATGCCCGTGCACCTGTTCTTTAATTTGTATTGACTAATGATATTTTTGTGGCGATCCATTGATTTTCAGCATATAGAAAACACAACATTTTCTGTAGTGTGAAATACAGTGTGCAGTGATTGGTTTATTACTTTACTCTGTAGATAGCATTGTTTGTTTCATCAAGTGATGCTTTGCAACCTGGCTGGCTAGTGAAATACCTAAGGGGCATCGATGCCAAAAGGGTCAGAGAAATGCAATCTAATCTTGTCAAGGTTTGCTCTTTATTTAAAATTTATCTTACATTGAGTTTCTTGTAAGACCCATCCATGTCACTATTTTTTTTGCTCACGATGCATTTACAGTACTCGAGACATTTTATCTATTCAAAGCCTGCTCAGCCCCTTGGACCAGAAGACCTTACATGGAGGATGGTAATCTCCTGAAATTCTTAGGCCTATCAGTTGCATAATAAACATGTTTTTCTGCTCCATTAGTTCAGTGAGCCTATTTTATTTGCAGTTTCATTCCTATTTTGTGTAAATATTGGGACTTCTGAGTAAGAACTATATAGTCTGAAGTATAACAGATTATCCATTCCATGCCTGAAATGCAGGTTGCTGGTAAGCTGGTAAACATCAAGTTGCATATTCAGCGATCGCGGCGCGTGGTCAGAGAATCAAGGAGCTTATGTACATGCGAGTGTAGAGTTGGAAACAC
The DNA here is from genome assembly GCF_000005505.3 of Brachypodium distachyon. Lineage (NCBI taxonomy): Eukaryota > Viridiplantae > Streptophyta > Magnoliopsida > Poales > Poaceae > Brachypodium > Brachypodium distachyon. The sequence goes on along the minus strand of NC_016132.3, from coordinate 51,999,237 downwards.
TACGATGATGCTTTGAAGTCTGAACCAACTTTTCTTCTGTATCCAGTGCCCAGAGTTGGTATCCATTACCCCCTAGGCCCTCTTTGTGTAGTTGGTGTAGCTGATGCTAGAGTTTAAGGACTAAGATATACAGTGTATCACCGAGGGCCTGAGGACTTCACATGGTTGCACTAAACTGCAATTTCCAAGGATCTGTGACATTCGAAAGCAATTATTTGGAAATGTTTCCTGATTTTTTTTTGACACGGATGTTCCCTGAAATTGCCCGTGCATTGTGTGTCTATCCCAATTCTGTACGAGGACGCTTCGAACTTTATACACCCAAGTCTTTACACTGTAATGCAGGACGCTTTTCGTGGAATGTAGCTTTCCTCCCCGGCAGAAGTTTGTAGAAATGAATTAGATGGTTGAAAATGTTATGCGACATCGCTAAGCTTTTCTGAATCTTGGATGGGAATGACCGGATGGAAGAAGTATCACAACATGGGGTATATATTTCTTCTGAACCAGATGGCGGAAAATAAAATGCAGAAAATACAGGTATGTTAATTCTTGAAATATCAGAACGAGGTTACAGAAACTCAAATAATTCCTTCTGCATAATATAAGATCAATGCACAATTACCTTTTATTCATTTCTTGACCTCTGCACTAAGTTGGCTAAAGGGAACCAAACCTGCAAAGAGTTGCAGAAAAAACACTGCTTTTGCAACCTTTGCTAGCGAATAAGAATTATCTAATTCCTATGGAAATAGTGAATTGGATGCATGAGAACTAGGTATTTTTGGAAAACCAATGGGCATATTAGATTTTATCAAATTTTAAGTAAGACTTTTTTGTCAGTTTTGAGAAATACACAAACAAGTATGATATGACATAAGTTTAAATTAAGTATACTGATATACAGGCTAAATATATGCTTCTTTCAGATGCAGTGTAGTAAAATGCTTATGAAACTACTTGCAAAAAAAAATGCTTATGAAACAGAGAGTACAGTCACTTGTACTGTATGGTACTTAGCAGGTCAACTGCAATGCACTTTACCCACCAAAAAAAGAGAAAATAATTCGTTTGGAAAAAAAAGGAGAGACAGCACTGAGCGATGACTAAGATCTGACATTGTTATTTTAAGGCAAGATTACGATTTGCTGTACTTGCGGAGTTTAGTTACCCCTGCAAATGTTTGCATTATAACATAACATCAAAGTTTGAAATTTTGAACTGGAGGCGCTGTTCAAATCTTTAGGCTCAATTCATCCCCAGAAAATTTACAGTGTGCTTTACAATAATTCACACTGATAACAGTGCCGTGATGGTAGGTGATCTGTGCAATTAGTTACAATGTTAAACACTACTCTTAAGATGGCTCTGGTAAATGGACATATTTCAAAATTTGTGATAATACCATTGTAAATAACCAAATCCTCATTCCTTGTGCCAGATGGACCGTGGATGACTATTTCTAGATGGGACACAATATGTGGTCCAGTGTGAATGGGCGATTCCTGCCTGCATCACAAATTGTTTTTCAACCATTCAGGTCTAAATTTTTGTTAATCCAAATGCTCTAACAACAATAATTTCAATGTCAGTGTAGTTTTCTCAGTTACCAAGCAACATAAAGGAAGGTTAGTTTCAGCGTGAAGCCCTTCAAATCTACGACAGAAGGCTGAAGCGTGTGCAGGCCTGAGCGTGTGACATCTACTCTGGCCCTGACGGATGGACAAGACCATGATAACTGAGGTGCTTTGCAGAAAAAGGGATGCGAGTTTTGTGCTGGCAGATTCATAATTCATGACTGTTGTTTGGCCTATCCTTGGGGGTTGCTCGTTCTTGCCAGGTGAAGGCTTCTGTGTGCTCCAGTTTTGCAGCCATGCTGCATGGTCAATGCAGCCATGTTTGGGTCCCCGTTTGTACCCAATGCAGGCATGTTTGGGTCTTGGGTCTCCTCTCCTGTCCCCCACCTCACACCGCCATGAGCAAGAGGCCTCGATAAATTTGGAGTTCCACCAACCACATCGCTGTAATTTCACGTTCTTCTGCAACTCGATAAATTTGGAGTTCCACCAACCACATCGCTGGAATTTCACGTTCTTCTGCAACCGTGACCAAAGACGGTCGTATCGATTCTTCAGTCACACCGGGATACATACCGCCATATGTACACAGACACAAGATCTAAGTTTTCCCAAATCTACTTCGAGTTTGGACACACATAACGTCACTACTCTGTACCACCACTACCAACCGTCCGATGACACGATGCGTCGCCGCAAAAGATAATGCCACAATCATATTCTTGGACCTTCCCTGGTTCTATTCCTACATTTACCTGCCAATCCGTCATGGACATCCAACCCAAAAACGCTTGTTGCTCCCGTGGTGGGGAACAGAAACAACGGACATGACGTGGCGGCCAATTTCTTTTTGCAAAAGAAAACAGCGCAGTCCGCTCGCCAGAATTCAGGGAAGAAATAATGTACACACCTGGGCTAGGTGGGCTCCCAAATCGGCGCCCATCCAAACGCAATTCAAAAGTCACCGGCGCGCCAAAAAATTGGTAAGGCCAGCATCGGCTGGAAACCAAACGTACCCTTGATCTTTTATTCCTGGCAAAACGCAGGAAGTAGATGCCCTTCATAATAAGGTGCAGGAACCCCTCGAGCTTACTGTTCAAAACAGAAGCATCGACATCCGGATCAATAACAATGGCAACGTACCGTCCTCTGTGCTCAATGCAGCTGACGCCGACGAAGAATACTTCTAGGATGCATTGCCAATCCTCGCACATTTTTTCGCTTCTCTCCTTTTTCTCACATCTCTTTTATGCACACAATAAAATGGAAATGAGTCGAGCCTTCTATTTATAGACATTGGTAATACATTTTTTTAGATGAAACATTGGCAATACATGTTAGTAACATTGAACTTATGGCTGTGTGGCCAATCATGCAAATATGCATGATTGCACAACGTCCATGCTAATGTTCTAGCGCTAGATAATTTCAAGCTGTAGTTGCTCTTCTAAGTTTTGTATTTCCTAAAGAAAAAAAACAATGTATAGTTAGCTCCGTTGCAACAAGACGAAATCAATTCAATACGAACTCATCCGATCAAGTGCCTAGAGAAGCTTTCGTATATCAATTACATTCTTAGTACCACATAAGCCACAAATAGCACAACAACAAATCAGATTTAACCCATGAAAGTAAATCACAAAAAGCAAACCAGGAAGCTCAAATTTACAGACAAGCACAAACAGATTTACCTGACTAAAAGATCACAAAAAGTAAACCAGGAAGCTCAAATTTATAGACAAGCACAGACAGATCAGATCACCGCAAAATGTTAGCCGAAATTTACAAACTGTTTACACGATCTCAACCTATAATTCCCGACCAATCTGAACAGCTCAGCCCCGAAATCTAAAGGAAACTCATCTAGCAAAGAATTGGGTGACACCTCTCTCGACCAAATCGTTGCAACGATATCATTGCAGCAACAGCAGCAGCATCCCTCAAGCTCTGAACAAGGCACCGGAAACCCAACAAAGGAATTGCGAAACGGGGGGCAATTCGTTCTACAAACGGGGAGGAGTCGTCACAGTTTCGGTAAGGGGAGGGGACATCAGAGGAAGCCGAGGAGGACGGCGGCGCCGAGCACGAAGAGCCAGACGATGTGGACGAGCAGCAGCGCCTGGCCGGAGACGGGCGCCGACCCGGCCCCGACCTCGCAGTACCCGCGCCGCGCCACGCGGGCGCCGGCGCACACGGCCTCGGGGCAGCCGCACCAGTACGTGACCCCGTCGGCGCCGCAGACCGGGTCGGGACGGAAGCACCGCACCGGGCACAGGGGGATCTCGCCGCTTGCCGCGTCCGACTCCGCCGCTGCCGCGCAGGGGTCGGCAGCGGCGGAGGCGGCTAGGGTTCCGGGGAAGGGGAGGAGGACGAGCGAGAGGGCCGCGACGAAGAGGAGGAAGCGGGCGGTCGTGGCGGATGGCGGCATGGCGATCGCGGGCGTCGCCGGGCGCCCACCCGGCGGGGTGTCCGGCCTCCTTGCCTTGAGGAGAGGGAGGAAGGAGGCGGTGGGGGCAGGCCGGAAGTTGGAATCGGTCGGCGCCTTTGCTTTTGGCTTTGTCTCGCTTGGTTGGGTCTGGGTTTGGGTAGGCGTGGCGCCGACGCGTTGTTGGGTTGGGTGGGTGGTGGCTTTGTTCCGTTGCGCGTTACGTTGGGTTGGACTTAGCTGGTAACCCGCTGGCGACTGCTTGCTCCTTTTTCTTCTTCCTTTTGCTTCTTCGGGGGCAACGGGTCCCTGGGGTGGGTCGCCTGCTCTTCTTGTCTTTGCAACTTTGCAATTTTCCCAGTTCCCACAATAGAATACGACACGTTTCGGTCGTTTTTTAAAGCTCATGTTTCGACCGCACAAAGCTTCGTAGCCGCATGCTCTTGCCCTGTTTATTCACCTCGCCCCAAAAAAAGAAACCGACACGTTTGGATCGTTTTTAAAGAGCTCGAGGGTACGTTTCGACCGCACAAAGCTTCACACCCGTCTACTCTTGCCTTGTTTTCTTTTTTAACCTCGTCCAGGAATAGAATTCAAAACGTGTCGGTCGTTATTTGAAGCTCAAGGCCTTGTTTTGACCGCACAAAGCTTTATAGAAACTAGCTAAATTCTCGTACAAACATTAAAAACAAAATCTCATGTAAATCTCGTCACATTTGAATTTCTGGGAGTTCAATGTCTCAAGTGGTCGGAACCAGAACGCATAACGTTTTGCCACAAACATAACGTAAGGCGACTGCTTGTAAGTTTCTAGTGTGGTGTTGTTTGTCAAATGAGAGGCCAAACTAGATTCGACCATTAGAATATGCGTGGTCTTTGTCGCGACGTGTAATTGTCGCGTCCCCAGAAGTCATGACGCAGATAAGCACGAGGTCTAGATAGTGGGTCAAAAAAGGTTCTAAAAAAAGTGAGGGACTGATGTGGTCCTAGATTAGACTTTGCTTAACTTGCAAGTCGCATGAGGAGAAGGTGTGGTCCCAATGAAAAAAGGAATTAAAGTTAGAATAGCAATAAGTAGTGAGTTACTTTTCGGATAGTCACTTACGTACTCCTTGTGATAAGATAAAGCGAGAGAGAACGAGACAAAAATTGTTAGTAGGCTGCACCTTGTGGCAAAGGTGAAAGAGATAAGCATACAAAGGTATTGTGTGTGAAGGTTGTACTCCATATGAGAGAAAGAGATGATGTGTGCTGACTCTGAGGTTTTTACACTTTAGCTTCTCGTCTTAGAACACACGAGGATGTTACTATTTTATCCGACAAGATTTTGCTTACACGAAGGTATAAGGTAGTTTTTCCTTGACATACAATATACAACAATCTCATAAACTAGCAATGTTGTGAAGTTGCCCACAAAAATATAATTTTGTGTATTGGGCATATGATGTGTCTAAACTTTACTAACTAGTCTAAATATGACATCTTTTTGTCTATCTTATAATTCAACATAAGTTGCCAACCATTTTAACTGATTTATTTTTTTCGAAAAGGAGGTTGAAACCCCGGCCTCTGCATCAAAATGATGCACACAACGAATTTTATTGCTTTATTAACAAGTCTGGCGAAACAAATACAACGATCAATCGATCCAAAGCCACCAAACTATTCCTACAAACCTGATGAAGGTTGTGGCTATTATCGGAGCCGAATGCCCTGACCGCACACCACCACGGCACCACCCAACATATAAATCCGGAGACCACATGAAGAGCACAACCAGTCAATCAAATTCTCAGTGTGTGCCGATTGCGCACGCTCCAGAATCATCCACCAGCATCTTCCACATACCCATCTTCTGGACAAAGAACGGAGCATTGAACTTGCCTAATAGGGATGATAAACTTGTCTAAAACCGGTGAAAGTTTCTACGCAGTATTATGTGTACTTAGTACCTAGAAATTGTTCCTAATATTCTTCTAAAGTTGTCTATCGTGGATGCAAAGTTACCCAACTTTTTCTAAGTTGTATGCCATCGTTGCTAAATTGCCCATTAACATGATGTTTATACCAGCGTACATATTAATTTGCCTATTTTAACTCCTAACTTCCTATCTTTGCAGGTAAGTCCTACAATATCGTGAAGCTGCCTCTAACATACAACACGTTGTGTGCACCGGTGCCTATGAATTTGCATAATATTACTTGTAGTTGAGATAGCAACCACAAGTGTTAAGTTGCCTACAATATTTCTGTTCATGCAAATAAATTTTCCTAATAGTTTATTAATTTTCCTACCATAGTGGCTAAATTGCCTACAATACATATGTGTATTACACTATTACTTTCTTAATTGCATTGCTATATGGTGAAACTGCGTCTACAACATGTCATATGCATTATTAGTAGATATGGATTTGCTTTTTATATAGATTAATAGATATACTAACATAACATGGCAACCATGTATGAATTGAACTTGTTTTTCAGGTGAAACATAGTTGTAGAAATAAATAGCAACATTAGTTGCCAGAGTAAGAAATGTCAGTACGAACTTGCTTTTTCTAACACCAATTTGCTTTCCAAAAAATATATATGTGAGCGGGTCTAGTTATGAAGATCTCACCCTTTGAAACTCAATGGTACAAAATCAATCATAATTTCAACGCTCAAATGGAAATTATAATATTTACATTTTTTTAAAAGAATTAGATGCACATGACATTACTCCCATGAATTCAATGGTTATGCGTCAGTTGAACGTGTCCATGCTGTTTGAGGAGGATGGGGGAGAATCCGGGTAAAGGTGCACACGAGGGGAGGGGTGCAACGGCTAGTGAATCATGGGCTTGGGAGAAGCTAGGCTATAGTCTGGCACGTGTGTCGTCAGTACGAAAAAAGGGGGCGGCCACGTGAAGTCTCCTTTCTATATTATGGTCAAACAACGTCCTATCCAAAATAGGTTGTGCCCTAGGGAGACTAGAATAGCAAACTTTTGCCCCCTACCCCTGCCCCAGCCCATTTCTTTGAGGCCTTGCTAATTTTTGTGACCGTTTTTTCTTTTGGCCAACATCCAAATTTTAAGTCATTTGTTCAGAGAATAGGATTGCGTCGTAGATCACCCATGATAATCCTTATAAGTCTCAATAGTTGTTATTGAGTGTTAATCGTTTTCTCTAGTTCTGTATGGCCTGTGTCCTTTTTTGATTTTTTTTAAAGCTTCTTTTCTTTGGCATTGTTGCATGACGTTGCTTTGGGGTTGTGCCGGCTCGAGTTGCTTGAGCACACATCAAACTAGGAGATATATTTCATATGTGTTGTTGTGAACAAGGTGCAACTCAACAACAATAAAAGAGACGGGTATGCATAAACAAATTGACGGTGTATCCAGTGCAAACATTCATTCAATGCAAACTTTCCACGTGGTTCATCGGATCTAAAACGTGCGATGCAGATCAAAGGTGGGTATCATACACCCACGCAAACACGTTTTTCTATCTAATAACCCCTTGTACTCATCCCATGTTGTCTTATCTTTGATTCTCACCGTTCATCTGGACCGCACGCCGTATCCGAATGAAAGTTTGCAAGTTTGCATTGAATGAAAGTTTCAACTAGATATGTTTTCGAACAAATCATGTTACAATTTTATGAAGTATTTCTTATATTTTTATTGTACTTTAATAAACTGAAACTCTTAATTCAACCATGTCTTTTTTAAATAGGTATTTTTCCGTGTCCGTTCATATTTAGCAAAATTCCATGTTCTCATTATTCTCGTTTGGCCAACGATAACCGATTTTTTTCGTCCAATCGCTCTTCAAGGTTCATGCTGCCCTTTTCATTTATTTGTTTCATGCCTTTTTTATGTTTCAGGCTGGCACATGTTTATCCCTTTTTATACTCGTTTGGGTTTCTTCGTGCTGCTTATCTTCCTATGCCCATTTTTTTCATTTCTTTTGTTTTTCTGCCCCGCTTTCCATTTCTTCTCAGGAGACAGAGCTCTCTACATCTTAGTGGGCAGCTTGGGTAATTCATGTAGTTACCTCTTCTATTTCTTGCTCGTTTTCATGTTGGATTTTGGTTTGAGTTCCATGTTTGTGGTTTGTGTGTAGCATTGGGATATTTTGGTAATTCACATGTCATTTTGGTATATGAATGTTGTGTAGTTTCCATCTCATTTTCCTAACTGTAGTTATAATAAATGAAAATTTTAAATTCTTATTGATATGAATGGTGTGTAGTTTCCATTTCATTTCCCCCTAGGTAGCTATTTTGCAACCCCTTATTTAATTTTGGTAATTAACATGTCATTTTTAATTCGTGTATTTTTGTGTCCACGAGTGTGTTATGTATGGGTAATGACAATGAATGAGATGTGGACAAAAGCAGTAGAAACCACACACTAAAAAGGCTAGGCTGAGAACCAATGCAAGTGCATAGGAAAGTGATCCGAATTTGACACCAATCCAGTGTATCCGCACTGAAAGGATGGGGGAGTGGATTCCACCATCTGAGTTAAAGTCCTTGAGGATGTGAACTTATGTTCGTATTTTGTACTATATATGGATTTCTTTATAGTTTTCTTTAATAAATCCATGTACGCATAAATTTGTGTTGCTAAAGTAATCTACGTCTAGAAACCATCAATCCATCATAAGTGCACACTCACACTTTGGAATGAAACCAAAAGACCACATAATGCTGCCATTAGCAAGCTGAACTTTGATCGGCTTTGGGCAGGGAACAAACTCCACGGAGTACATGATCGAGCAAGTTGATCACCGAGGAAAGAACAAGAGCCGCAATTCGCCAATTCCCGACCGCGCAACTGAACTTCTAGTTTCAAAGTATTAGCAGAAGATGGGCCAAAGACAACAGATCAAGGTATGGTCATCAGGCCATGAGTTGAGTAGAGGAATCAGGGTAGGAGTAAGATGATTGCTGAGTGCTGGCAGTCGTCCGTGAGCACATCCAACCTGCACAATGTGAAGCTGCACGGTACGCTGCGTACGCACTTGTGCTCCCGTGACCACTTCTCGCCGACGCCAGACTTGTTGCTGGGCATAGGGCCGCAGCTGCAGTCAGGCATAGGCGGAGGGGGCCGTCTGCTCATTTGTCAGAGTAAATTACAGAAAACAACAACATTGATGACTAGTGTTGCAGATAGAAACTACCAGATTGCACCAAGCGTATGGTTGTTAACGAATAACCCTGAAACTGATACGGCGGGTCCACCGGTCAAGCCAACATGGCGTGCCAACCTGGCAACTGACTAAACCGACTCGGCCATCTATACCCTTCCTCTCTCGGTTTTGCTCTGTCTCCAGATCTGGTGAGCTTCGGAGCTTCGGAGAGAGAGCAGCAGCAACATCAAAGCACCGCAAGTGCAATCTGCTGCCCCATGTCAGTTATGGCCTCAGACGCTAACAATCTACCGTTTAGTGCGATTAGTACAGGACCGGTGATTTTTAGTAAAGAAAAAAAGCGTAGACCGATACCAATCTGCAACCCTGATCACTAATGTGTTGGTTTTTTGTAATTTACTCGCACGGGAATGACCTTGTTGGGCTTGCATGTTCTCCGGTCCAGTTGAATGGCTTCTTTCACAGGCTTTAGTGATGACACTGTTTCTTGGGATGCACTCTCCTTGAAACCTAGGCCGCTAACATGAAATAAAAACAAAGCATTAATAAATATTTCAGATTATATATATATTTATTCCGATTTTATTAAAGACAGTCGCCTGATTTTAATTTTTTTTTGTTTAAATCTCAGTTGATGCATTAGAACCGTTGAAAAGATCCGAGTGTCATCTTCGATTCCTCCTCTCTCACGTGTTGCCGTTGCAGTGGCGAACCATGTTGACTTGTCTAACTTAAAACAAGCGACTTCTTAATGGAAAATCCGTTAGTAAAATTTAGAAAAGAAGATTCCGAGAGAAATGATGCGTGCATACCTTCGCCTAATTAATGAATTTTGCTTGGGACTCTTAAAACAAATAAGTAGGTAACAAGCATGTTCGATAGGATATTAGGTTTACTACTTAAACAAATGTTTAACTGATATGTGCGAGATTAGTTGTGCGTATGGAAGATCGGGCAGATCGATTGACAGGGAGCAAACATGTGTCATGGGGCATTGTCAGTTTGACTTTCCTGGACTTGATTGGCTGCTGACAAGGTCTGCATGACCCCCATAAGGCGATAAACCATGGTGATAGCTAGTGCTTACTAATTAGCAGTGGTAGAATTCATCACTGATGCACTAAGATAGCTAGTGTTAACTAATTAGTACTAGTAGTATATAGTAGAATCCATCACTGAAGCACTAAGGTAGCTCTCTTTACTGATGCACTGTCACCACGTCGAATCAAGCAACTATAAGGTAGCTAGTGTTAACTACATTGACTAGAAGTACTCTCACATGGACTCTAGCAGTGTAGCAGGTCGTTCGCTAAGCCTAATTAAGCAAAATCAGCTTTGGAACACTACTCTACTAGCACTTCAGTAGTAGTATAAAATAGGAAGCTGGCAGATGGATTCAGACTCCAGCACAGAACAGAGCAGCTATCGGAAGCCATGGGGGCGGACGGGAAGAAGCCGTACGTCGTGGCCGTCATCATACAGGTCATCTACGCCGGCATGTTCGTCGTCTCCAAGGCGGCGTTCGACCAGGGGATGAACACCTTCGTCTTCATCTTCTACCGCCAGACCGCCGCCAGTCTCCTCTTGCTGCCTCTAGCCATCATCCTAGAAAGGTAAACTCTCCAAGTGCTCTAGCTTAGCCATCTGCTAGACTACTACTACTCTGCTTCAGCTCAGCTAGGAAGCGAATCATGTACTGAAATCGATGGCGAGTTGCCTTTAATTCTGCAGGAAGAATGCGCGGTCAATGTCGTTCCGGTTGCTCCTGAAGCTTTTCTTGTATGCCTTGATCGGGTAAATATATGAAGCGAGCACGTGCCGGATGCTTCTCGAATCTCGATCCACCACATGCGGTGTACCTTAGCTTGGATGAATGAATGAATGACTGATAAACGGTTTCGTTTCCAGGACTACATTTAGCTTGAATGTGTACAACGTGAGCCTCAAGTTCACATCTGCGCCCGTGGGATCTGCGACCAGCAACTCCCTGCCTGTCATCACCTTCTTCTTAGCGCTTCTATTGAGGTACTAGTACTTCTTCTTTATCTCTAGTCGGAGGGAGTAAGAAAGACCAAATAAAATCATTACAAGTGACATGTGTATGAAACTCATCAAACTATGAATATATACTTGGGCACTGTGCGCAGGATGGAAGTGGTGAAGCCGAAAAGCCCTTCAGGGATAGCCAAGCTCGGCGGCATGGCGCTCTGCCTCGCCGGCGTTCTCGTCATCGCCTTCTACGCCGGCTTGTCCCTGAGTCCGATAAACCACCACCGCGCCTTCAACGTCAGTTCCAACGTCGCAAGAACCGGAGACACCGACCACGCGCTGTGGATCAAGGGCACGTTCCTCATGGTGCTCGCCAACGTGACGTGGTCCCTGTGGATCATCCTGCAGGCGGCGCTGCTGAGGGAGTACCCCAACAAGCTGCTCGTCACGGCGACACAATGCGTCTTCAGCACGGCCCAGTGCTTCGTCGTGGCGGTCGTCGCCGAGGGGGACTTCTCCCGGTGGCGGCTCCGGTTCGACGTCACCTTGCTTGCCGTCCTTTACACAGTACGTAAAGCTATATTTTACATTCTTCATATCAATATAATCCCTTTTAATTTCCTATGCTCTCTGCCTCTCTCTGTGTCTCGTGGTGAATTGGTGGATGGATGTTTTCAGGGGTTTGTGGTGACGGGGGTGTCATACTACCTGCAAGCGTGGTGCACGGAGATGAGAGGCCCCGTCTTCCTCGCGGCGTGGAACCCGCTCTGCTTCGTCCTCACCATTTTCTGCTCCTCCTTCCTGGGCGAGATCGTTCATCTCGGCAGTATCCTGGGCGGGGCTCTCCTCGTCGGAGGGCTCTACGCCGTCCTTTGGGGAAAAAGCAAGGAGGATCGGGTCGTGCCGTGCGGTGAGATGAGCACGGTGGATGGCTCGGAATCTGCGGTGGCGGCGAAGAGCAAGCAAGAGACTAGGGAGAATGTGAGTGACGAGAAAACGATGTTATCTTCGGGCGCTGAAGAAGTTTGATTGGGATGCGCATGAGGTGCAGCCAATCGTGGGACACGGCCTCGGCTTCCCTCTCACATGAGGCCCGTTCTCAGCCCAATACGTACGAGACCTCATTGAATTTTGTGTGCGACATTCATAAACCGAAATGAAACCTTATTGAAACGATCTGAATTGGGTAGTGCACCGACACTGCGGAACGGATTTAAAGGATAAGAATCCAATCCAAGAAGGAGCCTCGCCATCCACATAATTTCTTTCCAGGGAATGCGAGGACAACTTTTGTTCAAGCCCCATTCGAGCCAGTTCTGAATCGCTTGTCCACTGCCCAGTTTTTTTTTTTGTTGGGCAATTAACCTCTTTTTCGCAGTGGCCGCAGACTGTGGCATACTGGCATGCCGTTCCAGGCTAAAAAAAAGGAAAAAATGTGGGCATTCCGGTCCGCAGTTCGTAGCTAGATCCGCGCGCATGCACCGACGCACGCCGTCGTAACCCGCGGGCCATTGTAGATTTCTTCTTGTCGCATGAGCTGACCGAAAGGCGCGCTATTGTCCGTGCGTGCATGGAGCTGACGGCGAATTGAATCCCCCGGGAGAGCCAAAGCAAAGCGGTCGACCACTGCGAGCCGTGATCTAGCGTGTCGTGAATGGATTCAGTTTATGCAGGGGGAATCGGGTCAGGTGCTTCGAATGGCGCATGTGTGATCTTCGAGACCGACAGACCCGGCCCCCAAGCCCTTGATGTAGCTGATGCCGGTCTTTTCCCACGTGCAAAGCATATATTCAGCGTGATCTTCACTCTGCTGAGCAGTCGATATAAAATACTTTCTTGCCATCCTAAATTTGTCATGATTTTGGTATAAAATTGAACTAAAATCATGACGATAATTTAAGATGGGAGGGAGTAAAATAAAATGAAAGCTCTCGTTTCTGGTAAAGAGAGAAAGCATCCCGAGCTGAGCTCAAGTCCAGCGGCCGGTTCAGGGCCCTGGAAGATCAGGTGCGTGCATGACACGACCGGCAATACTGAAAATCCTACTGTACTGCACTTCTACGTACCCGGCTGGTGGTTCCGCGCGCCACCTACCCTCAGCTCGCGCGACTTACGTGATCCTCGAAGAAGTCCTTGGAATCAAACCCCCGAGTCATTCAAAGTTTCAAACCTGGCATGCATTGCACAGTCTGCTCCCGTCCCATGCTGGCGAGAATGAATGAGATGGATGCATACTCTTTCCCGTGCGTACTTACGGAAGCTACGGCGGCGGCCGGCCTGCCGGCCAATTGTCTGTCAGACGATTTCGACGTGCGACCGATAGCCAGCCATCTCCATTATCCCGGTCAACCACGGGCACGGGCTGGCTGACGAATGGCATGGAAAAGATAAACCCATCAATATCTTGCATTCTTGGCTTCTTGCATTGCACCAGCCTAGTTGGGTGTGTCATGCGTAACGTCGCTGATCGATTTAGTCTTGCAACTCTGTCATTGTTTATCTCTCGTACCTATAGCCTGTAACAGTTCTCTAATTTTGGGCACAGCAGACTAGTTCAGACTTCAGAGAAAGACCAGCGTACCTTCGTCGGGTCACACTGTATACGGCCGAGCAGCACAGTTCCACCATAGAAACACGAGTTCTCGGGTTCGGACTTCGCTATCACGCTGATGGCCATGCAGTAGGTTTCTCCCAGAGATATAATTTCTCAAATTAACGCGATAGTTGACGTGCGCACTAAACTCCACGGCCAAGTGGCATTTTCTTTTCCTCTGGATGACTGCAAGTTGCATTTCTTTCACGAGAAAAGGTTTACCTACTGATGAACAAAAACACATTGTTAACCGAGCGCGCCACGGCCAAGTCAATCAAATGCACCTAAAAAACGAAGATACCTTTATCAAAAGATATCGAATTACTGAACCATGGTGGTTGTTTTTCTCTGCTATATAGCTTCACAAGTCATTTGTACGTCGCAAATAGGATGCTCCGTCTTGCTTCCGAAGAGTGCCATGGCGAAAAGCTCCACTTGCTCGTCAAGTGCGAAACTGAAATGGACCATGGCGCTGCTGGTCGTCCTGGTCAGCATGATTCGAGTCCATGGCCAGCCAGGTAATACAACTATACAAACTAATTCCTCCTAGCTCTTCCCTTCTTGATGCTCAGCCTTTTTTGTCCTTGCTGCACCTGCACGTTCAGTTTATTACTTCAGCCTGGGCTTATGAAATCCCAGTTTACTGAAATATTAGTGCTCCAGATATATGACACAATCTTTGCATCGATCGTAAAGTTGAAACACATGAAACTGACGCATATCCTCAACTGTGCAGGGTTTGTAAGCATCGATTGTGGATTCGCAAACAGTAACGCCTACAACGACAGCTCCACAGGGATACAGTTCGATCCTGATGCTGGATTTGAGGGCGGTTTGAGCCACAAAATTTCCGCAGAGTTCATGGCAGATTCAGATGAGCATCAGAAAACCCTGAGGAGCTTCCCTGACGGCTCACGGAATTGCTATACTCTGCCATCCACCACTGGCAAGAAGTATCTCGTGAGGGCCACTTTTACTTATGGCAACTATGATGGGTTGAACAAGAGTCAGGACGGGTCGCTGTTTCTCTTCGGGCTCCACATCGGCGTCAATTTCTGGGATGCGGTGAACTTCACAAATTGGGGTGTCCCGATATGGAAAGAGGTGCTCACCGTTGCTCCGAGCAACAACATCTCGGTCTGTCTGATAAACTTTGGTTCAGGGACTCCGTTCATATCTACATTGGAGCTGAGGCCCCTACAAGATATGATGTACCCTTTTGTGAATACTTCGGTGTCAATCAGCTACTTTAGTCGGAAAAGATTTGGCAACGTTACTGGATTTATCACAAGGTGAGATTGGTATTAGATCTGAATTATGTCCGTTAATGGTTTTAAATTCTGCTGGCTATCTCAACACATTTGAATTGTTTTCGCTGCTGTTTCCTGAATCATGCAATTGATTTTTAATAAAAACTAATAAATCTCAAGGTGACAAGAAATTGGCATTGCCAGCTCCCATAGCAGTTGCCTTTAATGTAAAGAAACAAAAGTAGTGTACTGTGATAGCTATTTACCTGTTTCCCTTGTTTTGTGTGCAATGAAGATATCCATCCGACCCTTACGATCGGTTCTGGGAGAGATTTCTCTACCAGGACCCCCCCTGGATCAGCCTGGACACAAGCAATACAGTGAGGAGGCTCCCCGGCGACAACGCCTTCCAGGTACCAGAGGACATCATGCGGAAGGCCTCGACACTAGAAGCAAACTATTCCTTCATGTATGTCAACGTGGGAGTGGGTCCCAATTTGGACGCCAAGAACCTGCAGCTTCTCCCGATCTTCCACTTTGCGGAGATCAACAACAGCAACCCGAACAGGAGGTTCGACATCTACAGCACCAACGAGTTGCTGTTCGACGACTTTTCCCCAGCACGATTTCAGGTGGACAGTATGCAAGAGAATGGGCGGTTCTTGCACAACCCCGAGGCATCCTTCCTCCTAAACAAGACGAGAAGGTCAAGGCTACCGCCACTCATCAATGCGTTTGAGTTGTACTCGCTCGTTCGGATGGATAACTTCACCACTGACTCCGACGATGGTAAGATAAATATATATACAGCACCTGCATCACACATTTGTCATTTATGTGTCAGACTCCCATGACAGTCATGTAGTTTATCCAGTTGGTGTTGAACTGAAGAAGTGTTAATGACCGAGGTCTCACTGTGTAGACCCCCCTGAAGATTCCTGATTCAATTTAACATTTCTAGGATCCTCAATTAAAGCAAGAGAAACAAACTTATCATCAGACTGATCCAGTTGCACACTCAGCTTCCAAGTAATGTTCAATTGCCAGTGAGCGACGCCAAGAAAATAGTAGAGAAATGAAGTATTCAGTTCTATGAAAAAGATAAAACTAGCATATAAAATTACCTTCCAACTGCTTATGCTTGATTTCATTTTCCTATATACAAATAAGGCCCCAAACCCACATAGAAAGCTTTGTTTACTCCCTTTATAATTGTTTCTGTTCTTTTCTTAATATTTGTTTCTGTTGTCTTTTTGCTGTTGTAGTCAATTACATGAAAGAAGTCAAGAAGCACTACAATTTGGCACGAATAAACTGGAATGGAGATCCATGCTCCCCAAGAGAGTATTCCTGGGAAGGTTTGACTTGCGACTACTCTAAAAGTAACCAGAATCCGACGATTGTCAGAGTGTAAGAATATTATTCAGGACTTTTCACCACATATATTCTGAAATTTCAACATCGCAATTCAATCTTTTTAACCTTTGAAGTACAATGCATCAACCCAAAGCAATTTAATGCTCCAAAAAAGGTCACATTTGGTTTACTGTTGCCTCAGAGATGTTCTTCTTTTTATACATGTTTTACTATAGGGACACTCAGTTGTGTATCTTACTGGCCACAATTTAGTTGAAATCCTGGAAATACAGTGTAAACCGGAAGCACAGAAAGATAATTACATAATCTTCAAACTACATGATAGTTTGATGCTATCAATAAATTAATATGACTTCTATTTAAATGAGTTACTTTTGTAGAGATCTGTCTAAGAGCGGGCTGCAAGGTGCATTAGCCATATCATTCCTGAACATGGTATCACTGGAAAACTTGTAAGTAGTGCCTACCACATAATATTTGATGGGGCTAAATGAGATTATGTTGACATCTTTTGACACCTTGACCACAAAACATATATAGGGATTTATCACACAACAATCTGACGGGAACTATTCCAGACTATCCACTAAAGTCACTCAAAGTTCTGTAAGTTCCTGTACTGATTAAATCTTTGGTTGATGATATAGATTAGTGAATGACTTTAACTACTATTTTCAGTGACTTGTCAAATAATCAGCTCGATGGACCAATCCCTAATTCTATCCTTCAGAGATCTCAGGCTGGTCTGCTTGACTTAAGGTTTGGCATGCACCTTTGCACAATTCATCAATATGAATAGGCTCAACACAAGGTTGATTATCATAGGAAAATGATTTTGCTATTTCTCAGGCGACAGAGAAATAGCTATTTCTATGTCACCACTAAGAACCATCCGATTTAAACATGAGATTTGTGCAACTACACAAGAGATAAAAAGATCTCGATCGGATGGCTACCAATGTTGACAGAGAAATAACTATTTCTAAGCTGAATGAGTTAGAGGCACTCCCAAGAAACAATTCAAGGTTTGCCAACAGTATTGCATGTATAACATAAATGCAATGGTTTTAGCTCCTAGCCACACTTTGCCAAACTAGAGTTGCGCAAGTTTGACTCTCTCAGGTCACTGTTTGTCTGTTTGGTTAGTGCCATACTTGTAGCACACCACATTTTTCTAGCACCACGCAGAGAAGTCCCACTTATCATATACATAACAAACCCTTACCAAATTTGACAAAGTTGTGGCGGATAATTTGGGTGCCCCCAAAAGTGTTAAGCTGTACTTTCGTGGTGCATAGTATTGATCCAAGCGAGCCCTCAATTAATTTATTACAATCTACAGAGTAGTAACTTAAGTGCTTTATAATCTATGGGCTTTCAACATGAGAGGTAGATAAGAACCTATTAGTAACTGCAAATGATTTAGTAACTATGCAGTTTGTTTTAGAGTGCATGACATTTAGAAAAAGTGAAGCACTGTTAGCATGTTAATCGTGTTATAAAATAGAGGGATGTTGTAATCATAATTTTACAGGGTTGTTGTAGCTAAGATCTTTTGAGCTCATTTTTTTTCTATGTGATCGTGCCACTAGATTACAGGGAAATCCTGTATGCTCAAAAGTCAAAGATACGTACTGTTCAAATAAGAAGAACACCACGCAAACCTTGCTCATCGCAGTGATAGTTCCTGTGGTACTGGTATCCTTCTTAGTAGTGATGTTCATACTATGGAAGTTGTGCTGGAAAGGTAAAACAAAGTTCTATGGTCTAGTATTCCCTTTTCTTGATGTATTGGTGGTAGCCATTAGACAGCAGTTTCATACATAAACTGTCAAGAACTTCTTGGCTCTGCAGGGAAGTCAGGAGACCGCGAGGATTATGCTATGTATGAAGAGGAAACTCCGCTACATATTGACATTAGACGGTTCACGTATGCTGAGCTGAAGCTCATAACAAACGACTTCCAAACAATCGTTGGAAAAGGAGGTTTTGGTACTGTTTATCATGGCATACTGGAAACTGGTGATGAAGTAGCTGTTAAGGTTCTTATGGAGACATCAATAGCAGAGTCAACAGACTTCCTCCCTGAGGTATATCACGAAAAAAACTAGGCCAAAATCATTGCTTTCTTCAATAAAAAGTAAATTATATGTCTGCAAAACATCTAAAACCCTTTCCACAGTCCATATTCAACAACATGATGCAATTGGCTTCAGCTTTAGTATGTTTGGTAATTATATCTGTTGCCGCAGGTACAAACCTTGTCCAAAGTTCATCACAAGAATCTCGTGACTTTGGTAGGATATTGCCAAAACAAGAAGTGCCTAGCACTCGTTTATGACTTCATGCCCAGAGGAAATCTTCAACAGCTTTTGAAAGGAGGTTTTTCTCTTCACCTATCTTAAAATTTCTATCAAGCGAAATTGACTTACTTATAACCATTTGTACTTCAATTCAACAAAGCTGAATCATTCAATTTAGCCCAAAAGTCGTTCAATCTAAAAGGAAAGTTAACTAATTTAGATTTTACTTGCTGCAAAACTAACAACAACACAAAGATCCAGACGCCATCAGCTTTCAGTAACCACTTGTGGGGCACCTACTTTCCAAATGTTAACATTGGATTGTGCTTCATAGCATGATACAAAATTGAAAGGACCTAGTCCCAAGTACAGAAAGAAACTCTGAAGTCAAACTACTCCGGCTTTGACATCCTACTGTAAACATGATTTCTTGTTATAACTGGATATCCTTATTAAAGGTGTAGTTGATTGACTAGACTGTTATCACTTCTGGTAGTCAATACAGTTGAGTTGGTAGATCTAATTTGGTCTGTAATCTGTATCAATGTTCAATTAACAAGTGACGATACCATAGCTGCATTGGAGTTAAACATTCTTTAAGTCATAATTTTGGAATTCTCATATACGTCTGGCTAACAAATTGGAGCGACTACTGTTGCACTCGTAGAGACATAAACATGACAAGATAGTCACAAATTCTTAACATGTACTCCCTGTGTTCCAAAATATAAGGCGCATAAATTAACATCACTAGATCTATCATTAAATATATTTTCATGGTATATTCATTTGAAATTGTAGGAGTTAATATCTTTTGCTACAAGCTTGGTCAAAGTCTAGAAAGTTTGACAGTCAACAAAAATTATACACCTTATATTTTAGAATGGAGAGAGTACACCTTTCAAAGCCAGTAAGAAACAAAGAAGCTATAGAGGTACATAAATCAATAGCTTGGTCGGTTCTCTTGTTAACTAGATTTGTCTACAAAAATTCTCTGGTAAAGATAAGGAAAAGCAGAGACCTCCCAAAGAAGGTTTAGATCTTAATACACCAAACGATGCTATGCTTAATCATGGCATGTGTAACCATCATTCGTTAGCTTACATATGTGCAAAAATTACGAAACATGGGAATTTATGCTACAATGCATGCACATACGAGCATCAAATGGCACTTACACCAATTTTGGACGTTTTGGTGCAGGAGACGACTATAGCTTGAATTGGGAACAGCGGCTTCATATCGCACTTGATTCTGCACAAGGTAAACAATTCAATAACGTATTTACCTTTAAGTCATGTATGTATGTGTGTGCTGGCAAAGCATGAGTTTCAATAAACTACAGGGCTGGAGTATCTACATGAGTCATGCACCCCATCAATAGTTCACAGAGATGTGAAGACTGCTAACATTCTTCTAGACAAGAATCTGGTGGGGATAATATCTGATTTTGGGCTTTCGCGGGCTTTTAACGATGCTCATACGCACATATCTACTGTTGCTGCTGGCACTCTTGGCTACCTCGACCCCGAGTACCATGCAACTTTCCAACTCACTGTCAAGACAGATGTTTATAGCTTCGGCATTGTGCTCTTGGAGATCATCACTGCCCAGTCCCCGGTATTGATGGACCCTCAAACAATCCACCTACCAAATTGGGTGCGCCAAAAGATAGCTAAGGGCAGTGTTCGTGATGTTGTGGACAAGAGGCTGATGGATCAGTACGACGTCAGTTCCCTGGAGAGTGTGGTAGACCTTGCATTGAACTGCGTAGAAAATGCAGCTATTGACAGGCCAACCATGACCGAAGTTGTTTCAAGGCTCAAAGTGTGGTTGCCGGTTTCAAGCGAAAAGCAGTCTATTTCTGGAACCCCTCACCGCAAGAACTACATGGATATTGATATCCCAAGACAGTTCCAGTTGATGCTTTCTGGAGAAAGCCACGAGGGGAGCTCCTTCCAGTCTGGTAATACCAGTAGGATGTCAGAAATGAGCCTTTTTTCTGGACGGTAAAAAAGGATAAAGCCTACTGACTTATTTGTCGCATCACATCTACTTAGATAAAGTTTGAAGATTTGCTTAACTGTGTCGATCATCTAGTGCTTGTAAATTGCAACTTTGTTATTATCATTTTGAGTTTCTAAGCATTTCAGTGGTTTTCAACTGTGAAGCATCCTGTTCCATGTTAGCACTACTCGCACATTAGTAAAAGTTCCAAACCAAACCTAAAACAAGTGGTCTGTTTAAAAAGTGCTGCTTAAGAATTCCGCCTTTTATTATTCCCCAATCTCCCTTGCAAGGCAGTGGGATTGCATAAAAAATACTTCCTCCTTGTATCGAAACCTCTGATCGTCTCCCGAGTTCACAAAATTATAGGCGACGGAGTTACTATGCGCGAGTTTGGCACCTGAGCTATGAAGAGGCTGATGCTATGTAGGGGCAGAACCGCATGACATACCTATCCCTCGTCGCCCCCGTCCGCCCGCCATGGGCGGTTCCTCGACTCGGCGGCGCGCTGCAGCGCCTCCTCCGTCTCCCCCTCCACCTCGGAACGGAGCCCGAACCGTAAGATTGGGGGAGCACTACAGCATACAGCCAGAGCAAGCGCCTGCCCTGTGTTTTTTTTCTTGAGGGTGAGCACCTGCTCTGCTGCGCCCTTGTGGAGTGTATTTTTTTTTTTTTTAGTGGACGCCCTTGTGGAGTTGTGCGTAAGCCCGTGGCCGGCAAAAGGACATGGCCTCGCGGGCGGGCCCAACTTAGTTATGAAGCCTAGGCCCCTGGACTGACGCCACGCCGCCCCGACGACCTAACGGCCTCGGCGGAAGCCCCCGTGTTCTTCTTCTTCGATGTGTTCTTCAGTTCAGACTTGGTCGTTTGCACGCTGACGAGCAGTACATTTGTCCAATAACGCGTTGGTTGGCGAGCAAACTGAACCCCATGGCAAGTTGCATTTCTCTCCTCTAGATGAATGCAAGTTGCTGAAATTGGCGCTTTATTAATTCATCACAGATGGTTCAGTACAGACAAGCACGGAGGAAATCCGGCACCTCACTGACCAAAACAACGCCGGCATCATGTATCGCAGACTCGGCCATATCACGAGCAACTCAATTACAAGTCCTGTTGACATGAATGAAAGAAATGATACCGAAAAGAGCAGCCTTGGACTTGATATCATGCACCACTCACCACTGCTCCAGTGACTGATCTGTCCGGAGAAGATGAGTTGATCTTAGAGATCAAATTCAACCAGTCAGAAACCAGGATGATTATATGAAAGCCGGCATCTGCAGCAAACGTCAGTGCAACGGCCAAGTCAATCAAACCTTATTACAGTAGTTGTTTTTCTCTTCCATATAGCTGGACAAGTTTGGCAAACATTTGCCAGAACCGAAGAGCCTGCACCATGGAGATACGCTTTCCTTGCTTGGCAAGTACAACAAAGCAGTCAAAGCTGACATGGATCTTGCCGCTATTGCTTGTCCTGGCCACGATTATTCGAGTCCATGGTCAGTCTGGTAATACAAGCCATTCCCTCCTAGTTGATGCACCTATTTCATCCTTGCTCCAACTGCACAGTTCAGTATACTTTAGCATGCAACTTAACAAATCTCTTTTTGCTGAAATCTTACCAATCAAATACTGTTATTAGCTACTCCCTCCGCCCCATATCTAAACGCTTTTTAGGCATAGATGCATACATATTTAGGCAAATTTGAGTCAGTTAATATAGGACGGAGGGAGTACTGAATATCGTTGCACTGGTGGTGGTGTTGTGCGTACATCTTAAACTTGAAACATATGGAACTGGTCCATATTCTACACTGTGCAGGGTTCATAAGCGTCGACTGTGGATTGACAAACCGTAAAGCCTACAACGACAGTACCACAGGGATATGGTTTGATCCTGACGCTGGATTTGTCGACGGCGGTTTGAGCAACAAAATTTCTGCAGAGTTCTTGGCTGGTTCTGATGAGCCACAGAAAACCCTGAGAAGCTTCCCTAACGGCTCACGGAGTTGCTACACACTGCCATCCATCACCGGCAAGAAGTATCTGTTGAGGGCCACTTTTACTTACGGCAACTACGATGGGTTGAACAAGAGTCAGGATGGGTCGCTGTTTCTCTTTGGGCTCCACATCGGCATCAATTTCTGGGAGGCGGTGAACTTCACAAATTGGGGTTCCGCGATATGGAAAGAGGTGCTCACCGTTGCTCCGAGCAACAACATCTTGGTTTGTCTGATAAACTTTGGTTCAGGGACTCCATTCATGTCTGCGTTGGAGCTGAGGCCACTGCAAGATGAGATGTACCCTTTTGTGAATACCTCGGTGTCAATCAGCTACTTTAGTCGGATAAGATTTGGCAACGCTACTGAATTTATCAGAAGATGAGATTGGGCGAAATTGACATCCAAAGTAGTTTTAGATTAGATCTCAATTAGTCCCTCCGTTCCATAATTCTTGCCTCACATTTTTCAACAATGGATGTATTATTCCTAAAAAGCGTATAGATACATGTAATATTTCGACAAGAATTATGAAACGGAGGAAGTATGTCTGTAAATTCTGTTGGCTATCTCAAACACATTCCAAGTGTTTGTGCTGTTGTCTCCTGAACTCATGCAATTGATTTTAACAAAAACTAATAAATCTCAAGGTGATAAGAAATTGGCATTGCCAACTCCCGTAGCAGGTGCCTTTAAGCAAAGTCCAAAAAGTAGTGTCCTGTGATAGCTATTTACCCGTTTCCCTTGTTTCTGTGTGCAATGAAGATATCCAACCGACCGTTACGATCGGTTCTGGGAGAGGTGGCCCGAACAGGAGCCCCCCCTGGATCAGCCTGGACACAATCAATCAAGTGAGGACGGTGCCCGGCGACAACACCTTCCAGGTACCAGAGGACATCATGAAGAAGGCGTCGACAATAGAAGCAAACAAATCCTACTTTGAAGTCACCGTGAAAGTGGGCCCCAATTTGGACCCCAAGAACCTGCAGCTTCTCCCGATCTTCCACTTTGCCGAGATTAATGCTAGCAACCCGAACAGGAGATTCGACATCTACAGCATGAACGAATTGCTGTTCCCTGACTACTCCCCACCGCGATTCGAATTGCGCAGCATGCATGAGAATGGGCGGCTCTTGCACAACCCCGAGGGATCCTTCCTCCTGAAGAAGACAAACAAGTCAAGCCTCCCACCACTCATCAACGCTTTTGAGCTGTACTCGCTCGTTCGGATGGATAACCTCACCACTGACTCTGATGATGGTAAGATCAATATATATACTGCACCTGCATCACACATTTGTCATTTATGTGACAGGCGCCCATGATCGTCATGTAGTTTATTCAGTTGTTTGAACTGAAAGGCTGTTGATGACTGAGGTCTCACTGCAAGGATCTTCCATTGAAGCAGGAGAAACAAATTTATCAACAGATTGATCCAGTTGCACACTAAACTCCTTACTAGGCCGTCTTCAAACCTTTAATTGCCAATGAGCGACGGCCAAGAACATAGTAGAGAAATGAATTAATAAAATTTATTCAGTTCTATCAAAAGATAAAACTAGCATAAAATAATTTTGCAACTTCTTAAGTTTGCTTTGATCTTTCTATTTACTAATAATAAGGCCCCATAGCCACATAAACAGCTTTCTTTATTATGTTAATATTTGTTTATGTTCTTTTCTTAATATTTGTTTATGTTGTCTTTATTCTGTTGTAGTCAATTACATGAAAGAAATCAAGAAGCTACAATTTGTCACGCATAAACTGGAATGGAGACCCATGCTCCCCAAGAGAGTATTCCTGGGAAGGATTGACTTGCAACTACTCCAAAAGCAACCAGAACCCGAGGATTGTCAGTGTGTAAGTATATTTACAGGACTTGTACCATATATATTTTGAATTTTCAACATCGCGGTTCAATCTTTTTATCCTTTGAAGTGCAATTCATCCCCAAGCAGTTTAACGCTCCAAAAAATTTCCCATTTGGTTTACATGATGCTCAAGATTTCTGTTCTTTCTTTTTATACATGGATGACCATTCAGTCACTTGTCTTACTGGCTAAGATCTTGAAAACACACAATCTAGTTGAAATCTTGAAAATACAGGTAACGTTTCAGTGTAAAACAGAAGTACAAGAATATATTAACATAATATTCAAACTACATGTTAGTTTAATGCTATCAGTAAATTAATATGAATTGTACTAAAAATGAGTTCTTTTGCAGAGTCTGTCTAACAGCGGACTGGAAGGTGAATTAGCCATGTCATTCCTGGGCATGGTATCACTGGAAAACTTGTAAGTAGTGCCTACCGGCTACCACATAACATCGATGTGCTAAACGAGATTATGTTGACATCTTTTGTGACCTTAAGCACAAAACATATGTAGGAATTTATCACACAACAATTTGATGGGACCTATTCCAGACTATCCACTAAAGTCACTCGAAGTTCTGTAAGTTGACGTACTGATTAAATCTTTGGTTGATGATATAAATTAGTGAATGATTTAACTACTATTTTCAGTGACTTGTCAAATAATCAGCTCGATGGACCAATCCCTAATTCTATTCTTCAAAGATTCCAGGCTGATCAGCTTGACTTAAGGTTTGGCATGCCCCGTTGCACAATTCCTTCGTAGAATATAGAAAAATATAAGTATATAACAAACTAAACAAAGTACACCAAAAAGTAATAGGCTCTACCCAAGGTTGGTTATCGACTTATCATAGAAACATTCCAAGGTTTACCAACAGTCTTGCACGTATAATGCAAATGCAATGGTTAAAAAGCATTTAGTTCCTAGCCACACTTGTCAAACTGGAGTTGCGCAAGTTTGACTTTCTCTGGCCACTGTTTGGTTAGTGCCATGCTTGTGCTGCACCATATTTTTCTAGTACCATGCAGAGCAGTGTCCCTTGTACATAATAAACCCTTGCCAAATTTGACGAAGTTGTGGTGGCTAATTTGGGAGCCACCAAAAGTGTCGAGCCATGTTAGTGCATCATGTTAAATTGTTAATCCAAACAAGCCTCAATTAATGTACTACCATCTAGTAACTTAAATTCTTTATAATCTATGGCCTTTCAACATGAGAGGTAGATAAGGACCTATTAGTAACTGAACGTGATTCAGAAACCATGCGGTTTGTTCTTTTAGAGTGCATAGACGTTTAGAAGCAGTGAAGCAATTTTAGCAGGTTAATTGTGTTAGAAAATGGAGGCACGTTGTAGCCATAATTTTATAGAGTTGTTGTAGCTAAGACCTTTTGAGCTCACTTTTTCCATGTAATTGTGCTACTAGATTAGAAGGCAATCCCATATGCTCAAAAGTCAAAGCTACATACTGTTCAAATAAGAAGAAGAGCACCACACAAACCTTGCTCATCACAGTGATAGTTCCTGTCGGACTGGTATCCCTCTTAGTAGTGATCTGCATACTCTGGAAGTTGTGCTGGAAAGGTAAAACAAAATTCTCCGTTCTAAAATTCTCTTTTCTCGATGTATTGGGTGGTAGACATTACACAGCAGTTTCATACCTTTGCTTTCAAGTAAAACACAACTTCTTGACTCTGCAGGGAAGTCAGGAGACCATGAAGATTATGCTATGTGTGAAGAGGAAACTCCGCTACATATTGACATTAGACGGTTCACGTACGCAGAGCTGAAGCTCATAACAAAAGACTTCCAATCAATCATTGGAAAAGGAGGTTTCGGAACTGTTTATCATGGCATACTGGGAAATGGTGATGAAGTAGCTGTTAAGGTGCTTATGGAGACATCAATAGCAGAGTCGACAGACTTCCTCCCTGAGGTATACCACAAAACCAACTAGGCCAAATCATTGCTTTCTTCAATAAAAAAGTAAACTATATGTCTGCAAGACATCATAAACCCTTTCCGCAGTCCATATTAAAAAAAATGCAGTTGGCTTCATCTCTAGGATGTTTGGTAACCATAACTGTTGCTGCAGGTGCAAACCTTGTCAAAAGTTCATCACAAGAATCTTGTGACTTTGGAAGGATATTGCCAAAACAAGAAGTGCCTAGCACTTGTTTATGACTTCATGCCCAGAGGAAATCTTCAGCAGCTTCTGAGAGAAGGTTTTTCTCTTAACTTATCTTAAAAATTCTATCAAGCGTAGTTGGCTTAGGTATAACCAATCCAACTTGGAGTTTTTTATGATCACTGAATTGTGATCCCATGTTTACAGACCATTGTAATTTAACTGAACAAAATTGAATCATTAAATGAAACCTGCAATCAGCTCGATCTAAAAGGGAAGTTGACCAATTCAGGTTTTACTTGCTTCGAAACCAACAACAAGTCAACAACGCAAAGAATCAAAGACCCAGAGGCCAACAGCTTTCAGTAACCACTTGTGGGCCACCTACTTCCCAAATGTTAACATCGGATTGTGTTTCTCAGAATAATACAAAATTGAAAGGACCTAGTCCCAAGTATAGAAAGAAACTCTGAAGTCAAACTACTCCGGCTTTGACATTCTACTGTAAACATGATTTCTTGTTAAAACTGGATTTCCTTGTTAAAGGTGTAGTTGATTGCCTAGACTGTTATCACTGCTGCTAGTTAATACAGCTGAGATGGTGGATCTAATTTACTATGTAACCTGTATCGGCATTCGAAATTTGATTAACAAGTGAGGCCACCATAGCTGTATTCTTGGAGCTGCACATTCTTAAGCCATAATTTTGCAATTGTCATAGACACTTGGATAACAAATTGGAGGGACTACTGTTACACTCTTTGAGACGTCACCATGACAAGATAGTCAGAAATTCTAAGCATGTAACTTTCAAAGCCAGTAAGAAACAAAGCAACTATAGAGGAACTTATTAAAATCCAATGGCTTGGTTGTCTGGTTAACTTGATTTGTGTATAAAAAATGCTCTGATGATGAGAAGGAAAAGCATAGACCTCTCTAAGAAGGTTTAAATCTTAATGCACCAATTGATATGCTTAGTCATGGCGTGCATAACCATCATTTGTTGGCTTACATATGTCACAACTTACAAAAATGGGAATTTATGCTAAAATGAGCATGTGATTATCATATGGCACTCACAACATTTTTTGGGACGTTTTGGTGCAGGAGGTGACTACAGTTTGAGTTGGGAACAACGACTTCATATTGCACTTGATTCTGCACAAGGTCCACATTTCAATAACGTATTTAACTTTAATTCATGTATGTATGTGTGTGCTGGCAAAGTATGAGTTTCTATAAATTACAGGACTGGAGTATCTACATGAGTTGTGCACACCATCCATAGTTCACAGAGATGTGAAGACTGCTAACATCCTTCTGGACAAGAATCTGGTGGGGATAATATCTGATTTTGGGCTTTCACGGGCTTTTAACGAAGCACATACACACATATCTACTGTTGCTGCTGGCACTCTTGGCTACCTCGATCCTGAGTACCATGCAACTTTCCAACTCACTGTCAAGACAGATGTTTACAGCTTCGGCATTGTGCTATTGGAGATCATCACTGGCCATTCCCCGGTACTGATGGACCCTCAAACTGTCCACCTACCAAATTGGGTGCGCCAAAAGATTGTTACGGGTAGTGTTCATGATGTTGTGGACAAGAGGCTGATGGATCAGTACGACGCAAGCTCCCTGCATTGTGTCATAGACCTTGCCATGAACTGCGTAGAAAATGCGGCCATTGACAGGCCGACCATGACCGAGGTTGTTTCAAGGCTCAAAGTGTGGTTGCCAGCGGTTTCAAGGGAAAAGCAGTCTGCTTCTGCAACCCCTCAACGCAGAAACTACATGGATATTGAAATTCCAAGGCTCCAGTGGACGGTTTCTGGAGAAAGGAATGAGGGGAGCTCCTTCCATTCTGATTTTACCGGTGGGATGTCAGAAACAAGCCTTGTTTCTGGACGGTGAAAGGAAAATGCATACCGAGTTATTTTTGCATCTGCTTAGACAGAGTTCGGTAATTTGCTTATCTGAGTCGTCACTGCGTGTTTGTAAACTGCAACTTTAGTCATTTTTCTTGTCAGTTTGTAATCTTGCTTGTTTAGTATTCCCTTCGTTCCATAATTCTTGTCAAAATATTACATGTATCTAGATATTTGTTAGGAATAGATACATCCATTTTTGGGCAAATTTGAGACAAGAATTATGAAACGGAAGAAGTACGGAGTACGAGTAGTAGTTTTCAGTCATGAAGCATCCTTTTCCATATGCGTACTCGGTGATCTACTAGGAGTAATTGGTTTCCGTACATTAAGTTCCAAACCATTCCTAAAACAAGTGGTCTGCTTAAGATTGCTGCTAAAGAATTAGGCCTTTATTCTGCAACCTCTCTCAAGGCTGTGGAATTAGATTAAGTTACTGGTTCCCTTCTACCAAAACCTCCGAGCATTTTCGAAATTCCTCCACTATCACAGGATAAATACGCGATATGCAGAGTCTGATGCTACACAGGGAAGGAAGCAACCACATGGCATACCTGAGTACCTGACCTTGGGCGCGCGCTGCAGCGTCTCCTTCGCCTCCATCTCGGCATCCGCCTAGGAATCCGAGCTGGGCAAAAAAAAGATTGGGGCGCGCTGCAGCAGAGCAAGCGGCTCGCCGACCGATTGCAGGGACTGGGATCGGGTGCCCTGCCAGAGGTTGCGGAAGGGGAGTTTGGGAGCGAAAGCCGTGCCGCGCCGCGCCGTGCAAGCGCCCGTGGTCGCCCGGACGGGCCTACTCTACTAGGGACGCAGTCTATAATCCCCAAGATCCCAACGCCCGGAATACAGAGCACGGACTCTTGCTCCTCTGACGTGCAGAAGCACGTCCAGGCCCAACTTGAGAGGCTAGATGCGGGACGAGAGGCCCACGAAGTTGACAGAGTAGAAAGCAAAGTAGCAGCGGGCCCAGTGTTTTCTCACCGTAATCTCCACACTATGATTCACCAGGAATTGTTCGATGCTTTACATTTTTATTTTCCAACCACGCAAGAGGGTGCATGCATGTATATTACATCGAGGAGGAAGAAGGTTCGATGCTTTACATACATATAATTCATTTCTAGGAGCATATATAGCTCCCGATATACTACGTGGATATGGTACAGTAGCTCAGATGCCTCGCGGCCGGGGACGAACGAACGGATAGTTTCGGCTTTACAGGATCACGCATTTCTGGCCACGCTTTCCATCGGACGGCCCTGGCACTGCCGTACTCTTCTTGCCGCTCGCTTTTCTCTCCTGTATCCTCTTGTTCCTTCTCCTGCACGCAGACGGTGATGTATGTATAAGCTTCTTCCTTTTTATATTGAAAAAACAGCAGAAGAGATGAAGTAATGAACGTCCGAATATCGATCTGTACGAATCCTTGTCTCGGCGTTTTTGCTGTGACGGGCCAAATTTTTGTACGACCACAAATAAACAAATGAACGGAGTGCGTCTAGCATCATTTAGCAGAGCGTGATAGAAAGAGCTCAGGTGGAATATATTCCCGACCAGTTGTTTCGCAGAGAAAGCAGGTCCACTGGCCATTTGGCCGTACGATGCGTATGCTAGAGTAACTAGACGCCTGCATCGACTCCCAGAGACAACAGGACGGACAAAGGCGTCGCGCTCAACCTCTAGGACCATCGCGAGAAGCAGCCTCGGCCTCGTGGTGAATTTGGCACAGCACAGCTACGTCAGAGTCCCAGCAGCGTTGTGTTGCACGTCGCCGGTAGCTAACCACCGGGTTGACTATAGCCTATAGCGGAGGAGACAGACACCGCATGCTCTACGAGATGGTGTCGACAACGTAGTCTGCATCGAGTGACAGGTGACACGTACGTCTCCAAGAAGAGGCTCCACGACGCAGCCGTCGGCCAAGGGAGGCTCCACGAGTGATTGTTACGTTACGTACGCAGGAGGCTAAGCTGCACGAAATATATGTAGTATGGTAGTACGAAATTTCCTATTCCGAAGTAACATGCATATGATACCCAAATGAAAACGAGAAAGAGATTGAGCAACGGAACCTCGTGTGGCGCCAAATAGTGTAGCTTTCCGTAAAAAAAAGTGTTACTTTCACAAACTGAACGACAAAACTTGCACGTGGACCCAGCTCCCAAGAAAACACCAGATCCACGTCGCAGGGGGAAAACAGCAAACCTATAGCTACAAGTACAAGTAGTGGAGGATGACAGTTTAACACCGTAACCAAGAGAACCAAAGAAATAATATCTGGCGCTTTATCGCCTCAGTGACTACACCTAGCCAACAAATGTCAGTACTAGTGCGTAATAAGTAAGGTGAAATGTCGTGAAGTACTAGTCGTAACTTGAAAGCCAGGTGGTTCGTTATTATTTTTTAAAGAGGGAAACGAGAAGGTTATTTCAGAGGGGGTTCCTCACTTGGCCATCATGACCTTGACGAACTCATCGTAGTTGATCTGGCCATCGCCGTCCACGTCAGCCTCGCGGACCATCTCTTCCACCTCCTCCTCGGACAGCTTCTCCCCGAGGTTGGTCATGACTTGGCGAAGCTCCGATGCAGAGATGAAACCATTCTGGTCCTTGTCGAAAACACGGAACGCCTCCTTGAGCTCCTCCTCGGAGTCGGTGTCCTTCATCTTGCGAGCCATCAGGTTGAGGAACTCTGAGAAGTCAATGGTGCCATTGCCATCGGCATCCACCTCATTGATCATGTCCTGCAGCTCTGCCTCGGTTGGATTCTGCCCAAGGGAACGCATCACAGTTCCAAGCTCCTTTGTAGTGATGCTACCTGAGATATAAGATCAGCTCATGGTACGACAGTTACAAGGGAGAATACGTTGAATGTGCTGTCAAGTTAAAATTACAATCATAGTGATCACAAAATTAAAAGCAACTATCAACCATGGCACGCACATAATAACGGAAAGTGTTAAGGTTTGTAGTCCCTCATCGAGATAATCATTTTGATTCAGGGAACATAAAACCACCTTAACACCTGAAACTGCACTTGAATGTGGTAGGTGACCAAATATACTCCAGTTATAAAAGTGTCTCTCCCGTTAGTAAGAACAATAAGATCCAAACAAGCATAGTTTGCTACAAAGAAAACAAACATAACTCGAGATTGACTTGCATAATGAATAGCATGATACATCAATAAGTTTGTTCAATAATATGCATGAAATAATTGTCAGATATTGGGTAGCATTACAAAACAGCTTAATTCTACACAATCATGAAAAAAAACTAGCAGAAGACACCTTCCAACACTATACGGCTTTATACATCAATCTAGCATCTTTCACAGTATATTACATCAATGTAGCATCATATGTGGAAACTAAAATATACCATCCAGCACCAAAGAGTGATAGACTTACGACCAGAATCAGATTCTATCAAAACCCAGTTAGTCATCATAACAAACCATACTCACTAGTCTGATACTCTTATGTTCCTACCAAACTCAACCGAATTTGTAACAATGCGAAAGGTATGTACTGTGAGGCGTGTATTGGTTAGTGAGTATGGTTCGTTATGGTCCGATCTTATGTTTCATTGGTGCTCAAAATTGCCCTACCAAGATTTTGGCAGCCTATGATGTTTTGGCCCTTGCTTGGTTGGTTGCCAAAATTTTGGCTGCCTATTTAGTCTTTTCCACTCTTCTCACACCCACTTCACAAGTCATGCCAAAATTTTCCAACATAGGGCCAAGGAATCTCTGACTGATTTTTTAGCTAGCCAATGGTTGGCAAAATTGGCAGGGCATCAAGTCGCATGCACCAAACATAACCGGCAGAATACACAGTTTTTTTGCAATGCCATGTAGATATTGCTACTATCAATATGATGATATATTAAGTTCTTACTAAAAAGGAGCAGATTGCTCTCACAAACAATTAACAATTATCTATATGTACTAAACATATGCAGTGTGTCGAATGATGCAAACATACTCCTTTTCAAACAACATTCCAGGTTAGAAAGGCCAAATTGCTATACTAACACACTTATATTTCATCACATCCGAACTATCTGCAGAAATGTTTCGAACCTAATTCACTAAGAAATAACATAAATAAACAGCATGACTAATTATTACACTTCTAATAAATAATATTACACTACAGACAATTCTGATAAAACAACTGAAACAACATATTCATGATCAAGCAATTGTTTCAACACATAAAGGGATTCAATAGGTGTGCTGGTGAATAGGCATATTAATGTGCCTTGTGGATACTTATTTACCTCTCAGTTTGCAGAACAAAGATTTGATTTGCAAATATGGCACGACATCAAAATACCATTCCAAATAAATAACAATTTCCCTGTAGGCAAGCTAGCATATTATTCTCGAATAGTCCACCATTCTTCAATTGTTCAAAGAATGGGGTTCACTGCTTAAAATTAGGTCCAGATTCTCCTCCATCGCCACTTTATTCATAAATCTTTTCAGGTGTTTAATATGATAAAATCATGATTCCATGGAGGGTAGCTTACAAAACAACCCATATTGCATCCACAAAAGATCAACCAACGTCCATGAAGCTGGGTATTTTTGGCTTTTGAGTCATAACTCGTAACAGAGACATGTAACGAACTTATGCGGATGGAATAAAATCATGGTAAACAAGACAAATGACAACACTGCATTCAACCACTAGGCCGCTACCCTTGAAAACTGCTCTTTCAAAATTGATATGGTTTACTGAAAATAAAACATGATTTCACAAAATAATCAAGATACCATGACCATTATCCAACTTGATTAACAGGTCTAGTCGTCCAACAACCACTATACAAAATTCACCAAACCCCAAAATTTATTTCTTGTCGCATTCTGCACTTCAATTAATTTACCTCAAGCAATACATCAATACAAGCAGCAGGACGCAGACACGCGCTCACATTATATATGACAAAACACCCAATTAGCAAAATGGGCGTGCATATTTGGCGATCCTTGTTCCTCAAAACATTTAGAAGCTACAAAAACACTAAGCCGGGTCAAATCACTGCAAGCCAATGGTCTCGAAAAGGAAAAGAAAAAATCACTGCAAGCCTACAAGCACAAACGATACAATAATGCATGAGGTCTGTCCACCTCGCAGACATATGCCACGCTTCCTAACGAGAAAGAGATTAAATCACCATACTGGTTCGAAAGGGAGTAAATCACCGCGCGGAGGCGCCTTGATTGCCATAGAAAACCTATAAACAACCAAATCGCTCCCCGCATACACAATCCGGCGCAGCCCTGGCACGCGCCATCAGATCTAGGCGTCGCATGCAACGCATGACCACGCCCGGTCGGCCACGATCCCCGATGCCGGGCGGTCCGGATCGAGCGCGACGAGGAGTTCGTCGGTGGCCACGAGAGATGTAAACGAGGAAAGGCGGGGGTGGGGTGGGGGGCAGGGATGGATACCATCGCCGTCCTTGTCGAAGAGGCTGAATGCCTCCTTGAACTCGCCAATCTGCTCATCCGAGAGCTGGTCCGCCATGGCAACGAAAGCTTCGGGGGAGACGAGAGAAACCGCAAGGTTACGAACCCGCGTTAATGGCTGATGATGATGGCGTGGGTCAGCGGGTGACGGGGTGCGTCTGGGTCCTGTAGCCTGGAGGCGATGCTGCGGACGAGTCTTTATAGAGGAACAGGATTGGGAATGGTCGGGTGGGGAATTAGGGATTTGAGGTTTTTGGTATCTGATTCCTTTCCACCTTTTCTCATTATTGATAGTGCCAGTAGTATTTTTTTTCTCTTTTCAGAATATTTTCTTAATATAGATTTGTGTGGATGATGGGTGATTGTGGAGCGAACCTATCACATGTGAGGATTCTGGAATTCAAGATATTTTTTCTCTTCATTTCGTTGGCTTGCTTGTCTATTTCTCTCGAGTATTGCTGCTAGACCATATGCCTCTTTCTGGTAGATTTTGCGGTACAACTAAGAACTTACTTTTTGGCCTTCTTCAATCTTCATACAAATGTTATTGCAGCGGTTTACGTCTACCTCAGCACATAATATACAGATCAAATCAATTTAAACAAAAAAGGAACGAGGAATACTAAATATAAATGAAAATGCTACTGGAACTACCTGATGAATTAATCTTATATTGGCAATTATTTTTAGATTGATGATCTGACGTACTTCCTCCGTCCAACAAAGGATGTCTCAACTTTAAATAAATTTGTATGCATTCAAATTTGTCATCTTTTGTTGGACGGTGGGAGTATATAATTTTATTGGTGCATTTTATTGTACTGTGTGTTACTAATTTCCTTTTTATGGAGTTGTATATTTAATTATCTCATTTCATTTCCAATATTGTGTTGATGGAGATTGACGCATGCCCTTATCAACCTGTGACACATAAAAGCCACTGGGAAAAACGAATTCGACTTGACCATGGATTATGTTGATCGTATAAAATAGAAAAGAGAAGGCAGAGCTGTAAGCCAAAGTCAGGGACAACCGGACAAGTCACATATCCAATCTCGAAAGCACATCAACGTGTTTGGTATACGTGGCCCTGTTTCACTAAGTGCAGTGAAGAATCAGGGATGATTTTGCAATTCGTCAATACAAAGATGTCATTTCATGCCTCCTGCATATTACTATTCAATACTCAGTATCACATCCGCTCAAAAAACGAAAAGAAAACGTAGTATTATCGAGCAACTGGTACTATCTGGCCGAGGCAAAGGAGTACATGACCGAGTTGGATTCCGGACTTAAACTTTATGGTCACTGACAGATGGGGCCGGGGTCACTGACTTTAAGTACTAGTGATTATATGCAAGAGAAAAGAACAGTCGCAGCAAGAATAACCACCCTTAAGGCCTTTTACTACCAAAAACTAAGCATGGCACACAAAAGAACTATGTAAACCAACTGAAGTGTCCCCTCAACTATACACAAGAAACTGCTTTGAGATCTTTACAAATGGTGACAGAGGTGTTTTCTGAAGGCTCGCTGCTAATTTCAGTTTAAATGCATCGTATTAGCCTTCAAAGATCACTCACCATCAGATCATAGGAGCAATGTGACTGTCAGAGATCTTTCCAGACTTTGTAGTCAGTATTTGAACTGTTGGGGTTTACTGGTGTATCTTGACATCCCAAGAAGAAGGTTGGTCGCACATCCATATTAATCAATGCATGTGCAGTTGATTTTGCACTTGCAACAACGGCCACCTCATCAGCAGCAATCATGGCTTCTCCATATCCTTTATCTTTTATATCAGCATTTTCTAACTGTTGATACGGGAAAACAGCCAGTCAGCACTAGAACTGTGTTATTCTCAGGAACCTAATGAAAAAGGGAAGATCGTTACCCTGAATTTCGTCTTTGCACCCCAGATGACGAACGTTTCATTGCATGTATGGTGACGATGGTTGCCACGCAAACCACCTGGAGGGATCAGTCCTACATGTAGTTTAAGACAGACAAGCGCCCCACCTGCCACAAATCGAACATTAAATAATTAATGTCCAGCCAAGTTATTTAAAGAAATCACCCTTGGTTTATTCACATATGGTTCTGACTAAGCTGTAGCACAAATTCCAAGAAAGCACATACATTACAAGTACTCCCTCCGTCCCATAATTCTTGTTGAAATATTACATGTATCTAGACGCTTTTTAGGAATAGATACATCCATATTTGGACAAATTTGAGACATGAATTATGCGACGGAGGGAGTAACATATTTGCCCACAAAAAAAAGTGTGAAGCCAATGGTTCTGTCTTTACGACTTCTGCTTCTCGCGTAAACATTGTCCCTAAATTAACCCCAAGAGAAAAGGAAGCCTGGTTGGAGTTCTGCAGATACTATGTGAACAGTGATTGACATTTCCTCTGGATGAAGAGAAATAGACTTGGTTTCTAAAATGAAAAGGTCCTATAAGTTGAAATTTGTGCCTCATTTTCGCTGCATTTCTAGAATACTGGTGGAGATATTCAACTTCTACATAAATATGTAGAAAATGAGATATTTGAGGACTACAGCATCTGAATAGTACTATCGCATGTTGACATAAATTAAATATAGTCAAGTGGAACAAAACAATGGTGCAAACAAGAACACAGAGATAAGCAGCCTAAGCAGCAGGTGGTAACTGGAGCATACAACAAATACATCCTGTCTACTGATCAAACATCAGAGTACTAGACACAGTCTCAAGGTCAACACAGTAGTAACTAGCAAGTAGTAGGAAAACAGTAGCGATGAATGAAAAACCTTCTTGATATCCCACAAGATGGGCATCTACTGATAGAACCGAGAAAGGTAAACAAAACAAAAGGAAGATGGGACTAGTAGAATATTATCGAACTTGTTTAGATAATATCAATCAGTTGCTACATTCATATCGTATCGCAAATGTTCTCTTTTTTCTACCACTTTCTCCCTTGGGCAAAAGAATACATATATCCCTATAATAAATAGGGGCATTTGAGGGGAAAATAGAGAAGATAAATGGAACCAGTAATTCTCAATACAGATCTTGTTCACTGGCAGCTTCTCAAAGAAGAAACCCGCTCATCTGCTTCAGTTCATCTAGCACGGTGCCCGTGCTTTGCTATGCAACCACCCAAGAAAGTTTACATGTAAAAGTAACATGATAGTCAGACTATGAGCCAATGCTGTATAAAGCCTGATGATATGGTTTGTTAGATTTGAACTATGAGCCAAAACTCATATAGATTCGAGAACATATGCAGCAGTAGGAGGTTGTAGA
Source organism: Brachypodium distachyon (assembly GCF_000005505.3). Lineage (NCBI taxonomy): Eukaryota > Viridiplantae > Streptophyta > Magnoliopsida > Poales > Poaceae > Brachypodium > Brachypodium distachyon. The sequence continues at coordinate 51,961,852 of NC_016132.3, read as the reverse complement.
AGGGAAGTTTATGGCTTTACTGCTCCGGCTCATGTGGTTTGCATGGTCTAAAGTTGTTAGGGTTGAGAAGAAGTGAACGGACGACCACCAACTCTAAACTTTATAAGTAGCAAAGATATGTGTAGCATACTCTCAATAGCTTAGAGCAGTATATATGGAATGGAAGTGGAACGAACCAACCACCATAACATCTCAAGGATCACAGTTCGCTCTGCGGGCCATGATATAAGGAAGGAACACAGGGGTTCCTTGTCAGTTGTCAACCAAAAGGTATATTTCCAGCTCAACCAGGTTTATATTGAAAGTTTGCAACCATGCTTAACAGAATCAACTAAGACGGTCACAGAGTTAATATTACACAGCTGTAAGGAATCGAACTAACCATAACAAAAGCACAGTACAATACAAACAGGTTTTATGACAGGTTGGCAGCAGGTCAGATATATGTCAACTAAGATGCTGAAAGTGTTGCTGTACTTCCACAAGTGCCCTGTTCAGATTTCAGAACATCACTTTGTTCTTCCATTCACTACGGATTTCAAGCTGAGCAAACTTACAAGCATGAGCTGCAGGTTTGTAGAGTTGCAGTATCCACTAGATTACCACACATATGAACCAGGCGGACCTGACTTCTGCAACTGATGACGGACTGTAACCTATTCTGTGGGATCCCCGAAAAAATTATGCAACATTTTTTGCGCGATAACAAGAGAGGGGACGACCGAAAACAATAGGTTTACTGTACTAGGCAAGGAGGAGCTCACCAGGGAGGCCTGCGTCGTGGGCTGCGGCGACAGGGTCGAGGAGCCATCCGCGTGCGTCGGCGGCGATGGGGGTGGGATGTAGAGCGGCGGGGTAACGGACGAGGTTGGCCTGGGGGTCGAACGCGACGGTGGGGCCCCGAAGGGAGGCAGTGGAAGTAGGGGCGGGTTGGTGGAAGCGGAGGGAGATCCAGGTGAGGAGGACGAAGAGGGAGAGGAGGAAGGGGAAGGACGCCGGCCGCTTGAGGAAGTTGAGGAGCGACGACGGCAGGGAGGAGGAGGACGAGGCTGCGGCGGCGGGGATAGGCGGGGCCTGAGTGTGGATTTGCAGCGCGATGGCCCTCCTCGGGTTCGCCATTGACGGGGGCGGCGTGCGGGCGGGCAGGCGGGTGGTGAACTGTCGTCACTGCCCCCTCACATGGTCTCGCGCCGTGCAGCAGTGACGTGGTTTCCGCCATGTCATTTCGAAGACTACCAAAGATATTTTCTCGCATTTCGCACGGCTCCGCCAGATCTAAGCCATCCAACATAAAACGGACGGTTCAACATTGGTCCCCTTCCTATCGTTATCCTCTTCTCTTCTTCCTCCCTCCAGCCCCCAGACCCACAAAACCCCAACCCAAGCTCGCAGTGGCCACCACCATGGCGCCACCCGCCATGGCGTGCCAAGCTCTCACCTACGCGCCCCTCCCCCTCCACCTACCAACCGCGCGGCGCCGTGTCCGGGTCCGCGTTCTCGCCGTAGCCGCCGACCAGACTCCTGCCCCACAGGCCTCCCCATCTTCCGAGCCGGCGAACAGCCCGAGCCGGCTCCTCCGGGAGCTCGCGGAACGAAAGAAGGCTGTATCCCCGAAAAAGAAGCACCCGCCGCGCCGCTTCATCCTGAAGCCGCCGCTCGACGACGAGCGCCTCACCCAGCGGTTCCTCAGCAGCCCGCAGCTGTCGCTCAAGTCGCTCCCGCTCCTCTCCTCCTGCCTCCCCTCCTCGCCGCTCTCCGCCGCCGACCGGACCTGGATGGACGAGTACCTCCTCGAGGCCAAGCAGGCGCTCGGCTACCCGCTGGCTCCCTCGGAGACGCTCGGCGACGGCGACGACTGCCCCGCGCGGCACTTCGACGTCCTGCTCTACCTCGCCTTCCAGCACCTGGACCCCTCCTGCGAGCGCACGCGGACGCGCCACGTGCGGAATGGCCACTCTAGGCTGTGGTTCCTGGGCCAGTTCGTCTTGGAGCTTGCGTTCTCCGAGTTCTTCCTGCAGAGATACCCCAGGGAATCCCCTGGACCGATGCGAGAGAGGGTGTTCGCATTGATTGGGAAGAGGATGCTACCAAGATGGCTCAAAGCGGCAAGCCTGCATAATTTGGTGTTTCCGTATGACAATTTGGATCGGATGATACGGAAAGACCGGGAACCACCGACCAAGTAAGTCCATGATTATTTGCTGAAAATGTGTCATCTCAATTTTAGAGTTGTAATCGAGCAGTCTGTCACCGGTGTGTCAGAGTGAAGCGACTATGCCGTACATGGCACATTTGCAGTTAGCAGGATACATCTAGAGATCTCATACATCTAATTAGCATCTTAGAAACTCTGTATCCCGATTACAATAGCTGCACCTGTATATGCAGAAGTTTTTCACGCCTGAATGCCATCTGCCAGTTAGATACATGAGCTTGGTTTGCATTCTGTACTTTAGCTTACTTTACTATGTCTTCTTGGTGGTGATATTATGCTAGTATGGTAGGCGCCATTGAACTATTTGCTGATCTTGTTGGCACACTGGAGTCAACTAAATCAAGAGATTTGCATGTTTTAGCATAATATCAATGGCAAAAGTGAAGTCTTAGGTTTCTTGGTTAAGTTGTCTCCACTGTTGAATGTTCTACAGCCTTGTTATTGACTGAGCTGTCCCCTTGTATGCCAATTAGATGTTGTACTGATAAGCTCTAAAAAAAAGATGTTGTACTGATATACATTTCTCTATCTCCTTTATGGTGTAGTGCTGTGTGTTCTTTTTTGTGTGCTAATCTTACTAAGGAAATTTTCTTTCATAACCTGACTTCACAAATTGTGTGTACAGCCTTGTTAATGACCAACCAAGGAGCACATAATCTAGCTTCACAAATTTATGATGATGCTTTGTCTTGGGAGAGTTTTCTCTCAATTTTCTTTGTTATAACTATCTGTACTCTTAATATGCAATTTGGTGTACATATATGGGTGACACTAGTAATATTTCTGTCTGTGTTCAGGGCTGTATTCTGGGCACTGTTTGGAGCTATATATTTGTGCTTTGGAATGCCTGAAGTCTATCGTGTTCTTTTTGAGGCGTTTGGGATGGACCCTGAAGAAGAGAGCTGTCAGCCAAAACTGCGGCGCCAACTAGAAGATGTTGATTACGTTTCTGTGGAATTTGAAAAGAGACAACTCACGTGGCAAGATGTTGCTGCCTACAGGGTAATGGTCTTTCTATTGTTTGTCACATATCTTCACACATCGCTTCTTTCTTATCTAATAGCTATTTCCATGTGATGCAGCCACCAGCGGATGCTCTTTTTGCTCATCCCAGGCTTTTCCGAGCATGCGTGCCACCAGGAATGCATCGTTTCAGAGGAAATATTTGGGACTTTGACAATAGACCCAAAGTCATGAACATCCTAGGATATCCCTTGCCTATGAATGATAGAATTCCGGAAATCACGGAAGCGAGGAATATAGAACTTGGACTTGGTCTTCAGGTATTTCAACACCACTTGTCTCTCCACTCCTTATGGTCTTTCCTTTCAAATGATTACTTGGTTCTCAGCACACGAATCATGTTTTTGGGTACATTTTATTCTTGTCTTATCAAATCGTGTTTCCTAGTTGTCTGGCAACTAAAACTGTTGGTATATCTATATGTTTCTCCCCTGATCCATTATCATTTGTACATAATCTAGCATGATTGCCTGATTGGTATTTGTCTTACTGCAGTTGTGCTTCCTGCATCCCTCAAAGCATAAGTTTGAGCATCCAAGATTTTGTTTCGAGCGTCTTGAATACGTTGGACAGAAGATTCAGGTTTGTTGTTACCCCTCTGATGATGTTTTTAACATCTGGCCACTGTCCCTTGCGTCAAGAGTCATACTGAAGGTTTGAACTCCTTTGTGGTCAGGATCTTGTATTGGCAGAGAGGTTGCTCATGAAGCACCTTGACGCACCCGGCAGGTGGTTGGGGGAGAAACATAGGAGGATGTTGATGAACAAGTATTGCGGACGGTACCTGCGGGATAAGCACCTTCACCACTACATTATTTACGGGGAGTCTGTACAAGACAGATTCGAACACAACCGCCGGCTAAGAAATCCTTCCACGACTGCTGTCCAGCAAGCGATACATGGCCTTGCGTACTGTGTCTATGGCAAACCTGATGTGCGACGCTTGATGTTTGAGGTGTTTGACTTTGAACAAGTCCAGCCGAAAGCTATATGAAGATGTGCTCCATCCATTTTGCGCTTGCTTGCTGAGCAGCGAGATTGCCAGCACTTGAGAAGATGCAGAATCGTCAAAATACAACACAGATCATACTGTTCCGAAGTCTGAACCAGAGTCAGACTGTGGATTAAACGCTGCCCATCCGGTCTTTTTCCGAGCCCACAACTCTTTTAATCTCTTTGTCTACTGGATAGCAAGCTGGATCAGAGATGATGTAAAATCGAAGTGTAGATTTTGGAAGTTACAGTTTTGACAGCTGGCTGGCTGTCAATCCCATTTGAGCAGAAAAAGCAAACAGCAGCAGCAGCAAGAAATAGAGTATCCGTTAGAAACATGCTTTGTAGAGGAAGATGTCAATGTACGAATAGCGTGTATTGGTGGTGTCGTCTGTTATATGAAACTCTTTTGCAGCTACGAATGTTTCCTTTGTTTTAGCTGTTGGATTACGAAAAACTAGCAAAAGAACTCGTGTGTTGCTATGGAACAACGGAAAATTATATCAAAACGTCAAATTAAATGTTGGAGGTAAATGCACCCACGGTCCTATTATTATTAAGTAGGTGTCTGTTTAGTCCTAAAATTATGAAATTGCACACTTAGGTCCTAATTTTATTTTAAGTAGCGCACGTGAGGTCCCAAACTGGTTCTTGACCGTTTGACCTGCCTACGTGGCAAGTTGACCCAGTACACGTCGGCAAGGGGGGCACATTCAAAAGCATATTCAATTCAATTTTCAAGGAGTTTCATTCATAAAACTGGTTTTGAATTTGAATGTGAAAAGTGTATGGGCGGCGGTCGGAGCGCGCAACAGATCCGCAGGTCCGCCGCCGCCTACCGCACACGGATGCCGCCGACGCGCACGAGCTAGTGGAGGCGACCAAGAGCGGCCGCGGCCACGGGCGAGATCCGGATCGGGCAGGAGGTGGGGGTGAGATTCGTAGGAGAGGAGAAGTGAGGAGGGCTCTGTTGGTTTTGTTTTGGCGGTACGTGTTTTTTCTACGCTTGAGAACTGTGGGAGCCGCGATTAAAAGACACGTGGGGACAGCGGTGGCAGATTCGTAATTTCGGTGAAATGACGTACCGCGACGTCCGTACCATCACGACCAACTCCGATTTAATATATTGCTAGTTGAAATCCCCGTGCGTTGCAACGGTCTTACAGAGACACAGAGAGTAACCTGAGTGTTTTTCTTCTTCTGGTTTCAATTTCCTAGAGGCATCCCAATGGCATGACCAGACGTGATAACCATCTACAATTAAGTAACTACATGCACATATCAATTGAAAAGCTCATAGCTAAATAAGATCAGTAGGACGGACCTAAAATAACATGTCTCTCTAAATGATGGAGATGTACAAACCCAGCGATTTCACGTAATTTCTTTTAGATAATCCATCAAGCATCTGGTGCGCACAAGCCTTGAAACCATGACCCCTTGTACTGACCAAATGGTCTGTTATTAATTTCAACAAGCACTTCATCTACATGGTAGACGCATAAGTCAACAATCAATTCCTCCAATTATCCCATAGGAAACGCTCCCACAAAACAAAATCCAGTTATTAACCGGGCATTGTTAGCAACCATACCAAGCAGCAGATCGGAGAGCCAGACTCCACAATTCAAGCCACCTGTTGTGAATCTTCATAGAAAATCAAACACGAGGCGGGATGCATCCTGAAAAACATCCAAATTTCCATCACAGATATCACCCGAGAAACCTGACGGAAACAGGAACTTTCTCGCACGATTCCTAGGCCGAGCTCGGCTGCCGCGGCGCCGTTCTGGCGGATGAAGCGTCTGAGGAGGCTGCAGGCCGTGGCTAAGCTGGTCGCCGCTCCCCGGCTCTCGCGGATGCCGCCATCTTTTCCTCCCTACATATCAGCTTGGGAAGAAACCGAACCACGACAAGGTACCGTGGCCACTGGGAGTGAGCGGAATAGAACCCGAGCGGCCGGCCTGGCGACCAGAGGAGGAGAAGGAGAGGCTTTTCGGGGGAGGCGATCTTGAGGCTGGTGACGAGGGCGCGACCTCCGTCGCGGACGCTTCAAGATTAAAAGACGCGTGCGGACAGCGGTGGTAAATTCGTAATTTCGGTGAAGTGATATACCGCGACGTCCGTACCATCACCACCAATTCTGAAATGGCTCGTCCGTTGCTGCGGAATAACAAAATTAGGGAAAGAAACGGTGATAATATTGACACGGTTTGTAAACCGACAATCCAACAAATTTGTTCTGCGTTGGTTGGTTGATATTGCAAGCCGCGTTTTCAACTGAAATATTGGGATAGTAAAATACCATCAGGTTTCAGTTTGATGAACAACAAGCCAGCAATACAATTCATGGAAGGTAAACAGGCGCAAAAAATAAATAAATAAATGAACGTGACTTTGCAGGATGAAACATCACACTATGCCAGTCCATTATTCAACACAGAAGTCACCACAATTGTAAAACTAACTTGGGACTGCCGTGAGGCGGTGCGGCGTGGGGGCGGCGGAGACTAACGAAAGTATCTACCATGCCATCAAAAACAAAAAAGGACCCTGAAAACATCCACGGCCACCATAATCTGGCAAGATAACTGTGGTAGTACATCAACGAAACAAACTAGCCTAAGTCAGCATGTAAGTACCTAGAAACAGCCAAATACCATCTCAAAAAATATATAGCTAAATACGCAGTCATATTTCCAGGCCTATTTCAACTGGTTGCTACTGGTAGCAATTAATTGATGGAAGAAAAGCTAGGAGGGAGAAGGCTCTCGCCAGCTGCAGGGTGCTCCTGCTGACGAGATCATCGCTGGCGACCAGAAAGGAGGACTGCATCCAGATGAGAAGACGGCAGATTGAATGGATTCATGGGATTTACGAGAGGCTGTACGGCCCTCCTTCCGCGCGCAAGGATGACGCGAGATGGTGGCATCCTCGAAAGACTATGGCGCGTGGGGTCTGGGGATTGCTTCAGTGAGAAGAAGGGAGCAGGGGCAGGCGGCTTTGGACGCGAGCAGCTCTGATCGGGCTGGGCGGCATGGAGTGAACGAGGCGGCGGGCTGGATGGCGCGAGGCGGCGACTTAGGGTCGGACTGGGCGGTGCGAATCGGCCTTGGGTGCTACCTCGGACAGCGGCTGGTCCATCAGCGCTGCGTTGTCGCGAGGCGGGAGCGTTCAAAACAGGGGATGGGGTGGGCCAGAAAACGTTTCCAACCCCGCGTACAACGAAGCGGGGCGTCGCAAACGTACGCCGACGGAAGTGCCATCACTACCCACTCCAATTTAATATATTGGTATAAATTGGTATAGATGTGTTTCACGGCGTAGGATGCATGTGATCATAATTTTTGACACCAACTTTTTCAAGTATTTTTTCTGTCAAACAAATGATGTTTTAACTTTGACTAAGTTTGAATGCATCTATATATTAAAACATGTCTACATACATCCAATTTTTAACAAATTTGAAACATCTTTTGTTGGAGGGAGGGAGTACTTGTTATCGCAGGCTGTTCATGCATGAATAAGTAAATTCAAAAACAGTAGAGAAAATACATTCGGGATACACGGTGTGACTCTATCCGGTGAAGAAAATCTGCCCCGTGCGGCCGTGCCACACCCACACAGAGCTCCCCAGCGAGCCCTCTACAGCTCAACACGAACGGGCCGGACCCAGGCCTACCGCGTCGGGCCCGTATACCTGACACCCCAAACCCTGAACCCTAGCTTAGCTTCGACTCTTCCCTCTCCGTCCCCGGCCAATCTCCCCTCCTTCCTCCTGCTCACCTCCCAAATCGGCCAAACGCGAAGAGCGAACTCAGCGACCCACCCGTTCGTTCTCCTCCCGTTCCCGGGTGAGGCGGGGTAAAGATGTCGTCTCTGCGGAACGCAATCTCGAGGCGGGCTCACAAGGAGCGCGCCCAGCCGTAAGTTCTCCTCCGTCTGCGGGGATGATCCCCGCTTCCGCCCACATCTCCCGAATTCGTCCGTCTGCTGGGGGGCTATTTTGCGGCGGCTCCGTGTTGGAGCTTCCTCTCGGGATTTTTTCCCCCCGATTTGGGACTGAGTGGGGGATTCTGATGGCTTTTGCAGGGAGGCGAGGAAGAAGTTCGGGCTTCTCGAGAAGCACAAGGACTATGTCGTCCGCGCCAAGGCCTTCCACCGCAAGGAGGATTTCATCAGGGTATTGCTTCTGTTTCTATGCTTCTGTCTGTCGCTTAAGGAACTTGGGAATCCCGACTTATTGCATCAAAGTTCAAACACTTGCGCATTTAGTTCTTGTGCAACTATCCAGCTTTTTTTTTTGTCACCTATGTGATGTGCCACTTAGGCTCTTGTTACCTACTCTAGTTCATTTATCTTGTTGCCAAACCATGGACAGGTGAAACCTTGCCACAATTTGGGTAGGTTGGCCTTCCGATCAAACCAAACACACACTTAAGACTTGCGATAGTATAAGCAGGCATTTTCTTTTATTTATTGAGTACATTCCTGGGATCTATATTTTGATTATCTTAACCCCTCGTTGTTCTGTGGTTAATTACAGAAACTGAAGGAGAAGGCATCATTCAAAAACCCAGATGAGTTCTATTTCAAGATGATCAACAGTAGAACCGTGGATGGAGTGCATAAGGCCAAGTATGTATAGTATAGTTTCTCTGGCAATTCAAGGTTTGCTATATTCTATGTTTTAACTTGGGTTATGATAAACCTTTTGTTAGGCCTGAAAATGAGTACACTGAAGAGGAACTTCTGCTGTTGAAGAATAAAGACATGGGATACATCCTTCAGGGCATTCAAAGCGAAAAGAAGGTTTTGTGATGACATTAAGTATTCAAAACAAATGAGTAACTTTTTTACTGTGGCTAAATCTAAATCATATATTCTGTTCAAATCTGTGGTTCCCTGTTGTAGAAAATTGAACGATTAAGCTCAACGCTTCATCAACTAGATAACAAACGTTCGAACAAGCATGTTTACTTTGCTGAGGACAGGTATAACCACTGTGTACTTTCTGCCTACCATTTGTTTTGTTGAAATTGAATTATAAGATAACATTTTTGAAGTTGCTGACTATGTAAGCTTTTGGCAGTATTGAGATGATTGGCTATTTTATTTCAGGGAAGAAGCCAAAGAAATACAATCTAGGATAGAACAAAGCAGCAATGCAACTCATTTTGGCAACATCCCTTCCCGTATAAGGAGGTAGCGTGCTGTTCTCTTTGAGAATTCGGTATCCGAGTTATATGTTGGCTATCATGATTAATATTATGCCTGTGAAGGATCGTTTCATTATTTGCTTGGTGAATGGATTGGTCCTTCATCTCTCATCTGAAATGAATGTTTTGTATGTGAGATGGGATCACGTTTCTCAAGCTCAAAGCATTATCTTGATTCTCGTGCACTGTAGTGGATCAACTTACCTGATAAACTTATTTCCCTGTCAAATCATTTATAGGAAAACAGCTTCCTCCTACAAGGAGTTAGAAGGCAGGAAACTCAGAGTTCAAAAGCTTGAGAAACTGTACGCAGACATGGCCTTGCAAAAAGAGTTGAAGGTGCGCTTTCTCTGACAAATAAGAATTTACCTTCTGTTGAGTACCAACACCATGAGAACTGGTCCAGATTGAGTTGATGACAGATGGTTGGTATCCTTCCTAAGATGGAACCCTTGCAGATAAAGCAATTTAGCGGTTTCGTAGTGAAAATAATGTGTAAATTAACCAAATCAGGGGGACTAGTTCATATTCAATCAGCAACCTAAGTCCAAAATGGCCTAAATTCGAAATCTACAAACCAACTGGCTTTTGAAATTTTGGAGTATTTTTTGATGGTTCAGTAGTCTATTTCTTATATTTATGATTTGGCATGACCATAAATTTATATTGTTAAGTATTTACATTATGTTACTTATTTAATACTTGGGTAGAAACCCGGACGCAAAAGGAAACTCCGCGAAGAAGAGATGGAAAATCCAACATCACAGCCTGTTTACAAGTGGCGTGCGCAACGGAAGCGGTGAGACAGCAATTTTGCCGCTGCACCTTAGAACTTCAGATAAAAATTGCAGGAAGTATTGCTGACTGATCCTAAAGTAGAACTGGGGCTTTTGAAGAGTTTCTCCTGAATTCTGAAGCACATCTCTGTAATTTTGCCCTTCCACAACACCACCAGTTCTTTCCCTTATAGCCTTTGATGAATATTTGTGGTTCCTATGTTGGAGACCACGTACTGCTATTACTGTATGTTATTTTCTCAAAATGTTGGGCTATCAGAATCAACATGTAAGAAAAAAAAATGATGGATATGGTTTGAATTATGTCTCTGTTGTATGGCTAGGATTAGCAGTTGCGTTGTATGTCTAAAAAAACATGTAAGACAGCAATGTTTGTGCTTAACCCTCTGAACCTAAATCCTGTCAATAACTTACATTCCATGATTAGCAGCAAAAAGAGCACTACTGCAGTAACTACATTTGATGATTACCAGCAAACAGAGCATTATTGCAGTGCTTTGCACTCAATCCTAGCCATACAATTATTGATCAACGGCCCAAAGAGTTCTGGCACAGAGTACTTTTGCTCTCTGAGATGGGAGTTTATGTGAGTGAGCCCGGGCTAAGGTTTTGGTTGCCCGTATTGAACTTAGCAAAGGAGCATTGGTTTGCAAACAGTTTGGAACCCATTCAAGAAAGAGCCAAAATAGGGTTGGCTTTTTAGAGAATGTAAACGCTACAAGAAGGTTTCCGGATCTCCTGTAAAAAAAAAGGTTTCCGGATAAAGTCTGGAGCAGAATTAAAAGGTTAGGGTTTACAGAATGCTCGCTAGCCGTAGCTAGAAGACGGGATGCGCCCTTCATCATCCGTGTTGTAAAGATGATGAAGCAAAGCCTGCCGCCAAAACCTTGATTTCAGCCACCACGGAGCTAACAACAGAACAGTCCTGTGCCAGAGAATTCACGCGCGGTGCAAGAGATAAGCAGTCGGACTGATAGATCATTGAACGATAGCCTTCATCACATTTGCGCAAAAAAAAAGATAGGCTTCATCACAGGCAAAGACAGCTCGTTAAAGGGATAAAGGAAAATTACCCGCAAAAAAAAGAGATAAAGGAAAATAAACAACAAAATCCTCATCCCTCGAAAAGCTTTTGAGCTAGGCATGCTTTAAGTATGTTCGAATAAAACTTTCACTCCTCTATCCATTGCCATACAACCGTTAAGTTCACATCCAGCAGTTCTAAGATTTTTCAATCACGATGATCAAAGCCTCCAGACATCTTGGGTTCCCCCTGTTGCAGTGCATGAAGCAGCATTCCCTTGAGAATGGCCTCTCATCTCAAGTATCTTGAAACAATGTATTCTGCAATCGCCAAGCTTGACGTCAAGCCAGGTGATTCTATTCCAAACAAGTTAACCAGCCCAGGAACACCATGGATATCCTCCCCCTGCAGCAGTTCAAGTGCGAAGTTTTACAGGTTTTTTGTTGTACTGGATAGCAATAAAAATAATGTTATCAGAAATAACCTGAATAACAAAATCGGAAGGACGCTGTCCTGGACCAGAAAGCTTTGGTCGTATCCCAGAATAACCAGGTTCCAAAGACCCATCCTTCAGATTTGGAAAATACTTCCTTATCACAGGGTAAAATCTCGAACATCGGGAAGGGTTAACTGAGTAATCAAACCTGATGCACATGGATGCTAAAGTCATGAACATATTACTATTTTCTAAAAGATCATGGTAAACAGTGGATCTATGTAACACATGTCATAAATCTGTTTGTAAAGATGGACATAATTACAAAGACAGATTAACCATTCGAAACATGTGTATAGGCTATGTTTGGTTCATGCCCAACCCAGCCTACCAATCTGGGCAAAATTTGACTTGCCGATTTTATGGCCAACAATTCTTGAGCCCACACTTGAACAAAGATTTGGCAAGAATCTGTGAGAGGGATAGGTAGGTACTCATTGGCAACCAAATTTTTGGCAACAAAGCAAACAAGCATCAAATTATGGGCTTCCAATATTTTGGCATGGCTAGCTTTGGCACAAAACCAAACACACCCATAAATCAGCAAGAGAAGATCAGCCTCTAAAATTGGGCATATGCTGCAGAATGCAGAAAACCACAGCAAGAGAAGATCGGTCTCTTATATTGGGCATATGCTACAGAATACAGAAAACGATGTACTACTCACAAGGATGATGGTTTTGCCCCAAACTCTATTTTCATGCAAATTGAATAAGTTCAACCATGTGCATCATCCAGGTAAGTAACTTACAAGAATCCTTCAATTTGTCATTGCAAACTATATCAAGCATTTAGCACATTAGCAAATACTTCTTTATGAACACACTTATCCTTCTGGAATACTGTTAGACAAGATATCACCAGAACATAATATTGCGTAACTTGCAGGCTTCTTGGGTCATCGACCAAGAAGCCTATATGTCTGTGCACGGACAGTCTAATTTACCCCTCTGAAAAGGATCAGGAGATATATGTAAACTGCATTGGTTAGCTTCAAAAACAGTGGTATGGTTAAATAATTGAACAAACAAGCATTTGCAATGGCTTACCTATTCAGGAAGCATGACATATCACCCATTCCACCATCTAACCATTCAACATCCGGTCCAAATCTAACTAGGCCATTCAAGTCTAGCGTGACATGGACCCCTATGCCACCATCCTCTGGTAGAGGGTATATTAAGTGGCTGAAAGGACTCTTGGTTTGGGAGAGGGTAAAGTAACACCCACAGGCATAATAAGCAGGGGGCACAAATGCTTGGTCAAGGCCATGAAATCTCGTAGCGAGTGGAACTGCACTCAAACCTGCTGAGTTTATCAGAAGTTTTGGAAGCAAAACAATCTGTGGGGATACAGGAGAACCCACAGAACTTTTCTCCAGCTCTTTGCTTTCAGAAATATGAAGCTCTAATCCTTCTCCCACATGCCCACTGATAACTGCCGTGTTATATGATATGGTAGTTCCTAAATTTTCAGAATCAGCCTGCATCAGGATAACACAAGGATGAAATGACAAAAAAGACTGATTTAAAGTTCTGTAATGCGAAAATGGACTCACACAGACCATAAAGGACATATTTTTGGATTAACTAGCTGAAACACTCCAAACATGTCAGGCAACACTTTTGAGAAAGAAAAAGCAAAGGAACGTAGACGTTTTTCAATCTTGTTTTAACTACTAGTTTGAAATACTTCAATCGTGCAAAGGCCCTGTACAGAGAATTAATTTCAGCTATAAATACTCTTTCCCGTCTTGGTAAATAGGAAAGTTTCTCAATAGAAAGACAAAAATGGAAAAAGAACAGATTATATAACGGCCAAGTACCAAAAGGGAGAGCATGAATGAATGGGAGTCAATAATCCCAGTACTAGGTGATAGTAAAGCTTTTAGACAACGAAGTTCAGGTTCCATCTCCATAGCCTGAGAACCCTCCATCATCTGAAGATCATCCACCCCATTTTCTTTAGCAGTCCTGAGGAGCATGTCCAGCTTTGCAGTCTCTGCAGCACCAGTAGCAACAATAAGTTTACCGAGCCGTTTATGGGGGATTTCTCGTTCTGCACAATACTTGTAGAGCATTTCCCTTCCTCTTACACAAAGACTAGCCTACAAAAAGCATTTAGTAGGTAGGATCAATAACACAATAATGTGACAGGTTTTTGCATAAACGTCGATATTTATGCAATACAACATGAAAAGTCCTGTCGTACTAATTGCAGCATGGCAAGAAAGCATTTTGGTATTAAGTCTCATCCCATAGGACAGAATAAGGACCATTATTAACAACACCAACGATGGAGCTAATGAGCCACAATTCCACTAGCATTATATGTCAGAAGTGCTAACAAGAATATCGTTATTGGCTTCATGGCTTGCCGCAATGCACAAAACTGAAAAGAACAAAAAGCAGGGAAGAATTTTACCAGGCAATTCACTTACTAGCTTTGTTCAACGATCCTATTTGCAGGATGGGACAATAGGTTTTTATTTTCATATACAATATTTGTGTAACAATCTAATTTTCCAAGCACACATACAGCTAAGAGGCCAGGAGCCTGAAATGCTAATGTCAACTATCCGACGAGGTGACTGGTGAGAACTGAGAACTGACAGAAATGTCACAAGAACAAGAGCGAATAATCACTTAAGCTTGCAATGCTTAGAAATTTAGACAGGTTCTGCAGGTACTCGTAGATTCCATGAATCCACAGCCGGGCTGGAAACTGGAAAGGGGCGCACCTTCAGGCTGCCGGGAGGGTAGTAGATCCCGGCGTGGATGACCTCGCTGTTGCGGGAGCTGGTGCCGGTGCCGAAGCTGGAGGCGGCCTCGACCACCAGAACCTCGCGCCCGGCCATGGCCAGCGCGCGCGCCACCGCGAGGCCGACCGCGCCGGCGCCAACCACGACCGCGTCCACCGCCTCCCGGGGCACTCCAGCGGCAAACCGGGCGAGACCTCGCCGGCGGCAGGACCCCGCCAGGCCCCGCAGCGGAAACATCGGAGCTCGCTCGCTCGGCCCGGGTTCGGGAAGAGGAGCTGGGGTGTCCAACCTTTGGCCCGGTGGCACCAGACACCAGTGACACACGGCCGCGCCAAGCTCCCGAGCCTAGAGCGATTTGTGTTATCAGCAGCACCTTTCCAACTTCAGTTCTTCACCCACTCCAAAACGGATGCTCTTTTGTTTGTCCTTCGTTTCTCTGCAGCTAATTTGGTTGGTATCAATGGTGGCAAACGGATGCACTACTCCTTGATCCAGTAACGAGGTCTATTTCAGCTAATGAAAGGAACTTGGGAAGAATCCTCACAGCTATGTCAAGGATTTGACATCTCAGACGAAGTCCAATTCAGTTTTTCATCAGGTATCGGCTGTAACTAGATTGTTCCTGCCAAGATTTTGACACATACTTCCTCCGTTCCTAAAAACAGCAACAAGAATTTAGGAACGGAGGTAGTATTATGTTTATCCTTCTACAGCATAAGCAACGTCACATGAATTTCCCACCATTAGCAAGGGTGACTTCATACAAGATGGATTATATCTTCGGAGTTTGGTTAATACTCCCTCCAATTCTAAACTCTTGTCGTGGTTTTAGTTCAAATTTGAACTGGGGAGTAGAACACAATAAAACAAGCAGAAACTACTCCAGAACAGAGATGACGACAATATCATTTCAGTCATAGCATAAGCAGTTTCATGTTCACATTTCCATAGGCAGAAAGCATCATTCTGCTACAACATACAACAACTTCCTTGCTGAGAGCAAGACACAAGTGGTAGCTATGTAGGGGAGAATTACAAAGTGGCAAGCGCAGACCTAACAATCTATATCAACCAATCTCCGGTAACCTTGTACGCCCATTACTTTCTAGCATTTGTTTCTTCCTGTTGCCATCTAGCAGTTGGTATCATATACAGCCAGGCCTTGTAGTTCCGGACCTTCCAAGCGCGGGTTCTTCTCAAAGCTGAGCACAGACAGTATGCACAACGTAGGTCAGCTAGCTCAAGAAATGGAATACCATGTACACGGCAGGGTAGAACTTTAAACTGGATGCATACGAAATGCAACATTATGAAACAGAAACAGAAACATAATGGTGGAGACTATAAGTCTGCAACATCATGAGTATGAAATTCACATAATTTCTGCTACAGAAAAGTACAAACAAATCCCGAAATCTATCCATGACCATTAGTCACAAAAATAGTACTGTATAACATATCAAAAAGCAAATACTAAAAAAGGGTGAAAAGGAAAACACGAGGGAAACAAAGCAAGTGTTTGGAATGAACCAACTAAAATATGCTCAAATCCAGGGCAAACACCAATAGGTGGACAGCTAGCTCCAACCATAAAATTCCAAGTAGCAGCCAACTAAACAAGACAGACAATAAAAAAGTAACATTTCTGCACTAATGCACTTGGATTGATGCCCTTTCAAAATGATAAGATTCTACCACTTCATCAGCGAATCAGTCAACCAAAGTAACGAACAAGTAACAAAGCATTCGGTCAAAGAGTGGAGGTGTCATTATTATGAAGGAAATACTAACACATGTATACATAAAAACGTGTAACTATACCAAACTGTGAGGAACTGACAAAAAATAGTGTGATTTTAGGATCCCCATATTGGCTAGTAAAATAATTAGAATGTAATTTGATTTTATTTTTTAAAAGTATTGGTCATGACAGATGACCTAAAAGGTAAAAGCTTTCTCTTCATATTCTTTCATACTTTTACTAAATCTGAATTTCCAGGGCAACACTGAGGACGTCTTGAATAACATCAACGTTCAAGCATATCACTGTAAATTAAATTACAAATACAATCAAACTTACTTGCTGAGAGGAATGTGCTCAAATGGCCCAGTGGTAGGGATTGTTCCGCACAGATCATTACCAGAAACATCACTGGAGAACAAGGAAGCTGAAATTATCGCACAGAAGATCCACGTGAAGCAAACATTAGAAATCAAAGCGCACTTACACAACTTTGAGACTAGATATCCCAGCCAGCTCCCTTGGAATTGGCCCAGTCAAACGATTGCCATTGAGCCGCCTACCAAAGCACAATAGCGTGTTAATAGTAGATACAATGCTGTGGAAATAGCTTAACAGTTGGCACACCTTAAAAGGCCAGAAAGATCAAACAAGTCATAGGCACATCATAAAAACACTGATATACAGAACTACAGTATTAGATCTACCATAGATAGTTAGATACTATGAATGGACATCTAGCACATCCCAACACCACTTGAACAACACAGAATGTTCACCTTTAGCAGAATCAGCAATAAATCAACACACAAATGCCAACAATTTCATAATAGGTACAGAATATTTGAAGAGCATAAACTTACAGGAATACAAGGGACTTCAACTTCCCAAGTGTTGGAGGTATAGTGCCCGAAACATTGTTCTTGTACAAGTCCAAGCTAATTAGGTTCTTCAAATCACCAAGTTCTGAAGGGATCGTTCCTTGAATGTTATTTTTGTAGAGTTCCCTGTTTCAATGATAATAGTCAATACAGCTGCATTACATTGAGATGGATAAATGAGTAAATAAACATCAGAACCATGTATCATAAAAAGCAAACTCTAAAGAATTAGCACATGAACGAAATGGGATTATGAAGAGAGATGGACATGGATCCTATATCTTTTCAACATAGGATAATATGCAATAGTTATCTAGTTACAACAATTTCTGGGGGAAGGTGGACAGTAAAGGACAGAAAATAGCAAACTATCTACTCCCTCCATTTTCACAAAGGTTGGCGTATTTTGTTTCGTTAAGACAAGGCTTTGACCAACGAAAACTCTATTGATATGTGTTTTTTCATACATGAAATTCATATCGATGGATTTGTCTTTAAAAGTTTCTTACTAATGATCATGGTTTGGTATCATATAACTTACATGTTAATAGAGTAATTCTTGGTCAAAGGCTTGGTCTTAACGAAACGAAATACGCCAACCTTTGTGAAATGGAGGGAGTATATGTTAACCTAGGATGACAGAGTAGTAGTTTGTATACAGGAAGTTGTGAACTCGTGATATAACTTCTTTTAGCCCTGATTATCTTAAGATTTGTTACTCGTAGAACGAGTAAATCTACCCTACTCTATAAAATTCATTTTTGTTTTCCAAGTTCACACCTATCTGCTACATAGGACTAAAAAAGGCTCAACATATCCATTAGCTTTATTAGCATCGGTTACAGTACAGTAGAAGTACTGTATTTTATTATATAATATTGCTCAAGAGCTTTCAAGTTTAAACTGGCAAAGGTACCAAACTACAAATAATAATTCCAAAGTAGCAATAGAAGTTTTAGAATTATTTTTTCACCGGGAACATATCTTGTTCCAATACAAAGGCCTTAGTAAAAACAAAGCTAGTATATGTTGCATGCATGCAGATGCAGGTAAAAACTAGTATATGTTGTGGGACATATGGCCATCTGTTAGAAGAGCAACATGTCAGACTAAATCACAAACTAATTTAACGGGCACTTGCTACTATTGGTGTTTGCAGATTGCAGCATATCTGAGACACACTAACTACTTCAAGGGACATATAACAGCATTTTCAAATGATGGACTTCTATGAGACATCAGTAGAACAATATTGATATTATGAACAACTAGCAATAAGAACCAAACCACATGATGAAGAACTTACAGATATTGCAAATGATCCAATTTCCCAAGCTCAGGCACCAGATGACCAGATAGGTTCAGATTGCCAAGATCTCTGTAGTGGCAGGTATTTAAAGAAAAACAATCGGATGAGGATACTCCTGAAAAATTCCAAACTATTATGCAATACAACATAGGTTTTCTCAACAACAACAAAATGCATGTCCACAGTTTTCGTATATGCAGCAAATATATGAAACTCTAGCTGGTTATTGTTTGGATAACTCTATGCACAAATGGCATGCAGAAGATAATATCAAAACTGAGGCATAACATGTTCAATCTGAAACCCCAGGGGGCAGTGGTACCAGCTATGCAAGGAAAATTTATGGAGAACTAAACTAGTACCTATAATCCCAGTACAATAACTAAAGCTTCAACCCTTTTTAATTTACTTCCTCTTCCAATCTAATTATCAAAACGTTCCAACTTCACTCTTAGGCCTTAGCTACGCATGTGGAACTTCAACCGAAATCTCCCAACCAACCAAAAAAATCTTAGGAACCATCGTTCAAACAGAACAGACACATTTACAATCAGATACTTGTTTCGATTCGCATAGGGCCCTTTCCGCTCTTCATTGCAAACAATAATCTACTTTTGAGTCAAAAATAAAATACAAATGAAACACTATCTTCTAACTCCATGCCAAGCTAAGGTATCAAATCCTCGATTTCAAAGCTGTACCTAAGATGCGAGCTAACAATTATAGTTAGGAATAACACATCCGAGACAAAATCACTTACTCCTCCAAAGATGCGAGCTCACCATAGACCCAGCTCAAAAACGAGGCACAAATTAAACGGCAACGAAGAGAGAGGGAGGAACTCACAGGCGGGTGACGCGGTTCTCGCGGTTGCAGGTGACGTGGAACCAGGTGCAGGGGTTGACGAGGGTTGGGTCCCAGCTCTGCAGCACGCCGCCGGGGTCCTGAAGGCTGCGCCGCAGCGCCGAGAGCGCATCGCCTTCGGAGTTGGCCCCCGCAAGCGCGAGCACGAGCGCTGCGGCGAGGAATAGGCCCAGGGCTCCGGCCGCCGCTGCCGCCATGAGAGTAGTGGGTGAAGCCGCGGGCGGAGATCGGCGGCCGGATCTGGACGCGGTGCGGTTGGAGAGCAACCGGCACTCGAACAGGTGGGGGTTGGGGGTGGGGAAAGGAAGCTTGGAGGAAGCAAAGCAGGCAGGGAAGCGAAATGTATATTTGCTTCCTGGTCTCGGCTGGTGGCTGTTGCCAGTGCTAGTGCTCCTGCTACTGCTAGCCGCCTGGCACTCCACTTTTGTATTGTTTGGCGTGTGTCATCGAGAGGGAACTTTATTTACTAATTATAAAGTCAATCAGCAGTATTTCTTTTTCCTAAATATCGTAAGTCCTAACTTTGGGCCGGAGCTAATTGGCAGTCCACGGTCGATTTCCGATCGGGTGAAGTAAGGAGGAAAGCCGCCACCGTCGTCGTGGAACAGTCGGCCGGTCCTGACCCATCATCCAACCGGCAGTCTCCGCACCGCCCATCCATGCTCTAGCCGCCACCACAGGGTGTCCACCGCGCCGGTCATTCCTCTGAGCTCGGAAACTAAAGGTCTTCTTCGGCGCGGGCAACCCTCCCCGAACTCTAAGTTGGGTCGTCGAGGCTTGCCTCTTCTCCACCGTCACCTCCTCCCCTCGTCGTGTCGCTGCGTTTTGGCTCAATCTGTGCCTCGCCCTCGCCGTCACGCCCGTCCACGGCATCGGTTCTGGACCGGAACCACCTGCATCACTCGGGGAGGGGGGGAGGGAAGAGAAGCGTTGTGCTCTGGGAATGGAGAGAAATTGGGAGAGACAAAGGAAACGATGAAAGAGAAAAATTGGAAGAGATGGAGACATGGGGATAAGGAAGGAGGTGGGGCCCACAACAGATTTTTTTGCCGGTGAAACTAACCACGCCGCGCGGTTAGGCACCGGATAGGGAATCCGGTAACTTCGTGCTAGGTCAAACCTTTTCAAATTTGGCCAAGCTATACAAAAATCTACCAACATGTAGAACTTTAAATTAGTTTTATTAAATACATTGTTATATATTTTTCATATTATACCCATTAGGTGTTGTAGATCTTAGTAAATTTTTCTATGCAGAGATTGGGGATCGATAATAAAACTTCCATTTGAAATAACTCACAGATTTAGAGCTTTCGACCAAATTTAGAGCATTCAACCTACGGAATTCAAAGTTTCCAACTAATTCATATGGAGATTTAAACCTTGAAAATTATGCTTTTTTCCACTAAACAAATCAAACACCTGAACTAAAATTAAAGACAGAAACTTGACTCCTCTTTCCTTATTCTCTATGCCTCCCCCAAGCAGGCGGCAAGGGAGAGTCGCATAGCTGCAAAAATGGCATGGCCTCTTGGTCACTCCAATAGCCAAAGGCAACTTTACAACATTTTCTATAGAGAAAGGAGAAGTGTGGCGGGGAATGTGATGCGGGGGGAGACGGACCATGACGTGTTTGTCGAAGGAAGAAAGTCCATCAATCGAAGGACAAAGAGATGAGAAAATTGAGAAAAATAACAACTTTGTAATAAATCACCGACACTTATTATGGATCGAAGGGAATACGAGAAAAGCTTCACGAAAGAGTGAGCTGGACAGAGGAGCAAGGCTTCTCAATATGTTTGCAATTTTGCCCGCTGAATCTTCTCACCTAGCCAAATCGGCAGTTGCCTTTTGGCTCAATTTATATTTTGCCGCCCACTCATCTAGCTACTATGGAGCCGCCCCTTAGATCTAGCATGCCTTAAACCTCATCAAGGATGCAAGTGAGGTTTCACTTAATTGACTTGATAGTTTAATTTTGTTCGCTTAAATTAGACTTGAAGATTGAACTAAAAATGAGATATATGCAAGATCCGTTTGCATTCTTTATATCATACGGTGACTCTAGGCGAACTCGGGCACATGAAGACAGTACTCCGTAAAAAAAAAGTGCGGAAGAGAAAATTTGAGGACATGGCGTGGTTGGCCCACATGATGTTTGGTCCGATGGATGTGGATTCAACCACGGCCGCGGTTAATCACGAATTGGTCTTTTGGGAGACAGTGGATTGCAGGACCGACTTGGTGGTTCTGGTTGCCGGTCCATGCACGTTGGAACGGAAAACGAACGACTTAGTTCTTCGGTATGCCTTTAAGTCCCCTTTCAAAAAAGAATCCATTCACAAGTGTTCTAGGCTGTTTTCCGTATTTCCTCCCTGCTCTTCTAGGGAGCTTTAGGTCAGATTCTTCTCTCCTTTTTGGAGAATAAGGCTGCTCATACTTGGAGTAACTTAGGTAGTAACATAAGATGTCAACTAGGCATTTTGGTGATATGGCATGGTATTAAGTGGAAAAAAAGAGGGAAGTGGTAACTAGATATGTTATCATAACATCATACAAACCAAATCAAGATGAGTCTACAATCTAATAAATGACACAATATATGACACCATATATATGTTACTACCCATTATGGAGGTGATAACTTAGACTAGTAATATATACATGTTAGTACTCTATGTTACTCCCCACTGTGACCAGCCTAATTAGCTAAGCTTCTTCCATAAGCTGTCCCTTTAGTCTTGTGATCAAAACGTTACAAACACACTAGGTGATTATTTAGCGCTAGTTGCTTCGATTCTACCTCGTCTTTTTTTTTAATCTCCACCCCTCCTCTTTGCCAGGCTGAATGAATCGGTAGAAACAGATGCATTTTATACGTGTGAGATGAGATACTTTACTTTTTTGTCTCTATTTTGTATTGTAATCTTTCTAATCAGGTGCTGCAACATTTCCACTATCTTTGAAAAGGCTGGCAAAGGTATGGAGGAAGGACAAGAGAGCAGGGAAGATTCCATGGCACTCACTGGCCGGCATAGTGGCATTGAGATGTCCACGTCATGGTCCACTTAGCTGGTTTCATGGGGTTTGTTTCTTCACTTTTTCTACCCACCTTGCAGACATGCTTGAGACTTTGGAGCCTCTGCTTTCCAATTCACAATTGTTATCGCTGCTTTCGCATTAATCCCTGCCTTTCTGAAACAGGTAACCACCGCACCACAGCCTCTCTTGATTAACTCGGTTATTCGACCTAACTTAAGAACCTTGATAAGAGATCGAATTTAAAATTCCAAAACACCCGTGCATATGTGCATTGCCCACTAACGCAACCCATGAGTCCAATGACGCAACTAGCCAAACCAACTTAAAAATTTCGTGAACAATGGTCGCGGCGATAGATCAAGAGAGCAAGCTGTCAAAAAACAGGATAAGAAAATATCCGACCAAGACACTTTTATGAAGAAAACTCCATGAAAAAAATTACACGTAGAAGTGTCAAAATCATCTAAAAATTGAGCGTGTTATGAACATGTGAAAAGTCGAGTAAAAACTATAAAGAAACAAAATTAGCTTAAATACAGTTACTTTCACTGTTCGATCGATGCTATTCATTTGGTATTTTCAAAAAAAAAAATCCTCAATTTGTTGTGTGATTGAACACGGTCTCCAGGTTTTGGGATTTTTGGAAACTAAATGTGGAATCTTTTACCAGTACGGAATGGGATTTTTCCTAAGATCGGAATGCTTTTCACAAAACTCTAAACTGGGTCAGTTTGGCACCGTGGCATTAATTTGGCAACATGTGCAATTTGGACTAAAATAAACGCGTGTACGAAATGACGTGACATTATGGCCGACCACAAGAGGTGACCTTGAGCAATGTGTTTAATGTTTGCGAGAAAAAGAGAGCAATGTTTTAATGGACGAGTAGACACTAGACCACGGAGGAGCTTGCCAGCTAGCGGTACACTGTCGTCGAGGACGAGAAAAAAGAAGTGCAGTGGCGGCAATGGATCAAAGTTACTGCCCCCGCCACGCTGATAGTACGACACGCACGAACAGCAACGTTGTTAATGCAAGCTGTTGTGACGGGATGCTGGCATGCTGCAGCCGGCAGGAGGAACGGGAACGAGAAAGCGGAGCCGCGTAATTCATGCCGCGGCGCGTGTGTGCAAAGGTGAGCGGCGCGTATCGGCGACCGCGCACGCGAACGGTGTGCTACTCCCGGACCGGGCCCCGGCCTCGGCCCACGACACCATCGTCCGACACCACGGCCCACGCGGCACGCGTCTTCGCGTCTCGTACACTACAAGTACATGTATCACGCCGTCGATGTCCTCAAAAAAAAAATGTATCACGCCGTCGCGAAAGGCACTGCTGAGCTCTCTCTAACTGCAAATGCAATTCCAGTATCCGGTGCGTGTCCTTCCTTCTGAAAGAGAAAAAAGAAATGGCCGATCAATCGTCAGTCTGCACGGCGCCCGGCAGGCTGCAGGACCACCCGATGGAGTTCTTGAGCACAGGCCGGCCTAACTGCCCAATCGTAAGCCAGTGCATCAGCATGACTGGAGCGCCACAAATTTATATCCGTTACTCAATTACCCGTGGTCTCGAGTGTCAGACAGAGACAGTGCAAGGGATTTTCTTTTTCACAGCGGTCGATCCCGCAATTCGATGAAGAAAAAAAAAATTGGTCCCGTTTCTAAGAAAAACCGGCCTAAAAACAGACACAAGGAGATCGCGCATTTGATTTTTACTGTAACCCAATGAATCTTGCCCCTTGATTTTTGGACTTTGCAGTTTATAAGATGAGGTTACATTGAAGCAGCTTATAGCTGACACAAACAATGTGTGGAGAAAAATTTCACCACTCGATCCGTGTCCGTGGACAATCGAGTCCACGACTGGCCGATCGAGGAAAATATTATGCGCACAGCCGTGACAGATATTGCAACAAATAAGCAACCATGTCAAAAATACGGCCGGCCAAAATCATAGTAGTAACGGATACCGGAAGTCTGGAACGGGGGAATATTGCAACAAATACGTCGGCCAAAATCGTAACATATACAGGATCGAATTCTGAAAGGGAAAACGAAATACTAGTAAGGTTCAGTCCCTCGAAGAACCTTTTTCGTCAGAAACGTCGTTCATCTGTTCACATTTCCCAGTGATCTCTTATTAGAGATAATCGAGCCATCTAAGTTGACGAAGCGAAATTGGCATTCGTATGAGTCCTATCGGCAGAGTAAATCACATGTATGCAAGTTAAGGTCGAGAAGAGTAGACGCACATTGACAGCTTAATACTACTAGCAGCTAGTCAGCACATGAAGAGAGTTGGATTGAGCTGGGTGAGACCGAAAGAACATCAGAGTCCAAACGACTTGTCCGTCTCGCAGTGGTAGAGCTAACTAGGAGTAACAAAGTCGAGTTGTAAGAGTAGTAAGTACTAATTTTTTTTTCACAGGTCGGTTGTAAACTGTAAACCGTCCTTATCCCTTTTGTAAACATTATCCTGTAATATACCAATATATGATAAATTAGTGTTTCTTCATGGCCGATAGAAATCGTTCCTCTCCTTCACTCTGCTGCATGTCCCCCTCTAACAAAATTTCGCAGGTCTCACTTCAACTCCAGTCGAGGAATCAATCAGCTGCTTAATTCCCACCAAACACCACGGCAGAAAGGGGCAACATTATCTCATGCATGGCCAAGCAACGCGCGCAGGTAGAAGCAGATGTATCATATGTATCCAAGCATCATCTTCTTTGCAAAGATTCAGAATAGAGAGGCTACTGGCAAGTTTGCAGATGATCTCTGAATCTGGGGGCTGGTAATCCATCCACCCATCCGTCCTTCCTTCTATTGTACGTATTTTATTTCAGAAAAAGGAAGCTTCGCTGCTTCCGGCTTCTGCAGCAAATCAGCAATCCGTCATCTCATGCTTCCACTTCCTAATGCATCTGTTGGCTGCAAATTGCAACTTCTTCTACGCCTTTATTTTTATGGTTTCAGACTTCCAGTTTTGCCCGACAGTTTAGGGTTGTACTCAGTACTCACCATAACATAATTGCTCTACGCTTTACCAAATGAAAACTTTATGAATGCAAAGAGAGCTAGAGATGTTATGGTTAGCAATGATTCCACTCATCAGCAATCCAGCTGCTCGGAACTTGAGGAGAAATAACAAAACTCAGTTCAAAAAAAGGAGAAATAAAGAGTAAAAAACGAGATGGGTACAGCAACAATTCAATTGCAAAAAGTGCATGGAAAGGATTGCCGATTGCGCTCTGCAAGAGAACGACAAATTAACTCAGTAAAAGCCAGTAATCCAGTAACCACTACCAGTTACAAGATTCCCCAATGAGCTCCAGAAAATGGTAATCTGATCCCAACCAAAGTAGAAGGCGCTGCTGATTTACACCGAGATTGGTAGTTGGTAACACAAAAAACGGTCTTTTTGAGACACAGAGGTTGCTCTTGATATATTTTTTAACACAAGAAGCAGAGTGTGTTACACTTACAGCACTATTTTAGAAAATTAAATAAAGTTTTCACTCTGTGGTCTAATTTGGGTTTCAGGGTAATTAAACTGCAGCCACACAGATTGCGTCTAAAGCAAGTTCAGAAACAGCTCATGTAACACTACATGTCAACAACAAACAAGAACACATGATAACACCACATGCTATAACAGAAGAGTCGATCAGAATGTGCAAGTCATGTCATGAGTTTTGGGGGCGAGTTGACTTTTGTTTTCAGTCAAATGACTCCTGCGGAGCTTCTGATCAACCAACAGTACACTAAAATCATCCACGCAGAAATAGCCAATACTAAAACTGAGGTATCAAGTGAGCTATACTCCAACCCACAAAATGATGAACATATGATATAGTAGCAACATGAATGGGTGGTTCAGATAAATAGCTCAATTATACTAGTCCCACTTCAGAAAAAAATAAAAGCCCTTGATTTGTTTAAAATTGCTTATCCTCAGCTATCTTTCAATACATCATGAACAGAAATGCATAAAAGAGTGAACTAATTAACTTATACAATTAAATTACTTATACCTTACTTTAACTGTTCAACTTGCACTCGTTAATTAAACATTCAGTAGGTTCCATGCAAAGGTTAATTGGTTGAGTGCATTTGTCATTGCTTTCCAGATTTTTACTGTAGAGCTTTCCGCTCCTTTTATTTGGATTCTAAAAATACTTTCCACAACGGATCTTAGTTGATTGTTGACCCCGGGACAGATAGTACGCCACAGCACTAATATCATCAAAACACTATAGAACAATTTCTACACATGACTAGTGGAAAAGGAGAGTAGAAAACTAGGGGACAAGGTTTAGACTAAACAGTCATTAAGTATTAACTGCCCATAGTTCTGAGCAGTTACGATCATTATAAACAGAATGTAAACACAACACGGTGATAAGTTTGAAATTTGTAGAGACCCATGGCACCTTAATGAATTTTAGTGTTATGTCACATGACAAGAAGAGATAAGATATGCTATATGCATCATGCCGTTTATTTATAACCAATATGGGTGGATTTCGTAAGTGTAAAGTTACAAATACAAAAAAAAAGCATAATTGCAGAAGTGTGATGCTTGATGTCCTACACAAACTCATAATGTTATTCTAGTTAGAGTAATATGCTTATTTTTTACATGTTAAACCCATTCATCTACTTGAAAACACAATTGGTTGAGATATCATAAACTAAACCAAGGAAAACCTAAAATATTTCAACAATGTACTCCTTCGAGAGTACTATGGATTCAGAATTGTCACAAAAATTTAATTCATAATTGTCTCAAACAGTACCATAAAGAATTGTCCACAACTTGTCAAAACAAGACATTCCCTCAAATATTTGTTAATGCAGATATTTTGTTAAGAAAATTCTAGTACGATATATAATATTTCCCTCCTGAGTGGCAATCTAGTATTTTAGAGTCGTGCTCGGGTGTGGTGAAATGCCATTGTTACCCTTCAGTCAATTCCACAAACTCCCTTTTGGTCACTCTTATTTTTCCTCCCAAATGCATCAAATAGACTCACATTCTCAATATATCTGATGTGACCATACTGCAATTGATACATTGCATCTAGAGGTGAGAAGGTTCAGATCTCGATGAAATTAATAAAGGATGAAGTAGGAACAAATGAGCAGATTTACATTAGAAGCACGGAAAGATATTTTTAGAAGTGCTGGATAGGCTTAAAGAGCATATTCATAATTCAGAGGAAGTAACCAATGTTCTAAAATATGGAAAATGGCATTTGATACATTGGAAGGACCAGGTTGCCAGAGGAAGCTGTGAATTACCGTTTGAAATTTTGGCCAAATTTATTTTCTTCAACAATTTGGTGAATGAAAGATTTTCACGATAAGTTACAATAGGTTAGTGTATTTTGCGAACCGATGCTGAAACTTGGTAGTTCTTGTGATTTTTTGCAACCCGTATCTCAAAGAAACTTTAGGAAATCACGGAATTAACAGCAAAAGAGTTGCAAACCAAAGGAATATACTATTTCCTATTGTGTTGGGGAATGTACGGCCTGTGCAACTCCCCATTGAGGTATTTTTCCCTCTCATTTCCTGGCAAAAACACAAGTGCTGAAACTCAAGGTAGCCGTTATTCTCTTTGAACAAGTACACTCAAGAATTCAAGCAAACGCCTCCAAGCAAGGTCATGCATCTTTCCTGGCAATCCTTCCTTAGTCAAGGTCACCACGGGTCACACCTAACCATGTAGTAGTGACAAGACTCCGATATTAATAAACCAAGACATTTGTTTGAGAATCCAAGGTTGGAAAAATGTAGTGTGATGCACCTCTAGTTCCACCTAATAACTCAGTCAACCACTAAATGTAAGGATAATCTAGATGCATAGATACAATAGTGCTAATCTCATATGTGTAAGCATGATCTGTGGGGTTACTATTTCAACTTAACAAATTGGCACCCCGAGTGAAACTAGTCATGACAAATTTCTTTTGGAAAATATCACACGTAGATCATCCAACCCCAACGAGGATAATAATCATTGGAAAATATCACATGTTACATGGAAGAGCTCTAGCCATCCCACTATCATAATCTTCCCAAGTTGTTGCCACACTCGGTGGATAATGACAAGTGTAACAATATGAATGTCCAAGCTTATTAGATTGATGCTTTGAGTGATTGGATGATTCAAAGGTTACTTTGACAAATAGCCCATCTTCATGGACCACCCGTCACTCATTAATAATAAACTTTGATTTGAGTCTCAAAATGAATATTAGTCCCTAATCTCTTTATTGATGAGTGTCGACAAAAGCATTGGGAATAACAAATTATCATAGTCCATGAGAAGGTGATGTCTTCTTTTTTGTTACAACAAGGTATGCGTAGCACCCATTAGTTCCACTTTTTGGGTTGAATGTATTTTTGGTATATGTTGCACCCATTAACTTTGAACTCAATGCCTCCCCAGATAAGTACATTCAGTCCAAATGGGCATTGATTACTAAATTATGAGCTAAGATGAAAACTATGTTTGTGGAAGGTTAATGGCTCAGTGGCTTGAGCATTTTTATCTTGTTGTCTCAAGCAAAAGAGAGCTATACTTACTTTAGTACATTTGAAATGCTTATCATTGGGGTGAGTTCCTTGGTGATCTTTCATGCACATGCTTGTTGAAATCTTGAGAAGATTGTGATGTTGAGAGAACAACTACCTTAGGGTGACAAGTGAGTCTCCAAAATCATAAGGAAAACAAACCATGAATCCCGTGCAGTTTGCAACTCTATTTGTTTGGATTCAAGACTTTCTTAGAGTTGCCTTATGGTATTTGGATTTAAAACTCTTGCAAAAAAAAATCTTGTCATTTTTGGGCATGGGCATCTCTTATGTAAAAGAAATCTCAACACCATGCATGGTATTCCAGTCTTTGGATAAACCAATTTAGCTCCATCTTGGGCGTGATGGGCTAACTTGACTCAGGTGGGACATATGTCCTTATTTGTGCTTTGACATCACACATAATACCTTATATTTGACCTAGTGCATCGAATCATGCTTATTTACATGGACGTCCTGAATCATGTACTAACACTTTGCACATTATTTCTCATATCGGATCTATTGGTTCTAGACCGCATGATCCAAAATGCTCATATTTAAACCTCACCAAATTTGTTGACCAAAGTCTCATCAGTTCAGTTGATTACCCTTGCTAATGTGACGCATACTATCATTTCTCACCCCATCATCTGCTTTGTGGGTGCATCATCTCTAGAAACCATGTGGAGCTATACACCGCTACCTAGAGGCATCTCCTTAAATTCTGGTATTTATCAAGCCAAATGGTCTAAAACTCTAATGTAATGACCTCTTTGGTGTATCTTGTTCGGCTATTTTCATATTCACCCCATTCCTTCAATTAATTCAACATTAATGCGGGTGATCATTTGTTCTATTCTTAGGCATTAGAGCTCATGTTCATGTTGTTGGTTGCAAATGTTATGGTGATATATGTAATCATGTTTGTTGTTGTTGATGATTAGATATGTCTTTGATTTGTTTGTGGTATGAAAGTATGGTAGCTTTTATAATTTGGTGGTGCCAATAGACCATGGCTGAAATGGGTGTGACCGTTTAGTTTTGCGAGCTATGAGTTCTTTTTGTGACAATCTGACTTAAGACTGACAACTTTGTGCTTCAATATGGTGAAGCGTATGACAAGGGAAACGTCAAGTTAGAGGACTCCCTTTGCACTGCTCATGGCCAATAAAACCCTCATATCATCCCTCGGATCCATCTTCAACAGTGGTGATGCATGGTTCTAGTGAGTTGAGAATCAACATGACCCATATTGTTATTTTCATATCGACACCCTCGTGCTATGAAGAGGGTGGAAGCATAAGAAAATTCAATTCTCACAAGGAGCGTACGAGATGACCTAGAAGAAAAAGAGTCGAACTATCCCGCAAGGGTACCAACATTGTACTTAACAAGGCTAAATAGTGAATAGTCATGCTTTCTCTCCTTTTTAGTGAAAATAAATGTGGCCAATAGACATGGATTCGAACGTCCACTAGCTAGTACAACGCACATTCTATGGCAAAGGTAAAGCATATGCTATTTTCTCTAGCACTTAGATGACACACCTCTTTGCACACAATCAGATTATGGACCAGGACAATATGCTTGAAAGTTTTAAGGTGATGTCTAGTCTCCATCATATAAATTGAACCCGCAAGGATACAACGCTATTTCCACTTAATGTAGTGTGCTTTTGATTCCCCTCCTTAAAGTACAACTAGGTCCATTGAGTGAGTTTTGATGGTTAATAATGAACAAATAAGGGACTGGTGTGATATAGTAGTCCTTCCCGTTTGGAAGATTAACAAGTACTAGCACAATACATCTACGGTGCCACGGACTAACAAAATTATAAATCTACATATTTAAAGAGTTATGTTTTATTATTTATTGTCTTAAATTAAATAGTTTCATATTCGCAACGGTTTGTGCCAAAATGAACAGGTGGAACAGTGTGAAGGTGAAGACGTGGCCATTTATTGAGATATTTATAGGAATAAAGATAAAGATCATACATGCCCAAGAGAAGAAACTAGAAAGACAAGTACGTTCAAGTTTAGATCGTTTTCTAGGTTTTCCACATAGATCATTTTCTATGTTTTCCACTGATTTACATGATCACTTCGATTATAGGAAAAACCATATTATCAATAGTGATTTGTCATGTTGCTTGTGATAAAAGTAAGCAAAGGTAAATTTTCACATTCTCAACCCGTCACCCACATCTCAAATGATTTTGTGGCTTTCCTGTTCGAGATTTTGTTAGACTAGCTAATTTCGAGAGTGTTTCAGAGTGTCTGTCTTCATTAGCTTCGGGTCTTCGACTCTCATAGATCAACTCCTCATTAGTGTTTAACAATGTCCACCTATATCTTAAAAGTGTTTGGGACCTAGAGAATCCGAATGCTTTCTCGGAGGTGTTTTGTCTCTCCATTACCTTTTGTCTGAGTATTTGCCTAAGTCTGAAGACACCGTGTCTCTGAAAGAAACGACCTTCTAAGTGAATTCCACGTACGCTTGGCATTTATTGAAGTTCGAATCGAAGATACTCTAGGTGTGGGCCAGATACTCATGGCCTACGATTTCTATAGTTAGTCTAGTTTTTTGCCAGTGGGCTACTTATAGTCCCACCCTCCAATCGAAGCACAAATCTTTGCCCAATAATTTATGTACTCGATAGAGCTTCCTCACCTTACACCAGACCCCAGAATTTCATCGAAGTGAGAAGGATTTATAGATTCAATGAGATCTCGAAGTGTTGAGTGGTATAGTGTTGAGTTCAAGTGCAAACAATGACACAAGTATTTGTATTGCACATCAGGGTCTTCTAGTTGACAAGGGATTTCTTGGAGAGCCACCAAGTATGTGGTGAGTCTCAAGAAGTTTATAAAGCTTGGTATTAGGATTCGCCTCAGTCAAGGAAAGAACCACCAAGATATATCGAGAAGACCCCAAATAGGAAGACGACCATATTGATCAAAACAAAGACGATAAATCTATTGATCAAAAGTTATACCATTCTATGATTGAGTCTTTACTTTATCTTTGTTATCTAGGACCGATATCATATTAAATGTGTGCATGTGGGCATTAAGAATTTCCTTGTATATGTAGTTTAATATACAATTAGAGGTTTAGCATCCTAAGGTTCAAGGTTAAGTGTCGTGGTATATTCCGATTCAGATTATGCAAAGTACGTATAAGGTAGATAGGTAGATCACACTGGATACATGCCAACTCCAAGGTGTAGGTTTTGATATACCTCTAATAAAAAAAGCCATTGCACTATCCACCGTGGAACCAGAGTATGTCTCTGAGGGTAGACATATATAGTGTCCAGCTATTGTGGATGTGGCAAACTTTCAGTGAAATTATCACCAAAGACACACGTTTATTGTATGATAATGAAAGAACCATAACCCCTTCTGACATAACAAACCATACAAATAGATATCCAACATTACTTTTTGGGATAGTGTCTCTAGAGTGATATAGAACTTAGCCATTTAAGGACGACAGAAAGTAGCGTGCATCTTCACCAAGCTACTAAATAATCATACGTTTGATAAGTTCAGGACCGAGTCCAATATCTTATATCCTCAAAACATGGATTGACTTCTTGCAATCAATTTTTGGTTACGGAGATGTGTGAAGAGATGAAGAGGAGTTTGGTTGTCTTAGTGAACCTACAAAATCCCAATTATGCGAATAAAACAATAATTTGGATATTTATTACTCCTTGAGTGATTGATATACAAAACATGATTTTATGCCTCCTGAGATCTCTTTGTTAGAGAAATGTTGGTCTTGGTGCAAATATACACTCATACATGGTGGAAACTTTACCAATCACTCCATAGGATCGTGTTTGTTCATTTTGCAGTCTTAGTGTATTTGATGCATTATGACTCGCTATATATGCCTTGATAACAAGGTCGATTTGTTTGCCACATACAAATGTTACTTTGAATGCATTGATGTTCCTCCGATCCATTGGATGTGGCTAAACTCCCCGTTGCGTTAGGGGACACTTCTTTAAATGCCATCATGTTCCTTGCAGGATCCCATAGATTTTGTATCTCTAAAGTGCATCTCAAATCTATGCACAAGGGGCTTTGTTTTTATCCTACCAGAGTCTCCATGATATATTAAAATATTAGGTACATTAAGATAGAAGGTTATTATGTGTGGCATTTTCCACCCCAAGGTCTCCAAGAGAGCGCCCTAAAGTAAGATGTCGATAATTTTCCATGAACCAAAAATATAGACTAGTTAGGGAACCATTTTTCATGAGTTTTGCTCATTGGCTCATGACCTTTGAAACCCTAGCACGACCACCGATCCATGTATCTACTCTTCAAGTTGAGTCACCGTCTTCCAAACCCTTCGATGATCCTCGTGCAACAAGCTATCATGGTTTTCTTTTTAGTCATTGTTGGCACCAGGACTCCACACCATAGTGATGTTGTAGCCCCAATTGCCACCAGTTGAGGGGAAGATGGATGACACTTCAAGTACAACTCTAAGAACTCGAGGATAAGTTCCATTCTCTTTCTTGGGCTCCTTGAAATCTCATATAAGGTTAGGGTCTAGATCATGTCTCCCTCCCGGAACCACAATTCCATAGCTTTGGGCCTTGCTTTGGAAATTCTTCTTGATACGAGTGTTTAGAGCATCCAAAAAAAGTACTACTCCAGAGTATCTAGACATATTGGTTGAGAAGCTATATCCTAGGATTTTTTTTAATCCCAATTCTTTTGACCTCATGCATGCAACCTACACGCACACCCTTGATCTTATGTACTACTTCACAATGGCCAACATCAGGCATAAAAATGGCTCAAGCACTGATGGACAAGGAAATCACAAGGTGTTAAGAAAGAAATGGTGTGTGGGTAATGAGGAGCTAGTCGTGAGAGGGATACTAATGAAGAAACGATAATGAATAATCTACAAAGAGTGTTGGATATGTCCTAGGGGGGATCATGTGATGATGATATTTCCCTATGTATTCATGAGTTAGTTATATTGCCCTTGAGTATCATCATTGTCAGGTATCAACAAATACATGACTTGTTTTACGAGAATGTACTATGATGATTGTTCTAGTAAGTCCCTAGTTGATAAGGTTATGGGGACACGTATCTTTTGACTAGTATATGATTCGGTTGATGACTATGTTTCACAACTCAAGAGCAAAGAGATTCTAACCCATTCATCGATGGAGATAACCAAGTTGGACATGCCCACTTTGAGACACATCAAGATTTGTGTCATTTGGGTCTCAAGTACAATGTATATATCCTGAGGTCTTTGCATGTTCTCGAGATGTAAATCGACTTGCTTAGGTTCTACTAATGCTACTCTGTAACTGGGTAGTTATAAAGGTATAGATTTCAGGCATGACATCATGAAACATGCTAGAAGGCGTGGTTGACCGAGATATGATTTGCCCCTCCGACTTGGAGATAATCTCTGATCCTCGTGAGTGATCATATTCAGAAACCATGGTTATGCGACTTGGATTAACAGTTGACCTAGCTTAGGAATATGTATCACGAATGTGAGAAGATAGGTCGAACTACCAACAAAGATGACAAGTACTTACACTAAGCTCGCCAGCATATATCGTGAGGCAAAAGGAATATCGCATATGACACGTTATAAAAGTTTGTCACTGAATTTCCAGACAGTTGGAGTTAGTACATTCCGCTAGGAGCCACTACCAAGTATCAAATTGAGTACAAAACTCGTGGATGGAGTAGTGTATTCGGAGCCACATGTTGAAACTCTGAACGACCTTAAACCGTGTCCAAGTGACTGTGAACATATTGTGTCACATGCTTTAGGGGTAGGAACTCAAGACATATTGGATCTCGGTGGACTAGATTTGATCATAAAGTCCTAATAAATGGGTAGTAAGTCTTGAACCTATCTCGAGTTGAGTACATAAGTGGAGGAGCTCAACCCAGAAATGGTTCTATGACCTAGTATTCTCCATGACCAAGTCGTGCGATCAGATCAAACAATCCATTCAACGCTGATCCTCCTTATACGTCTGGATACGTACCGAGGAGGCGTTGCACTTGCCGATGCTCAAATGGATCATATAAGGGATCCATAACGATGTGCATGCAATACGACCGCAGCTGCATCAATGCGTGAACCAATAGGAACTTGACATGTGTCGCCCTTTGGTTGGTCGCCTCGGTGGACACATGTCGCCCCTGTGGCCTGCCTCGTGTCTTTGCCGGTCAACGCACGTGTTAAACGTTAGATCCCTTCTGAAAATGTTGTTGTCATTGTATCAGTGATGGCTTGACCAAACTTAATGGGCTGGGACGAGCCAAGGCCTGCTAAGCCACAGGACGGCCTAGGGCCATACGTCATTGATGCCAAATTTTGCGATGTCATAATTCGTGTAAATTCGTGTAGTGTAAATTCTTGTAGTGTACCAAGAAAGTGTTGCACCTGTGATGCTCAAATGGATCATACAAGGGATCCACAAGGATGTGCATGGAATATGACGGCAGCTGCATCGACACGCTGCCCCGACTATACTTTCACTACGAGCTAGTCCACGCTCCTAAAGATAATTTTGTGGTATTTGACGACAACATTATCTTGGGTTGCGTGGTAGAAAATCATAATTTATGTTATTGTAGCATAATGTGTGCCCCACATAGAGGTAGTCATGTTTAGGTTCTCGAGAAGATAGAATTGTCGGTAACTCTTAAGGCTAGAGGTACTCGAGGAATGGACCACATGCACCACGAAAGAAGCTTATGGGTGATATGCAAAGAAATAGAGTCAAATAGGGCTCCACTTCCTAGTACCCCATCGTATCAGCCTTTCTCTTAGTACCCCCATCTTTTGATAGGTAACACAAATAGGAGGGTTCGCCGAGAATTTAGTTTGAAGATTTCAAGTGGAAGGTCAATCAGTGGTGGCCAATGAATGCCACCAATGTAGGTTTCAACATCCTAATACAACAAGATATTTATGAATCCATTTTTATGAAGCTTGGAAAGTCATGCTTGGTACCTAAAAGAGCCACAAACTGTGGGGCGGGGGGTGGGGGGGTGGGGACGCACTTTGTTGATGCCTTATTTCTTGAAGAATTGTTTTCATGATGCATTTCAGACATGTAGGGATAAAGGTATCGCAACTATAAGATACTACAATATGATTTGATGATGATATCATGATTTAACTATGCCACTCTTCTCATTGGATGATACATGGGAAGAACCAAAGAAGTACCAATGGTATGAAGACCTTGAAAAAATATTAGGCACTTGTAAGATGAGGATGAGGACTCCAAGAAAATACATGGTCGAGAACCAGTGTGTGGTGATGTGATTGGAAACCTTTTTGGTTAGCACATAAGTGGTGTGACACGAGGGAACATACATGGGCTCCTATGCTAGGACCCTAAGAGAATGGGTCTTTAGGGAGGAATCGAAGATAGAAGAACCTTACCCACAGCTATGCTAAACTATAGGTAATAGACATTAGTTTTGGGTTTCCTTGCTTATTTTTGTTTCACAAAAGGTAGTCTTATATAGCTCATGAGTTATACCGTGATTACAATAGTGGAATGTATTACTAACTGGAATACACAACTTAATAAAGCGAGAGTAAAACCGTAGTCACTTGTACCTATCAGGTGCCACATGATACTTTCGTAGTCGGCCATCCCGACCTCCTTTGGTACCTTGCTAGGTCCTTACATCCTCCCCCTGTATTGGCATGGTACTTTGCTACCTATGCCAACCCCCTTATATAGAGAGATTCATTAATAGTGTTCGATAGGGAGGTTGCCCTGGGACATACAAGCCAAGGATTGACAAGGAAAAGCTTAGGCTCTAAGGAGTTTGTCACCAACAATCTCACTAGGGGATCCAACATCTGAGCCGAGCATGCGTAGATCTGTCATGAATGCTCTTAAGTCTTAAATTTTCCATGTGAAAGATCACATAAGAGAGGCAAGGAAGCTTAGGAAAGACTAAGCTAGATTAACATTATGTAAAAGAAGACCCGAAGTCTCATTCAAATGCTTCATGTCTCTACCCAGCATTTTAAGGTTGTGATTACTGATGATGAGGATGCCCCAAACCCGTTCTAATCCCACCTACTTCTTTGACTCATTCAGCTTCTTTTCTGGTGTTGTTCCATTGGTGCTAGAGTGATCGAGAAGTTCTATAGGTCACTTTGGGCTCCTGAGTAATTTTATCTTATGGATTTACAAGCATTGCCCATTCATTTGATTCTATTTGGTGGCTTGTATAGTATAATGCGACACAGTTTCACACTATTCATGACATGATGTAATTAATGCTACTTTTTTGGACATGTAGGATGTGCTTCAGTTTGCACATGACTTTTTGGTTGGATACTAGGATCTCCTAGATGGCCCAGAGTCTTTGGAGAGCTACCAAATTTGTGATGAGCCTCAAAAAGTTTGTAATGAAAGGAATTGCCAAGAAGATATGGACAATAGGGCAAGGGTTTCTCCAGAGGTTTCACTCTAGTTTTGTTCTGTTGGTGCAAAAGAGGAATGGGCTTAAAAGAGAGGCGGCTTAGGTTCATTGGTGATTCTCAACAAAGACCAAGGATTTGCCGGAGGATCCAAACTTTTTAGACATGATCTGCACGGGTTTCGCTTTAGCATAATCTAGAGCACGGTCTCCCATTGCTACAACTCATTTGAGACTCGCCTCTGGTACTCTAACAACTCCAAACATTACATTTTGTAGGCCAAGCTTCAGTGGGCGCTGCCTAATTTTATATGTCTTGATGATATATTTGATATCAAAGTTACCTCAATGATTTTGTGAAGTTTGACTGATGACCAAGGTTCAATGTTCAAGAACTAGTTAACCATGACTGAACAAAGAGCTTGTTTTACTTACGTTGTTAAGAGTTTATTGTTTATGTTTGGTATATCTTGTCCTACTCTCACTATTTGTGTAGTCATTAATTTTATTTTGCCTGGATTGTGTAGTCACTAATTGATTATGTATGTTACATCTTTATCTTGGAAAATATGTGCTTTGATTGTATTTTGTGATGTAAATACATGTTTTGCTCAATGTGTACACATGCAATTAATCATTCTTATACTTCCGTTGTTAATAATAACAAGTTAGCAACACATGTGTGAACTAGATCTCGATGATATGTTGATATCAAAGGCACCTCGATGGTTTTGTGAAGTATGAGTCAAGACTGAGGTACAATATTTAGGAGTAAGGAGCTATAGGGATCCTAGTTGTTGGGGATGGATCACTAATATTCCCTTCACTCACAAAGGGGTGATGTCTTAGATATGAGCACAATCTCATATATACAATTTTACTGTTGTTTCATATGAATGTGCTAGTGATTGTTTTTTAAGATGTGATATTATGAATATATTTTTTATCAAATCTACAATATTAGTTTCTCATCACAAACTGGATATCTTTTGGCACAACACAGTTCAAAACTAGGAAAGTTAGACATGTGTTTTAGAATGTCATCCATTTATGAATGTAGGGCTTACTTGTCTAGGGTGTTTTCAATCTTTACATCGATATCATGCATTGTTGTATCATTCAACAAGTCGACAATCAGAAATTTGAGCCACAATGACAAATTGGATACCTAGTTGACGCGCACTAGGTCTTTAATTAACATCATTCACAATGATTGAAATACTCATGGACATTGTTGAAGTTCAATGGGGTTGGAGTTTTCAAAGTTCGAGAAGTTCAGGAAAAAACTCAAGAGAGAAGATGATTCAGGTGGACCACAGAATAGGTCGATGACGGATCCTTGAAGGTTGTGAAAATGAAGTGTGAGGACGCCAAAAAAGGTCGGAGGGGATTTTTGGGGCAAAACTAAGTGGATGATATGGCTTGGTCTGTAATTTTCTCTCACAAATGATTTGGTTGGGCCATATAGTCTAGCCTAGCCACAACGGCTAGATTATATCCAAAGGATTTGCATTATTAGCTAAGTATCCCCTAAAATAATGTTTAAAGAACAATTTATGATTTAAGTCGATCGAAAAGTTGGCATCGACCTCTCTCATGATGTGGTTCGCCAAGGATTTCCCCTCCACCCTCCTACTATTTCCACCATTTGTTGTATGGCAACAAGGGCACCCATATGCTGATGTTGCAGTGTGTATTGGCTCCTCGAGCAACAGGGTGCACTACGTGAGAGAGGTGCACACTAATGTGCTAGAACGAGTTCAAGATAGTGATTAGTCAGCAAGGCCCAATCCCTTGTGTTGCATGGATATGTTACGTCGCCCCAGATCTAGCATGGTGGGTGGTGGGTAGGGGCCTCCAACGGGTGTGAACCGTCAAGGTGACTAGGATGGGCAGGTGCCTATATTCGATGTGATTGCTCTAACTCGAGGTTGGTGCTTCTTGGTTTAGCTAGACGCTCTACACAATTTTCCAAGCTCCAAGTATGTGCTTTCCAATGGTGCTTCGCAAGGTGAGCTATTCTAGGCAAAAGTCATGCACCAACTCAATCAACAATGTTGACAACATGGCATCCTATGACATCATTTACCTTTTTGGAGGTGTCATCGAGGAGA
Organism: Brachypodium distachyon; assembly: GCF_000005505.3. Lineage (NCBI taxonomy): Eukaryota > Viridiplantae > Streptophyta > Magnoliopsida > Poales > Poaceae > Brachypodium > Brachypodium distachyon. Next base: position 51,922,327 of record NC_016132.3, on the reverse strand, counting down.
TCTAGTACATCCTCTTCCGTGGCGAATGTATTAGGATCTCTTGGTGACAACTTAAGCTCCATTCCGAGCAGGCGATGTGTCATTCACAAATCCCTTATTTTTGGAGCCGTCCTCTTGGAGTAACAGATCATTGGGGGTGAGTGAGGGATTATGGTGTTGCACGGGATTGATCTGGCATCAAGGATGGTGGATGTTCGGGCCACGGTCCTAGTTACATGGTTGATGTGCACTAATTAAGGTGGCGTCCTCGACATGCGATGCAACAATGGCTCAACAAGGCTAACACAAACCTTGGAATGTGATGCAAGAACAGCTCTGCGGGGTGAGACCAAGACTAGATATGGCAGGGGTCGCGACCTTTTGCTACACGGCCAACGAATTCATCAGCCCGAGATGTAGAGTTGGTAGGCATGTCTCCATATACAGCTGCATTGGATGTTGTCCAGGCCACACCATGTTCTGCGGGTAACCACCAGTAAAACACTCTTCATCCTTGCCGTTCATCATTGACGGATGGGAAACATACCTAACCATCATTGACGAGTCTTATATCGATATCTCACCTATAACTTCCCATGGGGCATCATAGACGAGTCATTGACAACAGTCAATGCCACCTTCGAGTGGCACACACCTGATGGCTAGACATTTCTGATGAACCTGCTGGTAAGAAGTGTCAGAGGTGGCCAATCACCTCTTACGGGACGCTCGCTAAACATGTTAGTGGTAGCTAGGTGCGAGATCCTTGGACGACAAAGTGTAGATTTCCGATGAACCTGGTGATAAGAAGTGTCAGAGTTGGTAAGTTACCTCTTACGGGACACTCGCTTAACATGTTAGCGGTAGCTAGTTGCGGAATCCTTGGACGTCAAAGTCTAGATTAGATTGAGATATATATATGACGCGTCACCGGCACGAAGCGTAATTGGAGATAGCTACACATAACTATAAAATGTCTTACAGGGAGACATGTTAGTGATGGCAATGCCTCGGTATGACGCGTAGAGCCACTCGGGAAGGCGCAATATGTCGCTTTATCCGCTCCACCGCCTCCCCTTCTGGTATATCGCCTCATCTGCTAGTCCCTTCGCCGCACCTTCCGGCTATAAAGGCCAACAGGTTTGCACCCAACTTCTATATCGAGTGAAAGCCCCCACTAGCTCTATCAGGGTCCTCCATCTCCTTACCAACCATGTGCACCTCCTATGGTGAGAGCTAGGTTCTCCCGCCACCGCCTCACGCCCCAACGCAACCCATCATCATCATCATATCACCTCTAAATCCGGTAGCTCAACGCACTCCTTTGACCTCTATAGTATCTCCCTCCACTCTTCCGACCTCTACACCTCTGCTTTGAAGTAAATGGCGAAGAGCCCGATGCCTCCATCGCGAGCGAAGCCTGGTGCTCGTCAACATTGTGGCCAAAAGGAAGTACCGGGGGCGCGAGGCGAGGCATTCACAAGGCGAGGACAACGCTTCGGATTCTAAAGGAGGCTGATATCGTGCTCGACGTTGTGGCCAACATGGTGTTCTACATTGCTACTGCCATGCTACTAAATCTATAATAAATTTAGCTTTTGTGTTTGTATCAATTCAATGTATGTATCCCATCTCATATGCAATGTGATGAAGTTTAGTATCTTTTTCTTCTCTGATCTATATTGCGGTGTTCAACTTTTATACCACTAACATCGGGAACAATCCAAACGACAATTGTCATGCTTTTTTTCGCTCTCTACACTTCACCACTGATGGGTCTCGCTCGAGGAGGGCCCAACAGTGTAAACTACAGTGGTGTCAGTGTTGTTTCATGGTCTCTAACAGGTCTGAGACGTGTCACTAGTGAGAATGTAACCACTAATTAACTACAAGTTACTGACAGGTCGCCAAAGCGTTAGTCAGGGTTTAAGAAACGCCAGTAGTGAACAATGTCGATCGGCTAGCCAAAGTTGTCAGGCATTCATGTCACGTCGCATTGCGGCTAACGATCAAGGGATGTTGGCGACGACCCATACATGGATGTGTTTTGTTGGGTGAGGTGTAGGTCTCATGCTGTGTGGGCGACGAGACTTCTGTCGGCGGGTAGGTGACCGGACAATAAAATTTAGGCACCCCGGGTGAGTATTTGGTCACCCGAGATGTGCCGAGGGCGGACATTGGCAAATGACCTGACCCTGGACGAGCTATGAACAATGTTCCTTCTCTAAAAAATTCAGCCCCTCAAATGAGAGGGGGGCTCTCATATTTATAGGCCAAGGATGGCTCACGGGTAAGTTACAATTTTGCCACTAGGCAATTTACGGTTTTTCCACCGAGTGCCACACATGGCCCCGGGGTATTTTTGTCTTTTCATACTAAGCGTTATTGTTTCCTCGTACAGTGTTTCCGATGTACGATCATGCGTCGGCGTTGTACCGACGTCGCGCCATGCCATGCCACCCAGGTGACCCCTTCGTGTCGCCCCATGTCATGCCACCCGGGTGACCCCTTCGCGTTATGGCACGCCATGCCACCCGGGTGAGTTCACCCGGGCCCCGGGTGACCCTTCGGGTCGCGGCACGCCATGCCACCCGGGTGATCCTTCGCGTCACGGCATGCCGCGCCACGCCATGCCACCGAGGTGAGTTCGCCCAGGCCCCGGGTGACCACTTCGCGTCTTGTTGTGGCCGCATCCTCGCAAGGCCTTTCGTGGGCAAAGGAGAAACCCCCTTCACCACAACTTCGTTTGTCGTGCCGCCCAATTACTTCATAAACGGGGTGATATTAGAGGTTGCTTAGGGGAACCATAAAAAAGTGGAGGCTTGTTACTCTAGGTAACACCTAGATGGTCTTGGAGGCAAAGTTTGTGAATGATCTTTCTTGGGCGTGACTTTTATCGTTTGGAATTCATGTATGTGGATCCCAAGACCTATCTCGAGTTTGAGCACATGGTTTCTAGTGAGGACACCAGAGGTATAGAGACTCTAGCACGAGCGCTCCAACAAGTAGTATGGAAAACCGGCAAGTCCACTAAAGCTCAGGCAAAAAAGACAGAGCCCATGTATTTCTACAAATTTTCTTGTTTAGCTTCTACACTTGAATTGATTACTAGTGATATGAACTAAAAATAGGGTGCAAGACTCCATCATTGTTAGGTTAGGCAATTCTTGGTAATTCTCTAAAGAATCATGAACTTGTTATTGATCATGTTGCACATGATTTGAAGAGAGAGGAAATCAATGTTGGTGGATTGGTAGAAATAGATGATGGCAAGAATTTTGCCTTGCTCATAAGTTTCAAGGGTAACAAAAGAAGATCTCAAGTTTCATTAAAATAGACATAGAGGGCATATTTTATGCATTTTATGGCCTAAGGGTACAATGCAGGTCATTTAGATTTGATCGCCAAAACAATACAAAATTCGAGCGCACATAAGAATTTGGGATCTAAATCGCAAGTCAGGTGTTCTATGGAGTTTGGTTGGTGTTTATACTGCTTGGCCGGGCGCGTAGTGGTTATTTTTCTGAACAATTGTAATAATTAACATGGGCACCCTATGTTTCATCATATCAATCAACTGAGGAAATCAAGGGCGTAGTTATTGCAATGTTTATATTTGTACCCATTTTCATATATTGTGTCTAGAATTGCCCATTTATTGTTGTAAGTTTATTTAAGACAATGGTGTATTCAACTCTTCTTTGATTTTGTGTCTCCTTGGCTTGTGCTCATAGTGGACCGAGGGCAGATTAGTGAAACACACGAAAATCATGATATAACATGCATTATGGTTACATATATCTCCATTTCAAAATATGATAATGATAAGTGTACAATCCTAAAAACTAGAGACGAAATCATGGCATGCATGCTTACTATCACCAGATATAATAGTAGTATAATATGTTCATCTAGGACAGGCAAGGATGATCCAAGTTCGTCAAATATCAGTTAACTTTTCTTTCTAGGTAGGAGTACTTGTTTAGATGAGTAAAACTGCCATGACATGTATAGATAGACAAGATGAATTATTTAGATCATGCTATACGAAAGAAGATTGCTTCAATACAGATCATGAAACTCAATGAGTAAAACTGCCATGAATTAATTAATCAAGTCAAGAAACCAATAAGAAAAAGAAAAAATGGACGGAAAGAAAATTATGGAACGCAAACCACACACGGTGGTGCTACAATAACGATGGAACAAATTATATAGTAACTAAGATCAACCAAATCAGCCAAATGGCAGTGGAACTTTGGAAGGACCAAATTAAGGGCTAAGGTGAAACATACCAAACGATGCTAAACATATAAATTCAGAAGAATCGTGAACAAGAGAACCAAAGCAGCAAACAACGAATGGTAGTACTGCCGCATTAGAACACTTAAAATCTAGATCAGTACCGAAGTAGTGAAGAGGGAAAATAAAGAACTCGCGCTCAAATGAAACCTGGTATTTTGGCAGTTGTTTCCGTGTACTGGGTTTGGTCTATATATAGTCTTCGGATCGATCACCGCTCGTGAGAATAGTCAGGAGCAGTTTTATACCGATCAGCTATATCAGTTACCGCGTGCTCTACAATCCCACATTGCCTATACGGGTGTTCGCTCGATCAGTTTGCAGGCACACGCTAGCTAGCCATACCGAGAGTAACACCAACAAGTGGTGATGATACGGAAATTGCCGGCCGATCATGCCAAAGAAGGCATGCACGTACTAGATCAAAAAAGGTGTCCATAAAATTAGAGAAACAGTATGAAAAGGTCACGCACAAAAACGTTATCCAAACATCTACGCATATGCACAGATATTTACACTACGTACATTGCATCACTACGGCCAGGAACTTTGTTTTCCACACACGAGACGTACGGGGAAGGAAGCAGAAAGAACAGCGGCCCAGACCCAAATAAACATGTACAGTGGCATGCGCGTGGTGAATCGCGACGCTGATCACGGGTTTAAATTGGAGCTCGCACGCACGCACAAATTAATCTTAGCGGCACACATACACACATGCAATACAGCGGAGATCATCGTGTCATGCAAGGAAAGGCAAGGGGGGCACACACGCGTCAGCTAACATGGAGGTAGCGTGCGGGAGGAGGAATAATGTATAATCGGGGTGGATGACTGGTCACTACACCTTGTTGCTGTGCGGCGGGTAGTCGTAGAGCAGCGTCGGCGGCGAGAAGACGGAGTAGTCGTTGTCCAGCAGCTGCGCCCTGAAGATGTCGTCCTCCTCCCCATACCCCTCCCCCTCCTCCTCGCGGCCGTTGTTGAACGCCGCCGCGGCGGCTACGTCGTCGGGCAGCTGGTACCCCGCCGCGACGGTGCCGGGGGCGGCGGCGCTCCCCTCGGGGCTGAGCTCCTGCGCCGCGCCGCCGTCGTCGTCGGTGCTGTACTTGGAGGGGTCGGCGTCCCGGCCCGTGAGCTCCTGGACGAGGGCGCGGAAGCCCGCGGCGCTGGTCTTGACGCGCATGGGGTTGGAGATGTAGACCACCTTGATCGGCTTCTTGCCCCCGCCGCCCGCCTTGGCCCCCTTGCCCGACGACGGCGCGCGGCCGCCGCCGCCGCTGCGGGGAGTACTGGGGCTCTCCCGCTGCTGCTGCTGCTTCCGGTGATCCATCAATTGCAGGAGGAGGAGGAGGAGCGGGGCGATCTGGGGTTCCCGATCAGGAACTGGAAGTGGTAGTTTGGAGAGCGAGGGCTTCCGCGCGTGGTCCAGGCCATGTAGGGACAAAGACCACTGGCATTGTGGGGGATTTTTAGCACGGTGGTCGCGGTCCTGGATGGGAGAGGGGGCTGGCGAGGCGTCCTTCCTGGAGAGAGAGAGGGGAGAGAGGAGAGTAATAACTCGGGGTCGGGGATGGACGGGAACGGGAGACCGGGCGAGCGCTCGCATTGGGGGATTACCGGTTAGGCATGTGACCTAGCTGGAGAAACAGAGGGGGCGTCAGCTCCGTCCACGCCAATTTGCCCATCAGTTTTCTACACTTGAGTAATTTTGTTGTTTATGCCTGTCTTCTTTTTTATGCGAAAGAAAAGTCACGTCTTGTGAAGCGCACCATCTCATGGTGAGTACAAACAAAGTGTAATTTATGCAAATTGGATTAATTTAGATTATCTGCTGGAGCTGAAAACTTCCATACACACAACAAGCATATAAAAATACAAATGGTTGCCACTTTAGGAAGATGTGGCAAACAAAAATAGGAAAAGCAAGTACAATAAGCGTATAAAGAATGGTGTAGATTTTGATGGCCGTGATCTATGCATGTTGTAGGATCTACTTTTGCAAGATTTTCTAAGAAGACAAGAATAGAAAACAAGCAAGGACAAAAGGCTAATAAACTAAGGGGCGTCTCGCCTGTACACGTACGCTCGCAAAATCTGTTAAACACTCTCTCAAAATAAGCATGATGCTTGCTGTTATCCATTTATTCATTTACCGTTTTTTCTACTGGACTTTTATCCCATGTCAATACAAGTACTTTCTTCCCCTCTTTCTTAATATCTATAGCATTTTATTTTTTACCACATTCTATAGTTTGTTCTCGTTAAAGACAACTATCGAGGAATATAGCATACCGTGTCAATAGAATAGTAGAGTTCGTTCAAAAATTACTACTCACTCCGACTAGTATTACTTGTCTCACCCAAATACGGATGTATCTATGTGTAAAAAGCGTCTAGATATATGTAATATTTCAACAAGTAATTCCAGCCGGAGAGAGTAAAAGGCATGTGTGTGTTTCCTGGATCATCAGTTTAACTAACAAAATGTAAGTTATATGACAAAAATAGTGGAGTAACTTGATTAGATATTCAGCACAACATCTTATCTAGATTTTCATATCATGAAAAATGTTCATGACAAATCAGGTGATATTATATATGTCCTACAAATATGAATACTTGATTATATATTGAAATTATATTCTCATATATTTGAAGTCAAAATTAGATAATTTGTACTGCGCTCTAGTAAGTCGAGTAGTAACAGGTTGGAGATAGTACAAGTAGAAATTATGTACTCACATCTCAGTACAGTGCTAAACGTGTGGGGTTTAGAATTTTTCTTAATTAAATAGTGCTGTTTTATCCAAACAATTGCTACAAAGTCTTTGAATTTTGAAGGTCGCAATCGTGCCTATATGAACAGGATGCCAATGGTTGGTTTTGGTCGAGTCGACCAACTATCTGTCCCAGTATTTATTTTTATTTTGCCGGACCAAACTTAAAAAAAGATGAAGCGTGAACTAATGCACCTGGGTGGATTTAGCATTTGCTGGAGGCAGCGGGAGAACGGGGCGCCGTCTACGAGGAAGATTAATCGGAAAGCGCAAACAAACTGAAACAAAAACGCGCTGCTGTCCCACGGCGATTGCGCCCGCGACGTGGCGCGCTATCACAGGGTGGTCCTGCGTCATCCGCGGGGCCCACGGTGACGCAATTTACACATTAAAAACCTCCGGGAAACGCTTCGCACCGCCCGCCACGGCTTACCCGCTGGCGCGCACCTCCGTGGGTTCTCACTGACGCGCCTGGCCCGCCCTAGGCGCTCTAGCCAACCAGAGACCGGGGCAGGGAAGCCCCCGCGTGACCAACGCTCCACTGGACCCCCCGAGAGGAAAAAAGAAGAAAATAAATACTCCTCCGTAAAATGAAATGAAATCAGCAGCTGCGCCCTGTGTGTGTCAGGAGGTCGCGCCTGCTTGCGGGGCCCACGTCCTGGGAGCGGGACGGCGAGGGAGACCTTTGCATTTGAAAGCTTCTGGCGGAAAGCGTGGACCACACAGCCTGACAGCCCCGGCTCAATAAGGCAATGCACCTCGCCCACTACTTGCACGGTTTTGTGTGTACGCTGCTGGTGCCACGGTATCCCGTCGCAGCAGTCTTCATTTGTCACGCACCACATGCTACTGCACCTATCCTATTGTAGCATAATCTTATTTTTGTAAAACACCACACGACTGTCGCTGGCTGTCGGTTCTTGTCGATCCCAGTGGCACTGCTTGGCCCGGCCCGGTCATTTTCGAGACATTAACATTTGGTCATCCAGTTGGATACCGGTTGCAAGTTGCAACCGAGGATATGCGGAAATGTTGGTTGGAAAAATTATTTTCTAGTCCAATGACGTGGAGTAGGCAGTCTGTTGGTGCATATCCAATACGGAGTAGGATGGATAATAGTAAGAGACGTCATGCATCTGCTGCTTTAATTTTCTCACGGTTATCGTGGCATGACAGTTCATTATAGATTATACGTCGTTGTTGTTTCTAGCGAGTAGACGACGACGGTCGACAGATATAGAACTCCAACTTTAAATTTCCGAGCGAATCGTGCCACAGTTCCAGCCATCCAGACGCTAGCAGTCGTCCAAGCGGCGTACGTTACATGCTTTTGGCTCCCGAGCTCTATGAAAAGAAAAGAAAATCATGTGTACATGTCAAAATACAGTATGGAACTGCAAAATTTAATAGAAAAACGTAACCGTTCGCGAGCTACACAAACATGATCTAAGTAGTGATGCTAGTTTTTTCTTATTTTAGAAAACTACTGCTTGCCATGTTATATCATCACATTTGTATTTTTGTGTACTCTTCGATTTGAAATATTTCAAAATAACTTTACATGTTTATATTGCAGTCTAACATGTGCATGTGAGATTTTTTAAATATAATATCTAAAAGGTTTCGCAAGTGACTTGTATATATTTGGACATATACCATCACATTCTTGAAATTTTTATCCCCGCTCCAAGTGGGCAAGCCGACCGTATATAGAACGTGTGTCATCTCACAATATTCGACCGACACCACTAGGTATTCGTTCCAAATAATCATTGTGTTTTTATATTTGTATTAGCACAATGATAAAAAGATACATTTAATTGTATATCAAAATCAATTGGAGGAGCACACATATATACTTTTATGCTATTTACAAAAGCAAAGGTAGGATGTGTTCATGCCTGATATTAGATCATTGTGTAGAATTAAAATTTGACAAGTATATGGATGGGTACGTGACACTAATATTACATCAACATGTGGCACACATGTTCGAGTCGTGAGCCAACCATTTTTATCAAACTAGATGATGCCCCGCACGTTGTTGCGGAAATTTATAGCTAATATATGTGAGTGAAACTGAATTGCAAGGAAAGAGTATCCAAAGTTGAGAACATAAAGTGGAATTGTATGAGATATATTCTTCACTCAGTAGGGATAACTTAATGAGAAGTAGCATGCATGCATGTGTAAAAAATATGAATTTCTCACTAAATAGGTGTGAACAAATTAAAAATGTGATGATGTGGAATGCTTGCATGTTGAGAAAAATCTAGCAGTGGTTCCCCTACTTAGATGTAATAATAAACGGTCTGCAAAGGATTCTCAATGAAAAGAAAGTACTACTCCTAGCTAGGATCACAACAGAAAATAAAGAAGAGTGCCCAAGAGCGTTCCATTCCTGAATGTACAGTTCGAATTCCACGGTATATATGCTGCTGCTTCTATGCTCCCTTCTCAGTAAATCTGAAAACAAACAGCTTATGGTCATCGTCGCCGTCGAGAGGTGGTCGCTAACACCCAAGAACCGTCCCCAAATTAATCCACACCCAAGCATAAATATGAAACAGTTCTAACACGAGCCAGGGCCAACACACGAAGAAGTAAAGAAAACGCGCATCACAGAGGCCCTCTGTTGGTCGATCGCTTCACACGGTTTACACAAGCGAGGCCTCTTTCCTTCCTTCCCTGGCTGCTCGCCTCCTCGGTTCACCGTGCTCCGCAGACACCTATGTCTGCATATATGTGTTTGTCTGTGCATGCGCAGCCCGTCGTGGCATCGCTGGATGCCACGGCCGGCGGTTGGTAGAAAGAGAGAGACCAGCACTTGCTCTCCGTCTTTCTACAGAACGATTTCGCGCCGCTTCTTGGGGTTCGCCTCGGGGTTCCCCTTCTTCATCATCGCCACGAACTCGCTGTAGTCGATCCTCCCGTCCTGCAAACCACAAGTTTCCAGCCCATCATTTTCCATGCATCGTCAGTAACGTCACTCTGTTTTGAGGTGCGCGCGCGATGTGGACTGCATTTGCAGCAGAGACGAGATTTTGGCTTACGTTGTCGGCGTCGACTTCCGATATGATGTCTTTGATGTCTCTGCCGTCCAGGAGTCCTTTCTCCCGCAGGGCCTGCTCCAGTTCCTCCTTGGAGATGCAGCTGCATATATATGCAGGGATCGATTACACAAAATGATGAGAACCGATCGAGCTGGGTGCTCTGTTAATCGTGCGCGAGTTGAGTTTGAGTTACCCGCTGTTGTCCTTGTCGAAGTACTGGAACGCGGTGTAGAGATGCTCCTCCCTGTCCATCCTGTTCATGTGCATCGTCGCCGTGATGAACTCCTCGTAGTCGATCGTCCCGTTGCCATCTGCATCGGCCTGCATGTGCTCGCCACCAAAAGCATGAATCGTTGTGTCAACGTACGAGTCCGAGTAATTTCGAAGCCAGATAATGCAGATAGAAGGGACGTGCTTACGGCTTCCATTAGCTGCTCCACTTCGGCCTCGGTGAGCTTGGTACCCTGCTTGCCGCCAAGGCCTTTCCGGAGCTCGTCGACGGTGATGGTGCCGCTGTTGTCCGAGTCCATGCTCTTGAACATCTCCTTGAGCCCTCTGATCTCTTCCTCCGACAGGCATCCGGCGATGACCCTTAGCGCGGCTTTCTTGAACTGGTTCATAGCCCTGAACTGCTTGAGCCTGCCCATGACGGCGTTGTCCAGTGGTGTATCCGGCGCTTCTCCGTCTTCCTTGATCCAAGGATGATCTGAAGAACAAAAGATCGAGATGGTATCGCCAAAATTCAGGGCACAACTAATGCAATGGGGTAACTGCAGACTGCAGAGCGACACGCACTGAGGACATCGTCGGCAGAGATCCTCTTGTTGGGGTCAGAGGTGAGCATCTTCCTGACGAGGTCCTTGGCTCCGGGCGAAATGCGCGGCCACGGGTCGCTGGTGAAGTCCACCTGCCCCCGCAGGATGGAGTTGAAGGTGCCGTGCTCCGATTCTGCAAAGACTCCCCACAATGAGAGGACGTACGTAATAAACGATCTCGGACAAGCTATCAAGAAGATGGATGTGACTTGCCGGCCCAGAAGGGAGGAACACCGCAGAGAAGGATGTAGAGGATGACGCCGACGCTCCAGATGTCCGCCTCCGGCCCGTAGTTCCGCTTGAGGACCTCCGGCGCGATGTAGTAGGCGCTGCCCACGATGTCCTTGAACACCTCCCCTTGCTTGAAGAAGACGGAGAGCCCGAAGTCGGTGGCCTTGAGCGGCGCGTCCTCCTCCTTGCTGCTGAGGAGGAAGTTCTCGGGCTTGAGATCACGATGGATGACGCCGAGGGAGTGGCAGGTGTGGACGATCTCGACGATGGTGCGCAGCAGCGAGGCCGCGGCGCGCTCCGTGTACTTGCCCTTGGCGATGATCCGGTCGAAGAGCTCCCCGCCGGCGCAGAGCTCCATGACGAGGTGCACGGACTGCTTGTCCTCGTAGGCGCCCTTGAGCTCCACGATGTTTGGCTGGCCGGCCAGGTGGTACATGATCTGCACCTCCCGGCGGACGTCCTCCACGTCCTCCTTGGTGGACAGCTTCCGCTTGGCGATGGTCTTGCACGCGAACTTCTGGCCCGTGGCCTTGTGGGTGCACAGGGAGGTGACGCCGAACTGGCCGCGCCCGAGCTCCTTGCCGACGGTGTAGATGCTGCGGACGTCCTCCATGGGCCGGCCCAGGACGGGGCCGATTGGGGCGGGGGGCTTGTTCTGGGCCGGCGCCGAGGTAGGGGAGGCGCCGGAGCGGCGGGTGGAGGAAGGGTCGGCGGAGGCGGAGGGGGCGGGCTCCGCATCCCCTGAGCCCGGGCAGCAGTTGCCCATGGCGAACCCGGCTGGTCGGCACGCAACGCAAGGGAGCGCGCGGGCGCGGCGCCGGGGGGGTCAGCTTTGTTGGGGGGATGCGGAGCCTTAGGGGCTGGAGGGCGAGGCGAACGTGGAGTTGTATAGGTGAGCGCTTCCATTGGGTGGTCCAGCGCCGAGAGGGACGGGACGGGTCGGGAGGAAATGGCGGGAAGGCAACCGCCGCCTCCCAATATGCCCTCCTCCTCTTTGCTCTGTTTGCCAGGCTCCGGTGGTATTTCTGTACCTAGATTGCTCGTTTCAGAGGGAAAAACTTGGACACTGATGTTCCTTGGATCCATGGTGGAAATAGTGTTCATAGAATCCCTATGGATGCAATTTCGTGTTTTTTTCCTAGAACAAACAGTACCTCCTGTTTCTGAACACTTTTATGGATCGGAGGGATCCATAAAAGATGTCGCACATTTTGTAATAAGTTAATACAAATGTTATACTAAATAGACAACTTTTTATGAATCAGAGAAAATAGTAGCTGGACTGGACCAATGGTTTGAAGACATGAGGGAACAAACAGAACTGGCCCATGGGCCTCTAGGAAAGTAGGGAGTAGTATAATACAAATATACTACCGAACAATATTCCCCAGAATCACGATTATTAATGTATCTGTTGATGATTTATTAACTTGGTCTTTACTCTTTACCATTTTGTCAAAAACGTAAATGTTAGATAATATTCATGAAATCCTATATTTCCAATGCATTTCGAAAATTTAGATTTGACTTTTCTATGTTGCAACGAATGTTACAATTTAAAACGGATGGAGTATTTCAAGAGAAACATGCAAATGTAAAGAAACAAAACTTTCTATATTTTGGAAAACGGCTAAGCCACTTTGTTGCAAGACAAAAAAAAATTGCTGCTAGACTTGTTGCCTTTGGGGATGGAAAACTGTTAAGCCGCTTAATTTATCACAAGACACCAGCGCCACGTGTCTATTGGTCAGCCTGGGCAAAAATCGGCCTTCTGGGACATCTGATCTACAATCTTGGGCCATCGAATCTTTGCAACGAAAAAATCCTGCATGCAGCGTTTATGTTATACTTTTGCAACATCGCAACATTTCTTATTCAAGACTCTAAGGAGCATAAAAAAAAATCCCTACACCACATCAAAAACGTGTTGCAACATTTGTGTCAAAACTACCGCAACATCAAAACAAGTCACATTGCAGCACACCCATAATCGTTGCAACATAATTGCATTGTGTATGTAAAAAACGCATGTTGATGCATTTAGAAACATCATTTGCAACATCGACTTATTTTTAAAATTCCCTGACCTCCGTTGGGCGCCATCTCCGACTGGCGGCAGGACCTCCGGCACCGGTGGTTACCATTGTGGTGACAAGCCGGCGGATCCCGCGGCGACAACCGTGTGGCTTCGGCAATGTGAGGTGCCAACCGATGTTACAACAGCGGAAGAGGAGGAAGACAAGTCCAATTTTCATGAGAGCAGAGGCACTATGGGGTAGGAGAAGTAGAAGATGTGTTGTGCGAGCCGTTATATATGTAGTTAAGAAGACGAATTGCTCGAGAGAAAATATCGGGAAGATAGTAGATTAGGTGCGGTGGCATCACATGTACATACATAAAAAGAATTTGCAGCGTTGGATGCGGACGTGACGTGCGGCACGCGAGTGCCCGATGGTTTAGCTGGATCGATCGTCCGAAAAAGATTGTTTCCCTTTAGTTTTCGATTTGTTGTTGCAAGACTTGTTGCCTTTGAGAATGTGTTGTCTTGGATCACGGGCCATCTCGAGCTTCACTTTTCAGCCCAAATTCCGGCCCGAAAGCAGAAAATACTGGGCCCTTAATTTTTCAAATTTCTGGACCTCCCTAGCTAGGCCTAGTCTTATCCGGCCCAGCCCGATGAATACCAGGTAGGACTACATAACTAGATATTCCAATACAGTCATGATGCTTTTCCATGTTCTGGAATATGGGAACCAAACGTGCAGTGCCAAGCATTGCACCGTGGATGATGGGGAGCTGGAATCTGGGAACCAAACGTGGAGTACCAAGCATACAGCACGTCAGGGAGGAGTCGCATATATTATACTGGATGGACTTGGCGTACGTAGCTCAGGCACGGCAGCAGAGGCGGGCTGGCACGGCAATCGAGGACCCCAAATTACTCCACTACGCTCCAGACCTACACAGTAGGCAGTGCAGTGTAGGCGTGCGGTTACGTTAATTAATCCTTGTTGCCAGTTCTTGACGCTGAAGCAGTACTATGATAGGAAAGAAATGACACACAGGTGCAGCTTTACAGTTGTGAACGGGCGGAGGATCACTCGCAAGTGCATGAGAACAAGCAAAGAGTGATCAACGACATAATTACATTAGAACTTTATTTTTGCATTTGGTTTGATTTAATTTGACCATGTTTATTAAGAGTCCCTTGTTTTTCTGTTTCCTGTGAATCAAACGGCAAAAATCTATAAATTCTTAGTATGCTTTCCAATCATTTGTTTTCCACAGGCATCTATGCATTTTCTCTATTCTCACGTTTTAAAAATTGAACCAAAGAGGCTCTAGCCAGTGCCCATCTCGTTTAAAGAAACACGGAGTACTGAGTGCACCTGCATTGGTTTCAGAGTTAGTATGTCTGCATTGATTTCTGTCTTTTGGAATTTGGATGGTATTTTATTTCTAGTGTCCGCTTGATTGGACAGACGAGGGTCGGAGCTGTAGATGCACAATAGCAGCACGGCTTTTGATTCGTCGCTCCGGCTGCCTTGCTTGCAAGGACACATGAGAATCGATCCATATCTGACTTCAAGGTGCTCATAATAGTTCACCAACCATGTGCTTAGCAAATCTCGATAGATTTCAGCAAATCGCCAAGCACATGACTGATCCTTGATTTTCCACTTCGCGATAAGACATGATATGACCAAACAAGACATATTTTTAGGAGCATGGCAGAGCACAACACCCCGTCGCGTTCTCGTCTCAAATCAAATGTCATCCTAGCTAGTTTAATTTATGCACCGGGATAGTGGTTGATGAAGATAATACATGAACTAATGGACATACGGAGTAGTATTTTTTTTTACTACTCCAGTACGGAGTACGAGTAGCAGTAAGCACAGAAAAAAGCCTGTTGAAAAAGCACAGCAGAAAGATACTCGTTTTTCCTTTGTGGTACGAAGGCAAACAAACATCACCGGCTGATAGAAGCAAGACAAACAAGAAGAGACCACTGGATAAGTACCCGGAGAATGCAAACGACAACAAAGCGATCCCATCTTTATCTGTCTGGACTGTCTTCTTACGAAAATGACACCTCAAACTTCAAAGTTTTACCACTTCTCTTCATCATTATAGTCTAATCACCAACGTTTTCTCTCTGGGGTTTTTGAAATTGAAAAATAAGTTACTCTCTCCGTTCCTAAATTTTTGTCGTGGTTTTAGTTCAATTTTGCACTAAAATCATGACAAGAATTTAGGAACGGAGGGGTTCCTCAAGCAGCTCTTCCTGTTGGCTCTTTCTGGTTGTGGAAGACTATTCTGAAATTAATTTATCTGTTTAGAAGTATCACCACTTGCAAGCCTGGAAGGGGGGATACTATTCTTTTATGCTAGGATTCTTGGAGTAATGAGTGTGCCATTTCTACCAGTCTAGCATGTCTTTTCTCTTATGCTAGAGATGAAGACATGTCTATTGAGAATTATTGCAATCTTGGTTTAATTGCTACTGGTTTTTTCACTCCTATCTCCCTTGAGGCTTTAGAGCAGATGCATGCTTTAGATGATCTAATTGTGGAGGCTGATATTTCTGCTCTTCGTAATGATATTTGGGTGCCAACCTGGGGTTCTAAATTCTCTGCAAATAAGTTTTATAAGCTACTCTAGGATCAACCCACCTGCTCCCTTAAGTGGATTTGGAAATCTAAATTACCCTAAAGGTGAAGGTTTTTGTTTGGTTGCTTCTTAGTGACAGACTGAATACTAGAAATATGCTTGCCAAAAGGAATCATCACATTGATTCAAGCTTAAACTGTGTGCCGTGTAACACCAGAAGTGAAGAAACATTGAATCATCTATTCTTTGAGTGTTCTTTCAGCAAGAGGTGCTGGCAACATACCAACATAATCTGACCAAGAAACACCTCCTTCATTGAAGCTCTTCCAATGATTAAAAATCGCTACAATAACCCACTCTTTTTTGAAGTGTTCTCTTTGGTGGCCTGGAACATTTGGAAGATTAGAAATAAGCTTGTTTTTGAGAAAGAGCCTGCCACTTTTTAGGGCTGGCTAGCTAAATTTATTTCTGATTTATCTTTGCTTGGCTACAGGCTGCCTCAATCCCATTCACATTCTCTTACTAGTTTGTTAAATCTTTTCTGAATAGCAGGTAAATGCTCCTGTTCACATTTTTATAAATATGTAAATATTTTATTTATTATATATATATACAGCACCAGGAGCCTCTCATGTTGTTTTCAGTCAAAAAAAAAAAAAGAAAGTATTCAACAAAAGAAACATCTATAAACCGAAGAACAGTGGATCTGTCAGCGCGGTGCATTGCGTATGGAATACTACATCAGTAACATGGTAACGAGCGGCTCACGCAAATTCAAGAATGACAGCCACCGGATTGGACGGTCATATGACCCCGAAGGCCGAAGCAGCGGGCAGGCTCAGACGATCCCTCATCCCTGACACTTCCTTTCTGGTAGTAGTGGTACAGCTCGGTGAAAAAAATGAACAGAGAAAAGTGTTTGGTTCAAAAAGCTGAAATCTAACCTGGATTAAAAAAAAAGGCTTACGAGCTTTTACGTTTTCGCTTGTAGCTTCTTCGCGAAACGAAACGAAATTTTTGGATTGTTGTGACGTGAATGAATGATACGACGAGGATAGGAATTTGGAAATCGGTGGCGCTCCCGAGGGGGTTAGTTGAAGAGATAACGGGGTTTTAACAAGTCCTCGGAAATGCTGCAGCAGTTTAGTGAAGAAAAAAAATGCACCAGATGGTCCAGATCGTTTGTGCCGCGAGTTCGCAACCTAACCCGGCTGTCTCCCTGCTGCGCAGCCCCTCGCTCCGAAAGACTTGTCTTAACGAAACAAAATACGTCAAATTATGATTAGTAGAACGAATTTTTAAAGACAAATTAATTGATATAAATTTCATGTATGTAAAAACACATATTAATAGAGTTATCATTGGTCAAAGACTTGTTTTAACGAAACAAAATACGTCAACCTTTGTGAAATGAAGAGAGTAGTAGTTCGCATTTGAAAAGTTTGACTCTATTTTGTTTATAGTGACCCTTTCGCATGATAAAAGTGAGTAAGTACAATTTAGAGAGGTTCACATGGGAGTTATTAGCGGAATGAACATGCCACCGTCAATTTCATACCAGAAACTACAAATTGAAGCTAAATTGTTGTTTTACTTAGAAGTTGTGATTCATGAGCAGACCCATTTGGATTGATGTAGGATTTTTTGTCTCATTGATTTAAAAGGATTTTCATGGAAAATTCAAAGAAATGTATGATGGTTAGAGATTGATGATATTTTGATTTATAGAAGGATCAAATCATATATGAGTTTTTTCTTAAGATCCATCTGCACTAATTTTATAAGATTTATTTTAATTGACTCAAACTTCTTGGAAAGCTACATTTGTTTTTCGCGGGACTTTATTTGAATCATCGGAACAACGCTACCAAATCATCACGGGCTACCATGATACTTTCACAAGTTTATTTTACTTCTTAGAGTTAAATTTCAGAAAACCACACCTTCCTAGCCACTTGTCTCACAAAACCACACTTGTCGCTAATTTGTCCGCTGCACCACAACCATTCGGGCAAAATGTAACACCAAGCCCAAAACGAACGGATTAGTGAACTTGACGGGATTTCCGACAGCTGGGTCTCACATGTCAGTCGCCACGTCGGATCCGATCCGACCCGACCCGTTAACCCTCCCACTCCGTGCCTCCCCGTCCTATGGCCGGACTCGGGGAAGATGCGCATGGCGACTTGGCTTTGCTGTCGAGGTCCGTGGAGGCGCGGCGAATCCAGCGGCGTGGTCGAGGAGGCAAGGTGAGGACAGAGGCGGACGGTCGACGGCAGGCTTGCGGCGGCAAGCGAGCGTGACGGCGCGGGAGAGATTGGGGCGGCCAGAGTTGAGGGAGAAGGTGGCGTCGTGCTCGTGGCTTCGCAGCGGAGCTGGTGGTGCGGACGGAGAGGCGAGGGACGCGGGGAACCAGTAGCGCACGAAGCGACGGCGCTCCTGCCGGAGTTGGGGAAGAAGAGCGATGTCAGGCGATGGCTCGGGGCTCTAAGGCCTCGCGAGGAGATGGCAGAGCAGATCGCGGACCGCGAGATGGCGGAGCAGCTGCAGAGGCAGCAACTCGAGGCCCGCGTCGTCGACATGAAGGAGGACATGTCGTCCATGAACGAGATCGAGTCCGGCAGCCCCTTGTAAGCCCCATTGATCCACAACACCAATATCCATGGATCAAAGCTGAGCTTCAGTGACTAGCTGCTAATGAATCAAGCTAGCACGCCTTCATCTAGATCAATCCACACGACGGGAAGACCGGCGGGGAACAGGGGAGTAAATACAGATGGGGAATTTTGCTGGGAGAGAGAGGGGACCAGTTATTCGGTCACTAACGGGTCGTGTCGGATCCGATTATTTGTCTGACAGGTGGGCCGGACATGTGGGAAATCCGGACAAATTAGCGACAAGTGGATAGAAAAGTATGATTTTCTGAAATTTACTCTACTTCTTAATATTTTCGACACTGCATAAGATTGCTGCATTTTTATGTGTGTTTTGCCGTTTTCCGTCGAAAATCGCGGTGGTTCATCACCTCTCAATCTTTTTCTATAATTGTAAAACAAATTTCTCACCAATCCATTAACTGACTAACAGAGCCACGATGTTTGATGTTGAAGTTGAGATAAACTTATTACCTCTAGCAACTGCACTAGCATCGTTAAGCATTTACGGAGTAAGCATGGGGCGAGTCTGACCGCCTCACAGTAGCTCACAGTAGCCCACTGTGGCGCACGGGCAGAGTGGATGGCTCCCGCCTAGAGATTGCTCTGCTCCAAACGTCACTCCTCCTCCACGGGACTCGCAGAACCAAGAAACCATCATTAAACAATAGCCGGAATTTGAGGCACTGCGTTCCTTAAGCTAAATAAGCACGGCCCTGTCCTCCTGCCGCTGTCGCCGGTGGACTCGCCCCGCTTCCACCGTTCCTCCCTCATTTTCCTCCCCCCCCCCCCCCCCCCCCCCAACACAATAGAGCGCCGGCTTTCTCACCGTCACCCCTCCCCGTCAGGTCACTACTTGCTCAGCTGATCAGAGTATCCCAGCCTTTTTCTTTCTGTTTCTTCACAAGCCAGGCCTGTCCCTCTCCCCCCCTCCGCGCCTTCTTGATTCGTCCCCGTTGGCGGCCGTCGTGGTGTTGAAGAAAGAATCCCTTGGTTGGTGGTGTGTGACCGCGAAGGCGATGGGTCAGATAGCAGCACCGGAGGTGCACAGTGATTGATGGTGGCGGCTGGCGAATGGAGAGTAGGCGAGGAGGAGGGCCGGCAGCGGCAGCGGCGGAAGATGCGCGCGGGCCGATGCCGGGCTTCGGGGCTCCTCAGCACACCATGTACGTTTCCCCGCCATGCGCCGCCACTCCCCTTCTCCATTTTCTGATGGTTTCTTTCCTTCATTCCTTGTCCCGTTTGGTTGCTCATTCCTGCCTGCATGCTCCCTGTTGTCTCACTTGCCTGCCTGTACTGCACGACGCGATTATGATCCCTGGTTAAACTGCTGATTACTTAATTTATCAATGGCACCGGGCGCCGCGTTGGGGCGCCGCTGATTGCTCCTGCTGCTTCCCAGGAGGGAAAAAGTTGGTCGCTTTTAATTTTTAATTTTTGCTGATTAGCTCTTGCCGATGTGGAGTGGAGTGTGGTGGCCTTTTGCTCAAGTGCCGTAATGATTCGTAGCCGGAGTGAGCAGCTTTGCTAGTATACGGTTGAGGTTGCTGCTGTGTATGCTTGGGGGGTGAAAAGATGAAAGGGGCAATGATTGCCTTGAGGCCTCACTCTCTCGCTGCCATGGCATGATTAATTTCTTTGTGCATCATTAGCTCTCTCAGGGGCTTATCACTCATCACAGGACCAAAAACACATATGTCCTCAACCAGGACACCGGAAATCATTACCGTGGTAGGTCCAGATCTTCAGAAAAAGGAAAGCACGCAGGTTGGGCATGCACAACTTGGGTTCAACTCATGTAATAACTTGAATGAAGTACGTATTAGGGAGTATGCTACATTGTGGGGGCTGAGATTTGCAAAATCTCTGTCATGATATTCAGATTTTTCTAAGTCATACCTGTTGAAGAAACTATATTTTTATGGTCCAGAAGCAAATATATGCTCTTGCATGAGTGGTCCCTCATATGGGGTAGTAAATAGATATAAGTTCCTAACTGATCCAACTGAATGACAGTGTGATTCTTGTAGAGGGAAAACAATGTATGGATCACATCGTGACAGTTAGTGTATGGGCAATATAAAATGAGCATACGGTGTATTATGTCTATTGTGATGCGCAAGACAAGAAGAAAAGCGAAATGCTTTGTTGTACGCTCATAAATTTGTGACCTTTATCTAATTGTGTTGAATAATGCTTTGCAGCCCCACAGATGTGAACATCATGCAAACTTCTCGAGTTACAGACTTCGGGGCGCTTGCGCAGTCTGCTGGATTCAGAATAGAAGATCTTGCTAATCTTAGTGCAAGTATGTGGTTCTGTTCCTAATCAAATACTCCCTCCATCGCATAATTCTTGTCTCTGTTTTAGTTCAAATTTGTACTAAAACAGCGACAAGAATTATGGGACGGAGGGAGTACACTTGAAACTAATTTGTTGTTGCGTGCTCTTTTTCTGTTTGTGGAAATTAATTTGGTCGTCCACTGTTGGGCACATGTAAATTTAATAAGCAGCAATGTGGATGTTCATGATCACTAAAGTTTTATCAGTATCTCCTTTATTTTCTGATGTTCAGATACTTTGTTCAATCTGAAGCCAAACAATCATACATTTATTAGTGACCCCCTGCAGTTTGGAAATTACGGAAAGGTATGCACTGATGGTTGCTGGTGACAGATCGGACACCCATTCATTAAGTGATATTCTATCTGCAACAGGATTTGATCAATTTTTGCACTTAAATGCAGTCAATTTCTCCGACTGATCTAGCTACTACGGCGGCGGCGGCGGCAGCAGCAGCAATAACAACAGTTGATCCTCAGGCACTACTACAGCAAAAGGGAGTGCAATCAAATATAGTAGCTTTAAGAACTCGTAACAGTGAGAACTGGGGAGAGTCAAGTATGGCTGATACAAGTCCTAGGACTGATACATCAACAGATCCAGACATTGACGTTGATGAGAGGAACCAAATGGTACCTACCATCCTCAGCTTGTTTGCTTATCAGTCTGTCTGTCTCACTGTCATGACACACATGATATTGAAGTTTTCTTACTTAGATTTGGAGGTTTGATAAAAAAAATTCAAAATTCTTAGGAATAAGGAGTTGTTTGAGTTTCCTAAACAATATTTGAAATTTTAGTAAATGTACATATATGCATGGCTTGAATGACCTGTTAGGTATGCTATTACATGAACTTTGGTTAGTGGCTAGTTTCCTATAAGGCTGGCCTTTGCGCGAGCCGCTCCTGCCAGAGCAGCCTCTTCTTTGCTCCGGTTGTTGAAGAAGCCCAGTTCTGCCTACCTTCTCCTGGCGTTAGGATCTGCTCCCTGTTCGGTGTCGTTGGAGCAGGAGGGGGTTCGCTCTGGTGGTTGTTGCTTGTTTTTCGGTGTATGTCTTGTGTTTGCTTGCAGGCAGGGTTTTTCGCACGGCTTTCCTTGAATAAGCCGGGCATTGTATGGTTTTCGGCTCGGTTTTCCTCATAAACAGAGCCACTCTATTCTTCTATAATGAATTGCAGGAGCACCCTGCCCTCTTGACGAGGTTCCGTAAAAAAAAAAAACTAATTGAGTTTGACTTCTCATGAACTCAATTACTGAAACCATTGTTGCAGTGTTTTTTACCATTGTATTTATGCATATCTTTTTAGTATGATCGATCAGCTTATACCGAAACATGTTGGCTTAATGGTTATGTGCTTGACAGTTCGAACAAGGACATCTTGCTGCCCCCACAGGTTCTGATTCTAGTGACAAATCAAGGGACCAACTGGATCATAAGGTACAGTCAACACTACATGTTCGATGATTTGATCATGTCATGACTCATGACCCATTGTTGAAAGAAGTTTCCATTACCAACAGTCACTTCGCCGTCTTGCACAAAACCGTGAAGCTGCTAGGAAAAGCCGTTTAAGAAAGAAGGTGAGTTTGTATATTCTTGAAATGTCTGCTCATCTAAGATTCCATTTATGATTTGATCGCATGACCTACTGTGGTAACATGCTAGTTTCTAAACAGTGCATGGCGTATTATTTCACCCTAAAGCTCTATTAGTGGAACATAGGCTTGTGTTAAATGTTTTAGCCTGGCTCATGATTTTTGTTTGCAATGGTAGATTTTTATTGGCATCCTACCCTTTTCCCTGTTTCCTCCCATGTATGTTTTATTGTGCAAACTGGGAGTATTGATTTGCATTATTTCACCCTTTGGCCTCGTCAGGCATACATCCAAAACCTTGAGACTAGTAGATTGAAACTTACTCAATTAGAGCAAGAGCTTCAGCGGGCTCGCCAACAGGTATATGCTTTAGACCTCCATATATGATTTATCAGAAGTTTCTTGGGTTAAACATGCAACACTTCTTGACCAACATATACTCCTGCAGGGTATTTTTATTTCATCGTCAGGGGATCAGTCTCACTCAACGAGTGGAAATGGTAGCAGTACACACTCATGGCTTTATTTTTTCTATATATTTTCTGTGAGTTTTAGATTAATATTTAGCAGTACTTTTTACTGTATATTGTTATGGCACTTCTGTTTGCCCTATTCTTGGGTGCTCCATAGGATGTGGAAGATAAAATAAGCTAGATACAACAGCCATGTTAACCGAACATTCTTTGTAGCAATGTTTTGTACACCCCTGTTTTGGGCTTTTGTGTGTCAATACCCCCATCCATGCCCATTTCTGGTGCACTGAACCCCTTATTACTTACAAAATTTTACCCCCCTGAGAATTTCTGATAAATATTTCTTGGCTGGAGAAGTCTTGCATCAGTGGATAACTGAAAGTAGTTACCATGATATCTAGCATATGCTTGTGTACCGAGAGAAGTATTGTACCTTGAAAAATAATATTACGTTACATGCATTATCCTTGTCATTTGGGGAAGCCCTTTTCCCATTATACTTTCACTGCCTTCTACGTTAATGTTATGTAATTCGTAGGAGCTCTGGCATTTGACATGGAGTATGCACGATGGTTGGAGGAACATAACAAGCATATAAATGAGTTGAGGGCTGGAGTCAATGCACATGCTGGCGATGATGACCTTCGGAGTATTGTTGATTGCATCATGGCACACTATGATGAATTTTTCAGGCTAAAGGGTGTAGCAGCCAAAGCAGATGTTTTCCATGTGCTCTCGGGAATGTGGAAGACTCCTGCTGAAAGGTGTTTCATGTGGTTAGGTGGCTTCAGATCATCTGAGCTCCTTAAGGTACCGATCTGATGCAATTTATTGCAGTCACGGTTAAATTCCTCATATTCTTGCATGTAAACACCAAGGCGAGCCCAATGGATTTTTATTTAGATAGCAATGTTTTTATTTTCCACAGGCAATAAAGAAAAGTCGATATGATTAACTCGTGATAAAGAATTACTATGTCTCCATCTAGTTTTTTTAGTACTGGCATTTCTGTTGCAGTTACTGGCAGGTCAACTAGAACCTCTTACTGAGCAGCAGCTTGCTGGCATATGCAACCTGCAACAGTCCTCTCAACAAGCTGAAGATGCTCTTTCTCAAGGAATGGAGGCACTACAACAGTCCCTTGCAGAAACCTTAGCATCTGGATCCCTGGGCCCTGCAGGATCTTCCAGCAATGTTGCAAACTACATGGGACAGATGGCAATGGCTATGGGAAAACTCGGAACCCTAGAAAACTTCCTACGGCAGGTAACTTACACCAGTCATGCAGTTGCTCTTTGTTTTGCTTAATTTGTTGGATATTGCCTGAGGCGTCTTGCGCAGACTATTTGGGTAATGTAATATACTTAGATCATTTTTTGGAGAACCGAATTTAGCCTAGAATGGGTGGGTCCATGCACAATAATACAATCCCACCACCCAGGTTTGATTTCTTAGCTCGAATATGGCCTTTTCCTACTTCATTACTAAAACATAGAGTTCCTTCATCAATGTATTCCATTTCTTTTGCATCATAGTATTTAATCTTGGAGAATGAATTTTGGGAGTAGCATAGCCAAGTTCCAACGTTACTCTGAAATGGAACGCCTGCATGATGCTTGCTGTACTGTATTGCCTATCCAAATGGTACTAACAGATACAGTAATAAAAATCCCAAAAGAAAAGTATATACCTGGCTTTGAGCTGTACAATTCTACTTGAACTGATGCAGGCTGGAATATGGGCGAATAGCAAGAAAACTCATTTTTTTAATTAACTTTTTACCAATGTCTTATCTGCAGGCTGATAATCTGCGGCTACAAACACTTCAGCAAATGCAACGTATATTAACTACTCGCCAATCTGCACGAGCTCTGCTTGCTATAAGCGACTACTTCTCACGGCTACGTGCTTTGAGTTCTCTTTGGCTTGCTCGTCCACGGGAATAAATTGAATCAATAATCAATTCATAAATAAGATATTGGTTATGTACTGTATCCTCTGTTGTATTAGTCCCATAGGAATTCAGGTGTTCCCTTCGTCACATTGTTCTCGTACTGGTGAGAGGTTTGGGTCAAAATAGTCACATGTACGTGTTAAAGTGAAATTGTTGCCTGTAGACATCATATTATCAATTATTTGACAAGTTTGTCACATTTTTGAGAAAAATGGAGATGTAAATTCTTTGTGGAATAATTTGAGATCTTATTAGGTGATGCAGTTATGGTACAATTGCCTCAAGATCATACAACCTGACGAAGTGACGAGATCACATGTTTATCAGATTTAAGCATTCCAATATCTTTTGGCCGAGTTCTCTTCCAAACAAACCTCTGTTACTTCATCACTCACTAACCAGTGATAATCTTTATTCCCTTTTAACCAAACAACTCGAGTTATGACCGTGTCTATCATCAACGTATCCTCAATCAGCAAACTGAAACGTCCCAGGGAGGAAAGAACCAAACTGGAGTAAACGGTCCCAGGAGGGAATGTCTGGAAGGTATATCAGATTTCCACGCATATTTAAGTTGCACGCTTTCTAGTTAAAACATGATGAACTGAATCAAATTTGTAGTATTTCCAATCAGAAAGGTACTTTGCATGTTCCTGAAAACAATAAGTTGCCTTGTATACATACGTAGTTTTAGAATGTTACCTATCCCGGATCTGCATATCAATAAAGGCAGACTATATACAAGTTACACAAGGAACAGAAGGTGTTCACCTTGGGAGCAATTTGTTCCTGAACCAGATAGGATGGTGGTGCAACCATCATGGGCCAATGAGACCAGACATGGAGACCCTTAAGCAGCAGCTTTACTACGTTGTACAGGAGCACGGAGGGAAGCTCTGTAGGCAGCATCTGATTTCTCAATGCCATCGAAGAGGTAGCCGAAAGGCGGCGTCCTGATGTATCTTCCTGAACCGGCCGCAACATTCAGAGTGCCATCTTCCCATACCACTCTCCCCCTTGATATGGTGACCTCAACCATTCCCTGCACCAGTTGGACAGAAACATCCACAGGTCAGATCTCGAGTTCTATGTCAGATATAGTTTGTGAGCAATGATGATCCAACCTTTCCTTTTCTGCCCTCGTACACGTTTGTGTTGGACCTTGAATGGTGTGTGTGGGCACCCATCACAAAGCTCCCTTTGGGGTTTAGGATGATGATGTCCGCATCAGATCCCTCCATGATTGCTCCTTTCTGAGGGTATATGTTGAAGATCTTGGCGCTGAAAATATTCGAGTTATATGCATCATTTAAACTGATAATTTTTGTTTTGTTTCTGATTATTTTTACATAGCTATTGAATTTCTGCAATACCATTCTGTGCTAGTCACTCTCACATAATCAGTGACAGTTATCTTGCCAGTCTCCTGCACATATCGTGTGGAGTCAGAGAACAAAAATACTCACTATGACACCAATCGAGTACCTATTGTTGAACTTCAAATCCATTGAAAATAACACTGAAAATCATAACTTACCACCATACTATCCCAAATTATATGCATCCTTTCCTCAATACCTGGGATCAATTAGTCAAAAGAGGGATGTCTTAGCCAACTTCTATTCACAACCACAAAACGTACACTTACCTTTTCTCAAGACCTATGGATTACCATTTACACCATTGGGGATCTTCCTGAAATCATCAGAACCGAAAGCTTTCTGAGTGGAATTGAAGGTGCAATGATCAGTTCCCACAAGCTGCGTAGGAACAAAAAACAGTTAGGTTCTTATTCAAGAACAGTTAGGTGCTTATTGAAGCACTTTATTTTAAGAACTTCACACTTCAGAAAATTAGGGTGGATTCAAGCGCGTCACCTGTAATATTCCTGATGAAAGGGCAGCTTGAAGTGCTTTATTGTGCCCTGCTTCCCGGATTGGAGGACTCATCACATACCTAGAAGCACGATATGAAATAAGAGGAATCACAGCGACATAAGCATATACTGAGTACATGTTTGTATTTACTTTGAAGCAGTTGCGAAGTCAGGATCCCAAAGCCAAGAATCATCAAGGACAAGCCCAGATACCACAGGTTCGCCGATGACTCTCTGCCCTGCAAAGTTCGAGTTTACATCAACTTAGTTTGTTTCGTGATTTGAGAAAAGTTGGAAATTTTAATCTTGGGATATGGTCAATCCCATGGGAGTATGGGACCAGTTCTGAAGCCTAGCAAGTTAGTTTAAAACCAGCCATCCTCTACAAAGCCGAAACTAACCAACGGGTGCATCCTTCTAGGGCCCTGTCCGTTCATGTTCTGAAACTAACTGTTCATAAATGTCACGAGGAACTTGTTTGAAACTAAATGGTGAGGCATCTGACCTTCTCTTTTAGCCTTGGCAATCTCTTCCATTGCATCAATGCTCATCACATGAACAACATACAGCGGTGTATTGATGAATTTTGCCAATCGAATTGCCCGGGAAGTAGCTTCACCTTCCAACTAAAGAGAATAAGAGAAACTTAATTGAGTCTTGACTACCTCCGGTGAGAGGAAAGCAGAAATTTGATGTTAGATTTAATTTTGTCAAAAATATGAACCTATCAACGCAAAGGAGTATAACAGAAAAAGAGAAGGTTCATATGGAATTACAACTGGAGGTCTTGAGAGAGCATGCCCTTCAGGACCAGTTATCCCAAGATCAATCATCCGCTGTTGTCCCTCAGCAACAGCATCCCCGTTCTCTGCATGAACCATAGCCAGCGCACCAAGAGACTTGCATTTCTGTAGACCTTGCAAGAGGAGGTCATCGGTGACCATCAAGGAACCTTTGTACGCCATGAAGAACTTGAAAGAATTGATCCCTGAAATTTTGGCAATTAAACATTTAAAAACATTTTGGCATATAGAAACTGATTCAATCACATACCATGATGTGTGAGATATCTTCAAATTATATGAACTTTTAAAAGTTGATCGTCAGGCCAAACCAGAGGATGTGCTTCATGTAGCAGAACTAAACAGACTAATCCAATAATAACAACAAAAGAAGTAAGGGCCCACCATGTTCCTTAACCATCACTTCCATTTCCTTTGAAACCTCATCATTCCACTTCGTAATGGCCATGTGAAATCCATAATCCATAGCAGACTTTTCTGCTTTGTGTTTGTAGGATTCCAAGCCTGCAGTTAAGTTTCCATTTACTGGAATGACAAAGTCAATGTGCATCGTTGTCCCACCAGCCAGTGCTGCAGCATGACCGCTAAAGAAGTCATCTATGGTTACAGTTCCCATGAACTCCATCTCCAGGTGCGTGTGAGGGTCAATTCCACCTGTGACGTTTTCCAGAAGCTTGATGAACTGAACAAGTCACAACTTATTTCTTAGTATTTACCTGAATTGCAAAATATCACCTGGCATGACATATTTTCCGGTTGCATCAATCACTTTGACATTATCTTCACCAACCTAGAAATAATATGAGAGCAGAAGAGAATTAACTGGCAAGGTTGGACATGAACGGAGGACATGATTACATCCGAACATTTCAACTTCATGGTCGAAGGACATGATTACTGCTGTCCTTAGTACCATAAGAAAAAGGGAAGTTATGTTTTTGCTGGTAACTCTAAGGTCTATCTACTCTCTTGAAACATACCCATTAGGCCCCATGTTTGCGCGGAACATCAAATGTACTATCTTCCACTGAGAAAAAAGTAATTATTTCGTAGGGTACAACAACAGTATCAAATGACAAAGTCGCAAGGGAAATGGGAAAAAGTGCTGAGATTTTTAGCTTTCTGCTAACAGGCTCTCATGAGAACAAAATGCCAAAACCAATTCCCGAACTCTTCAGTCCCACATGATAAAAAAAAAAAGCTTAAATGCCCACAAAACATACGAGAAAAACGATCACACAAATCAAACACCACTCCAGTATTCATGAGTAAGCTGTACTCTTGCAAGGTTCCTCACTGATTGAAAAAAAAAAGTCAAGGTCGAAATCTACTGTTACTGTAGTTGCATACTGCCATCAGTACATTTCAAGTTTACCTGAGAGTTTTTTCTTTCGAGAATGACCATATAATATTTTTGGTATGACTTACTACCAGTATCAAAATAAGCAGTGTTAATCACAAGCAGTCAAAGAGTCAAAGCCTACTTGGCATCGTAGAACATGGGTACAGGTGTGCACAGCAGAGTGGCTCCTTGGTTGTCAAGCCTGGCTCCCCGATCCCAAAGATACCAAACCTCGAGGGGAACGAACGAGCAAACAATCTGTGAATCACCCGAAGGCAGGCGAGGCGAGCAACTCACCGGGATGTTTGGGCGGACGGCGACGACCACGCCGTCCTCGACGTACACGTCGGCCACCTCCGCCCGGTGCGCGTTCACCACCGTCCCGCCCTTGATCAGGATCCTCGTGCCGTCCCCTCCACAGCTGCCGGCGCCTCCTCCTCCTGCCGCGGCCGCGCAGAACTTCGCGCACGCACCCAAAATCCAATCACGTAATGGAACAAAAAACCAACCAGGACAATCAAGCTAGAAATCGGAGTACCTACCTCGTGCGCCGGGTGAGGCGCCGCGACGGCGACGGCGACGATGCCGAGCAGGATCAGCAGGAGGCGGCAGGGCGTCGCCATGGCTTGGGCCGCCACTTCCAACTCCTGTTAGTTGGTATTCGCTCGCAAGTCGCAAAGCAGTTTATTCGTTTGTTTCACGTCTTCTCTGTCAGCAGCGCATGCCAGAGAGTATCTTATCTGTCTTAACAGAAAAACTCCGGATTGGTGGTGCGGCCCTGATCTATCCGGATAATCTTCTCCATGGGCTATTGACTTGCAGAAACAATGGCAAAATCATCTGGATCATTGTCCCCATTTGTTGTCCGTCAAAATTGTCACCATTTGACGTAAGAACTGAGGACTCTGGATTGCACAAAAACACTGCATTAATTATCTCTAGGTAGAACAAGTCCTGCGTGCATGTGCTTTTGACTAATGATAGAGTTCACCTCTGAAAAATAATTCTCCGGGAGTATACGTCGAACGGTTGACAGGCAGACACGACACGGACAAACACACGACATGATGATGCTGGGTGCAGCGTACTGCAAGATCCCAGCTAAATGTTGTAAAGTAACCAAGTCATGACCCGGAACCATACTAAGAAATTGAGCATAGCTAAATCAACCAAATCATAGACCAGCATCTTATCTCCTACTTTATGTAAAACAATGACAGATTTAAAAATACCAGTTCTACACATTCCAAAGAATCAGCAGCAGGAAGCTACACCCTCCGATTCATAATAAATGTCTCACATTTAGTATAACTTTGTACTAAGTTAGTACAAAATCTGAGACACTTATTATAGATCGGAGAGAGAGTAGCTAATAACATGATGAACCTGATCCATCCATCGAAGAGCTACTTCCTCAGTCGCCCCAGTGATTTTGACATCCTGGGAGGTGTGTGCCAGGCTACTGAATCCTGTCTCAGCCGGAAGAGGTGCTAGATAAAAAAAGCTTTCTTCCAGCATCCATCAAGTATTCAGGTGGAACCTCCCAAAGCTCGCCTGTCTCTCTGCTTGCCATCTTCAGGACGGTCTGCAATCAAGATGCTAAATATGCCAATGATCTTCCCTAATCTTGCCTCGTCGGGTGTGATTTGAAATACTCTTGAACCCAACCTAACAGAGGAACTCACCATTTCATCAAAATATAGAAGAGCACCGTCATTGTTTTGTCAGCTCACAGTTTTGTTTATAGATTCAAGTGTATCCAAATAGTACATTCTATTAGCACCAAAACTAGTTCCTTTCATTAGTTTTTATCAAGTTGGAATTCACTTGGATCAGAACAGAAAACTCTGGTATAATAATTGTACTCTGTACTTACTAACAGGCTTCTACTCTAATCTAACCATATTTGGAAACTCATGTTTAATACTGGACTGTGTTTGATACTTTTCTAGAATACCTGTGTTTGATACTTTGAGACATGCAACATCATTAAAGGCAAGTCAAAATGTCAGATATACATGTGACTGGGAATTAACACCTCAGGCATCAAGTCCTGAAGTCCAGAGAAAACATTGATCAGCAAAAGAATATTTTCTCCAAGAGGATAAGTGCATATAACCTTAAGATTCCAAAAGTTTTAAACGACAACAGCTTCATGATAATTTTTATGTTAACAATGAGATATTATATTAAGCAAATCACATCGAATTAACATATATATAGTTGACCCACATATTGTTTGTATGAATTGGGCTTAGGTCTTTCTCATTAATCCTAAAGCTTCAGATGATGCATTTTCCTGAACAGAGTATGACCCCCCCCTCCCCCTCCCCCATCTAAAATTATGAGATTGTCCACATATTTGTGATTTTTCGCCAAGTGTCACTTTCAATAAGTCTTGTCACTCAGAAGTCCAGCGAGGTCTGAACAGTAGCATGGCCAAACGTTAGGTACACCATCCACCTCAAAAAGCTCTCTGTCCAAAAGTGCAGTTATATATGTCTCCAAGTGAGTGGGTCCTCTCCATCTTTTCCGAGCATAACTTTCAAAACAAAAGAGCACAAGACAAATCTTGGTTTCGCATGGAGGAGAATTCTTCACCTCCCGCTGATGGCCAAACTGAAGTTTCATGGAAATGACCA
The DNA here is from genome assembly GCF_000005505.3 of Brachypodium distachyon. NCBI lineage: Eukaryota > Viridiplantae > Streptophyta > Magnoliopsida > Poales > Poaceae > Brachypodium > Brachypodium distachyon. Next base: position 51,890,872 of record NC_016132.3, on the reverse strand, counting down.
CCATAATACTGAAACTGCATGGAAAAGAGCACCTTTGGGTCAAGGTATCCCAACAAGCACTTGATCCAGTGTGAACTCCTTTAAGTCTTTCTTGACTTCTTTGTTCTTACAGGTTAATAACTGAACAAAACGAAGATAGAGGGAACAGAGGGGGAATACAGGAAATAAACTCCCATGGCAGCAGAAGCAATTTTAGGAGCCTTCATGCAAACCCTCTTTCAGAAATTGTCAGAAGCAGTTCTTGATCACTTCCAATCTTGCAGAGGCATCCATGGCAAGTTGGAGAGCCTCTCACACACGCTTTCTCAGTTACAGGCCTTCCTTGATGATGCTGAGGCAAAGCAGTTGGCAGATTCGTCTGTACGGGGATGGTTAGCAAATCTCAAGGACGCCGCATATGATGTTGATGATCTGCTTGACAGCTATGCAGCCAAAGTTTTGTATCTGAAGCAGAAGAAGATGAAACTTTCCACAAAGGCAAGTATCAGTTCTCCTTCGTCCTTCTTGCATAGAAATTTGTACCAGTACAGGATAAAGCACACTATTAGCTGCATATTGGAGAGATTGGATAAAATTACAAAAGAACGCAACACCCTTGGGCTCCAGATTTTAGGTGAGAGCAGGTGTGAGACCTCAGAGAGACCGCAGTCTAGTTCTCTTGTAGATAGTTCAGCTGTATTTGGCAGGGCGGGGGACAGAGAGGAAATTGTGAGGCTGATGCTCTCTGATAATGGACATAGTTCTTGCAATGTTTGTGTAATTCCAGTAGTTGGCATGGGGGGTCTTGGTAAGACCACTCTTATGCAAATGGTGTACAATGATGACAGAGTGAAAGAACACTTTGAATTGAGGATCTGGGTCTGCGTGTCTGAAAGTTTTGACGGGAGAAAGCTAACACAAGAAACTCTTGAGGCTGCTTCCTATGACCAATCCTTTCCTAGCACCAACATGAATATGCTACAAGAAACACTCTCTGGAGTATTGCGTGGCAAGAGGTACTTGCTTGTCTTGGATGATGTCTGGAACGAGGAACACGATAAATGGCTCAGCTATAAAGCAGCCTTAATTTCAGGAGGTCTTGGAAGCAAGATAGTGGTTACATCCCGAAATGAGAATGTTGGCAGAATCATGGGAGGGATAGAGCCCTACAAGTTACAGCAACTATCGGATGATGACAGCTGGTCTGTATTCAAGAGCCATGCATTCAGGGATGGTGATTGCAGCACATATCCACAGTTGGAGGTGATAGGCAGGAAAATTGTCAAGAAGCTGAAGGGATTGCCTCTTGCATCTAAAGCATTGGGGAGTCTCCTATTTTGCAAAGCAGATGAAGCGGAGTGGAATGACATACTAAGAAACGACATATGGGAGCTACCAGCAGAAACAAATAGCATTTTGCCAGCTCTACGGCTAAGTTACAACCGTTTACCACCACATCTCAAGCAGTGCTTTGCATTTTGTTCCGTCTATCCCAAAGATTATATATACAGGAGAGAAAAGTTGGTTCAGATTTGGCTAGCACTTGGTTTCATCAGGCAATCTAGAAAGAAGATACTGGAAGATACTGGCAATGCATATTTTAATGAGTTAGTAAGCAGGTCTTTCTTTCAGCCCTACAAGGAGAACTATGTGATGCATCATGCAATGCATGACCTTGCTATATCTATTTCCATGGAATACTGTGAACAATTTGAGGATGAAAGAAGACGTGACAAGGCCATCAAGATCCGCCATCTTTCATTTCCAAGCACTGATGCCAAGTGCATGCATTTTGATCAACTTTATGATTTTGGGAAGTTAAGGACACTAATTCTCATGCAGGGATACAATTCTAAGATGTCTTTATTTCCTGATGGTGTCTTTATGAAACTTCAGTTTCTTAGAGTTCTTGATATGCATGGAAGATGTCTTAAAGAATTACCAGAATCTATAGGGACTCTGAAACAACTTCGCTTCCTAGATCTCAGTAGCACTGAAATCAGAACATTACCAGCTTCTATTGCTAGGCTCTATAACTTGCAAATATTGAAGCTGAACAACTGCAGTTCACTAAGGGAAGTGCCACAAGGCATCACAAAGCTCACTAGTATGCGCCACTTGGAGGGCAGCACAAGGCTGCTGTCAAGGATACCTGGAATTGGAAGTTTCATCTGCCTGCAGGAACTAGAAGAATTTGTTGTTGGGAAGCAGCTAGGACACAACATCTCAGAGTTAAGAAACATGGATCAGCTGCAAGGAAAACTTTCCATTCGTGGCCTCAACAATGTGGCTGATGAACAAGATGCAATTTGTGCAAAGTTGGAAGCCAAGGAACATCTTCGAGCTTTACACCTTATATGGGATGAGGACTGCAAACTCAATCCTTCAGATCAGCAAGAAAAAGTTCTAGAAGGCCTTCAACCATATCTTGACCTCAAGGAGTTAACGGTTAAAGGTTTCCAAGGGAAGAGGTTCCCAAGCTGGCTGTGTAGTTCATTTCTTCCCAATCTGCACACCGTTCATATATGTAACTGCCGAAGCGCAGTGCTCCCACCTTTAGGACAACTCCCCTTTCTCAAATATCTCAATATTGCGGGAGCAACTGAGGTGACACAAATTGGACGTGAGTTCACAGGACCTGGCCAAATAAAATGTTTTACAGCATTAGAAGAGCTTCTACTGGAAGATATGCCAAATCTGAGAGAGTGGATTTTTGATGTCGCTGATCAGTTGTTTCCTCAATTAACTGAACTTGGTTTGGTCAATTGCCCCAAGCTGAAGAAGTTACCCTCTGTTCCATCAACACTTACAACACTGAGGATTGATGAATGTGGACTTGAGTCACTTCCAGATCTTCAAAATGGAGCTTGCCCATCTTCTCTAACATCTCTATACATCAATGATTGCCCGAATCTATCATCTTTGCGTGAAGGATTGCTTGCACATAATCCGAGAGCCCTCAAGAGTCTAACAGTAGCCCATTGTGAATGGCTTGTTTCACTACCAGAAGAGTGTTTCCGTCCACTTAAATCACTTCAGATCCTGCACATCTACGAGTGCCCTAATCTAGTGCCTTGGACAGCACTGGAGGGAGGCTTGCTTCCCACTTCAGTTGAAGAAATCCGTCTAATATCATGCTCTCCATTGGCACGTGTACTTCTAAACGGCCTAAGATACCTTCCTCGTCTCAGGCATTTTCAAATTGCTGACTACCCTGATATCGATAACTTTCCACCAGAGGGTTTACCTCAAACACTTCAATTCTTGGACATATCATGCTGTGACGATCTCCAGTGTTTGCCTCCTAGTCTGTATGAAGTGTCCTCACTTGAAACACTACACATCTGGAACTGTCCTGGGATTGAAAGCTTGCCAGAAGAAGGTCTCCCCAGGTGGGTCAAGGAACTTTACATCAAACAATGCCCACTAATTAAGCAACGATGCCAAGAAGGCGGGCAGGATCGAGCCAAGATAGCTCACATCAGAGACATTGAGATTGATGGAGAAGTCATTGTGCTTGAGCAGATATAGAAGGTGACATATTGTCTCATTGATACTGATGCTGGAATCATATCTTTTTCATTTTTAGTCTCAATAAAAGAGCTAATTTCACTTTCAAGTTGCAACTGCGGCAATACATAAACTGACGAGGGCATAATTTGTTCACGAGCTATGATCATATTATGTGTTTATGGAAAATCTTTCCTTCCAGTTTCTAGATAATATATCTCAACAGTAATAGGGAGGTTATAAAATTAGCAAGATAAAAGAAACTAGACACTTAAAACATAAAACATACTGAAAAATCTCTCTGCTGGTTTCTCTTACCAGCTTGGTACAGAGTAATAGTGATATAACTACTATGAAGTGATCAATGACCATATATACATGTAACGCTGTTGTACCAACCAGGAAACTATGGGATACCATGTCGATAGGATTACAGGGAACCTGAGTTCTACTCAGTAGAGAAGAAAATTATTATGAAACTGTAGATTATTCTTTGCAGACACGTAGTATGTGCATTAAAATGAACAATAGAACACAGAATCTGTAAGGTACGAAAGATGACTTGCTCTAATGCTTAGATCAACTGCGTAACGCAAACTGAATACTTAGCTGATTCAACACACCTTTTACCTATCAGCTTAGAACATTAAGTGGGCTAATTGAGGCGGCTTGGGAGAAATTGTCTATAATTATATTTAATCTCTTGTTGTTCGATCCCTTCAATGATAAGAGCTATCGAAAGATTTCAGTCTCTTTATAAGCATGCGAGCGCCTAGTATGGCCATGCTTCATACAATCAAGGAGGTTTCCAGATCATGCCTATCAGAATTTATTCCCCAAAATCACAACAGTAATTTGGTTCAGATTGTTCCTCACTACTTTTTTAGGATTCCATCATTCTTCACAGTGACTATGCCTCTGCAATCGTACAAATTTACCATCTTAATATTGAATTCACGAATTGAAACTGCAATTTTGGTATCGCGCAGGGAGGAGAGGAAAACGTGGGCGGCAGAACGAGGAAGCATAACGACCATAAGGATAGTGAATATCTATACTCATGTAACAGTGTACTAGAAACAAGGAAACTATGGGATACCATATCGAAGGATGGCTGGGCACCTGAGTTCTACTTAGTAGAGCAGGAAAGTATTATGAAATTGTAGATGCTCTTTGCGGACCTGTAATGTGTGCATTAAAATAAAACAACCACTTATGTAACCAACTGAATGCTCAGTTGAACCATTATACCTTCTATTCACCAGCTAGAACATTACACAGGCTAGTTGAGGCAGCTAGTTTTTGAGAACTATAAGTCTATTTATACCTACAGGTAAATTTCGTGTAGTTCGATTTATATCAGTCCCTTTGTAACTTGCAAGCACGGGGGCGCCCAACTTTGGCCATCTTTCATATAATTAAGGAGGTTTCCGATCATGACTACCAGAATTTATCCCTCAAAATTACAACAACAATTTGATTGACATTATTCCGCACTCCGAATTTCGCTCAAATAGTGTAAATTATCATCTTACCATCGATTTCAAAGCATGGGCATGAACTGAAACTGCGATTTTGGTTGGGGCACAGGGTGTTAGGGTACTCACATGTTGGTATCGCCCCAGGGTGGAGCGGACAATGTGGGCCGCAGAAGGAGGAACGGCGGCGCTGGTCTTCCGGCAGCCGCCGCCTGCCCGCTTCTATTCCGACAAGGGGCAGCCGCCAGCCGGCGACGGCATGAACCGGAGACCTGGGGACGCACCTCAACTCCTCTGTGGCAAATTACAACAACCACCCTGGCAGCGCTTGCGGATTGCCTTCATACTTACATCCTGGTCCCACCTTGGCAGTGAGGCACCATCTTTTCTTTCCGGCTTTGCCCCAAGCAAGCGAAAGGGGGTTCGCAGTCCCCACAGGCCAATACTGCTCGCTGGGTTTAGTAGGGTTTTGATTCGCCGCTCGATTCAGCTCCGATGGAGGCGGAAGAGACCGGCGGCGCCGGCGGCGCCGGCGGCCACTCCACCGGCCGGAAACTGGTTCCGTGGTCCAGCTGGGCGGAGTGGCAGTTCGTCCGCGATGCCATCTTCTCCCCATACCCCGACCACGCCGCCGCTCTTCGCAGGGTAAATATCCTCTTCCGATAACCTGTGAAGGCGGCGCCCCCGAAATAATTATCAACTGAAGGACATAAAATTCGGCTGTTTGGTTGTTGCAGATCGCGGCATGGCGGAGCAGGGGCTGCCTCCCAATCCCCGTGGACGTGACTGCTTCCCTCGTCGAGATTATGCTCCGAGACCCCTTCTTCCGGTATGTTGTTTGATGCGTAGTTCCAACCTTTTCTCTGTGTCTCGATTGAGATGCTCTTATATACGATAACAAATTTCCCCTCTAGGAATGGAGTGCCTTCAGAAGATAAGGTGGAGTCGGAGCAGATGCTCTCCATGCTGTACACTATGGGTATCATGAGGTGAGGAAATCCCCGGTGCTATTTTCGTCATATGTGTGAAACATGGACAATACTCTCTGTTTGCTTGGGGCAAAATGGGCCAAAAGCCACAACGGTGCGTGCCACATCCTATTGTGCAAAGATGTGGACTCTGGACTGTACAAGCAATTTAGGAGAATAAGTTGGTATTTGTGCACTGATGGTTTTGAAGCTGTTTTCGTATTCTTGTGGTCTAGGCATTCTTCCTGTACAGGAGATTTTCATGAAAGAGCACAGTTTACTTTCAGAAACCATTAGGGGCCTAAATAATAGCCGTGCAGATAATTCTATTGAGCTAGATATTCTAGAAGTGCAGAAGTAACTTAAGACCCAATGTGTTCTCGGTCCTTTCTTCCAGTTCCTCTGATATAGTTTTTATATGGGAACTTTTACAATACCCCAGAATGAATATAAAGCCGTCCATTCTCTTTGATCCAAGGGTCCAGATTAAATAGGTACTCCTTAATACTCCAACAGAGGTGTATGCCTATTTGGAGTACCACTTCACAAAAATGGGAGTATTAGAAAAACAAGGGTAGAATCATAATCTAACATGAAGAAATTTCAATAATTATAGTTTTTTAGTATACTAATAGTCATATTCACATTGTACAATTGGATTACTAGAAAAATAAAAACTACTGTGTTGAAGAGTTCAATTGACTAAAATAACCCTGTCTGATACTCCTTTCTTACTAGGAGTACTGGCCACTGGGTACTGTAATTTTTTCCTTTTATATTTTATATTTCATTTTATGAAATATATCATATGTTGTTTGCGTGGTACACTTCAGCTCACTTTGCGGTTGCTGCCTGAACTGTGCTTATTTTCTAGGCTGCTGAGAAAAATAAGTTGTGAAAACTATATTGCTCCCATTGTCAAATAAGAGTAAATTAAATAAAAAATTTATCCACCGGCTGCAAATTTCCTCTCATATGTTTGCAGCTTGATTAATAAAAAAACAGCTATCCAAACACCCAAGTATCTTAAAGTGGCTCAACAAGGTAAGGTTATCATAAATTGGTTCCTTCATACTATTAGTTAGGCATTGCTAGGATCATTACCAGCCTTGCGTGTCAGAGAAAAGAATGCCCAACTTATCACCAATTTGCCCACAAGTACTTAGTAATATTATAATACTAGATGCACATATTAACATCACTGATAATTCATACTTTTGTTAACTTTACTTTATGTACCGTAGATCTAAATGACTAATCAGATAAAAAGCTGAATGTATGCATGATCTGTAAATGACTTTAATATGAGGCCTATTTTTTTTGTGGTTTTATCTATCCTAGACTCCTAATTTATAGTTGCTTTATAAGTTAAAAAGAATGACACAATATGCTAAACACTTATTCTACTTTTGTTTAATCTTATTCATAGGCTTGTAAATGGCCTTTTGGAGAACCCACATAAGGAAACTGGTCGTTCATTATCTGAATTAGCTGTGACTGTTGGCGTGCCACGGATTCTTGTCGACATTCGTCATGGTTGGGAATTTTTGTCCATTGCATCTAGATTTAATTATGTTATTGTAATTGAGTTCTAATAAAGATATCTATTGCATTTATACAGAGGGTTCCCATCGTGATCTTCCCTCTCTGCGCCTCCTACATTTGGCAGCCATTAAGGTGCAGTGAGTTGATTAGCATTTATAGGACTTCTTGATAATTAGTTATTTCCATTTCTTATTGGATGTTGGCTTTTGGTATGAAATGACATAATTTTTAGACTTGATGCTGTCAAGCTTACGCAGTGTTACTTGCTCTGATATTTCACTAATTAAGTTTACTTTCAGGCATTTGACTGGTTGAAGTGTAATTACTGGGATTCCCAAACTAAGGCTATTCCTGATACTCGACTGGAACTGAGCTCAATATTGCACGTGATGGCCAAATTTATGAAGGGCAAAGATTCTGAAAATGCAAAACCAGGATCCAAAAGGAAACGTGAGTATCATCGTCTTGTAGTAAGAACTGTGATCGAGCTTGCACTTGGGATTGTTCCGTTTCTTTGGTATCTGGGTTGTCAGTAAAATTATGGATACTAGGTGATTCCCTGCGCGTTGCCGCGGAAAATTCTATATGCACGTCTAAATATGATTTTAGAAACAAATGATAATAGTATGATTTAATGTAAAATAAATATGAATATTTTAGGACAAATGATTTTATCATTCATAAGGACAAAACGATTTTATCATTCATAACACCTATGCAACAAAACAATAGGTGTAATTTTGATGTGCATGAACATTAACATTTTCAAAGAAACCGAAAAGTAAAGTTTCGTCAACCTGAATATTTGCAGATCTTAGAAAAAATGACATACATATCATGAAAATATGTGGGTTTGGTGAAATATTTATATGCAACGTGAAGATGAACAATCTTAGGTATCAAAATATTAAATTCGAAAGAACCATCAAAGTGGATTCCTAGTGTACAACAACACATGATGTTGATAGTGATGTGGAGCCTTTCAATGCCCATGATGTGGATGATGATGTGGATACCTTGCAAACATTAATACATACATATCATGAAAATATGTGTGTTTGGTGAAATATTTATATGCAACGTGAAGATGAAAAATCTTAGATATCAAAATATTAAATTCGAATGGACCACCAAAATGAATTTCTAGTGTACAACAACACATGATGTAGATGGTTATGTGGAGTCTTTCAATGCCCATGATGTGCATGATGTGGATGATGATGTGGACATCTTGCATGTCAAGCTTGCAAACATTAATTGCAGTTAGTGGGGATCAACTTTATAGGTTATATAGATATCTTCTTTACTCATATAAAAGACTCAGTTGGTTGCGGCGGTCTGTCACCTTCAAACGCGCCATTATTTTTCTTTTTGCATCACTTGTACGATTTGGTGCAAATCATTGAAACGAGAATGGGTGTGGAGTATCTGACCTAAGATAATATTATAACATGCTATTAAACAAATATTTTTCAGTCTGTAGCATTGTACAGGTATTATGTATTTATGCTAGTTAATACATGAAAAACTGTGCCCATCGCCATTCATTTGCTGCCATCTATTGATTGCTTTGTGAATATTCTTGATTTCATTTGACTGGCACCATCTTATCGCAACATGATTACATAAATAGCAATTATGTCTTCTATTTATGACATAATCATGCGCATTACTTATAGTTATGACAAAATCATGTGCAGTACTTATAGTTATGAATGAAACATGTGCAGTACTTATAATTATGGCAGAATCGTTGATAATTTGAACTGTCTCAAGGGAGTATATCTTCATGACCAAGATACCTTGGTGTTAATTTAGTATTTTTTTAATTGCAGGTTCCCAAAAACTGATGTCAGATTCCATAAAGTATGTACGTCGACTTTACTATACATGCCCCTCTGAGGTTGTCTCTGTTCTGTTAGAGTTTTTCGTACTCGATGCCCCAGAAATCTCTGAAACCGGTGATATGCATCAGACTGATAGTTTGGATGTAAATCATTCATCTGATGTTCAAAATGAACTATCAAATGGAGATATGGAAACTATCATAGAAAAACTATCAGAAAAAGAACCAAGAGTTCTTCTTGGCATCCTAAAGTTGGTAATTGAAATGATTGAGAGCCTCGAAATCAAAGGTACTGCTCTTGTAGTCGTGTGTTCTATTTTCATTTTTCTACTATCGCTGAGACATTATTTGCCATGATCTATACCATGCCCTGCTTCACAAATTGCAATCCTGGAATGGATGGATTGTCATGTTTTATTTCATTGTTCAGACTTGATGCTAATATTTCCATTCCAGGGCTTCTGCAGAGTTGTATTTGTACAGATATGTTACTGGTCTTATTAGTTTTTGTATATGTATAGGTGAATCATATGCCTGCCTGCCAGCTGAGTCATCAAAAATGAAAAATGTGTGCTCCTTGGTTCTATGGATTGTCACAAATATAAAAGAATTAAAGGATTCTGGACGCATTGGACTTGTCGAGGAGATAGGAGTACTCTCTTCAGACAGGAATGCGGTCCCTAGTTTCTGTCTTGCCAAACTTCTGCAGAAGTTCTTGAGTTTGTCCATTATAGGTGAAAAATGCATCACAGATGCAGCGTTACTGCTGATTGAGATGGCTGACAATAATAACGTGAAGGAGAAACTGAGGAAGCTTCCTGTGTTGTCCTTGCAAAGGTCACATAAAGATTGCACCATCCTTGAGTCTAGAATCATATCCAGTGGACAAGGATCAGTTGAAAGTGCCACAGAGAAGCTGGAAATGTTCAAGTTGCAGTTGAGGAAATCGGAGAATGCATGTTTAGCAGAAAATGGCCCTAAGGGATTGTTCAGTGCAAGCATGCCAGAGAAACATAATAGGTGGTCTATAGCAAAGTCCTGGACCCCCTGTCCATTAGGAATGATACCATGTTCATATAGTTCAACTGCTGTTCTTCCTGCCCTTGGTGTCATTGATTGTGAATTGAAGGATGACACAATAGAACATGGGACTTTTGAGCATGATGGTCAGACCGAAACGTTTGCCTATTATTCTCAACCTGAGAAGCAGTTGGATGATGTGAACATTCTAGAAATATCAAGATCACCACCATGTGAGATTTCTGATTTGCCAGAGCTAACTTCCCCTTTGAGGGGTAAATTACTGGTTGGTGGCCTGTGGAAAAAGGTGACCGAGGAAGAGCTGCTCTCTATGAAATCAAACATGAAAATATTGTTATGTTAGCTAGTTTAATTCTCATTTTGTTGTAACATTGGTTATTAGTTTAGTCCTCCCGTCGGCTGCAAACCAATTTTCATCTGCAGACGAGCAAATGATAGCGTTTTACTGGGGTTGTTTTGAAAACCCTGTTTTCTCAGTCCAGTGTTCGTGAAGATTTTTGTTGCTGTCACTGACTCCGTTTGTGTGCCATGTATGAGCAGCAGATGGCCTAGCACTTCTATTGTATTGGATGAATATGAAAGTGAAAATCAGCATGTACTGTTAACTGTCAATTTATGGCAAAATAATAATATCAACATCTATTATGCCAAATCAAGATCACTTGATAGATCATGAAATATGTTTTAAGTGTATTGATTTAGTATAGTAAGATATATCTTTAGCTATAAGGTTGGTTAAATTTTTAAAAAAAAAATTGACAGTCAAAAACCTTTATAAGCCTAATGGAGTGGGTACTTGAAACTTTATACACCTAATGCCTCGTTTCGTACTAGAGTTTTCGGAGGTGTTTTCTAGGGTATTGTTCACTCCAAATTAAAAAACAATAGAAGCCTTAAATGGTTGTATGGTAGGAAGAGTTTAGAGGAGATTATAACACTTCTCATACTAGTGGTTTTTTAAAAAACACTAGTGTTTTTGAGAGTTTTGGACGAACACCCAAACCCCTCAAATATTAAAACACTAGTTATTAAAAAAATACACTAACACCAAACAAGTGGGTAGTTGAAAGAGATCAGAATCTATGAGAAAATACGGACAAACAAGTTTGCCACAGCCAGTCACACTGAACTTGTCACAATGCCAATCCGACGCAGCTCCCCTGACGTATTGTTGCTGCCATTGGGGTGGCTGACGGGTGTGCCCGGCGCAACATGTCAGCCACAACGCCGTGCTTCGGGGATCCTCCTCCATGCCAATCACACCGAACTTGCCGAAATGCACTGGTAGAACGGAGAGTTTCTTATACAGTACTCAGATGTGTCTTTGACGTGTCTTCGTGCAATTACCACACAAGTGCATCCATATTAGAGTCGCTAGGCCGGCGTTTCTATCTCGTACTCAGATTCCTGATGTATCCAATTCCCATCTACATCTAAGCTATCAAACCACTGCATGCACCCATCCATTTCCAACATTACAATCCACGCTTGAAGGTGCTGCCATACGATGCCAGAACAAGCCAGTTTATATATCCACGGACAGGTTTGGATGCCGCCTCGAAATTAATAAAGGATTGAATTTGTTTGCTGTTGGGAGCATCTAAGGCTGGAAATCTTGGCGCTAGGACATCGGTCGAGTGCAACTGGTTGGCACGTTCTAATCTAAAATCTAAAATTGCACAGTACAGCTTCAGTTTTGGAAATGTCCAATTGGCAAGATTGGAGAGCCTCCGGCAGGATTTCCGCGCTGGCTGGTTGGATTGATTAATGGCATGTCCTTCTTTCTTGTTTCTTCGTCTGCTTCATAACTTTGGTCAACATGATCGATCCATTGTGACCCATTGTTTAGAAGAGATAGCCTCCTCCACCGCACTAGGTTTGTATTTGCGAAATTAGGTTGGTTGAACACATAATTATCTTTTAAAAAATATAAATTTAATGAAAAGGCTTTTAGTTCCCTCCTCCGCTCGGTGCTAAAGGCACCCATCTCTTGGGCTGGCGCTAGCAGCATTCAGCTCTACTAGAGGTAGGGTCTGTCCGCTATTGCCGAAGCCTGACGACGAGCTGCTGGGAGATTATGCCAAGCTGAAGATCTCCAACACGCTCCAGCTGTCCCCCAAATGCACCGAAGCTCGCCGGGCGCCTCTGCTGAGCCCAGTGTCCCCCCCCCCCCCCCCCCGGATGCCGGTGGCTCCTCTCCACAACCGTCTCCCATGAAGAAGAAGAAGAAGAAGCTGGCGATGCTCCCAAGATCTTCCTCGATGCCCTGCGAGGCTCGCTGAATTGCCGACGTCGGCTGTAATATAAATGTAATAGCTGCTTTTGCTCTAGAAAGATAGGTATAGCAGAGAAAATAGCTTTTGGTCCTTTTGTTAGATGCTGTGACAAAACTTGTTCTGCTACAGTGGTTCGCTTTTGGCCCGGTGGGTCTCAATGAAAAGATGGAACCGGGGACGTTGTCCCTGATCATCTAAAAAAAATGTAATGAAAATCTCATACAATAAATGTCTTGGATTTCATGGTCACTGAAAATCAGCTCTCTTCGAGGAATACAGATACGGTACACAGAACGTACCCTTCTTGATGGGAGTAGACTAGTGCACTGCGTCCTTTGCATCATGTGACGAACCAGTCCTCGCCGACTTACATGTTTCGATCAGGCCAACATAACAACAAATATAGTGCAAACATGCTAGATGTGCATCATTGTTTGGAATGCATTGTCCAAATTCTCCTGTTGCATCCTATTCATAGTAACAGATCTTGGAAGTTGCAGCTGAATCACCAGGTGTGATTCGACATCTACTCGCTCTTCGTTCGTACATCTAACATCTCTTCAGAAAGAAAACCAAGTTTTTTATCCGGTCTAGCTGGTTGATGGTTCTGTCATATGGAGTGGCCAATGTATATGGGGTATATATGGACTGTGGAGTAACTCAGTTTTCAATGTTCACCAACAAGCCTATTGATGACCGTATGTTTTGAGAGCACACCATGTAAGGGTGTTATAGGACTGTAGAAAAGAGAGCTTACAGCTATCTAGCTTGTGCTGCGCCATTGCTTAAAGGCCTGGAGGAGGACACTCGCCTGGTTTATTTGCATTCTGTTTATCTGACGCAAACCAATAGTTGTTATCTATGGATATTTGCATCATTGGTACTGCCCTACTATCTTGAAGGTGACCCGGATTATGGTTTTGCTGCGTAAGTCCTAAGGAAAATTGTAAAGTTGTTTTTGTCCTCTCCCAATTAGGTTCTCCGGTTTTCACTTTGGTCTTCAAACGCATGATGTCTTGGTCAAAATTTTAGAAGTCCGACCGGAAAATACGTTTATATTTTATCTTTACGATTTTATAGTTATATTGTGGTAGAAATTAATGTTAAAGTGTTATGTTTTCCAGACCATGACATGTTGAAAATGTGCAAAATTTCAATAAAATAAAATTTGTTTCGAAGATAATATGTTGTGCGGGATAAAACAAACTACTCCTACTATTGATCTATTATTATTTCCAGTCAAGCTTAGACTAAGTAATCTTTACCACCACCTCTGTTTCTAAATATAAGATGCTTTTGATTTGTTCTAAGTCAAACTTTTTTAAACTTTGCCTCATCTCTCCTTAATTAAGAGTTATTAAGTCAAACACATACAAACTAAAAACACATGGAAAGAACACCACAATGTCTACTCCTACGGCATGAGGGAACTCAAATGTTTCACCCCTAGCTACACCAAAAACCGGTATCCTTGTATATCTTGTCGATGATGGTGGTGAGCATAATCGAGGTGCTTCGCGCGAAAGAACCTTGTGTTCCTCTCATTACAATTTTAACAAGAAAACCAAGCATCACCAGAGAGCCAATACCCTTTGCCATCTCCCCCAAGCATGATCGTGGAGGACCACCACTCTTTGCAACCCATTCCAAGAGCTTATATTGATGCCTGAGAGCCCTACTAATCTTTGGCCATGTTCCAAACAGATTTTTCATGTACGCACAAATTATATTACTTTCTCCAGTTTTAATATCTAAAATATTACATGTGCACATGCAAAACCCATGCATCTAGGCCTTCTGTCTTATTCCCTGCAGGAATAGTGAAAAACAACGGAATCCTAATAAACACGATCAATTAAAGTCAAACCACCAACAAAAGTAAAGGTTTAATGTTCATATGCCACTAAATATCATTGTCTCAAAGTGGTCTAGGAGGGAGGCTGAAATCCCGCGTTTTTCCTCTGAAACACTGAGAAGACGGAATTCCTATTGAATAGGTTGGTTATACATATTACACTCAGAAGATGGATCATACCGAACAAGACTCGGTAGTGAACCAAACATAAAACCCGAAGCCCTACCTCTAGTTTTTTATAGAACAATGATCCGACTTTATTTCATAAAAGAATACACTGACTAGATCGATACAATTGAGATGAACAGAACTAACGAAGATCATCGGTAAAACTAAAATGATTCATCATGGTCTTTCAAAATCAACACTACTAGATCCATCTTTCAAATTTCTCTAGGCATTCGGTGACAAAATTGAAGGACACGATTTGCGCCTACCTCTATCTCGACAGTTGAGCCAAACCGTGAGCTAGCTCATTTGTGCCTCTTCTACTGCTGGCCTGCCGGCTGCCGCCAGCCTCTTCTTCATCTAGTACGCAGCAAAAAGTAAAGGGGTGAACAGGAGACTGCAGCCCTGAGATCGACATTTGTGAACACATAGTTGTCAGCTTGGGGAACAAATTCTGTAGACGTCTCTCCCGCTCATATTCTCGATACATCCCATGCCCACAAGATCACCTTGCCGTTGGATGCCATCCTCCCAGTTCGAATCACTAGCTAGCTAGTCACCCTCCGTTCAATCATCATGCTTCCTTCTTCCAGTTCTGCTCCTTATATAATTATAAGAAGCAAGCGCTTTTGTTTCAGCTGTTGTCGTCGTCGTCTCCCTGACATGCAGACTACAGCTGGAGAGTGTAGGTGAACGCAATTACAAGAACTTCATTTACAACTCGATCACCAACAAACCATATCCCAGCTTAATTCGTTTGAGACCAGTTCGCTGGCCGCTAACGCCAACAAACTGGAATAGCCCCCTGCGATTCTACAAAGCACCGGAATGGTCGCAAGAAAGGAAATGCAGAAAGATTTTTGACAGCCCGTAATCCCCTGTCAATGAGACCTACAAATGCGCATAGACATTCACCCTTTGAAAGATCGATAATGAGATCCAGCTTCTTTTTGTCGTGTGCTCATTCGCCTTGCGCTGTGCAGCGTCTATAGATTAGCATCATAGCATCATCGATAATGAAACATGGTCGCCTCCTCTTCTTTTAAGAGGAAATTAAAGTAAAATAGCAGTACACAGACTTAGGAGATGGGAACAATCAGTATATCGAGCCACCAATAGTAATATCGTCTCCCTTAAATCTTGTGTACTCCTTCCGGCCAGAATTAATTGTCGCAGATTTAGTTTTCCGGCAGAGGGAGTACTTAAATTTGTATAACATAAATAAATGAAGTTTTCCTCTTTTCTCCAGTGGTCGAAGGTTTCCTCCGACACGAACAAAAGAAAATATAAGTTAGGAATTTTCTAAATACAATGCAAACCCTTCTGGTTGAATTTTAGCTTTCCCTCTTGTAATCTATCCTTGTCTTTTACACTACTTCACCGATTACTGGTGGAAGCAAAGCAATAGATTTTGTAATAAGTGAGTTTTGTTATCTTTACTTCCTATGTTGAACAATTTATCTTTAGCACTTTTCTACAACCTTCTAATAAAAAATTGGTATATACGTCTTATAATGCATAGGCTAAGAGGGTCTTCCCGCCATAATCTAAGAGTCTACAAGTTAATGGCCATGTACAAGGAGAAAAAATTATGGTGCATGGTCTTCTGTGACTTTTGTTCGGACCCTTCCCAAATTATTTAAATTTAATGAAACCAAATTGAAATTTTAGTGAAACAGATTAATGTTTCATCCTAGTTTCACTAATATTTTTTTAAAAATGTTTGTTTTAATTGGTTGTATGACTGGAGCCAACATTAACGGAAATTTCATATTCGCTAGAATTTCATTTTTGATTTACTAATTTCCAGCAATTTAGGGAGAGGCCTCATGGACCATGTTTTTCTCCCGGTTTACTAGAAACAAGAACAAGAACACAGGGAGATCGGGTTGAACTCCCTTCCAGCCAAGAAATGCTTCATTATAGCCAATGAAAGCCCGCCCAATCCTGGAGGTGATGCGCCTTCATAGGGCCGGAAGGAAGTCTGTAGCGCTGGGGTTTTCAAATGGATATAGCGTGGTTAGAAGCTCTCTTCCCAGCTGAAATTCCCGGTGCATCTCATTACCAAGAGATCGATCCCACGGAGTGCCCGCACAAGTTCGACGCACTCCGCATCACCTTTGTCTTTTCTCCTCTGTGATGATAGGAACATACGGAGTATAACTGTATAAGAAGCAAGCAGGCTAGTTCAATTCCCCTAGTCCTTCCCATGATACTCCGTATATAGACATGCGTAGATGACTGCAGCAACTTGAACTTACCAACCATCCTGTCAGAGAATTATGATCATCACATCGCCAGATTGGGTCTCCATCTACCATATCATAAACGCAGACCACAGAACATGAAAGTGCTATGACTACATGAGCATCTCCGGTCCCCAATAATAGTGGCCAATTGACATACTGCCAGTCAAATATTGTCCGGCACGTAATATTTTGATAATTTGAATCATGTTTTTAGATGAGTTTTTCACGAGTCATGATTTTAACCTGCTTGAATCGATCCTTGTTTTCTTATGTGAAGTAATGTAAAAATGGCAATGTGGCAGCCCGTGAATTCTAATATTGTATTCTAGCACACAAAAATTGGTTTAAGAATTTAAAGAATTCGGTCGGCAGCTTTGGTTGCCACGTAAAATTAAGATTTAACTGTCTGAGTCATGGCATCATGAACATGTGGCTCGGCATTATTAATACCTGGCATATGTTACGTTGTCACAAAATGTATAGGAGCACGTGTCGTAGCTGGTTTTTGTTTACGGCAACTTCTCTTCTTTTTCTTCTGCTCTTTTTCAACTCAACAAAAATATAATATTTAAACTTTTATATCCTGTTTCCAACATCTTAATCTTCTATTATAGGGTGTTCCCGTCAAATTTGCTCTTAATCCATATTCAACGCGGTTCCGGGAGAAGACGCTAGGAAAAGAAATCCTAACCAGTGCATACTTTAATCCCAGTCACCTGCTTCACGTAGAGAAGGCGCTCGGAGAGCAACCGCAGTGGCGGCCGGAAAACTGCGTAGCGCTCGGTGGACTAGCCGGCGCACTGGAATGGGTCATTCCGTAGATTTGTCTGCTTCAAGCGGCCGCGCAAGCACATCTGGATTGGAGATGGCCTCGATAACCCTTGGGCTTAAATTCCTAATGCACCCTTCTCTTCTCCCTCGGCCGTCACCTGTATTCTCCCTCTTGCCATTTTGCTTTCATGGTTGTTTCCAATTTTCTATCACGTTGGACCGTTTGTTTTGGGGAATGGAAAACTAGTTATATATATGGACTAGCATGAGTGTGCGACGGATTGCAAGTTTGAAAAAGTGAGGTAACTCAAACTTCACTGCTGAGAAATAAAAAAGAATGTAACCTAGTGTCTACTGGAGTCCATAGACCATAAAGCATGTGCAATGCAAAGCGTTTAGGAAAGGGATTGCAAAAAATAAATCATTTTTGTTTAAACTATGTTGTCTGTTTTTGTTTTTATATGACAGACGGTTAATTAGACACCACTAGTATAAAAAAATGTGTATTTTTAAGGCGACTGATTTAAAATAAAAGGACTCAAGTTTCGGATTTAATTAAACTGTTGGATTTGTTGGACGTCATCCAAACTCAATCCATCTATCGTTTGTTTCGAATCTTAAAACACAAAACAGATCAAACAGCTGAGCGATCAACTTATTCCTAACTAAAATCAAGCAACTTTGATATAGCAAAACCGATAAAAATAAGTACTAATGCAAGCTTTTCTACCGTATTGGAAGGTACCGAGAGGTACGGGTACCTCCTAAATATCAACCGTTGATCTCCAATGGGTACGTAAGATCGACGATTCGACATTTTTTGTATGTCTGAATGTGTGTCTCTCTCTCACACACACAATGGCTTGGCCTCCGTACGCGATCTTGGCCCATGAAGACGATAAGAGCGACTCCGAGAGATTCCCTAAATCTCATCCCTCCAAATCTCAACTCTCTTCGGCAGATTCCCCAAATCCCATTCCCTACAATTCATTTGTCTATATTATATTCATATCTTCCAACCGATTTTCTAAACTTCAATATCTCAAATGAGTTGATTTGAAATCGTATATCTGAAATGCATATAATTGAAATAAAACTGTTTTACTTTATTCATAATTAATTATTTAACTAAACTATAATCTCATATTTAAATTAACAAAGTCTTTATAAATTATGATCTCTTCTATACCAGCTATATTTTCAACCGCTATACATAACTTACCTGAATTTATTCATATCTTCTGACCTTTTTACTGAATAAATATATTTCAAACAACTTAATTCAAATGGCTAATTCGGCCAAATTTAAACCTGAAAATTCAAACTTCTCAGAAAAAATTAGAACTTTGCCACAAAACCATAAACACTAATCTAAGTTGACTGTTAAAATTTCAGGGCATTTCACTGAACCATTTGAAAGATCAAATTCAATTTAGAAGTGACATGAGTTAGTACAATACTACTACAGCTCTTTTTCTCAATCCCCTGTCCGAGCAGTCGGCCACCTGCCCCAATCCCCAATCCGCAGCGTCGCCGGCCAATCCCCAATCCGCATCACTGCCGGCCACCTGCGCGGCTACGCCCGTTGCCCTCCTCCCTCTGGCCAGCCCCCCTGTGCACGTCCATGCTCAGGCTGCCAGCGACCCCTCAACCCAGCCCAACGCCGCCACTGGCCTAGCGCCGGCCCGTTCCCATGCCCAGCGCCGCCGGCGCGCTCCTACTTCCGCAAGATCCGGCCGCCAGCTACCCCTCCCCTCCCCTACCGAGCCCCCTCCAACTTTTGCAAGATCCGGCCGCATCTCCACTCGGGCGAAGCAAACATAGAAGAGAGGCGGAGAAAGAAGGAGAAGATGGCGACGACGCGTACTGGGCGGAGAGGAGGATTCGGCGGGAGGGAGGCTTCAGCGTCGGCGGTTGAGGGATGGGGGATCCCGAGCTCGATCCTCCATATGGGGGATCCCGACCTGGATTGGGGCGCTCGGCGGTATGGGGGATGGGCTGGGGGTTCCGCTGGAGGCCGGTTTTAGGCCCAAATCCCCTAAATTTAGCTATTGGGGGCTTTACAGGGGATCTCCTGGAGTTGCTCTAACACGGCCAGAAGCCAGAAATGCCTCGGAGCGCGTATGACAACGGTAGACGGTAGTTTTGTGATGGCATATCTTTTTTTTTTAAAGAGTTTTGTGATGGCATAATCCCTGTGTAGGGCCAATGCAGCTAAGTCATGAGGTTGAGCCAATGAGGCCCCAACAAATTCCACTAGCTGTCGTGCTCCTAATTTGTATACTTATCAGGACGTGCAGAGGTCCATGTAGTTTTTTCTTTGTCCCACACCGCCTGTCTGTGGACACGACACACGAGTCTTGTTTATAAAGCTGATCGCTGAGAAGGAGAGACAGTCAGCATATCGGTAGAGAGACGGAACAGGACATGACACACGAGTCAGCTTGTTTATAAAGCTGATCGTGGAGAAGGAGAGACGGTCGGCATATATCGGTAGAGAGACGGGAACAGGACAGGACACACGAGTCAGCTTGTTTATAAAGCTGATCGCTGAGAAGGAGAGACAGTCGGCATATATCGGTAGAGAGATGGGAACAGATTTCCTCTAGCATTAAGGTATTCGTCGTATCGAGCTTACCCAAAAAAAATTGTCTTCCAGTTGTTTCACAATTTTAGATATTTTCTCTGTCCAACAAAGGATGTCTCAATTTTAACTAAATTTAAATTCATCTATACACCAATCATGTTTAGATATATCTAAATTTTGACAAATTTGAGACATCTTTTACTGGACAGAGAGAGTACATTCATCGTTGCTTCGATCAGTTGTTTACTTCCATAAACATAAATTTTACTCCTGAATATATGCTGCTTCACATAGTTAAAAATAAGTCTTTCAATTATGGGCTTTTGAGCTAATTAAGCGTTTATCATACAATTATACGAACAAAACATTTGGCCTATAGCAAAAGCATACAGAATTCCAACGCCTCAGTCATGCCAAACCCCCAAAAAAAGAAAAGAAAAGGAGAAAGAAACCAAAATGGTAGTGATCATATCCTAATGAAGAAGATGCTAAGCTCTGGCCCATTGTTCCCATCAGGATTAAGCATGTACAAGGACTCAGAATCCCGGGACCCCACGACGCGATCGAAGCGCGCGCGCATGTAGGCGAGGTCGCCGGCGTCTGCCTGCCCCTGGGCGCATCCTGCTCCTCCCATGACGTCGCTTGGCAGCACGCCGGCGCCGACGGACACGGTCCGCAGCAGCTGCATGACGGTGAGGTCGTCCTCCGTGGGCTCCCGCCGCACGGCGTACCCGATCTTGCGCCCGTTGACGTACGCCGTCCAGAGCGGCTCGTCCAGCAGCCGCGTGCGCCCGATACCGGCGCCGGGAGCGCCGGGCGGCTTCTTGTCGCACTCGAGCGCCACCCGCAGGTGCTCGGCGCCCATCTCCTGCATGAACCGCCCCGTCTGCATCGCCAGCTCCAGCAGCAGGATCGGCACGCTCCCGGGGGTCTCCTGCACCGCCAGCGTCACCCGCGCCCTGCGGTGCCCGAACAGGGTCCCCGTGGTCCGGGACGCGCCGCTCACGTGCCCGTCGTGGTGGGCCGAGGCCCGGGCCCTCGACGACGGCCGCGGGAGGCCCAGGCTGCTGTGGTGGGGGAAGCTCAGGCGGCACGCCGTGGGGGACGCCAGGATCGGGAGGGAGCGGAAGAGCGCGCGCACGGCGCGGATGGCGCGGAGGGACCCGGCGCGCGTGGACGCGCCCCGGCGACGCTTCTTCTTGCTGGACGGGGGCGCGGTGAGCGTGATGGGGGGCCGGGGCGAGGGCGGCGGCAGGTGGTTGTCGGGGAACAACGCGCCGCCGATCGGGGTGCGGGGCGTCAGCGGCCCGTTGCCTCGCAGCGGCGACATCGGCGGCGTGTGCTGCGGCGTACTGTAGCGTAGCATGGCCGTTAATTGCCGTCGATCCTGATTCCTGAGATAGAGATATATGCTGGGAGCTAGGAGGTTCGGCTGGAATCAACCTGGTGATGGTTTTGAGGGCGACGACTCGGGTTTTTGAAATGCTGTCTCGGTGTGGCTTGATTGGGTTGGTGGAATGCACGTACGGACGCGCAAAGGTGTATGGTGTGGCATGCACGTTGCGGCATTGGGGTTTTACTTTGGCTCTTGTATTGTTTCAGCTTAGGTCGGTCGTTTTGCTTTGGACTTCGATCGAAAGACGGTTCTTGTTGTGTTTGACAAGTATTGATATTTCTTGCTAGTATCTTCAGCTGTCTTCTCAAAATTTTCTCGTATTTTAATAGAAAACTGGGAGCTCCTAGATTTTTGTTTTGCGGGTAGTAGATTGTTTTATTTTAGGGCGTGACTAGTGGACGGCCGTTGGCTGGTTAAGCCAGGCCAGCAAACGGTCATACATGGTAAGCCCCCCGTCACACACGACGAAAACCGCGTCGCTCCTCGTCCTGACCGCGCCCCTCCTGTTCCCGACCGCGCCCCACGCACACACGCTAGCTGGCGCCCAGTGCGCCCGCGCGCCCACGCTAGCTGGCGCCCAGCGCGCCCGCGGCCCACGCTAGCGCCCCCTCCTTGCTATCTCTTCCCCCTGTTTCTCTTTCTTTCTTCTTCCCTACGAAAAGCAACAAGGACAGCCCTATGCGAAATCTGGCAATGGCGGCCAACCTCCGGTGCTAAAAAACCGGTAGAAACTGCCCCATAAAAGGTGTGTCCTTTCTTCTGGTCGGAAGTTGCAGCGGGATCTTGTTTTCTTCCCTCTTGTTTGCCATCTTGTAAAGTTGCATGAAGTTGCATGTCTGGTCTTGTGGGTTGCTATCTCTGTTCTGATTAGTTGCTTGGATGATAAAAAAATCAAGTTCCCCCAAGCAAAAGAGATGCTAGCTAGCTCTATTTTGGGCTCAATTTTTGGGTTTGCTAAAAGAAAGTAGCCGCTCTTAACGTTGATAGTTCCCAGTCATAGTGTATTGTGCTAAATTGCTGTGTTTTTCAATGATTGCAAAAAAAAGCGTCATGTTGCAAGCTCTATTAAAAGTTGCAAGGGGGGCTACCTATAATGGAGAAGTTGCTGCTTCACAAATGGCTAGTTGCCGCGTCACATTTAAGAGTTGCAAGGAAAAAAGGGAAAAAATGTGTGCAAACTAGATAGCAACACAAGTGGCCTGAACTTTTTTTTGCAAGGATGCCATATATCATGAACCCCCGCTGTTCTGGGAACATGAAAAAAGTAGAAGTATGGCATCTGCTATTTACCATGAACTGCATGCCACACATTAAAAGGGAAAAAACCCATGTAACATGAACCCCCACTGTTCTGGGAACATGAAAAGGAGAAGTATAGCATCCTATTTACCGTGAACTGCATAGCACACAATAAAAGGGAAAAACCCTGTGTACTCTACACCGGAGAAGTTGCTAGTCCACATATGACAATTTGTTGCGTCACAATTAAAAGTTGCAAAAGAACATATGGTGTTGCAGATGCCATGTATCATGAACCCCCACTGTTCTGGGAACATGAAAAGGAGAAGTATGGCATCTGCTATTTACCATGAATTGCATAGCACATGAAGAAAATCAAACTTATGGGCACTCCCTCGTGAGGGAGTTGGTAGATACTCATAGGTAGGTCTATGCACACATTTAATTTGTAGCACACCATATAGCATAGCATCTGTGTACAAGATAAAGTAGCATAACACCATATGTTCTGGGTATTTTTCTGACTAGACCATATTATCGTATTTATAAACAAGAAAAGAGTAACACATCAAGCTAGCTGTGTATAAAAGAGGCAAAAAAAATCCTTGAACTTCAATTCCCTGTGCATTCTTGTCATGTATCATCGTCGTACTCGCGGCGCCTACCTGCGTAAAAAAAAGCACACAGATGGGAAAAATGTTAGATACCCATGTCAAGTTACCCCGGTTTCGGGTGGGAAAGGTTGCATGATTAGAAAGGATAGTTGCTGCCTTTTTCTGTAACAGTTGCTTGCCTGGGGTTTTTTTTTTATTCTTTTTTGTTGTTAGTGCTGTGAATGTTGCTTTGTCGCTGTTTTTAGGACTGTTTTTACATCTACCCTTTTATCTATGACAAGAATACATGGAACTGATGGGCAAAAAAATATGCAACTTTCCTAATGCAGGTTGCAAAAAAAGAGGGTGAAAAAAATGCTGGACTTGAACGAAATCCCATGTGACCTAGATGATGAGTTTAGAGGATGTGTTGAACCAGCCTATTGCACCCCAGCTATCCCGATTGCTGTGCATGAGGAAGTGGGAGAGTCTCCTGCGACTATTCGCATTGCTGATAACGAACCCTTGATCGGGGCGCCTATCGCTGGAGACAGTACTGCAGTTGCTGATGACACCAATGTAGTTGCTGAAGACAATGTGGGAGTTGCTGAAGAAACTACTGGAGTTGCTTGTGATGCTCCTGACAACATTGAGCAAGAGATTGAATGCTCCTCTCAGCCACAAGAGCCGTTCTTGGGCATGCGGTTTGACACCCTGGCCGGTGCCAAGGCGCATTACAATGCTTATGCGCGTGTGATGGGTTTTTCTATCAAATCAAACACATCAAGGCGGTCGGCGTACACAAATCTGGTGGAGAAGCAGCAGTTTGTTTGCAACAGATTTAGAAAGCCCAAACCTGTGGACGATGCTGCTGGCAAATCATATAATCCCACCGGCAACTCATCTAGGGCACGTCGCGATGAGAGTTCTAGTGATGAGGAACATGTGGATGCGCCTAATGAGGATCCGTTGCTGGTTAGGAAGGTGGTGAAAAAAAGGAGACGAGAGTCGATCAAGCAAACGGGATGCAAAGCGAAGATGACGGTGAAACTAATTGATGGAAGGTGGGAGGTCATATTTTTTGTGGCGGATCACAACCATGAGTTGATAACCAAGCCCTCCCTCACAAAATACCTGCTGTCACACAAGAATATATCGCTCGAAGAAGAGACGTTCCTGAGAATATTGGACGACTGCAATCTTGAGACAGGTATGAAAAATGCATCTTCCTTTATGGTTGTATTAGATGGCTGGTAGCACGGAATCCATAAAAAAAGCCCTAAAAAAAAGATAGCACGGTGGAGTTACACATGTGTAACACATTTGGTTCTTTGTTTAATTGTTGAAAAAAAGTCAACAAAGTTGCTGCCTGTAGAAAAAAATGCATGGCTTGCTTTGTTAGTTTTTTGAGAGTTGCTAAGAAATTTAAGTTGCTGCTTTGTTTTTGCTTGTGCTGACTTGTTGCTTCTCCACCCATCCTGCAGGTCAGATGATGACGCTCATGTCCACGTTCTATGCAAATGGGTTTATTGTGCCGTATACCACAAAAACAATCAGCAACTTCCGCTCGAAGATCAGGTCTGAGAGGAAGGGTGATGACATGGCTGAAACGGTGTCATACTTCATGGCGAAACAGAAAGAGGACCCATCCTTCTACTTCAATGTGAAACTGGATGAGGACGAGAGGGTGGAGTTGCTGTTTTGGGTTGATGGCGTAGCGAGGAAAGCATATAAAGAGTCTTACCACGATTGCATATCGTTTTACACCACCTACCTCACGAACCAATACAACATGCCTTTTGCCCCCTTCATTGGCATCAACCGGCACGGGCAATCCTTCATGTTGGGTTGCGGATTCATGAGGGATGAGACGGCTTCGAGCTTTGATTGGCTGTTTCAGCAATATCTGGATGCAATGGGTGGGCAAGCTCCCCTGAATATAATAACTGATCAGGACTATGCTATGAGGGCCTCGATTGCAAACGTGTTCCCAAACACCGTCCATCGCAATTGTCGATGGCATATCATGAAGAAGGCACAGGAGAAGCTCGGGTCTTTTTTGGGTAGGAGGCCTGCTGTGTCGCAAGACTACAATGAGTGTGTTGATATGAGTATGACTCCAGATGAGTTTGAGCAGAAATGGGCAGCTTTTCTTGCGAAGCACCAGCTAGAGGAGCATGCTGACTTTGCGCACCTCTACAACATAAGGAGGACATGGGTGCCGTGTTACTTTCGGGATTGCTTCTTCCCCTTCCTCAAATCCACACAGCGAAGCGAGGGGTTCAATGCTGTTCTCAAGCGCTATGTGAATCCTCATAACTCGATCCTCAACTTTGTGAAGCAATATGAGAAGATCCAGGTTAAGATCCTCGTGAAGGAAGGGGGCAACAACTACATGACAAATCATCTAACGCAAGCTACCTGGTCATCCTACCCCATTGAGAAGCAGGCGTTCACAACTTACACCATGACATCTATGTGAAGTTCAGGAATGAGTTCATGTTGACAGGGAGGTACAACGTTCGGCCCTAGCAGAACGACCTCTACCGACTCGAGCCCAACATGACGTACTGTCAATTCTATGGCAGTAGAAGTTACTTGGTTCTTGCTCGAGTAGGCGACAATGAGTACAGTTGTGAGTGTGGTAAGATGAAGCGGGATAGGTTGCTGTGCTGCCACATCTTGAAAGTGTTTACTCACCTTGGGATTGATGAGATACCGGGGCGGTATAACATGAGGAGATGGACGCAGAATGCTATCCCGCGGGAAGTTGCTCGTCCAGATGAGACGCAACCAGATGCCCTCCCGCCGGAATCATTGAAGCAAATAAGGATGGCAAATTTGTCTGTCAAATATGGTGAACTTGCTAGGATCAGTTGTTGTTCGGATGCAGCGAACGCCATAGCGGAGAAATACATCCGCGTGACAAAGACTGAAATAACTCATCTGAACTTGATGAGGAGGAAAGATGCAAAGAGGAGGAGGGAGACAGCAGCACGTGAAGCAAGCGCAGCAAGCGCATCATCTGCCCCGGCGACTACCCATGCAGCTACACCACCTGCCCCCGCAACTGCACCGCGCCCTGCAACAACTTCAGGTGGTGCTCCAGCAACTACAGCCCCAACCCCCGCAACAACAGCCGCCTCAACAGTGAGTGGTGCAGCGACGGTGCCTGCCCCCGCAACTGCAACTTCTGGTTGTGCTCCAGCAACTGCGTCACACCGCCCCGCAACTACAACCACATGCCCCGCAACAGCAACAGCCTCAGCGGCGAGTGGTGCAACGACGGCATCGGCTTCAATCGACCCTAATCGTGTGAGGAACCCAGACAGGTGCCTGACAAAAGGGCGGCCCCGGGCGAAGCGTTACGAGAATGCACTTGAACTACACCCAAAGAAGAAGAACAAGTGTGCTTTTTGTAGCTCTGATGAGCACAACTCTGCCAGGTGCCCTTGGAAGCTGGCCTAGGCGCTAGGGCTTGGCCTAAGTATGTTGGGGCAGAACAGAATTCCTTTAGTATTTATTCTTCCAAACTTTTATGTTGTTTGCTGCAACGTTAATTTGTTTCCGAGCAACTATAGTGGAAGAAATGGGTGTTTTGTTTGTCAGCAGGAGTGCTTGTTTCTGTTTTATTTCCATGTGTACTAAATATTTGTCGGTTTCTGGTTAATTGGGATGAGGAACTACTTGCACACAAAATCTGAGCAACTATTTGACAGATATGTGCAACTATGTGACAGATATGATCTAGTGCTCAACTGATTATTCCCCCTACATAGTATACCCAGCTCTCATGATATAAAATAGTCAACTCTTGGAGCTACTATTCAAGGAACATGTTCAAAAAAGGAGCGTAGAAAAATAAAAAACGATTATGCTGCGAATATGAAAAAGGGTAGGTAATATATAAAAGACCTGCGCTTTCCAATATGCAATATATCTCGCCACTCTTCTTCGTTCTTGCTCGATTTAATCCAGTTGTAGCTCATAATCTTCCGGATGTTTGGAATGTCATCGGACCCGTACATTTGCAACGTCGTACCCCACCAAAGTTCGGCGTTCATGAGTGTGTAGACACCGCAGTCGTGACTTCATGTCCCAACAAAACATGGCACAAAACAGACAAAAAAATAGAATAAATAGAGATGGTGCGAAAAATCCTGTAACGAGAAGCGAAGCCACTATTGCAGAAAAAAAAACACCAAAAAAAACACAAGAGTAAAAAGACATAGAGTTGCTTACTTTTTGTTCTGTTTTGGTGGCTCAACGTCAACTAGGCCGAAATTCTCGATTTTGATGTTTGACTCTTCATAGTGATCTTCCCACAATAACCAAAGTGATGCTCTCATTTCTTTTGCAGCATTTTCCAAAGGACTGCCCTTCTCCAATTTCCTAGCAGAGTCAAAAACCTCAAATCTACCAGCCTTGATGTTCATCACAAACAGCCAGTAGTGCATTACTGCTTCTGCGGGGGGTTTGGTAGGCTCAAGGTTCTCAAAGACGGGAAAGCAAACCTGTGTGAGACATTTGGAAAAAGAACAGGTAAAAGTTGTTAGATTGGCATGAAAATTTGCTTGTCTGTAGAGTATAAGTTGCTTGTCTGTACACTATAAGTTGCATGAACCAAGAACCCCCCCAAAAAATGATGTTGATGCTGATGCATAATTTAGCAAACATGCTTTTGTGTTTCTGCTAATTTGAATTATTAAATGTCCAAAAGGGAGAAAGAGTGGGGTGGTTGTATTTCTTACAAGATCCTTGCGGTGCGCTGGCCTTTTTGAATTTCGCGACAAGCTCGGGTACCCTCAAGTCCATTGCAAGAAGCCATGTCTGCATTGCGACCAAATTAAAAACCCAGAAAAAACATATAAAACTATTTGCAACTAACCCACACAACTAGGCAACTATGTTTACCATCCGAGCAACCATGTATAGCATCTATGCTATTATTTTGCAAACCATACATGACTATTTGCAACTGACCCACAAAACTAGGCAACTCTATGGTACATCCGAGCAACCCCATGTAGCGTCGCTTACCGAAATCCATAATGGCATTATAACCTTCTTTGATTTAGGGCCCATTTGTTGCTTCAAGTACTCTATGCCGATCTCCATGACAGTGTTGCTGAGCCATCCTCTTGGCTTCATTGCATTTGCAAGGTCCCGACAAGTGATGTAGAAGTTCTCGTAGTTGATGATTGTTGGGCTGCACAAAATCAAAAAATTGTTTAGCAAAAAACAATGAGTAATAGCTACCTATCATGGTTCTGAGAGAGCAGCAACTCTGTATACTAAATGGTTGCGACTTTGACACTAGACCTAGCAAAAAAAGTGACACACTCTTGCATGAGAACCCCAAAAAATGTTGGGGATGTTGATACCTTCTGTCCTGCGATGGGTTGATCTTCCTCGGCATCCTGGCATATACAATGAACGCTGTGTATACATCCTTTGCCTCTTGAGACGGTTCAAACTTCTTCACGCGCCAATCGATAAAAGGAGATCGTTTGCAGGCTGCTGGTTTGCATGCCCTCTTGTCTAGCCCTGCTTGCATTGGTGTTGCAGAACTGCTTCCGCTGCCGGTAACGTCGGCAATCTTCATAGGCCGCGCTGCTGGTGGGGTGCAAAGGTCAATGGTCTGTTTGTTCACATGTTTTTGCGCAGGGGGTGTGGCAAGGTTTATTGGAGAGATAGAGCCGCTGCTCGTTTGAGCTTTCCTTGCTGCCGCTTCTCTCTTAGCACTCTCTAGGCTTGCCAAAGCTTGGTTGGTGAAGACTTCATCCCACTCTTCGAGCCCCCCATCTCCCTGATATGTCGCTGATGTGTGCACTACGTCAGGTGGCTGTGAGCAGAAAGGAGGCATGTCCCAATCAAGACCGAGGTCGCAGGAGGGCGGATCAAACATGCCCGGTCTCACATTGGTCCCTGAGTTGCTGTGCCGAATCGTTGGGTTAGCTGAATTTTCAGGTTGAGCTGCCGCTGGAGCCATGACGGCTGACTTGTTGCGAGCTAGAGTTGGAATGCTCGCAACATTGCTCTTCGCCATTGCAATCACATCTTCAAAAAGCTTCTCGTTTCCCTTTGTTTGCCCTGGTGGTGGGCAATTTACGCAGCTGAAATCAGCATGTGGCGTTGGATCCCCCGTCTTGGCCGGCTGTTGTGAACATGCCTCCTGGGCGTGCAAGTGCCCACCACCTGCTGGCAACTTTTGAACCTCATGTAGCAACTTTTCTTCTTGTGCTTTTGGGAGCCTATTTGATTCTAGCAACTTGACTTTGTGAACTGGAAACACAGAAATCTTACTTTGCGGCTGATCAACTGTTTCAGGCAACTTTGCTGATGAGCCTAATAACTCTGCACCCTTGCCTGCCAAAGAAACATTCATCCCTTGCGCCACTGCAGCTGCTGCCGCAACCTCCGCACGTTGGGCTGGCAGCTCCACGCGTGTGCGTTGCGACTCTCCAGGTGCAACTGGCGACTGCGATATATGGCCTGGCAACTCCCTCCTGGTTCCCTGCAACTCTGTGGCTGGGCCTGGCAACTCTTCCCTGGTTCCCTGCAACACTATGCCTGTAGCTGGCAACTCCCCCATGGTTCCCTGCAACTCTGTGACTGTAGCTGGCAACTCCCCCTTGGTTCCCTGCAACTCTGTGGCTGGGGGTGCCAATTTTGTGGCTGGGGGTGGCAACTCTTCCCTGGTTACCTGCAACTCTATGACTTGGGCTAGCAACTCCTCCCTGCTTCCCTGTAACTTTGTGACTTGGTCTGGCAACTCGGTGACTTGTGCTGGAAACTCTTCCCTGGTTCCCTGTAAATCTCTAGCTGGGTTTGCAACCCCTTCATTATTCCCTGCAACTCTGTGGCTGTGGCTGACAAACCCTCCTGTTGTGCTGAAGCCTCCTTGGTTGTGCCTTGTAACTCTGGAGCTGAATCTGGCAACTTTGACTCTGTATGAAGCACCTTCCCAACAGTACCCTGCAACTCTCCTGCTGGACCTGTCAATTCTTCTTCTGCGCGTCTGGACTCCATGGCATGTCTTGCTGTGGGTTGCTTCTTCTTCCCTATTATCTTCCTATGAGCTAGAACCTTTTTCTTTTTCTCTTTTTTATGTGGAGGATCTATTGCTTCTTTCCCTTTGTTCAAAACTGTGGCTGCTGCTCTTTTCCTTTTTGCCAAATCTGGATCTGGTGCCCCGCCTCCCGGTGCTGCTACTGCTCCTTGTGGTGCATCTGTAACCACTTCATCGAACCCCGCTGCTTGATTCATCCAATAATCTATCATGCTTTGTGGGCAAAGTTCAGGGAACAAATCCTTGCCCTCTGACTTTTTTTTATCACTCCTCTTCAGTTCACTTGCTGCAACCTCATCGAAAGCCTTCTTCTGTACATTCTCTTCAAAGCTCAAAAAGTCTGGCAGCTGCGGGTTGAACAAAAAGATGCAAAAAAAAAAGATGTTGGAATCGCTGAATAAAACTTGCAACTGGTACCACTTGTTTGTGTGCCTACAGATACTACACATATTGCTTCTGGAAAAAAAAAAGGGACGGGAAGTGATAGGTCGTTACCTCAAATGTAGGCACTTGGTGGTGCTCCGTTGGAATCGCTGAATAAAACTTGCAACTGGTACCACTTGTTTGTGTGCCTACAGATACTACACATATTGCTTCTGGAAAAAAAAAAAGGCACGGGAAGTGATAGGTCGTTACCTCAAATGTAGGCACTTGGTGGTGCTCCGGTTCGAGGTTTACTAAATCGATGAGATTTATCTCGGTGTTGCTGTCCATGATTTTGTCGGCTGCTGCTCCTGAAGAATTGCCCCTTTTCTTTCGATAGTATTGGAATCTCATCCTTGAATTTTCAATCCAGCCCCCTAGTGTGCTACCGTCATCTGGACTTTTATCCCTAGAAGTTTCCTTGGGTGCTGCCTCGCCCCCAGCGGCACCTCCGGATCCGCTTTGTTCATCGTCGTCATCTTCGCCACTGCTGTTGCCTTCTTCGCCTGACCCATCTTCATCTTCTTTGTCTTCTTCTTCATCATCTTCTTCGTCGTCGTCATCTTCACCGTTGCTGTTGCCTTCGTTATTCCTTGGCGCTGCCTCTTCTGTACCATTGCCGGCACCGTCACCGTTGCTGCCAGATTCATCGGAGCTGCTGAAATTGTCATCGTCACCCGTTGCCCCCTCTTCATCTTCTTCTACGCTGTCTTCGCCGTCTTCAAACTCGCTTTCATCATCGTCCGTGCGAGGCCTCTTCCTTGTAGGGTTACTGCTGCTTGCTCCATCAGATTCCTCATATATCTTTGCTATGCCTTGCACGAACGCACTCATCTTCATTGATATGTGCTTTGAGATATCAGTGCAAAAGCTGCTGACAAGATCGGCAATTTTCCTCTTCTTCTGTATATTCACAACACAAAAAAAAAACACAAAACCTGTATTATGTTTTGCTGCTATGTTAAAAGACAGAAGATGCAATGTTGGTGCTGTTATAAAAAAACAGGCTGCAGGCATATAAGTGCACAAAGTTGCTGCACATCAACAAGGAGTTGCTGACAGAAGCACAAAAGGTTGCTCTTTTTGGGAAAAGGAAAAAAGTGGTACTTACATTTGCACTTGTGTTCGTTGGTAGTTTAGATGCGACAAACTTTCCCGCAGCAGCTGGTCCCCCATACAAAACATTTGTTTCTTCGACCTGAGCTGCTCCCGCATATACGTCCTTTAGCTGCCAGAAAAAAGAAGATGAAGTAATTATAATTCTACTGCCAAATGAGCAATTCTCCCGCAAATTTGTTAACAAAAAAAGCAAAAAATGGCTTGTTTTTGGCAACTATTTGCAACTGCTGAGAAAAAACTGACACACTCACCGGCAACTTGCCGAACTGCCCATCCTCCTTTGTGTCCTTCTTAATGACTTTCTTAATAAGAGCTGGGGTCCATGCTTGAACCCTCATCCCGCAGCCACTGATACGCTCGCCGTGGTCAAGGGAGTCCAGGTATAACATCTGCCGAAAAAACACATAAAAAGACAAAAACACATAAAACAAAGATGTCGCAAAGTGACAAAGAAAAAAATGTGGACTGAATAAACATACCAGAAGATGGAATACACAGCACGACACCGAATTTTTCTTGTCGCCAAGATCAAGGAACGCGTGTTGGATAGAATCTGCCACAAATTGACAGAAATCCAAATCTGGCAACTTTGTTAGGTCGAGCACCGCCGGAAAGCTTTTTGGGCTCACTTTTGTGCTGGTGCTGGGGCGGAGGAACCCTCTGATCGCTGCGATGAGCCATGCTCTAAAAAAGTTGTCATCTGCTGTCCCGTTCATGTCCTTTATCATGTCGACCCAGGTGGACAGCTGTGCTGATTTGGCATTCTCCAGGCCATACATTTCAACGATGGTGTGGTTGGCGTCGTGATCTACCACGTATGGCACCGGCCGCCTCCTGTTTGGAAGATCCCAGATCCTCTTCACACTGTTTGCATCCACGACGATCTTGCCCCTCTCTAGGAATACCATCTCGCAGCAGTCGGCGTGATAGCACGACATGAGATACTTGGTCATTTTATCAGACATGGTTGCCGGGACGTATGTTAGCCCCCCAAAACCATAGTCCTCAATGACTTTGATTTGATCATCGTTGAGCAACTCATTCAGCTTGAAGAGCCTGGAGGGCGAGGCCCAATTCCTACCACGCTGTGGAGATGTAAAGAAAAAAATGGTTGTTGTTAGAACATTCTAATAAATAGCATATAAAAGTGCATTTTGTGTTTGGAAGAAAAAGCTCTATTGAGTTGGTTGCAGGGTCTGCTATATTAGTTGCCAACTGTAGTGCAGTAGTTGCTAGAATTTTTGTATTAGTTGGCTGGTTCTAAGCAACCTAAAGTTGCCAGTCTTACTATCAAAAATGTTGCTAGCTCTTGTTTGATTAGTTGTTATCTCTGGTATATTAGTTGCTAGCTCTTACAAAAAAATGCAGTAGTAGCTAAGGCTAGTTGGCTGGTTGCTAAGCAACTAATATTAGTTGCGTGTTCCTGCTATGAAAAATTAAATAAAATAAAAGTTGTCAGTCCTACTTTCAAAATGTTGCTATCTCTTGTTTGATTGGTTTGCTATCTCTGGATATTAGTTGCTAGCTCATGCATGTTCCCCCCAAGTAAAAAAACAAAAAATTGCTACGTCTAGGTTTGCATAAGAAATCATCAGCTCTATTTACTATTGAAAAGACATTGCATATCTGTCGTTGCAAAAAAAAACTCAATGAAAAGCATAAAAAATAGAGAAAAAATAGGAGTCTTAGGTTGTTTTTCAGTTCTTACATTCTTAGGGTTAGGGGCTCTAGCTCTGGGTCCCTTCCCTTTTCTTGCAATCTTTTGCGCGACTCCTTCTTCAACTTGTGGATCTTATCCTTCAACTTGCACAGCTTGTTCTTCACCTTGCGGGGCTTGTTCTTCGACTTGCGTATCTTCTTCTTCACTTTTCTCTGCTCCACCGGGTGGCTTTGCGTGCTTTGCTGCCCGTTTATAGAATCTGCGTCTTTTTGCCTGAAAAAGATGACATTAATTTAGGTAATTTAGGACTGCCAGTAATTAAGGTGCTGGGTTTGCAGCAAAAAAAATGTTTTGCATATACACTTGTGGAGATTGCTACCCGCGCTTACCGGAATTCGAGCATGAGCACGTGCTGTCTGCACAGGCAGCTTGCTTCTGCTGCCTCCGGCGTCACCTTCACCGCCGGTGTCCATATTATCGTCCCCGGGAGCCGTGGGCTATAAAAAAGACAAAAAAAAAAGAGAGCATTAGCATTTGCATATAGGATTGCCGGAAAACAATCTACCTATTAAAGTTGCTGGCTCAAAAAACACAAAAAAACATGTACCAGTGCAGTCTCAACAGCTGGTTGAGTGCGGCTCCCTCCGCCATCATCTTTGCCAACAGTGCCCGTGTTGTCGTCACCGGAAGCCATTGGCTGTAGCGAAAAAAATAACTTATGCCCCCCCCCCCCTCCCATAGTGCAGAACAGATCCTTGTCGTTGATGGG
Source organism: Brachypodium distachyon (assembly GCF_000005505.3). NCBI lineage: Eukaryota > Viridiplantae > Streptophyta > Magnoliopsida > Poales > Poaceae > Brachypodium > Brachypodium distachyon. Next base: position 51,856,328 of record NC_016132.3, on the reverse strand, counting down.
AAAAAAATAAGCAGGATAAATGTGTAATTCACATGTCAAATGAAGAAAGAGAAAACCATATAGCAACTCTAGTATTTTGCAACTAACCCACAAAATTAGGCAACCCATATACAGAGCTATTTTGCAATTCTATGTTCAATGTGAGCAACCATATAGAGCATCTTAGCACTATTTTGCAACCCCCCCCTGCAGAACTATTTTTGCAATTACCCACCGCAACTACGAGGCAATTATGTATATCATCTTAGGACTGGGCATTCTTGCAACAGATATAGAACTGTTTTGCAGCTAGGCCACAAAACTAGGCAACCCCCCATTATCCATCTGAGCAACCCACATATATCATCTTATGATTGGGTGTTTTGCAACCCCATACAGAACTGTTTGCAACTAACCCACATGACTAGGCAACTCTATGTTTCATCTCAGCAACTATGTACATCATCTTATGGCTGGGGATTTTGCAAACCATGCAGAACTATTTTGCAACTAAACTACAAAACTAGGCAAGTCTATGCTCAATCTGAGCAACCACATATATCATCTTATGATTGGGTGTTTTGCAACCCCATACAGAACTGTTTGCAACTAACCCACATGACTAGGCAACTCTATGTTTCATCTCAGCAACTATGTACATCATCTTATGGCTGAGGATTTTGCAAACCATGCAGAACTATTTTGCAACTAAACTACAAAACTAGGCAAGTCTATGCTCAATCTGAGCAACCACATATATCATTTTATGATTGAGTGTTTTGAAATCATATACAGAACTATTTTGCAACAAACCCTACAAAACTAGGCAACTCTATGTTACATCTGAGCAACCACATATAGCATCTTATGATTGGGGATTTTGCAACTAACCCGCAAAACTAGGCAACCCCCATAATCCATCTGAGCAACCATATTGGAAGCCGCCAAGTCAACTTAGCAATTTCGAATCCCTTTTGACGACCTAATCGATTCGACACTGCAAAAAGGGCTGCAAAAATCAACCTAGTCACCCTAAAAATCACCCCTAAAATCAACCCCATTTGAAGCCCCCCCCCCCCCCGGATGATCTCCCCCCTTGCAAAATCATCAACCTAAAACGCCCCAACTCAATTCGAAGCCGCTTCATGCAATCGCCCCTTAAAAAAAACCCAACACCTCAGCTCCTCCTGGGCTAGGGGATAACAAGGATAGCATCAAAACCCTAGTGATGCATATACAATGGATATGCGGGGTGTAGGCGGGAGGACAAACTAGATCGAAGTTCTTCTCGTCGTCGTTGAATCGAGGCAAAATCATTGCCGGTGGAGCACCAATTCGTCCTCTGTCGCATGCGAAACAGTGGGTGTGTGAGAGCGGATAGAGCGCGCGGGAGAAAATGGCGGGGGATAAAAACACCATGCGCTGATGCGCGTCGCGCCCCCCGCTTACCTCGCCTCGCTGGTCACCGTTCGAGCCGTCGACGAACTCCCGCTTTTGCCTGCTAGGTTTAGGAATCGCCGCGCCCAATGCCTCCTCTATCGCACGGGAAAAGGGAGGGGGGTGAGAGGGATGGGGAAGAGATGCATAGAGTTGCGGGCCCGGCCGCTTACCTCGTCTCGATGGTCGCCGTCAAAGCCGCCGGCGACCTCCCGCTTTTCCCGGCTAGGTTTAGGACGCCGCGCCCACTTCCTCCCCCAAATCAGCAGCGACGCGCGACGGGGGGAATCCCGGCGACGCCCGGAAGCGGACTCGGCAGTCCCGCTCCACCGCGTCCACCCTCTCCACGGTTGCGGCGGCAGTTGCTGCGTGCGGGCGTCAGGAGCGGCGAAAATGGCGACGGCAGGACGGGCGAGAGTGAGATTTGCAGTGGAGGAGAGGGAATGGGGGAAAGAGAACGGCACGCCCCCCGATATTCAAACCGTGGTGTTGAGGGGGGGGCGGTTGGGACCCACCGTTACATGGGGGAAAATGCAAAATTACATCGTGGCCACCTGGTCGGGACGTGGCCAGCGCTTCGATGCCTTCGGCTTCGATCGCGCGGGTGTGCGTTCGTGCGCTCGGAAGAGCCAGAAAGTGCAGCTGCATCGTCTAGCCATCGGGTTTATTTTAGGTTGCTATTATTACAAACTGATGATTGAGCCAACACCGGCTGTGATAATTTTGTTGTAGCACGTGGACCGTGATACCTGGGCCCTTGGGCCAGAGGGCCAGGCCATGGACGGGTCGTTGCACCGCGCGGGTCAGGCCTGACTGATCTGGACTATGAATTCTCAAAGAAAAGAAAAAACACTCTGGACCATGAATTCCACTAAAAAAAAAACTTTGGACCATGAACGTTCCTGAACCAAACGCAGTAGATCAGCCTTTGGATCAGTTTGCCGTTGCCGAATTGTGTGTGTTGTGATGTATCAATTTTATAATTATTGTGAAAAATACATACAAAGTAAGTTAGCTGAACAATGAGATAGGTAAAAGCGATTGGACAAATGAAATTGTGAGAATCTACACCAATTCAAAACGCGGACTTCGTGGTTTATGAATTATGATGCGCTAAACTTATCTTGTAATTTATCATGAGAAATGAGTTGACTGATCTTCAATTTTCGATCCAGATCTTAGCATCAGGCGCTTTTTTTTTCACTTTTACACCCTTGAGTTTTCTTAGAATTGTGCAAACTTGTGAACTGAGCCTAACACAGATGGTCTGATTTCTTGTGGTGGAACCAGGCCACCTAGGTTCAAGTTTTAGACTTGGACATTGGTGCTCACATTTATCCGGCGCTACTCTTTAAGCGGTAGGTGGCATACCCAAGACTGGTCAACTCAGTCTCTTGTAGGTGTCAATCTCTCAAGACTGGTCAACTCAGTCTCTTGTAGGTGCTCATAATGGTAGGGTGTGTATGTGTGCGTTCATAGGGATGAGTGTTCGCGTTTTTACCGTGTTTTTGAAAAAAATGTGCAAACTTCATGTAATCAAAAGATTTTATGGAAATAAGAATGAAGTCTTTTTCTCCGTAAGAATGAAGTCATGATGAAATATCAATGAAACTTGAAATGATGGAATGGACTATACAGGCCTGGAACTATACAGCACACTTGTGCAGTCTAATTCTTGTGTAGCGTTAGTATATCCTCCATGTAAATCAACTACCCCCTCCGACCCATATTAGTTATCTCAAATTGTCCAAATGTGAATGTATCAATGTTTAAAAAGTGTTTAGATACACGAAACATTTCGACAATTAATTTCGACCAGAGAGTTGCTTTTAAATTTTAAACTATTTTATCTCTCGAACCGTGCACCTGATTGACAATCATTTTTCGTCGTTAGCTTATCTTCCCGAGATCAAACTAGATATCGTGTTCATTCGGGGTAATAACGAATGAAAACCTCGACGGAGAGACAGATGTACTGTGATAGAATTGCTCGCGCAGGGGTGGGCTAATTTCTGCTGTTGAGTCTTTACTTTTGGCCAGTTTTTGGCTTTGGACGCTGTGGTTCTTTGTTATCCCCAGCCGAACTTCGTTTGGGCTTTCTAATAAAGCCAGATTGAAAAAGCCTTTTTCTAAAAGAAAAACAGATGTACTGTGATTTTGCTGCAGCAGCATTTACAGGCGTCAGGCCAACAAGCACCGCAACATCCATTCCAGCCTTATCCTGTCAAGACAAGAGCATCTATATCCAGCCCCTGTTTCAAAGGGCATGCGCATCTATACATATCCAGCCCGTGCATCCCGGCTCTTTATTTTTTTCCCATGGAGCGATAGGCGGCGCTAATTACGACCTGATCAAGCTGCAGACATGCTGCTGTCTTAATTGAGTGTACACCGTCCCCAAATAATTAGGGTACGGGGCGATACGATACGCGTATATATGTACTGTACGTGGACGGTGCAGCGGGCCGTGCCCGTGGCCGCGCGTTGACAATCCCGTTCATAGTGATACCGAGAGATCATGGCACGCATTTATGTGCTTCGCAACACGGTCAATTCACACCCCATATATATGCTCCACCCGTCACGTCGCATGGGCGCCTCTCGCGTTGGAGTGAGCGGCCACCGTCACCGGACACTGCCAAATAATTAATCGCGCAACAGTAAGAAACATCGAGGCATCGACCAGAAGCTTCGTCGTTGTCGCGTTTGTGGCATCGAATTTATGCGGCGGAATGTGACAACAGCGGCAGAATAGAATCCATCGGATCGAATCATATCTTGCCGAACTTTAGAATGTTCTATCTCACGGTACTTTCGGCGGAGAGATGATAAACGTTTTCACTTATAACCGTTCGCTCGTGCAGCCTTTTCTCGATCCTCCATTGCACGACACGTCCCATGGAATTTCTCTGAAGCCTCGCCCCCTCTGAATCTAACGGTGTTGCTAACCGAAAGCCGCCTCTGTAATCTAATTCGAGCACGTCATTTTTTCTCTCTGCGAAAAGGAGGTGTGTAAGTATTTCTTTCCAATTTCCTACCATGATACGTGGTAATCTAAATCTTGAAGAGCAACATTCGTTACGTTACGGCTCCTTGATCCGAAAATATTCATGGAGGAACATTCATTTCCCAGCACCCGGGGTCATCCGCCAGGGATTATCAGATCAAGGTTGGTACCTACTAGCGGTTATTATGGTTGGGATCTCCGATCTCGTAGTGTGTAGTATTAGAGAAGGACAATATTAGTAGCCAACAGCTGGCTATAAGCCCATCTAATAGCTATCATGTACAATAGTGAGTTATAAGATGTTGTATCTTATTAAATCTGGGTCCACATTTCACTCTCACAAATAGACTAGGAGATTGTGCTGCAGATGGCTGTTAACAGCCCACTTCCTCTTCTCACTCATCCAATTTAAATTTCTATAGACAGCTTATAGCCGACTATTATTCTTGCTCTTAATTAGTTTCCGAGGCCCTCGGATTCATGTGGAGTACTTCTTCTTTGGAGGAAAGTCGGAACTTTTATTCATTGCTCAAATTCCGGATGAGATCACCTGCGGGCAGAGCCCGAATAAGTTAGGCAAGAGCCATCTTTGCAACGTCTCCTGTGCACTCACGAGCCTAGCACAAGCCGTTGGGTACGAACGAAATCAAAAAAAAAAAACCGTTGTGTACGCACCGTGTGCAAACTTCAAGGAAAAAAAACAGTATTTTTAAGCGAGCTACCAGTAAAATAGAAATAAGATGTATCGGAAAGCTTCTTGGGGGAGAACCGTACATCGAGCGAGCCCATGCACGATTAATTAATTAGCTTATCCTTGGCATAAAAAGCCACCCTGATCAGTAGTTAACCACGACCCAACTCCAAATCTTGCTCGTCATCCATCCCAGAAGGGGAAAGACGAGTTAAACAAACGCATTATTCCAGCGTACGCATCCAATCTTTGGCACGCACCAAAACAAGTGGCAAATCAAGCCGAAAACTTTTGACCAGAGAGGAAGCGTGCAGCAGCCCGGCCGGGAGGGGACGAGACGATAGCATTACAATCCTCCTTCTGTTGTCGCTCGAGTGGTTGGTCTCTATCGCCGTCTGAGCAACCAAGGCAGGATTCGGGATGGATCGAAGGTGACTTGACCTCGCCTTTGGTTTCTCCACGCCCTCCGTTGGACCCAGCGCGCGCAGCTCCACCAGTACCCACCAATCGGCCTCGGTGCCTCACTTGAAACGAACACGCCGATGTTGTTTTCAGGCTGCCAGATTTAAGGCAGACGTCGTCCCGGGTGAAAACAAAAGGTCAGGGGATGGGGTTAGCACTTAGCAGGGGTGTTGGTTGCTCACTGGCGACGAAAATACTACTGCCTCCCTCAAGTATTAAGTGATTTAGATTTGTCCAATACGAAGGTATCCATGCCTACACCCACGCCTCGCAGACAAAGTTTGGTGGTTTGGCAGGGCGGTGTTGGGAGTTAGCAATAAGTAGTTGTCTTGTTCACCCACGGTTCACCAACCGCCGGGCCATCACCTCCGAGCCTACAAAAAGGGACGATCGACCGATAGCGGCCACGTTAAACCCACCGTGTTTCACTTCCTCTTCACCTAAGTCGAATCTACAATCCAACAACCAAATCCTCTAGTAAAACAAAGGCAGAGACAAAGAAACGTGCCGCAGAAGCAGCTCGTGTGATGAGCATGGGCATAGACAAGCTGCTGAAACTGATCGCCACCATGCTCGTCTGAGTGAGGATTAGTGAACGAACTGCTAGTGCAGTGCTGGTGCTGCTACTGTGGTTAGCTTTCCAGCAGTGGGGCTCCTCAAAAGCAGAGAGGTGAGACTAGAAGCACACATCAAGGCAAGGCGGAGGAGGCAGGAATCATTCCCCTGCAAAGCTGCCGGCGCCACCTCGTCGGCGCTGTCCCCGCTTTCCTGGGCCGCGTGGGGGCCTATCCCTTTCTCTTCTCTCTCTCTGATGGTCCTCTGATTGGACTTCTTGGGTGTGCTGTGTTGCCGCTGTCGTCGCACCACCACCACCACCACCACCCCACCAGCACCAGCACCAGCTTCTCGATCGATCGATCCTAGCCCCCTTTTCTTGAGATGCTTCCGCTGCTGCTTATATCCACGCTCCCGGCCTTCACGCTGCTGCTCGTCGCGCCCGCCTCTTGCAAGCAGCCCTGGAAGCTCGTCCGGGAGCTCGGCCTCGTCGCGCTGCTGCTGGCGCGGGAGCTGCTCAGCCTTCAGAGGCACCCCGCCGCGGCGGGCAGGGCCAAGGAACGGCAGGGCGGTGTCCTCAGAATGCCGCCGTCGAAGGCGAAGGCGGTGAAAGCGGAGGAGCCGGCATTGGCGGAGGATGCCGACGCGGCGGCGCTCCCGGTGCTGGACCTGCCGGAGCTGGTGCTGGACCGCGTGCTGCAGGAGCTGTCCCCGGCATCGCTGGCGGCCGTGGCGTGCGTCTGCGCGGGGCTCAGGGACCGCTGCTCCTCCATGGACGGCCTCTGGGAGCGCCACGTCCGGCGCAAGTGGGGCCGCGTGCTCAGCGCCGCCGCGCGCCAGGAGTGGGAGGCGGAGCTGCTGCTGGCCGCCACCAGTACCCTCCCGCGCTCGGCGGCCAGGCGGAGGAGCTGGGTGGACTCGCTGGCGTGCGCCTGGCCCTTCTCCTGGACCCGCTGGCTCAAGGGGGACGCGGCCACGACCGCCGCCGCCGCCCGTCCCGCGCCGCCAGCGGACTCCAAGTCCAAGGCCGCGTGCTGGTACCGCGCGCTCGAGTGCGGCCAGTTCTGGTTCCCCGCCCAGGTGTACAACCGCGAGGTACTTAACGACAGATATACTGCTCCCTCCGTTTCATAAAAATTAGCATGAATTCAATTCCGTATCAATCTTATCTTTATGGAATGGAGGGTGTACCACAGATTAGTTAAAATTCGGATTGAATTTGTTTAATTATGCTCGTGTCATTAGATTAGGCGCGTTGTTTAATACCGAGAGAATCTCTTTTAGCAGGACGGGCATGTCGGCTTCTTGCTATCGTGCTACGACGCTCACCTCCGCTATGACAGGCGAACCGACACCTTCACCGCCAGGTACTGAATCCAAATAAAATGTCCATGGAATTGACCACTGGTGACTGATGTAGTTAGTGATCGAGATATACATGAAGGCGATTAAGAGTGTTTTGGTTCAGGGTTTATTGCTACGGTTGGGGATCAGGGATGGCGTTCAATTAACCTGCTGATGGGTTCTGAATTCTGATAGGTACCCGCCTCACGGCCGGAAACTGGCCAAGGAGGAGGACGGCGTGCAGTGGTGCAGGGTCCGCGCGGCTCCGGCGAGCACGCCCCCGCCGCACGATCTCCACGTCTCGGCCTGCTTGGACGACCTGCGCCCCGGCGACCACTTCGAGATCCAGTGGCGGAAGAACAAGGATTTCCCCTATGGTATGCACCCAATCCAATCCGTAGTGATCATCAGCAAGCAAAATTCTAGCCTTGTACTGCCCAGATGCTCAATATGACTGTTGAAATTGGCTTCCTTGGTACTGTGTATCGGTGTAGTGGCAGCACTTGGTAACGGATGCTTTGTGATGGATTACAGGCTGGTGGTATGGTGCCGTGGGCCATCTGGAGTCGTGCAACGCAAACGAGCATCTCTGCCGTTGCCACGAAGACGGTAAAGATCCACCACTTCGTCTCCACAACCCTTTTTCGCCTTTAGACATTGTTGGGGCAATTACACGTGCGGCCGGATATAAAACCCCGGGGAAGAGTACAAACCAAAGAGTGCGGCACGGTCCACCCCAAGTACACCCTTTCACGGACACACACGTGCCCCCTCCTTCATTTAATATTTTTTTTTAATTATGCCTTGTCTAATTAACTAAAAGAGAGAAGGGAGGAAAATCCAAACATGTGGTTACGAAGGGCTTGGAGTGGCCACAGCGTTACTAGTTATTGGGACGTTTTATCAGTCCGCTGACATACAGATAGTAGTACTACAAGCGAATGATGGTGCAAACCAGTGAAAAATATCCGGGAACAGGACGGAGACAGCAAAGGTTCGCTGTCCCCAAAGTTGAACTTGAGAAGAAAAAACGTCGTCGCTACAGTTTTATTCCCCGCCATCATCGTATCCACACTCTATTCATACATCCAGTACCTTGTGTCGTTCATATCCATAATACTAGCATTATGCTGTTCTATCATTTCGTGTGTGTGCTCATCTGAATAATCTTGTTGGTGTTTTTTTTGCTTCTTCTGGCAGATGCGATCGTTCTGGAGTTCAAGCACTACGCGCCTGGTTCGAAGTGGAGGCAGACCACGGTGAGCAGGAAAGACCACAGGGAGAAAGGGGACGAGACGGACGGTTTCTACGGAGGCATCAGGAAGCTCCAGACCAAAGACGAGATAACTACCTGGCGGAGGTTCTGGCCGGTTGATGTCCTCAACTGAAGAACTGCTGCCAACCTGCTCCTCTGAAGAGCTGCTGCTGCCCGCTTCTGAATTTTCCCTTTTTCTTTTGTTGGGTGGAGATTTTTAAGATGAAGCAAAAGATTTGCTCCGTAGGAGATTTATGTGAATTGTAGATGATGGTGTACAGCTTTTCCATGTTTTTAGTTCGCGCTGGGCTGTTGCCGGATCCTGGTTGATATGGCAGCTTGTAAATTGTCTGAATTATATAGTACGTACGGTAAATCGCCGTCAGATTATCTTTTGGTGATGTTTTTTTTGCGATGCAACTATATGCTAGTCAGCGAGGTATGCAGCTGCCGTGGACTTCTCCTGGAATTATTATGCGGGTCTGACGATCAGGTACCTAATTTCTGGCAAAGTGATCGAGCGCTCATCGGTGCTATGTTTGCGGAAGGATGGGGACAAGAGTCGTGCCTAATTTGTTGCCATGCTTTAAGTTGGGGGTCTCGAAAGAAAAAGAAAGAGTAAATATCATAGAATCTTTAGGACGAACCGTATCACAGAACTACATCTTTTGGGGGTTTTTTCACTTAAACCTGATAATTGGGCAAAAGTGTATCACAGAACCCATAATCAGGATGTCAACGGCGCTAACACGGGAACTTACTCGGGACCCCACCTGTCGGCCTCTGTTACTTAGGATGGCTTAACCGGTCGGTTTTTTAGGCCGGTTCGGACGGTTCGGGCTGGTCGGGACACTGGAGTTCCTTAACTGCGCTCTTCCCTTTGTTCTCTCCCGCGAGTCCGCTGTTCCCCTATGTCCTCCCGCTCTTCTCCTCTGTTCTTCGCTGTTCCCGCAAGGAGAGACGAAATCGAAGGTGGCGGATGAAGGCGCGAAGATGACGAACAACAGTGATGCTTCATCTTCCCTGTCTGCAGTTCAGGTTTGTTCGAATTTGGGGATTAGGGTTTTCGATTTGGGAATTGGGGTTTTTGATTTGGGGATTAGGGTTTTCGAATCTGTTTGGGGCAAAATTGGTACGATTTGATGCTTCTGGGCTGATGTTTTCGTAGGAATTTGGCAAAATCCCGATGGACGTGGATGATATCGAGTGGTACGGTTGGGAGATGGACTCTATTGTGAGGTGCCGCTGTGGGCAGATACCAGTTCGAAGGGTTGCATTTGAAGGTTGTTATACTGGTCGGCGTTTCATCAGCTGCTGCTATGACGATGAAACGAGATGTGATTTCATCTCATGGTATGATCCAGAATGGCCTCCTACCATGCAAAGGGCTTTGGAGAAGCTATGGGGCATGGGAGAAGCAAAAGAGAAGCAAATTCATGCCGAACTCAACTCACTGATGAACAAGATGCTTGAGGATAAGCTCACAGCTGAGAAAGAAGTGGTGAAGTTAGAAGGTGAAGTTGACAGTCTGGTAGAGGAGAAGGTGAAACTGGAAGCTGAGAAGGAGATTGCCTTTCAGAAGCTTCAGGAGAAGAAGAAGTGGATTCTGATTGCACTGAGCTGCAATGTGGCATTAGTTGTAGTCTTGGCTTATGTCACTCCACTGAAAATAGCGGGGACAAACCCTAGATACAGTAAAAAGCAACAACGATGATAGCGGGGGCTTACATCTCTATGGTCTGATGCTTCCATGGATCTTTATGCACGGGATTCGCCGCCGCCGAGGCCCCCGAGCCGCCGCCGACGTCATCGCCGCCCGCTTCCACCTCCATCTCTCGTCTCGCCTTTCGGGTAGGTGGGTTATCGGGCTGAGCCGAACGCGCCGTCCCGAGCGAGCGCAGTTAAGGAACTCCTGTGTCCCGACCAACCCGAACCGGCCTAAAAAACGACCGGTTAAGCCACCCTAAGTAACAGAGACCGACATGTGGGGTCCCGAGTAAGTTCCCGTGTTAGTGCCGTTGACAGCCTGATTATGGGTTCTGTGATACACTTTTGCCCAATTATCGGGTTTAAGTGAAAAAAAAACAAAAGGTGCAGTTCTGTGATACGGTTCGTCCTAAACTAGGGGTTCTGTGATATTTACTAAAAAAGAAAAGCTACTCGTATGTTGTTTGGAGTTTTCCCCGCTGCTACCTTAAGCTCAGACGTCATATCTTTACTGTTCCTTAATACACAGTTACTTTAGTCCATGGTACGTCGTTTGCCTCCGCGCGCCCGCTCGATCGAATAAGATACCGGTATGGGCCGGCCCACTCTCTGTCGCCCAGTCCAACATCCCTCGCGTCCGCCTCACCTGCCGGCCGCCGCCGTAGGGCAATCATCACGGCATCAACGCCGGACTCCTCATCCCGCATCCATCCATCCCTCGCAGCCGCCTCAAACATCGCCGGCCCTAACCTCGGACCCGCAGCCCGATGCCTGGCGCGTGCCCGCCACCGACCAAGCCGTCGCGTGCCCACGGCCGCACGCAGCCGAGCTCCGACGGGACCACGCACCGCCGCCGCCTACCCTGAAGCCGCGTCGCCATTGATCATCGTTGTATCTTTATCCAACCCGGCCACGATGATGTCTGCCACCCTCCAGCCGCCGTCCGCGGTCCACGCCGCCCGCACCGCCGCCATTCAGCCGCAGTCCGCCGTCGACCCCGCGCTCTCCAGCCGCACTCCGTGACGCAATCCCCAGACGGAGTCCATCCCCCGGTCGCCGCGATGCAATCCCCAGGCGGAGTCCATTCCCCGGCCGCCGCGATGCAATCCCCAGGCCTAATCGTCGTTGTTTCGTTTTATAATCGCTTTGCCTGTTGCTTTATGTCCTTTTGTTTTCATGGTGCGGTTCAGCGATCAATTCATTAGAACTTTTTACAAGAAGAAGGTCATCGATCTAAGCCCAATGTTGGAGACAAGCATGGCTGGATTCTTCAAGTTGAGGATTGGCTACGGTTAATTCATTAATGGAACCTATGAAATTAAAAAATTCATGCTCCAGGGTGAGACCAGTGAATGGTAGAGGTAGAGTTCTTCCATCCAATCCCACCGATGACAATTGGATTGATGTCTTATCTCCCGTCAAATTTAGGTAAATTATCCGTATATCATCTGCATGTAGGTAAATATATTGTGACATGAACTAAATCCTGCTAACTTTACAGCAATTACAATTGATAGTGTCCAGTGTTTCCTTTGATTATCTGACACATATCTCATATTGTTGTGCTTTGTTCCAGATAGGATGATATATGTGCAGCTAGCTCAATATAGTTCACTTGGGGGACAGGAGGTACTAGATGGAATATTTTATTTCAAACTATGATATGAACTTCCTAGATAACCATGACCATTTTATTTCAAAAATGTTGGTTTTGTTATACTTATACTTGCATGACTTCTGTCTTCTGTATATTTTTTTCGATAAAGGTTATGCAACTTAGGCATGAGAAGTTACAGCAATGTTGTGTGTCAACCATGCTTATATTATAATTAGTACCCCTTTTGCCGTTTTGGTATTTTGGCACATCACAGCAACCTACATGTTCCTATGACGTGATATTGCCGAGTGAATTTTGTATCAACTGCACCCTTCCTGAAGGAAAGAAATGGTAGAAGAATAAAGAAGTAAGTAGGGAGGGAGATCACGGCCTCCAAGGCAACACATCAAGGTAAGCCATCAATCTGAATTCGTAGCACCACTAAATATATGAACTTGTCAGTAGCTTCTTGACTGAAACTAAGGTCTGAACAATTTGGATGATGCACACATCGGTATACTTAAAATCAAAGGTATTGCCAGTTTCACACATATTCATGTATTGTCTGGCTTTGAGAGTATAAATTAAACACCACCTGATACCTTTTATTTAATCAAAGATGTTAATGATATTCTAATGTCTCCTCTACCACTAGATCAATCCAAGAGACAAATATACACTTACTTTTTATTTTACAGATTTTTTAAGTTTCAATCTAAGGACATGTTCAATTAAGCATCACTTTGTGCACAACAACATTAACTTGTTTCATGTCATTTTACTTTAATTCTTGAAACTAGCTTTATCTGAAGTGGTACAGTGTAGTTTGTGTGAGAACATTTTTTAAAGCTCTGCACCATCCATCCGTCTTCTCGGCTGGCAAGGTTGGTCTGTGGATGAGCATGGGGCGCTATGCGGGCTCCATGGACCTGAGGACGGCGAAGGCGGTAGAGGTGGTCAAGGACTGGAACCCCCCCCCCCCACCCCACACACACACGTCGTGCTCCGCTCGCCCAAGAGAGTCACTGTGCATGAACGTACACGCTGCCTGTTCCTCCTCTTCAAAACCGCCTCTTGTTGATCTCCATTCGGTGTGATTCTGATGTGGTCTCCTTTCCTCTGTTTTAAAACTTGCATGATAGTAAAATATAAAATTGTTAGATACCAATTTTTCTTGTTGATGCAGTCCTGTATAACCGGTAAAGTGAACAGAATTCTTGCATTTAATGGATTTTAATGGCACTGCATTTCGTGTTGTTCGAAAACACCAGCGCTACCGAAGAATGCTGCATTTTTGTGTTGTTCGAAAGCAACATGGTCACCAAAGAACATCTGTTCATTTTCCAAGTGGTAGATTGTACATGTCAATTCTTTCGCTTTTGTCATTCTTATTAAGCGATAGTAGATTGTATCTCCGTTGCAACGCACGGGTACTTAGCTAAAGTGCTTTACTACACTTCTGTTTCCCTGCAGGCTGATGATATAGAAAACGAAGCAAACAAACTTAATTAAAAATTCATAGGAATTTTCACGACCAGGCAGTTCTTTAGTTTGATATTTGCTGTGATTTACCCTCCTGAACAACAGTCATTAGCTGAAAATTCATAGGAAATTCAGGACAAGTTTTACCATCCTCTTATTTAGTTATTATCTCAATACTGTTTGACCAGTGCCAAAATGATTTTGTTCCCTTAATCGTGTTTGCTGTTTTCTGAAAATTCATACAGCAGTCAGCAGTCCAATTAATAAATATATGAACGGCTGGTTTTTGGTTGTTTGCCTTTGTTGAAGCTGCTATGAGAATGACCCATGCAGATGCATTTCTTCCTAGCGTAATTTAGTACGTCATACGTAACGTTGGCAATATGTATTTGTTTTATTCTGATTTTCCAAGATCATTCCAGTATTTTACCTCCTTGCCAAAGTAGAAGAGGCTGCAGACAAACATATAGGTGGACCCATCAGATTGTTAGTAGCCATACTCTTAAGCATCTATGTGCTGCAAAAGTTGTGTATACTACATAAACAAGGTTTGAAGGGTTAAAATTAATTGTGTTGCCACATTTTATTCTCAGTACAACAAGTCCAAATTGTGTGAGTTTTTTTTGGGCAAAATAACGGACCAGCAAGTATTCCTGTTGGTGTTTTGTACTTTATTCTGATTTTTGTTCTGAACCTGTCGCCTCTCATTTGTGCAGCCACCTATGTTTTTCCAGTGTATCCGTGATCTGTAGTTTTGTACTAAGGTGAGCATGATACAACCAAGAGATGTGTGTTTCTAGCCTAAACTCAATATGGATGGTTAGTCATGTTACTTGGTTTGGAAGATCCATGGCTGATAACGAAGTGCAGTTTTGATTTCAAAATTTACTGCACACGAGGCAACATTGCCTTCGATAGTAGTGTACAAATAGAAGTTCAGGAGTCCTCTAATTTTTTGTTTATGCTCTTTGGAGATCAGTCTAATAAGAAGTACAAACCGGAGAAGGAAATCATCACTGCGTAAAGCTGAAGACATTGCAGTAGAAGTAGGCGCTCTATTGTAGGTTGGGTGTGTGTTGTAGTTTTTTAAAGAAGGTTGGAGGTGTGTTGTAGAATGCCGGAGGCTGCATGTGTGGTAAAACGCCGGAGGTTGCATGGGGCTTGTTGGAGAGATACAATCGAAAATCACACGAGCATTGCACCTAATGCATGTATTCATGAACTAGAAGCAAGTGAGGCATGATATTAGTATTTTCATTAGCAACAATAATTTTGATGTCTCTACAATCTATTGTTGTACCGTAGCAATGCACGGGCACTTAATTAGTCATCATTTAGCTAGAGCATGTTTTTGGAATTGATCAAAGTCGATAAACAACTAATGCGAAGGATTCGCATGGCGGCATGCGGATTTGTGGGACGTGAAAGCGTGTGCTCCAACAATTTTGGCTACCCTGACTACCGAGTACTCGAGTCCAAAGGCGAACCGGGGATACTCCTGCTGCATCGTTCAAAACTATAAGTTGTGTTTTGACTTTCCATAGCCTCTAATGCATGATTTTAGCCAAGACTTTTACTTATAATAAATTAAAAAACTAACTAGTTATCGCCCACGTGTGCACTAGTTACTCCGATCCATAATAAACAATTATCGCTCATTTAGTAGAACTTCGTTTCCATATTAATATCTCAACCAAAAATGGGTTCAAAAAATAAGCCTCAGCAGGTTGTATTGTGTGATCACTGCTTGTGCAGAGTCGATTTCCTTTGATATTAGAAGCACGAATAAGCAAAAGGACCCTTCCGATCATAGCCATTTCTTCGAATCACAGAAGTAGTTGGAGATCAGTCAACGTACTTAACCGTTGAATTTTAATCCAACGACACCATGTAGAAGATAGAAGAGTGAAGATCAATGTCACCTACAGCTTAATCCAACAGCTCGAATGCATCGAGATTTAAACATCTTACTGAAAGTCAAACTCGCGAAAAATGCCTAGTATTACGGTACTCACTCGATCGAAGAATAGCTTTGCTTTGACTAACCCTTTGATCCGAAATTATTTCATTTATATGCGACTGTTGTGATCTAAATTATAATCATAAACAAATACTTTTGAATACGATACAAGAATATCAAACTTATGTCCTGTAATTATATACGTACGGAGCAATTTTTGTCAAAGCGTCGTCAAAATCTAATGTGCCCACGGGGTGGTACAACCGAAGTGCTAAACTGTTTTTCTTTTTAGAGGAAGTGCTAAACTGTTAATCTAAGAATTCGAAGCCGTGGTCTCAATTCCGTGTGGCCTGTGTCGTCTTCCAACCCTATCGCCACGTGTATTCCACTCAACTGGTCAGAGTCCGCATCGATCCTGAAGGTTCTCTGTGGACGCGCAGCCTGGCCCCGCCGCCGCATCCACCGACCAGAGCACCAGACCGGACACCGAACCGCTTGTCTCCTCCAGCGACCTCTCCGGACCGCCGGCGATGAGCGGCGGGCTTCCGGGTTTCCGTACGCCACCCACTTCCCTGATTACTTTCTCAAACTGAACCGAACTGTCGATTCCCTTTTGGCCCCTCTTTCTCTTGTTCATCTACTGCTGCAACTCGCAGTATTAGTTACGGAGTATCTGATTTGACCAACTAGCACGGCTCGATCTGTTTCCCTGCAGACAATGCGCCGGTGTCGAGGGCCGTGGTCGTCGCCGCCGCGCTCTTCTCCGTCCCCTTCGGCTTCCGCGGCCGCTTCCTCGATCTCGGCCTGTCCTACCAGGCAAGTGTCCTGCCCTATTCTACCCAGTGCGTGTACTAGAACCTACCTGCTACTGCAAACGTTCCGGATGTTGATACAACACTTGTTTGCTGTGCTCCAAATCAAGGACTAAGAACGGAAGGCAAATTTTTGTGTGCTAACTGGTGCTTTGACGATGCAAACGCAATAGAATTCCCCTTTCCTATGATAATTTGGTTGGTTTGACCTGCGGTTTTGCTAGATGTTTATGTATGGCGATGTCTCAAAAGTTAGCTGATTGAGTTCACCGTTCCATTAAATGCAGAATGTTTACGAAAAGTTGCACATATGGAAGCTGATCACCTCGTTGTTTGCTTTCTCCTCGACACCTGAACTGATCTTTGGAGTGGCTCTGCTGTACTACTTTAGGGTGTTCGAGCGGCAGATCGGTTCGAACAAGTATGCTGTGAGTAACTAATGTGCTTGAAATGTTTGCACATGCACTTGCTATAGTCATCCGTTGATGCGTATGTGGTTATTCAAACATGTAGGTCTTCATAGTTTTCTCCACGACGGTGTCTGTACTGCTTCAGATCCTAGCTCTAGGTTACCTGAAAGGTATGCTTCACTGCTCATTTTATTTTCATCACGTATCATTCTGTTAAATAATGTTTAAATTATTGGTGTTCCGATCAGTTTATTTGTTTGGTAAGGATGTATTTTCCGCTTTGGTTTCACTTGATACTGGGTTGAAATGCTTATCTACAATATAGATGGTATAAATTGGAAACTGGTCTCCTTGAAGATCAGAAGGGTGTTTTCAACTTTTCATGGGCAAACACAGTTTGCCTTGAGCACAAATTTTCTTTGCACGAAAGATCCAGATTTCTAATTAATTCTTACCATGTTGCCATTTGTGTGGTGGTAAAGGCTAATGTTCTAATGATATTAAGGCCCACAGTGTTATCTCTGGACTGCTGATATGTTGTGTTCTTCGAATCATTGCTTAAAGGAGATTTGTGCATCTCATCTATCTGAGCCTTGTCAATGGGTGCGCTTCACATGTTTGATTCTAGTCAAGGAAAACTAAGTAACAAATAGTTTGACTAGTTTTCACCACATTAAGTTCAGTTCATTTTCTGTAAGTTGCGAACTGTTGTAATACGTTCCACCATTGGACTGTTTGTATTTACTTCTTTCTGTGGTTTTTAGACTCGCACTATTCTTTTCTTGTTGCCTAGTGCCATATATTTAGGTACTTGTATTCGATTTTGGCTGACATCTTAGTCTTCGAAGTGCAGATCCTTCTTTGGCCCCACTGATATCTGGACCATATGGCCTCATATTTGCATCTTATGTACCATTCTTCTTTGACATCCCTATTTCAACAAAGTTTTGCATATTTGGACTGCGTTTATCTGACAAGTCTTTCATATATTTGGCAGGCCTCCAGGTCAGTCCTATGATAAATGTTATCCTTCTCTTGAATGTTCCACAGTTCCGCTTTCTTGTAGCCTTATGTTTCGATGTTATATCTTTAGCTTCTTTTCTCATCTGGAAGACGTTCTGTCATACCTGGAATTTCTGGTATACTGGCCGGGCTTCTGTATCGTGTGAATTTATTTGGTATACGTAGGTTGAAGGTAACCCTACCAACATCTTTCCAGAAGTGTCAATAAAGTTTCTATATCCCCTCGAAGTATCAATAATGACCGCTTTGTATGTGCGATTGATTTTTCTCTTATAGTGAAATTTCTGCATATAATCCTGATGTTGGCATATTAATGTAGTCCTGCAGTTACATATGTGCAATGTCCGACTAAAAGTGATGTTGAACTTTCTAATTGTGCTGCTTGATGAATTGATGATATTGATAAGAATGATTTAGACCTGTCATGGTTATGTCCGAATATAAATTTTCTTTCTTGTATATTTGTGCTTCCTTTGTAAGAATATTATATTCAATATGCGATAAATGCTGGTAATGGCCTTTACAAATACGTACAGCCACATTGTAAAGAAAACTTTGAATCATTACAGGTCCCAGATTTTGCAACTTCACTCTTCTCGCGGTTTTCATGGCCCTTTGCTAACATCTCTTATCAAAGATTGCCGGTTACAAGAACTGATGAAAACATTCCTTATCACCAGGCTCGTCAAATGGAGGCAAGTATTTGCAATTTTAATTGTTGAGATATTAGCAGAATTTTTGCTGCAAATCGTATATAGTATCTATATTTCTGAAGGAATGATCCATCAAAGCTTGTTTCTTTCATTTAATATTTAAACACTAAACTAAAACCTGATGATGCAGATATAACTACTTTTTATAGTTTCCCTCAAAACTATATTTTTGTAAATAAGCTTGATAGTTTAGAACTTAGTAGCATGTGGCTTCCTTCTTTATAGCTGTAGATGTTAGCCTATGACTGATTTTGTCTAGTACTACCTTTTTTAACCTTAACAGCAGTTTATGGCTGAATCAGGATAGCATAACCATTCTTCCAACTTCGTGGTTTATACCTTTTTTTGGATCAAAATATTGGCTACGAGAATGTTATATGATTCTATCAATAAGCATCTAAAACATGGAATGATCCTTGGCGAGGGGTGGTCATAAGATCAAGTGCCCTCCACAGGCAGCAAATTGGTGGCCCGTCTGTAGTTTTCCGCATACTTTCAGACCCCTTACGTAAAACAATTAGTACTAGGTTTTGCCCGTTCAATGAAGTTAGATGGTCACCATTTCATTTTTATTCCGATTATTACTCTCAAGGTTGAGCACAGCAGATATTCACTGATTTATCTGATCCCTCTGTTCCTGTTTAATTTTGGTTCAGGGCGTGCCCGCAACCACACCAGATCCAGTGGAGACCTCAATCTCAACGCTTGTCTCCATGGGTTTTGACCGTGCTTCTGCAATTCAGGCTCTTGCGCTGACAAATAACGATGTCAATTTGGCCTCAAACATCCTTCTTGAAGCGCAGTCCACGTAGGATGATGAACGATCTGTAAATTTGAGAATCAGTTCATTCCTCTGCTCCAGATTATTTTTCAGGAACTTGTTGACACAAGTACATATTCTCTCTCCAAGTTGTACTTGTACAGTATCTGCATCGTGCACTTTCCTACTGTGTGCGTACCACCACAAAATGGTCACAGGTACACTATTGAGTTTAGTTTTGTCGTAACTCCCAAGCCTATCTCACCAAAAATTTAGCTAGCCAATATTTTGGCTAAAGTTTTGTTTGGCAAAGGAAATAACTGGAATTGCCAAGAGCTAAAAATTGGGTAGGGTTGGTCACCAAGACCCAGCCAGTTAATGCAAATTCCAGTAACGAAGACCACAAGAATTAACTGGCTCTCCCAGGCGAAATATGTGCCATTGGTATCAGCTGTTCCATTGGTACGACGGAACCGTGATGCCGAAATAACTTTGCACAGAATGTATAAACAAAGAAAAGGCTCGAATTCACCATCATATGTCCTCCAGACACCTCAAAGCAGAATATACCGAACAGCATTAAGTTGTACAATACCCAAAAGGTGCCATTACATGGAAAATACAAAGGACAGGGAGAACTGTGGAGCACTGGTGGTATTGCGGGAATAATATATATGGAATGAAGTACCAAACAAATCAAACTCCGCCTTAGAACCCCACTCAGCAAAGCACCACGGACCTCCTTACATGTCCTCGGGCTGGAGCTCCTCTTCATCCTCGTACTCGCCCTCCTCGTCAGCAGTAGCATCCTGATACTGCTGGTACTCTGAGACGAGGTCGTTCATGTTACTCTCTGCCTCAGTGAACTCCATCTCGTCCATGCCTTCACCAGTGTACCAGTGCAAGAAAGCCTTCCTCCTGAACATGGCAGTGAACTGCTCACTCACCCTCCGGAACATCTCCTGGATAGATGTGGAGTTGCCAATGAAGGTCGATGCCATGGAGAGGCCTGTTGGTGGGATGTCACAGACACTGGACTTCACATTGTTGGGGATCCACTCAACAAAGTATGACGAGTTCTTGTTCTGGACATTGATCATCTGCTCATCAACTTCCTTTGTGCTCATCTTTCCACGGAACATGGCTGAGGCCGTTAGGTAACGACCATGACGAGGATCAGCAGCACACATCATGTTCTTTGAATCCCACATTTGCTGGGTGAGTTCAGGGACTGTCAGGGCACGGTACTGCTGAGATCCACGGGATGTAAGTGGAGCAAAGCCCACCATGAAGAAGTGCAGACGAGGGAAGGGGATAAGGTTCACTGCCAGCTTCCGGAGGTCGGAATTCAGCTGACCAGGGAACCTCAGGCAGCATGTGACTCCACTCATGGTGGCAGAGATCAAATGGTTCAAATCTCCAACTGCACAAAATAGCAACCATGGAAAAAGTTACAATGTGTTCTAAAGAAGACAGAGAACATGCTACAAAGAGATGTACTGCCAGACCAGAATGCAGCATAAATGTAGACTATATAGCATGTACACAAACATTTAACAATTTTACTGAATAACCATGCTTACACATGCACTATATTAGTGATATTTACTATGTAGAGAATGATGATTAGGACATTTAGTTAAGCACAAATTTTATATCCTGTGGAATACTAGAAACAAGAAAAGTTGAAGCAGCTTACAGCTAGGTGTGGTCAGCTTGAGAGTCCTGAAACAGATGTCATAGAGAGCCTCGTTGTCAAGAACCATGCACTCATCAGCATTCTCAACCAACTGATGGACTGAGAGAGTGGCATTGTATGGCTCAACCACAGTATCAGATACTTTCGGTGATGGGAATACTGAGAATGTCAGCATCATGCGGTCAGGGTACTCCTCCCTGATTTTCGAAATCAACAATGTACCCATACCAGAACCAGTACCACCACCAAGAGAGTGGCATACTTGGAATCCTGATAACAGAAAAGTATTGAATTAATTATAATAACTACATAATAAAACGAAGCATAGTCGCTCAGGTATAAAAAATACATGACAGTACAGCAATCGGGCACACTTGCTAACCAGAAGCATGGAATTTCTTAAAATTGGGTGGATTTGTAATCTTTTTTTACAACAAGATAGATTTTTACCACTAGATTATCTCAAGAGATTATTTGCAGAGATAAAAGGTTGTGCTAATAAAATGAGTGTTGGCCATCTCAATATCTCAATAAACTGGGTTTCAGAATCCAAAATCATCTATGTACTTACATAGTAGAGGACAAAATCAATTAGATCAGTACTAAATGTATAACATACAATACTGATGCAAAATATACTTTATGTTACAAGAGATCTCATAGCCACTTCACTGTAACAAAATAAACAAGAGTTCAACTAGCAACTGTTAGAATTTGGTTATTGATGATTACCTTGTAGGCAATCACAGTTCTCAGCCTCCTTCCTCACAACATCCAGAACAGAATCAATGAGCTCAGCACCCTCGGTATAGTGACCCTTGGCCCAGTTGTTACCCGCACCAGATTGCCCGAAGACAAAGTTGTCAGGGCGGAAGATCTGCCCATAGGGTCCAGTGCGGACACTGTCCATGGTACCAGGCTCAAGGTCCATCAGGACAGCACGGGGAACAAAGCGACCGCATGAGGCCTCATTGTAGTAAACATTGACGCGCTCCAGCTGCAGGTCAGAAGTGCCCGTGTACCGCCCAGTTGGGTCAATACCATGCTCGTCACACACCACCTCCCAGAACTTGGCACCAATCTGGTTGCCACACTGTCCACCCTGGATGTGAAGGATCTCCCTCATCTTTGCCCTAGAAACGGAAGGGAGCGACATAGACGGATTACTCCAAGATATTTCAACAAGCATGGGTAAACTAAAGAATTGATTTAGAAACGGTAGTTGCCAACTTGATATTCTGCTCAAGTTACTTATCACTTATCAGGCATATCTAGACCATTTACCACTTAGTGGTCTCACTCTCAAACAAGCACGGATCTAATCTTAATGAAAGGAGATGACACTGTGCTTCAGATCCGACATGAAACTAAGCTCATATATTCGCATCATGGTGAACCCATCCAGATCCATGGTTTTCGATTTAAAATGACGCGACCCTGGTGTACACTACACAGCGAAAAATTACCACCATGGGCATCAGATCTGCACGGTAATGACTCTGGAATACGATCTCATACTCCTAATATGCTCGAAATGGATCAAATGCAGCAGAAGCCACTTCAAAATCTCACAGTAAAAATTCCTAAAATCAGTAACCCAAAGTATCTACAGATATTTAGCAGCCCACGACAAAACTCGAGAATATACCGCGGTCACCTGACCGGACCCAGATCTAGGTCTATTCGGGGGAAATAACATAGATCTAGTCCTAAAAACGTTTACACGAAACAGATCAAAACAAAATCTACTCATAGAATAGAGATAACTACGGACTAGATCAGGGCATTCCTCTATGGAAATCAGAGCCCACGCAGATCCTACTGCTACACGGATTTCGCCGCCCAAGAGAAATTCAACATCTGTCACCTAGCAACTGCTCAAATCACCCTGCCATTTCCAATCCATACACAAGGCATCCGAAATACTAATAAGCGGAAAGTGCGAATATGAGTTCAAGAGAGCCGTGCTTACGAGATATGAGATGATTTGCGCAGGAGAAACCGTCGGCGGCGAGGGAGAGGGAGCGGGGGTGTGGACTGTGGAGAGCCTGGGTGACTGGGGAGCGAGCCGAGCGCAGCGTGTGTTAAATAGCCTAGCCGTAGGCGGCGGAGAGAGCGGCCAGGCATCCGACGGCCCACGCCCGCTCCCTCCGACCTCTCACCGAGCCCAACGGCCCAGATGTCTCGACGTTGAGTAATTTTGAATTCACACCCTTCCGGGCGAACTGACCAAACTGCCCCTGGATATTTCACCTAGCTGGCCCGCTCGTCTTTCGGTGTGACCGGCCAACGCTGGACCTCGACCAACGACCACGCATACCTCGCAACTGACAGGTAGGGCAGAGATGAATGAGGACCCACCGGTCAGTGAATTGTGTTAGTCACACCCTGCGTCGCGGGTGCATGGCCAGAGATGTCTGGCTGGACCATGTGGGGTTTGGGTTGGGTTGGGTCCAGATGCGGTCGGCAGCTGTATCGTGGGGCACGATTATTGGTGGGTGCTGGTTGGTGCCAGGTCCAGTCTCCAATGCGTCCGCCCTCCGGAGAACAGCTCGGCTGGTGGGCCCGCATGAACAGGGACATGTGATCTCTCCAGTCTCTCTCTCTCCCCGGCTTTTCTGGGGGCCGCACGTGTGAGGCACATGCGCCGCCGTCAGCGCACCATGCTTTGCTGTTCTTCAGAATCAGAACGAGCGAGAGATTGGATCTGAACCGAAGAAGCACAAGCAGCAGCGTGCCTGTTGGAGTGTATTTGAAGATCTGTCTTAGAGTGTCTACTTTTGTCTTGGCAGTCTTGACAAGATGGCGTTTTGGAACAATCTTTTTGCCAGCACCGACGCAGGTGAGATCAGATCGTGAGCTCGAAAGCGACTAGCATCAGTCGGTGATCCCATTTCATTAGCAAAATCAGCAGAAATTTTTGCAACAAGACACGCTCCTGCAATTGTACACTGATCACAGTTAGCAAACTCAGCAGAAGAAAACATGGTTACGGTGGTTTGTCTGAATCACGAGCGCCAGGGAAAAATGGTTTTCGCTCCGGGTGCAACAATAAGGTCAGGAAAAATTAAAACATTTCCAATTTTTACGAAATAGTAATGATGTGTGTATATGTTTGAATCTTCGCCACTTGTAGGTTTTAATATTATAAGATGATAATTTTTGTCGGGATACCTCTCCAGCCAAGTCTCTCTCTCTTAACCGAGCCACAGCAGCCGTGTTGGCGATGCGGAGGTGAGCCTGGGCCGAGCTGGAAGGCGGAGGCTGGCCCCCTACGGCGAGGAGATGACAAGAATCCGATGAGGTAAACTCGGAAGCAACTTAAGGTTAGGGGGCGGCGACGGATCAACGGTGGCGGCGGGAGCAGAGCGGGGCCGCGGATGGCGGGAGACTGACGGTAGGGCCGGTGCCAACTGGCGAGTCACATGGCGGCGCTCCTCTTATCGCGATTGACAACCTAGTCGGGACGACCGTGCTCACACCGATTGGAATTTGTCCGCCCGGCGCGGTCGTCTGCCAACTCGTACTCCCAATTTTTGTGTCCTTCATACAAAAATGAAAATGTTGATGCTCTGAAAAGCAAATTTTTATTTTCGCACAGCAATCAAACTTTTTTATGTTGGCATGGAAATTTACATGCACGACGAAGATGTTATTTTTTCTTGAACTCTTTTCATCATGAAAATATGTTTTCTACCTAGGAACATGTGCTCATTGGAGCCTTCCACACCTAATGCCCACAATATAGACATAGTTGGACTATTTTAGCTGTTTATTTTTAACTTTTTGGTTGTTTTCAAATTTTAGAAAATCCGTCGAAATCGCCCACAATTGCTTGGGACAAAAGAAGCCAAGAAATTGAAAGACAACTCCACCTCCATGCCATCTGCAGCAGTATCTTTCACTAGATACAAGTTTCAGACACGACCTACAGACACGCTGAAAAGCCAACCCGTACGAGGAAATGCTATTCCCGCCTGACCTCACGGTCCCATGCGTCATAGACCGACGCAACTTGCCGGGCGCGTGACAAATATTTTATCCGCCCACCCAACCCACTAGGGCGTGGGAAAAGCAAGTGGGGGCGGACGGACGTCGTCGTCAGCTCAGCTCAAGCTTCCCACCTCGGAACCGAAACGAGGAGCCGGCGGCGGGCGGGATGGCGTCGGGGCTGGTAACGGATGACGCCGGCGTGGGGCGGCTGGTCCGGATCCGGAGCACGGTGATGCACATGCTGCGGGACCGGGGGTACCTGGTGGTGGAGCACGAGCTGGCCATGACCCGCCGCGACTTCGAGCGCAAGTACGGCGAGTCCTTCCACCGCGAGGACCTCCTCATCAACAAGTGCAAGAAGAACGACCCCAACGACCAGGTCAGCTCACCTCATCTCAGCTCAAGCCAGACTCCCCTGCTTTCATTTTTCCTTGCTCTGATATGCTGCTATGTAGCAAAGCTATTCGTCGATGGATCCAGCTCTGTTCTTTTTCTTTTCGTGTAGGGGCATCTGCTATGCTCTCCCGATCGACACGTATCGATACTCGGATGCCTATGCTAGATTTGAACCTGTAGCTCGATCGTCTTGCTCTTGCTCGATCTGTTCGATCGATTCAGTGGTGGATGTCAACTTGCGGCTGGCGATTTGCTTCCTGCAACTGCTTGTCGTCTGCTACTATGCTCTACATGACCGCATGTCCTCTGCTTGCTGCTTGCCCTTTGGAAAGTTAGTAGTGCCAAAAGCGCAACGAACCTAACCTGCTATGTCCCGACTACTGTTGTGGCAGAATTTGACCTGGTAACTCGAGCATGCTGCCTGATGATAAGAATTAAGAAATGACAGCTAACAACACTTCAGAGCAACTCAAAACTGCACTTTCTGCCTAGCTAGTTCAGATAGCAATGTTGCAGCATGGTCTCTTCAGAAACCTTAATGTTGATGGTAAAGTTCGCAGTGACAGTTGCATTTTTGCAGCCACTTCAGGCACTAATTTGTTTTTCTGTTCGAAATCAGATATACGTTTTCTTCCCGAACGATGAGAAGGTAGGGATGAAACACATCAAGAAGTACGTCGAAATGATGAACGCCGAGAAAGTCTCCAGGGCTGTGGTTGTCGTTCAACAGAACCTCACCCCATTCGCAAAATCGTTTCTTCAAGAGCTGGAGCCAAAGATCCACTTGGAGGTTTTCCAGGTTGGTCTTGAACGCCACAAAGTTATGATACTACTGAACATTTGCTATGACCTGTTACTCTGGTCTTCTGATGACTGAAGCAATGAGCAGGATGCTGAAATGCTTATAAACATCAAGGAGCATGTTCTTGTTCCCGAGCATCAAGTGCTTACTAATGACGAAAAGAAAACACTATTGGAGCGGTATACTTTAAAGGAAACTCAGGTACTGTTAACTGTTAATTATAACAAATGAAAGTATGCACTTACATTGGGCATTAGTAGA
The DNA here is from genome assembly GCF_000005505.3 of Brachypodium distachyon. NCBI lineage: Eukaryota > Viridiplantae > Streptophyta > Magnoliopsida > Poales > Poaceae > Brachypodium > Brachypodium distachyon. Next base: position 51,829,983 of record NC_016132.3, on the reverse strand, counting down.
GCCAGTCAATCATATATATCTACTTTCCCAGTATAGCAATATGGTGAATGAACATCAGAGCAGAAGGTCTTTTTGTTGGTATGTAACTAGTAAAGGCTGTAACAACATTTTGTAGCATCAAACCATTGACTAGTGAGTTTCAGCCATCTTAATTTATTCATTTTGAACTACAGCTACGTAATATCTACTTTCCCAGTATAGCTTAAGCACGTATTTGCACAATGAGGGTTTCTTCGGCACAACCCCTCTAGAAAATATTAAAAAGTTTGTTTTCTTCCTTCTGTTCTCACTGAAATTGTTGGGTAATTAAGCCACATATGCACCTTGCTCTGTTCCAAAGTTGATCATCAGCTAAAAGAAGTCAACATTTCGATCTGTTCCAAAGTTGGAGATCGATACTGTCTGTGGACAATTTCATTTTTATTTTTAAAATGAAAAGGTGTCCAGTTTCGATCTACTTAAAAAGCGTCTAGAAACATTTAATATTTCGACAACAATTTAGGATTGGAGGGAGTACTGTTTTTGCTTGGACTTATCAGTTCTGGATGATGACATTCTCTTGATTTCTTTCTTCTGAATGCTAAACAATAACAGCTTCCAAGAATACAAATTACGGATCCCATCGCGAGGTATTATGGCCTCAAACGAGGACAGGTTGTGAAGATTATCAGGCCCAGTGAGACAGCCGGGCGATACGTCACATATCGCTATGTCGTATGACAGCACACGAGTGAAGTGAAGCGAAATGAAGGAAGCAAGGAACCATAAACATGGTGATTTTTGCAGTTACACACATGACATACATACCCATTTTGCTTGGAGAAACTTGTGCTGCTTCAGTTCAGAGCAGATATTCTTAAGGATCACATGCATGGCTGCTATGTAGGTGGACTTTTTAATAAGCCAATTTAGCCAAGTGTATGGAGCATTCACGAAATCCTCATGTTGTAATTGTTTCGAGAACTGTACTATAAAACATACAGGACAAGAACACCTGTATTTGAGAGCAATTAAAGGCTCCGCATTTCTGCTTCTTACGATCATTTGCATGAAGCACCCTCGGACTATATGGATGACGAACTTATTTACTAGACCGACGTTGTGATCCTGGAGTGGCATTCCGTATTTACATAAGGTGAAAATTAGCTCTGGTGGTATTGCTTTGCAGGATGCAGTAACTTACAATAGTTTGAGTTGCAAAAAAAAAAAAACTTACAATAGTTTGGACTTTCAAGTGCTGCTGGCGAATTGACAATTGCTCTAGATCTACTCTTTCGTACTCCTCAGATCTGCATCGTGCGCCTCCTTATTATAGTAGGAGTACTAGAAGTTAGCTTGGAAAAACGGCAGCCAGATGGATGATGAGAATACTAATGACATGTCCATTTTCTATCTCATGGACATCTGGTGCTTCATTCCCAGAATTGAAGAACTCTATCACTTCCATGACTTCCATCATCCTCATCCAGGCATAGGAGCAGACGTATGTGCAGAGATAATTATGACGAGAGTTGCAATTTGCAAAGGTACGTACCACAATAGACCGGCCCCGCCTGTATTATGGAGCCGTCCGGTCCCAATCTATGGTTGGATAGAGAGCTAGACAAACTAGTGAATTCAAGCAGAGACCACTGACAGTCACACATGAATGCACAGGGACCACCTGGTTCTGTTAAGAGTTTTTTTCCTGTAACCGGTACTCCAAAACCATACCTCGGAGTACCAAATGTATCTAACCGTTGATAGCAAAAGGTTAATTTGGTCTTTTCCCCTCTAATCTAATAGGTGCGTCCGCGTCCATCGAATTTTGATTCGCTGCCCCCAGCCCGTCTCCAGCATCGTCTCAGCCTGCGCGTTCCAATTGAGCAACCGCTCCCGCCCTCGACGCCCCTGCCGCCGTTCGTCGCGGCCGTCCGCTCGCCATGTTAGACACCGTTTGTCTGGTGCGATGACACTGGACGAAGTGACACTCTGGATGAAGCGATGAGATCTCCGTGTCTGCTTGGTGCGAATTAGTACAAATAACAGAAACAAGAAAATCTGACTTCGCCTGAGGTTTCTTCACTTGTCCAATCCTTATGTATCGTTGAATTATTTGTATGCAGCTAATTAGTACGGAGTACTACTTCATATGAAGTTTGTGTGTAAAATAGGGCTAGTGATCGCTGCAAGGAAACGACGCGGGTAGGGGCCTCGTCCGCTCCGCCGGTGCACCGGCCATTGAGGCGTCAGCGGCCCAATCGAGTGGCTTGGCCCCTTTGTCTGCCCCAGGCGCAGCGCCCTCATCCCTCCGCCGACGCGGCCGCCTCGCCATGCAGCGGCCCTTAAGGCAGCGGCCGCACAATAGAGCGGCGCCGGCCGCCTCGTCCCCTCAGCCGGCGTAGCGAAGACCCAATCAAGCGCCCGCGTCGCTGTGTGGATGGCGGCGACTTGATTAGGTCACGAACAGAACACATTAGTTTTTTAATTGCAAACCAAAATCCAGTGACCAAGAGAAAAATCCAAATGCCTTCACGTAATTACAAGTTTGTCCTTCCACTCATGGTACTCCGATGGTTTTTGACTTAGTGCTCCGTGGAATTGAGAATGGTACCACTTAATATTAACCATTAGATCAGGATAAATAAACGGCTCGTATTAAATCCGGAGTACTGTAAAAGAGCTCTCTGTTAAAGCGTATTTATGCACCCCTCTGCTTTGCACCTCTCTCTTCTTGCCATTTGTAGTCCTTAACAGCAACTTCCAGAGTACTGTCTGTTAGTGTTATACACCGAAGCGGCCGCCTGCACCAGCAACCGTTGCAAGCCTGTACTGGGCAAACAAGCCAAACCAACATCGCCAATGAAAATATGAGAATAGCAGAGCATATAGAACTGAACAAGATTGATTCGGTGGTGATAGGCGGAGATGGATGGATATGCACACGCGTAAAGCAAAGCTTGGAAAATGCACCCCAGAAAAAAGAAGCGAAAATGATCCGGTGCTCTCTTCAGTTCGTGTCTTCGTGCCGATCCTCTCTCAAGAGTCAAGACCCCGCTAACACAGTGTGATTTTGCTCTCTAAATCTCTCCATAACCCGTCACTATCTCGACAGCGGCGGAGATAATGAGCGAATTAGGTGCGGTGTTTATGCCGGTCTTTATGAGTCCTTTCTGCTACAGCAGGGAGTACTCACAGGTACGTACGGCTGTTGTCAGTCGTCTTCTTTGCTTCGCATTCTTAGCTAGGTTCACTGCTCATTTGCCACCGGCCTGTATTAATCTTTGAATACATTTTTTCATGCCATCATGAAACTCGACAGGCCAACATCGTCAAGCTGTCGATCGCTTTCCGTACATTTTTTATCGTCTTCCAGAGAAGACGAGGGCAGGAAAAGGACTTGTTCAGGCTTCGCACGCTTCTACAAGTAGTAAACAGTTTTTTTTTTAAGTTGCAGTACTACGTACCCCGTATTAACAACGCAAAGAGCAGCTGTTGCTAATGATTTGTGATGGAAATAAAAATGGTAAGGCCAAAACGTGTCGAGGCCTCAGAAACGGCTCACCGACCGGCACCGGCCATATACGCACAAGCCGCCGGCTGGCTCGCTTCCTTCGCTCGTATCGACGCAGAACCGAGCGGTCGCCAAAAGCTCTGTGTAGCTGTCACGGACGCCTGCCGTGTCGCACTCGCCAACGAGAACGAGATGCCGCCGTGTTGTTTTGACAGTAAACGGTACTCCCTCTGCTCTTCAATTTTCGAATTAAATTTGTCAAAATAAGAATGTATCTATTCTTAAAAAACATTTAGATAGTGTAATATTTCGATAACAATTTGTCAAAATAGACATGCATCTATTTTAAAAAATGTCCGAATACATGTAATATTTCGACAACAATCTAGTATAGAAGGAATAACTTACACTGAGCACGTAGTACGGAATACTCTTGTATGGTCAAATTTCAAAAGTACAAACGTATCGATACGACCGGTGACCGTCGACCGGTACAGGATCAATCAGAAAACTGACAGGAACAAAAACTCCTCAGCTCTGAATTCTGCAGTACAGTCAGAGAGCTCAGTGCTCGATCTTGTTTATCTATCCAGTTAAGACAACCAGAACATCTCGAACTGCACGAATGTGTATCACTACTCCGGCATGAAGGATTTGAATCAGTAGAGACCGCATCTGCTGCACCCAGCAAAAACTCCACTATAAAAACGTCCGCCCCCATGCTCATTTTAAAAGGGTGGCCCCGCGATTAAGCGAGACCAGCCGGCTCATCCATCCGTCAAATGATGATTTCCAAACTAAACTAACCCCCTCTCCTCTGCAGCAGCAGTACACCGTACTCTTCTCCTCCTGCCCCCTTTCCCCTTCCTTCCTTCCTCTGCCTTCGTTTCGTTTGGCCGTCGCATCAGCTCAACCGAATCCGGCAAACCAAAGTTCGAACGCGCCACCGGTCAAAAGGAATCCACGAGATCGAAAGCAACAGCACAGACAGACAGGCTCCATCATCCGATTGCCAACTTTTTCTTCTTTTTAATTTATAAAGCAGGAAGGGGGCTTAAAACCCTAGCTTAATTGGGCGGAGGAATCCTTCATCCTGTTCTTCCTCCCAAGGCTGGGCAGTTGCGTGCTCCAGAGGGTTCCAGTTCGTCGGGGCGGCGGGGGAATCAGTTTTTTCGCCGATTTTGGGAGCCGCTTATGAGGTAAGGTCATCGGTGCTGTTATGTCGTTTAGACTCTTTTCTGGGACTTGTTCGTTTTGTTTTGTGTGTTTCTCTGGGGTATTTTTCGTGCACATGAAGAGTTGGACGAGGTGTTATGTCGCTATTGGATTCGTAAGTTTGGGATTTCTCGAGGTATAAAGCTGTCTTTTTGTCCCTGAGCCTTGGGTGTAAATTCGATTTTGCGAGGGCTATTTATGGTCATGTTTTGCCTTTTTGTTTGTTTGTGGCTGTGATGAGGTTAGCATCATTTTTCTTCTTGTTTTATACAATTTTCGTACTTTTGAGTTGTTTGCTGCTAGTCTGAGGAGGAAAATTAGTCTGAGAGATTGAAGTGAGCCAAAAAAAAATTTAGAGTGAAATTTTTTATACAGCACTAGTTTTCCTGTCCTAAAATTAGTTCCTTCGAAGTCGCACCCATGTTTTTAGTTAGTTAGTTGGCTTGTATTGTCAGTTTGTTGCAAAAGATGAAATCTGTATTATTCCACACATAGCGACACCGTTTTTCTCATAGCTGCTATATACTCCGTAGTATAGTGCACTGATTAATTTAGTTGTTCTGCCTGTCCATATTTAGTTTAAAGGGCTGTTCCAAATTAATGTTACCGAGCTTTTTGTTCATTGCATCTCCAATTGTAAAGCCTAGCCTGCTCATTTTCTTTGTTGAAGTCACTGGATGATGCCAATTTAGTAAGTTGGTGAGACATACTAGGTTGAATGGAATTTGCTTCCTGTTTAAGTTGTTCGGATGTGCTCCTGAAATCCCAATTATGTAAATAAAACATAAATGTGAATTCTAAGCCTTTTACATTAAGGTGTACCAGCTTTACCGCGTCTTGTTTCATATACTCCCTCCGTTCCATAATTCTTGTCGAAATATTATATGTATCTAGACACTTTCTAGAAATAGATACATCCATTTTTAGGTAAATTTGAGACAAGAATTATGAAACGGAGGGAGTAGCATTGAGCCCTTGAGCTAAGTTGTTTGTGTACATGAGACATGACACACATCAGCTAGCACCTTTTATATGTTCTACTAATATGACAACTTTATAATATGTAGCAAGCACTGAAAATGTATATTCTTGTTTGTATTAGAGTACCACAGATGACAAGGGTCATCCATGACTCCGGCGAAGGCATGCAGAAAGAGGCACTTTATATGGTATCATCTGATGTCAACTTCCCCAAGGGACATTTTCCAGACTACAGGATTGGGCCAAACAATCAGATCATTGACCCAGAGGAGACACATGAGGTTGTACCTTTGAAGGAGATTGTTGCAAAGGAAACAGCACAGCTCCTAGAGCAGCGAAGGCGGCTCTCAGTGCGTGATCTCAAGGAGAAGTTTGAGAAGGGTTTGTCTGGTGCCACCAAATTGTCTGAAGAGGTATTTTATTCAATTCTAGTACTTCAGCTTGTGCAGGCTTTTAACAACAATATATATCAGGAGCTCCAACGACACATAGATGAAAGCTGTTGTAATTAGCTATAGGTTATTCCCAGACCAGAAGACACCATTTCCCAGTTAGAAATTACATACGCTTTCTTATGCAACAATGATGCAGCGTGATAACTGGATACATATGCAAATATTTACGGTTAGTGGAACCGTAACATATGACTGAATGAATTTGTTAATTTTCTGCCGTAACCAAACTAAGAAGTTGCTTTCAGTCTCTCCTTAACAGCATCAGTATCTCCAGAGCTCAGATTTATTGATTTAATCCTCGTTGAGCTCTTTTCTCATACAGTCATACTCCAATTATAGCTTACCTCTCTTTCCTGAAGATGCTTCCTCTTCTAAATCAGCATATAGTTCCGAATCAAATCGATAAGCACATTGTTAATGTACTTAGCACAGATGTTCTGTGGACTGCATTCTACTACTGACGAATTGCCTTGCTTGTAGGATGAAAAATTCACATTGTAATGTTAAGTAACTTTGTTTCTACAAAATTCATGTTTCAGGCTAAGCGGCGAGAAGCAGCCTCACTAGACAGGCAAGTTCTTCTGAAGAAGCTTAGAGATGTTTTAGACTCTCTGAAAGGCCGTGTGGCTGGTCGAAACAGAGATGATGCTGATGAAGCTATCTCACTGGTTAGTCTCTTCCCTAGACAAATATTATGTTGCCATTATTTTACTCTAATACAAGCTGCCTGTAATTCAGTTCAGTTGTTAAGTAAAGTCAAGAGTTAAGTTGATTCCTCCCCTAACCGCTCTTTTTTTTTCTCTGCGATCACCTAATCGCTCTTTCTTGAAGCTGGCATTATGCAGATAGCATCAAACAAAGGCAAAACAATCTTATAATCAATTCAAACTTTTTTTCTGTACTTGATATTAGGTGCCAACCGTAATCACACTTTGTCTTCATTTGTGCTTACATTATAGTTTATACACCTTGGGCATTTTGAAAATGTTCAAACTTGTAAAGTTTGTTAATTTAATGTTTCTAAAAGGAAGCGGTAATGAATTGTGGTTGTATATTTCTGAATTTAAGCTTACCAGCTTGCGGAAGACACATATATATCTGTTTGCAGTATCTCACACTCTATTAGTTTATGCTTCTTTTTTCCCTCCCTGTATTACCTTCAGTTTTGATGTTTTTGTTCTTTCTCATATTACCTTTAGTTGGAAAAGGTTTACATGAATATGACACATAATGTTTTATCAGGTGGAGGCACTAGCAGTCCAGCTTACTCAAAGAGAAGGAGAATTAATTTATGAAAAGGCTGAAGTAAAAAAGTTGGCTAGCTTCCTCAAGCAGGTTTACGCCATTTCCTTATTATCGAAAATAATTACTCAGACCTGTTAAAACTGTGTAATGAATCAGATTTGGGAGCCTGAAGATTGTTTGAGGCTTCATAAGTGAACAAGTGTTTTCAATTTTTCACTTTTTGTTAGAAAATGGAAGCTTTATTGCCCCCTGCCACTGCACACAAGATCCATACAGCCTATGTTTATAAGTTTACTACAACCGCAAAAAGCGACCAAATCAAAAAACGGTGACTAGTCGGCTAGTCGCAATGAGAACCAAACTACGCATTAGGGAGTCTAGAGCTAGCATGCCAACCAAACCCGGGCATAAATTCCCTGGTAACCCACCCTAGTTTCTTGGCGCCATACTCCATCAATTCCTTGTGCTGCGTCCGCTGTAACAAAGCCCACAACCGCAGCCAGCTCGTACACGAGAGTAACACCTGCATGCATGGATGAACTTTTTTCCTTGTCAAATACGATCATTAAGGTAAGGCCAAATGGACCCAAAAGTCCCAACCAAAATAAGGAAATGCAAAGACAAGTTCACACCCTGAAACCAAGAGCCAAAAATGTGTGTTATACTGTTTGGAGGGTTGATGTTAGAAGACAAATGAAAAGCACACCAAGCAACTTGTGCCATTGTCCAATAAAAAAATAGATGCTGAAGGTTTTCTTATTCATATAAAAAATAACATTGTGTATCACAATGCCATCTACGTTTAATCAAATTATCTTTTGTAAGGATGACACCCCTACAGAGGAACCAACGGAACACTTTGGTTTTAAGTGTAGTTTTAGACACCATAATAGTTTTGATCTAAACTTAACTTGTTTATCCACTAAACATGAATACATAGACTAGACAGAGAAAATCCCTGATGTGTGCGAACCCCGCTTGAACGTGTCATGCTCATGCGTAAGTTCCGTGCTAGCTAGTTTATCAATTAACTCATGCCAAGCCTGAAGAGTTCGATGAAAGTCGACATTCAGGTGAGCCGCCCCTAGAATAGAAGCCACCGTAGAGTGTTTGTTCTAGACAATATTAAAGAGTGAAGGTTACATGGTGCATAGTGCGGTATCTCTTAACCTCTAATCCTCCCAGAATCATACCGAATTCCCCATTCTGACGTGAAAACATGCCAAATTGAAGAAATATATATGACTCTTGTACCCGCATAAGGCCCTTCCAAAAATGGGAATCCATTGGCTGGCCTTTTTACCAAAAAAAAGAGGTTTTTGCCCTAAGTACTTATTTCGCAGAAGGAAGCTCAGCAGGCCGACAGATCCCGATTTGGATTTTTGTCCTGTTCCAATCTGTGGTGGCCTCCAGACTTTTGATTTGCTTTGACAGGCACGCTGTGTCTAGTAGGTGCTGAAATATACAGACTTGGCGAAAGCTTGGAGGTGGCGTTGTGGTCTTCTTCAACCCCAAACCCGAGTGAAAGCCCCAGGTCTGACTTCGTCAGACTGGGCGGGATGGCGCTTCGGCATCATGGCCTTCCTGGAGATGCCGTCTTTGGGGACGAGGGCCTATCGGCGAGTGTCTTGGTTGACGAATTGGCTGCTGTTTCTGGTGACGGCATCGGAGGCGGCCTACCGGCTCGAAGACTTCTGATACAAGCTTTTCTTGTTGCAGGAATCAGTAGTTGTTGGCTATGTCTTTTTTTTGTTTTTTTTTCACACTAGATGTGGCTTACCGCCTCGCTTCACACGTTTTAGTGTTTTATTTTCTTGCTTGCAATAATTTGGCTGTGCGCATCCTTTGATGGTGCAGAGGCCAGGCAGGGTAATAAAGCTTCCATTTTCTAAAAACAAGAAGGCATTTATTTTTGTGCCTAAATTTTGGATGCCCAGACAGCCCTGATTTTTTGGGGTACACAAAATTCCCCACTTAGCCAGCCTAAACTTCCTCTTATGCTGGTCGGATTGCCAAAAAAATCATATCTATAAAAGTCAAGCCTTTTCCTAACCCCCGTTGGAAATTTCTAAACAGGACATCATGAAAATGGGGATGCTGGTCAACACAGAGTTTATAAGGACTAAACACCCACTTAAGGAAAGGTTTTTGGAAGCCAAGTACTGAAATGCTTCTCAAAATGATATTCAAATATTCACTACATTACAAAATGTATATGGTAACTTGTTGATAGTGTAGATACGGATCAAGTGGAAGATAGTAAGGTGTTTGTTCTGGGAGACGAAGAACTCCATAATTTCATATAGTTTAAAGAAAAAGAAATACCTTCATGAATCCTTTTGGTCACGGTAAGACTAATAGAAGCCGAGGAATATCTGATGCTCTTTTGCAAAATGCCCTGAACTTGGGAAACTTAGCGCAACTGCCTAATTCAAGTATAACGTTTATAGTCTTTTTGAGCCATTTTCTTCCTCTTGGGCCAAAATACGAAATCTTCTGTTGAAATCTTCTGTTGAAATCTCCTATAACTTTTTACTTTGATTTATTATTTCTTGATAACTGGCGGCTAAAATCTGTTTTATCATGTACCATGTACTGTTCGTGAGGTTGTGTCGAAGTTAAGAAACCCGCTTTTAGTAGCACCGAGGTACTGTTGTTTGGTTACGCATAATAACAATGATATCATTCTCCTGTATTTTAGGCTACTGAAGATGCCCGAAAGGTGGCTGAAGAGGAAAGAGCTCTTGCGCTTGCTGAAATTGAGAAGTCCAGAGCTGCAATAGCAAAAGTTGAGAAAGCATTGCAGGAGCATGATTCAGCATCAAGTAGCAGGGAGAAGGAGGTGCCTCCTTAATTAATAATGAGCTTGGATGCTTCTTTACTGTTACTAAAACACGTTCTTATGCAAAATTAAATGCAGTCAGCTTTCTGATGATGCAAATACACATGAGACTGCTATATCCTTTTGATTTTAGTAATTGCTACATTTATTTAATTTTTAAATCTTAACAATTAGTATTTCCCGATCAGGAGATCGAGGAACTTAGAAAAGAGATCCGAGAGGCAAGAAGAATAAAAATGCTACACCAGCCGAGCAAGGTTTGTTTTGCATCATTGGTTCATTATTCTATGTATGGAGTTACAGTTTTGCTATGCTGATCTCTGATGATACTTCTTCGTTTCCTTTTTTGTCTCTCTCTATCAAGTTCAAACATACTGTTTCCTCCCTTTTAAACCTTGGTCTTACAAATTGGCATGTATTTTCTTCTGAATGCTATATCATTTCAACTGTTTACACTTTCATATATCTTGTGACCAAACAAATGATCTTCTTGCATTTTGTCTATACTCATGTATTACTAATAATTGTCATGCAAAAATTGTAGGTAATGGACATGGAGTTTGAACTTCAGGGCTTGCGGACGCTCATATCAGAAAAAACTCAGCTTTGCAATCAGTTAAAGAAAGAGGTAATCCTGTCAGGACGAGTGTAAAATTATTTAAGGTCTTGGTGATTCAATGTTGAGCTATGTCAATAAACACAGTCACTTTTATCTTCAGCTTGCCATGATCAAGAGGCTTGAACAAGATAGCTCTAAACTGTTTGAGCTAGAAGGTTCTGATACTCTTGGATCACAGTTCCGTATTATCCCTCGAGTTGATGGTGCTCCAGACATCACAAGCTGTCTTGCTCAGTGGTACCGTGTAATTTCTGGAGGCAGTAGAGAGCTCATATCAGGTATGTAATCAGATGAATAGCACAGAGCTTGCTAGATTTCTTCCAAGTCCATTCAAAGAAATGGGCTCATTTGCAAGCAATCTTTGCAGTAATTGTGTTACATGAGAACACACATCCCTTTTTGTGTCTCACATAGTAATGTCAGGAATTGTGAATCATTGTTTCTCTTCTCTTTATTCACATATGTCTGTTAAGATATTTTAATCTCTTGCTGCAGGAGCTACGAGACTTACCTATGCTCCAGAGCCATCTGATATTGGCCAATTGTTGCAAGCAGAGATAATTTTGAAAGCAGATAAAGTTACAGTTCAGACAGATGGTCCTGTAAATCCTGGTTAGGTCTTTTTCCATTTTCCTTTTTGATAGTTCCACAGCATTATTTATCTGGCTGATTTATGTGGATAAATATGTTTCTTCTGAAAAACTGAGCTAGTCCAGCTTTTTTTTTTTTGCAATATCAAGCATTATCAACTTCCTCACACTCGAGACCCAGAGATTAGCTAGTCGAACTGTTGCCAGTTGTGGCATTTACATCTTTTTCCTACATTCGCCTTACATTGGTTTCTTTCTTTCAAAGTAGAGCTAATACAGCAAAAGAAAGTATAGCTGATAATACTAACATCTATTTAACCAGGTAAGGCATAAGCACCATATGATTTGTCTTGCCATGTTAGATAAATTAGTCCAGTATTACAATTTGCTAGTGGCCCTGCATGTTTAGCTGCATTTTTGTCACATCATAACCGTCTTATAATAGCAAGTCATTGATCTTAGGTTCAAGCTTGTGATGTCATCAACATGTCACTTAAATAGTTTACTCTGTTGTACTTTGAACAGCTGCAGGACTGGAACGTTATGTGGAGTCGCTAATGAGAAGGACAGATATTGAGTTCAATGTATGAATTCTTCTTTGCCTGTTGGATTGCAGTAATACCACTTCTTCAAAAAAAAGGAGAAACCACCTCCCATGTTTTTACTAAAGCACATTAGTATACTGGGGATCCGAGTTCCAAAATAGATAACTAAGTAAACAAATGCACCCCAATCTCCCACTTCTGTAGTAAAACGGAGCTGAGTTTATCTGCAATTTAGCATGAACACTGGACCAGATATGAAAAGAACAATTTTGTTATTCGTGGTAGCAAATAAAGTAAGAAAACAGAGTGATTGAACATTTACTTAATATGCGTTTAACTGAGGCGTGCTGTTTTGTAGGTGGTAGTCACCCAAATGAATGGGAATGATTACTCATCAAACTCTGTCCATGTATTTCATATCGGAAAGCTGAGAATAAAGCTTCGAAAAGGAAGGTCTACGAAAGCAAGAGAGTCATATTCCACCACAATGAAGGTAAAGTGAAAGCCTGTTCAAAGTATATATCTAACTGAAATGGTGTCTACTTGTACGTTTTTCTTCCTAAATGTGTGGTTTAGGTTGTAGCACTAGATGTGCATACATTAACTTAAATAACTGTGCTTATCAATTTATAACAATATTGGCCTTTTCCTGCTAGGTCTCGTGATCATATTTCTTAAATCACAAGGGTTCCATACAAGTTAACGAATTTTAAGCATGTTCTGTCATCGTTTTGGATAATTGAATATGCATAAATTTTCATTGGAGTTACTTTGTTTTTACTTAAGAGGCAGGTGCTCTGCCATTGGAGTTACTTTCTCAACCACCATATAGAATTTTTAGTGTGCTAGTGCAAGCCTTAATGCACCAGGCTATACTTTGAAGTTACTTTCTGACAATATATCTTTCTTTTTCCTTGGTATCTTCAGTTGTGTGGAAGCCGTGGTGGTGGTAATGCTGCGGCTCGTGCAGTTTTCTGGCAAGCTAGGAAAAGCCTATCCTACACTTTAGCTTTCGAAACAGACAGGGATAGGAATGCTGCAATCATGCTTGCTCGTAAATTTGCTTCCAATTGCAATGTGAGTGTACATTTTTAGAAGAAAACACATTTTGTATTGCTGTGCTCAAGTATCTGCTTTGTTTGTATGATGTTAGGAGCCGATTGTTTTACGCATTTCATCCGATCAATGCAGGTTGCTCTCACTGGACCAGGCGATCAAGTCCATGGTGGAGGCTGACGAACTAATTTAGCCTGGTTTTGACAGCGCTGCATATATAATTAGTTTGTGAATTTGGGTGCTTGTCTATTTGTGTTTGTGAGAGAGTAGAGGCATTCTTTTTATTTTGCCTGCCTGCAGCTCTTATAACAATGGTAAAAGAAGGAAAGAAAACGCTGCACAATTTGATTGTATCTTGTATATTACATCTGTGTGAAATTTGAAAAGAAGATGAGATTTTTTTTAGTGTAGCTCAGTATCTTTCCCTTGAGTTATCAAGAAATGTACAGATAAGAGATAATCATCATCTATTTCACCTATCACTTTTTTCATGTCCTTGCAACTGCGAGTAGAGTTGCATCCGATGAATTTTTTTTTGTTGCTGTTGGTAGCATGAATCCCTATGCAGCCTTCCTGGTCACTGTACAAGCTGTTTGATGCCGTTAGCATTTTCTTAGGCGACATTAGCATTCAGAGTGCACGCTTATGCACTCACACTGACAAACCTTGTCTTTTTTCCACGTCGAGTTCAACCTGGAGCCACTTGCCGGCCGGCGGTCAAACACAGGAAACCTCAACGGAACGGAATCTCTCTGACATGTTTAGAATACATCCGTCCATGTGATAAGCAAGGATAGGGTATAGAATGTTTAGAAATCCGCCGAGGTGACACGGCTACAGGACAGCGCATAGGCCACCACAGCGTACGGATCTCTCCCCGGCGAGACGTTTGTTTGTTCATCGTCACATGCAAATGCTTTCCAAGACAATCCAAGGCAAGGCGATATCTTCGATTCAAAGCCACTACTGAGCTCTTTGTCAGTGCACGCTGGACCACGAGTTCACGTGCCTTTCAGTTCAGCCAATCCTCCGTATGATGTGCTAGTAGTACGTACTTGCAACGGTGGAGTAAATGAGGTTTTGAAAGTCTTCTTCTGATCACGAATCTCTAGTAAATTCAATTCAACTCTCCTATGTTGGGTGCAGTTTTGAACTGTTTTTTTTTTGTAAATTTTAAAAAATGAAGAAAAAAACAAAGGAAAAAAGGAACAGATTACTGCAGGCGAGAGCTAAGCCGTTGTTATAAAACTGGATTGGGATATGCAGCATGGTTTTAAAGCAGAATTTATTCTATTAGAATCCTTGAATTGTAGATTGCGCAATGGGTTGTAGTGAAGTCAACGATTTGTGGGTCAAAACTTGTGAATTTAATCTCCTGTCTTTGTCAGAGCTGTAGTGAAGTTTTTAACTCATCTTGTGCCCATTTTCGTTCTGAATTTTGTCGTTAACCTTTTGCTATCTCCATTTAATCTATGTTGTAAGTTTCATTTCTAACAAAAATGTTTTGTTTGCAACACTATTTCCTACCACCATACAAATACAACTACGGATGCCATTTATACCTAGAAGGAGAGGTGTTCTTTTTTTTGTGGGGAAAGAGAGGTGTTCAACTATGGGTTGAGATCAAACCGGCGCAAAAGCCGTTCTCAAAATCTAATTCATTTTTATCTATTCATGTAACCGTAACATCAACTAAAATGATGTTAGTACTAAAACTTATGTAGCACAGTTATGCCTAGAACATTTTATCGGTTTAATTTACTAAGCTACTTGCTATATTAGTCATACATATTATAGCATCGTTAGTGGCGATAATAGAGCGACAGTTTTCTCATGTTATTGCGAGGATAAATGTGTTTTGCATGAAATTCATCCGCTCAAAATATTTCAGCTTAGACCGTTTGTGGTGGCCCAACAATCAAAATTACGGGTGCGCATGAATAGAAAAAAAAAAGATACGCCAATGCCTCGCAGAATCAAGAGAAATAAAACCATACTATATGCCAATGAGATTGTCTCGCTGTCGTATAAAATCTCCTAATGATGCTAAGTATTAACTTGTTACCATGTCAAATGCGACCCCGCAAACATGAAACAACTCATTCCATTCAATTATTAGGAAGGAAATAGGAATAGCAAGCAGTGAAAAAGGCCTTTACCTTTCCAGCCAGGAAGCAACCAAGGGGAATCCCATCGACCACCCCAACGGCTAGTTTCCTGTTGCGGCCGCGTGCAATGCCAGCCGTCCGATCGCACGCCTCCCGACCGTTGCGATACGAAACCGTGCCGACCGTTGTAGCCGCTCCTCTTCCCCGCTCCGCGTAAAGCCACGCGCCGCCCGCCTGACAGAGCCCTGCATCGTCGTTATATCTCCTCCCTACCGAAAGCCGCATCCTCCAAGAACTGTAGTCCCCATCCCCATCGCGCCATTGATTGACCAAGGGAAGGCAAGAAGGGAAAAGTAGAGAGAGAGAGAGAGAGAGAAGCAAGAAGAGCCTCGGAGGGCTTCAAGAAGCGCTGTCGAGCTCGCCGGAACCGTGGCTGCGCTCGCCGGCGGGGAAGAGGGGTCGCGGGTTGCGCGTCTCCACTCGTTCTTCTCCTCGGTGCTCTCCGGGCTCTTCGGCCAGGGCGAAGAGCAGGACGAGATGGCCACACGCAACCAGAACGTCGCTGCCGCTCCGCAGCTGCAGCAGAACAGAGGTGAGCAGTGGTCTTGGGCGTGGTTCTTGGGGTGGGTTCTTGGTGGATTCCTGGTTGTTCTTGTGACAATTCTTTGCTTCGTTGAAAAGATGGATTCCTGCAGGCTATGTCCTCCTGTTCGATTCTTTCTTTTTTGGGTCGGCCCTGTCTGATCGATTGGAGTTCTTCAATCTGGATGCCTTTTTCGTTTGTTCCGGTCGATTTCTTTCGACCAAGAGAGGATTTCTTGTTCTACTATTGTTCAAGAATTGATCCCCGTTCTTGGTCTGAATTGATGGATTGCCAGCTTCCTATTTGCAATTCTTACGAAAGATTCCATTTTGGTGCCGATTTGATGTGGCTTGTTCCAACCCCTTACGACGAATTTCTCATAGCATCTTCTGCTCGTTTCTACTCTGCAGCGATAGGCGGTGGCGTTCACGTCCTGGGAAAGCAGAAGGTCGCCATGGCGGGCAGACCCGACGCCAAGAACCGGCGCGCCCTGGGCGACATCGGCAACGTCGTCAACGTCCGCGCCGCCGAAGGGTAAGGAAAAAACCGAGCCGTTCCACCATGATTTCCCGTGATTTCCTATGGAAACATAACGCGTTCTTGGAAACAGGAAGCCGCAGCTCCAGGAGCAGCCGGCGCACCGACCGGTCACGAGAAACTTCGGCGCGCAGCTCCTCAAAGACGCGCAGGCGAAAGCCAAGGTAAATTTACGCTTGCCGGCTTCATCTTGAAGCATTAATTTGGTCTCGTGCTTATTAGGATTGGAACCTATCGGTGTGCTGCAGAAGAATCCGGGTGCCAGGCCTGCGGTGAGGCTGACAAGGAAGGAGGCCCCTGCCAAGTTCGTTCCTCCTCCACCTGAGCACGTCATAGAGATAAGCTCCGACTCCGAGGTGAGCACGAGGAAGCAGTCGAAGGGCAGTGTCAGCTCCGTCCGCAAGGGCTCGAGGAAGGAAGTGATCAACACCCTCACCTCTGTGCTCACCGCAAGATCAAAGGTGCCCTCATACGTTGAACACTTGCTTTTTACGACTTCTTGCAGTCCAGTCATGTGTGTGTTCCTTCTAGCACCATATTCCTGTGTGTCTGATGATTTATACCATTGCAATGCCAGGTCGCGGCTGGAATAATCGATAAACCTCTGGAAGTGGACATCGACAAGCTCGACGGCGACAACCAGCTTGCCGTCGTAGATTACATAGAAGACATCTACAATTTCTACAAAGTTGCAGAGGTAACTGCATGATCGATCCTTAGTCAGTGAATGAAAATCTTGCGATCTGCTTGTATCTGAAGGGTGGTCTTTCCTGTTTGCAGAACGAGTGCCGCCCTTGTGACTATATTGAGTCCCAGGTGGAGATCAACTCGAAAATGAGGGCCATCCTGGCCGATTGGATAATTGAAGTGCACCAGAAGTTTGACCTCATGCCGGAGACGCTCTACTTGACTATGTACATCATCGACCAGTTTCTATCGATGCAGCCTGTGCTCCGGAGAGAGCTGCAGCTTGTAGGCGTCTCAGCGCTGCTGATATCCTGCAAGTATGAAGAAATATGGGCTCCAGAGGTTGACTGAAAACTGCTCCCCTTCCCTTTTCTTTTCCAACCTCACAGTGTCCATTGCGTTCATGTTCTAATTGGTTGTACACTGGCAGGTCAATGATTTCATTCTCATATCAGACAGTGCGTACACAAGGGAGCAGATACTGAGTATGGAGAAGGGTATACTGAATAGACTCCAATGGAACCTCACTGTTCCTACAGCTTACGTCTTCCTTGTGCGTTTCGCCAAGGCAGCGTCCTCCTCTGATTTGAAGAATGATAAAGAGGTAAATAACTCATAGACCATATGTAATCAGATGTATTTAACTGTTCAGAAGGAGTTTGTTTGCTCAAGTTCATTGGTTGAATGAATGTAGATGGAGAACACCTCCTTCTTCTTCGCCGAACTTGCCATGATGCAATACCAGCTGGTGCAGTTCAAGCCATCCATAGTTGCTGCCTCTTCTGTCTATGCTGCTAGACTCACCCTGAAAAGAACCCCTCTATGGACAGATACTCTTGCATACCACACAGGCTTTACTGAATCACAGCTAATGTAAGCATGCACATTACTCAGAACATCTCTTTGCAAATGTGTGTTATTTTCAGCACTGAGCATTTTCTGCTGTGAATTTCAGGGACTGTGCAAAGATCCTGGTGACCGCGCACGCAACTGCCCCTGAAAGCAAGCTGAGAGTAGTTTACAAGAAGTATTCCAATGAGAAGTTGGGAGAAGTCTCCCTACGCCCAC
This sequence comes from Brachypodium distachyon, assembly GCF_000005505.3. Classification (NCBI taxonomy): domain Eukaryota; kingdom Viridiplantae; phylum Streptophyta; class Magnoliopsida; order Poales; family Poaceae; genus Brachypodium; species Brachypodium distachyon. The sequence continues at coordinate 51,811,959 of NC_016132.3, read as the reverse complement.
CTGCACTCGAGTTCTGCAAATAAGGGATTTCAAGGAGTTGTGTGCGTTTGACGTTGGTGGTGTTGGTTAGTTTTTGCTTTAAAGTGCGAGAAGGGTTGAAAACTTGCTAAGCTGTTTGATCACAAGTCAGTAATATTATCTGACTTCTGATGACTATTAGGATTTGGTTGGCAGTACTGCCACTTGTGTCATAAAATACACCGTTGGTCTTGGTGTATATATATATGTCTTTTGAATTTTATCTGTAACAGTTCTAAATAAGTATGAATGAAGAACTGTTTGAAGATTCGAAATGTTTCCTGAAGAATATGTGAGATATCCTCTAAAAAAAGAATATGTGAGATATGCAGAGTTGCAGACAGGCTCTGAATTTATTCGAGAGTCATAAACATTGTTCTGAATTTTATCTGTGACAGTTCTAAAATCTTGCTTTCCGAATGTTTTTTGAAGAATGAATTGGAATTTTACAACTGTTTGAAGATTTGAAATGTTTCTCTGAAGAATATGTTAGATATGCAGACGGGCTCTGAATTTGTTCTTAATTTTATCTGTGACAGTTCTAAAATCTTTGAAGAATGATTTGGAATTTTACAAATAAGAAATTTTCTCTTATGAAAATATGAAGTTTATCTGACAGTTCTAATTGCAGATTAGACTCTTTTTTTCATGATTCCGAGGATTTATGTTGTAAGTCGATGATGTTACATACATTGAATTGATGATACAACAAAGGGTGAACATAAAATCCTCATCTGATGGCTACTTCTACTGCAACATACAACAAAGGGTGAACATAAATCCTCATTTGCTGGCTACTTCTACTGCAAGATACATTGGATTGATGATACAACAATGACAAACAAATGGCTGAACAAATTATACATTTCAAGGATCAGTTTTCGAACACAACATCTCCATCAATGAACTGAGATTGCGATATGAAGATCCACCCTTTTTGACTGCTCTGCCAGAAACCTCTTTCAACCCAAGGGCACATCTCCTTATTTCCTCCGTATCAGCTACGTCAGAGGCCATCAGCCTCTTGACAGCCCTCGCGACCTCCTCGCTCACAATCAGGTGATCCTTACCAGTCCAATCCCGCAGCTCCAGCCCAACCTTCCATTCTTCAACAATTAGACGGCTATCAATTGGTTGGTCAAAGAACAATGGTAAGGTGAGCATAGGTACACCAGCGAAGACAGCTTCAAGCGTTGAGTTCATCCCACAATGCGTCAGGAAGCCCCCAACTGAAGGATGGCACAAAACCTTCAACTGATTGCACCATGGCAATATCATGCCCCTAGTGGTGTCGCCAACAAGTTCCCGCACCCGAGGAGATTGTTCACGAAGAGTCCATAAGAATCTGACCTCACTTGCTGCAAGGCCCAATGCAATCTCATCAAGCTGAGATGCAGACACGGAGAGAAAGCTGCCAAGGGAGACGTATAACACTGAGTTCACAGGTTGAGAGTCCAACCAGGTGAAGCAGTCTCCTGAACTGGTAACTTCTCCGTTGGGCTTCAAATGCTGGTCTTCGAGGGTCAGGTTGGGATTCGAATGCTGGTCTTCGAGGGTGAGGTACGGTACACATGGCCCAATTGGGAAAACTGGACAGGGGAGTACTGATGTTAGGGAGTCGATGACACTGGCCTCAAGCTCATACATAGTGGTGAATAGGAGGCAATGTGCGTCCCTGATGCTAGAGACAGCTGCTATGACATGCTTTACTGTTCTCTCGTTGTGAATTAAGGGCTTAAGATCAGATAAGGTCACTGAACTTGAAGCCATGCCCGAGATATAGTGCTCAAGTCTCTGATCAGATTTATCTGTAGAAAAGAAGATGAGTGAGCAATGCTGGAAGCTGTCATTAGAATTTTATCCACTACAACTAGTGTAGAAGGAAGCCCAGAAATGGAAACCATGTGGCACAATCACAACAACACATGTATGTGATATAAGCTTTGGGGGTCTTGGACGTAGCTCTCCAGTTGTCTGGCTGAGGAATGGAACATAACTGAATAGAAGTTAGCTATTTCCTCTCAGAACAATAGAATAGATCATCTCTCAGTAATAGCATGTGCGACAAACTAACATACAAGTAATAGCTCGTGCCATTGACTAAAGACAGGTACATTTGTCAACAAGTGTAGACGAGCGGAGTTCAGCTTGAGGAAGCTAGTGACCTTGGGCGGGAGTGTGCGAGAGTAGGCTGAGTGCCATGTGCGTTGTAATCAGCTACTGTATTTTCTTCTCTCGTAATACAATGACCGTGCAATCTCTGCACGTTTTTTGGAAGAAAAAATGTGATTAACAAGCCATTTTCATGTTTAGCAATGCACTGCCTTGTTAAGCAATGTTTTACCACTGGGACCTTTGCACAAGCAGCTGCCGCATCATAAGAGTTGGACCGCTTTGGGATGTGCATATAAACAATGCCACTTGAATCAATGAGAAGTTGACAAATACAGTACCTCTTTGTATACTGCGGCATAGTAAGCAGAATAGCATTACTGCTATATTTTTTTTGCAGAGTTACCAAGCATCCATGAATAAGATGTATTCATAGATCAGATCGTAACAGATCCAAACCCACCACTTGATAGATGCATTGCAAGGACCGATAAATTGAATAAAAATGTCGTTGTTGGTTCACAAATCAGGAGTAGTATCTATCCATCAGGCATATATGCTTGGAAAGTTAGAAGCAACACACAATGGAAGGGGAAGCTGACCCGTTGTCACACCGGAGGCCGGGTCGTGCTTGTCGGCAAGGCAAGGCGGGAGGCAGTCGAAGTGGTGGTAGGCGGAGAAGAAGGTGGCGGCCATGGGGAAGAGCGAGCAGACCGGGACGCCCCTCCTGTTGCCGACGCCCACAACCCACGGCAAGTAGGTGTCGGCCACGAGCGCCGAGACCGGCGGGGTCCCCTCTTTCTCCCCCTCCTCCTCGAGGAGCTGGTCGAGGAGGCGCTCGAAGGGCGCCTCCATCACGGTGGAGACCGCGTCGAGGAAGCCCCCGTGGTCGGCGGCGCGGCCGTGCTCGGAGGGGATGACGTTGGGGATGGCGCGGAGGCGGACGCCGGGCGGCGGCGGCGAGGCGGAGGAGGAGGAGAGGAGGCCGAGCCACTCCTCGGTGACGACGAAGGTGGCCGTGGCGCCGCGCGCGGCGAGGATTCGGCACAGGTTCATCATGGCGTTGACGTGGCCCCGGCCAGGGAACGGCACCGCGACAACGTGGCAGCGGCGCGGCTCGTCCCCGGCGGCGGCCATCTTGTGTGCTGCGTTTCGAGTGTATGCTTGCGCTTGCGCGTGTGGCTCTTGTTGTGTTGCCGCGGCCGCGCTCTTGGCTCGGGCACAATATGTTCTCTCTGTGGAGTGCAAAGGAGCGTGCAGCTTTTTTTTGCAGCTTTTTTATTTTTTTGAGGGAAAGTTTTTTTTTTTGCAGCTATACGTGGCCAAACGAGCCGGGCCGAAAAAAGGCCGGGCTAAACGGGCCCAGGCCGGACACTTTGCTCATTTTCAAAAAAAAACTGAATTTTTAAAGATATTGGAGGGCTTTTTTGAACTGACGGGCTAAACGGGCCATGATTAAGCCCTGATTTCAAAATCCTGTAAACCGATTAAGCCCTTACTAGTACACCTACTTGTTTCTTTTCTTTTCTTTTCTTTTTTCACCTTATAGAGTTGGTGATTTTTTTAAGAATTGTTTTCAGCACAAACCATGCATAATAATTAGTACAAAGTGCAGCATAAAGAGAAAAGCTGTCCAAACGTGTCAAATTATCATAGTGAGATTTAGTTTTGAAGGAAATGCTCCGATGAAAACAGATTTTTGATTCGGATATTCCATCCAAGAGCTGTGACTTTTGACGTTTCCAAATCGGTTTTGAAAGTTACAACACTGGAAAATTTTAAAACCGGCTGCACATTGAGCTTCTTCAGACCTCTTGTCAAAAGGGGGAACATACAGTATGGCACTGAACTTTTTTTTTTGAAACTCAGTATGGCACTGAACTGAACCTGGCCTTATTGCCCTGCATTATTGTTACCTGTAAGCGACTACTTTTCTGTCGCTGGCCGAGGAGTCGAGGACAAACCGAAGAAAAATCATTGCGAAGTTTCTGCAGCGCCCAATCTCCCCTCCATGAGATCTTGGACGAAATTGCTCAGAGAACGATGCGACGAGCCGCCTTCCTGAACCGCGCTACGGGAAGCCTGACGCAGTTCTCCAGCTCTTCTCCTCATTTCCTGGCTCGCACCACGGTCCAAATCCATCAGCTTTGCCGCGGCAGCAGAGATCGCGGCCCTGCTGACAACGCCATCCTCCCTCCTCTGCTCCCTCAGGTTGATGCCGACCTTCCATTCGTCGGCCACGATCCGGGCATTCACCAGCTGATCCCACCCGACGGGGAACGCAAGCAATGGCACTCCGGCGCGCACGGCCTCCAGCAACGAGTTCCAGCCGCAGTGGCTGAGGAAGCCGCCGACGGAGGGGTGGCACAGCACCTTCTGCTGGTCGCACCATAGCACCGCCAAGCCGCCCTTGTCGCCGCCGCCGCACATCCGCCGCACATCGGGGGCCTTGTCCCGGGCAACCCAGAAGAACCTGACTCCACTGTCTCGGATCCCCATGGCGATCTCCTCCAGCTGCGCGGGCGCCATGGACACGAAGCTGCCAAACGAGACGTACAGCACCGAGTTCTCCGGCTGCGCGTCCAGCCAGCTCCGGTGCTCCTCCTCCTCGTGAATCTTGCTTCCCTCGAGTGGCATATGCTGTGGAACGGAAGGGCCGATTGGATATACGGGGCATGGGAGTGACTCTGCCATCCTGTTGATGGCGCTGGGTTCGAGCTCGTGGAAGGAGGTGAGAAGGACGCAGTGCGCTTTACGTGCGTGGGCGAACACCTCCTCTGTTATCTCCATTGGCCGCGCCCAGGAGCGGAAGATCTTGATATCCGACAACCTTACTGATGAGAGGCCCGGGACATATTCCTCCAAGGACTTGATGCTTAGTTCTACACAGCATACAAGTAGCACACATCAGCATATGCAGTTGTCTACGATTTGCTAAAGCAGCAATCGAGCTCACACACACACTGGCAGGAATGCCTGAACAATGAACACATGACACTGCTCTATATAATTGCAATCAGAAACTTGCTCTACACCGCTCTGAAACAAAATCTTGCAGCATGGCATAGCCAGTTAGAGAATACTGTACCTTCTTCGCTGGCACGGCCATCCAGCGGCGGCCACCGGTCGGAGTGGTAGAGCGCGAGGAAGAACGTGGCCGGCTGAGTCCACAGCGAGCACACCGGGATCCCTTTCCGCGCGCCGGCCGCCACCCCCCACGTCAGGTAGGTGTCGGCCAAGATAGCGTCCGGCGTCCGCCCCAGGTCCAGCTCCAGCCGGTCGAGCAGCCGGTCCAGGGCCCCCGCCATCTTGGCGTGCACGGCCTCGATGAAGCCGGCGTGGTCGGCGCCGCGGCCGTGCTCGGAGGGGATGACGTTGGGGATGGTGGCGAAGCGGACGCGGTCCGGCAGCGGTGCGGAGGCCAGCAGCCCGCGCCACTCCTCCGTGACGACGACGGTGACCGCGAGGGCGCCGTCCGCGGCGGCCACGAGCTGGCGGCACACGGCCAGCATCGGGTTGATGTGGCCGCGGCCGGGGAACGGCACGGCGACCACGTGCCGAGCCGTCGCCGTTGCCATCGAGGCCATCGTTTGACTCTGCACAGAACGCGGGCAGAGGTCGGCGGAGTGCCGTGTGGGCTGGGGGCACCGGGGCACACTGATCAACGGAACAATAGAGCCGCTGGTCGCAGCCTGCCAGGAAAAGATTAGAAAAGGAGCTCTCAACCCCGCTGGTCGCAGCCTGCCAGGAAAAGATTAGAAAAGGAGCTCTCAGCCCCGCTGGTCGCAAGGAGCCAAGGAGTACATTAACATTCCGTGCGCTCAGTGCGGTGCGGTGTTGGGAGCCACGCCGTCTGCGTGTGCAATTTGTAAACTCGGACTGCTTGACCTTTTCCCAACACGCCTCATAAAAAAAACCGGCGGAAGCATGTCGTATCTTACCGAATATTGCACCACGCAAAAACTTATTTTCTCGCTTTCATAAACATTTGTTTTGAGTACAACTTTTTTTTTTCGAGAATGGTTTCTTAAATTTGACTAAATATATAGAAAATTGTACCGGTATCTAAACTTCTAAATTAGTTTTATTAAATCTGTCATTATATATATTTTTATGGTATATACTCATTTGATATTGTAGATTTTTGTAGACATTTCTAAAAACTTGGTCAAACTTGAAGAAATTTGATGCAGACAGAGTTATGACTTCTTCTACTTAGAAACAGATGGAGTATTAGGCAAATAATTTTCGGTATGTATGTATAATAGAAATGTTTCTCAAACTTTTACATAACAAAAATCTGATATTACCATTTTTGGGTTGTTTGATTTATTTTTTTGCTTTTTCGGCCAGCTTTTAGTTTTAATTTCGTTAGCTTTTGACTTTATTAAATTTTACTTTATTAGTTTTAAATTTCTTCCACTTTTGATTTTTCTTTTGCTTTTCTCAATTTTTTTAGGTTTTAGTTATTTATTTGCAAATAATATGAAAACTTACCTTCCCCGCTAGCGTCAACTCGCTCATCGCCGGTGGCCTCATGGCTATCTCCCGGCCGGCGCTGACTCGCCCATCGACGACGACCTCCTAGCTGGCCCACGCCCATCAATGGCGTCGGCGGATCTTGTCGAGCCGCCACTAGATTACATCTACCCCGCTCGAATCCCGTCGAGGGTGGCGATGACGAAGCATGGAGGGAGGAGCTGGCCTGTGAATGCGAAAGGGGCCGGGTGGGGGGAATTCGGGAGGATGGGGAACGAGTGGGGAGAAGGGGGAGGGAGTATGTAACGTCTGAGCCTGTTCCTGAGATCGCTATACCGAACTAAGTGTGTTGTAGCTGTAATGTGTGTGTCTGTTGGGCCGTGTCTGAGAGGCCGTGGGCCGAAACTGTAATGAGCGAACTGGAGTTTATAACCAGCGTTGTGACTCTGAGATGAGTATCGAATGAAAAGTAATTGGAATTGAATCATGTCTCTCCCCTTCTTCCTCCTTCGCTTACCCCTCCCACACGAAAAGTGAGAACTCACCGGCGGCCGCCACCCAACGACGTCTATGGGTCATCACATCTGGTATCAAGAGCCTAGACCACCGGCTGCGCTTCACCACTCGACGATGTACCCGTAACATCGACCAATTGGTTGTGAGGAACTTAGGTACCTCACTGTAAATTCAAGATTGGCGTTGGGGCAGTACAGAGGAAGCTGCAACGGCGCCGTCACCATCAAAGCCCTCAACTCCATCGGCACAAACTCGATTAGTGTTGAACGGGATGGAGGAATTTAAGGAAGCGTTGTTCGCTCGCTTCAGTTTGAATCCGTGGAGAAGATGGGTGACCATCTAGAGGAGATTGACTCGAAATTGGACAAGCACGCGGAGGCACTGGAGCAGATGCAGGTCAAAGTGGATCTGACCATGGACGCCATGAGCAAGTCCAAGGAGGAGCAAGGCGGCGGGGTGAGGATGGCGCAAGAATCTGGACTACCTCCGTTGCACGTGCCGCGCCGGGAAGAGAGGAGCATCATCGGCATGCCTGAAGGTATGCCCTACGGCATGCCCATCAAAATTCCACCACCACCACTAGGTTCCCGGCCACCGTCTTCCTCGAGTCCCAGGGTAAGTTTTCCCGCGCCCACGCCTGAAGCAATTGTGGAACTGCGACTGATTAAGAAATGCAACTCGGCTGTGCTTCAGGTACGCATTAAGTGGACCTCGCTTCCTGATTTAGCAACTTGAGTATTTGAGAAGACTTCAATGTGCTTCGTCAACGGTTTCCTTTGGCGCCAGCTTGGGGGCAAGCTGGGATTCAAGGGGACGCCAGTGTAATGTCAGCCTGTTGCTGAGATCGTTGTAGCAAACGTAGAAGTAATGTGTGTATCTGTTGGGCCGTGGGCCGCGTGTGAGAGGCCGTGGGCCGAGACCAGCGTTGTGACTCTGAGATGGGTATCAAATGAAAAGTAATCGAAACTGAAGCCTAATCTCTCCCCTCCCACACAAAAAGTGAGACCTCACCGGCGGCCGCCCCCCGACGATGGCTATGGGTCAATCACAGAGTAGACGGTTCGTTGTTTCATCCACCCAGGATGGACGGACACCAAAGAGAGAATCGGAAAATTTGTTGAAGTTGGTTATGTGTGACGTGGTTGAGTAGGAAAATATGTGCAGGATTTGTTCTTGTGTTGCACGGGTTATACCATTACACCTGATAGTTAATGGAGTTACGAAGATCAAACGGTCATTCTTTTTTGATTTATTTCTCTAAACGAGGATTATGCTTCGAGAATAATAAGCCAAGCTAATATGTGAATATCCTGAAATCCTTTTATTTTATTTTGTTTCTCTACTGAACTATTGGTTTTATCAATGAAATTGAAGCCATCTTTAAATATATATTTTTTTGCTGTTTGGAAGGATTTTTTTTCCGGTTGTCCCTGTGCGTCTTGTAGTAAACCTCTAAAATGAGCTACATAGCCATACTAGTTGATCAAGCAGCTCTTTACAGGTGTTCCGGGCCTCAAAAAACAAGCACTATAGCTTCTCTTATCGAACTACCTTACAGTTCAGACAGGCAAGTCAAGCCTGTGTAGGCCGCGTTTGCTGCAATCACACTTGAAACGAGTCAACCATAGCCTTCAGAATCTTCTGTGAAGATTGCCACTGTTTGTCGCTGGCGCTGGCGACGAAGAGCACCACCGTGTTCCCCTTCGCCGTGGCCTTGGCCAGATTGTGAGAACCGGTCAGTGCGAGTGGTGTCTCCAGCACATAGCTGTAGTACTGCATCACAAGAATTTATGCCCGCGCATCAGGATTCAGCAAATCCATCAGAAACTTAACTGCAGCGACTACAACATCAGAGGAAGGGCAAACTATGACAGCGCATTTGACTTACAGTCTGATCCCCGATCTTTTCGACAGTGGTCTCAAGGATCTCTTCGGGTTCCAAGGTGTTCCCGGTGACGAAGGGCCCCAGAGAAGCCATCAGCTTCTCGGGGCTGCCGATGTCCTCGATGGTGGCGTTGGGCCTGTTGGTGAGGCGGATCAGCGGCGAGGCCACGACCTGCACTTTGCCCTGCCTGTCGTCCTCGAATTTCACCTCCACCCATGGCTCCGCGCACTTGGGCTGGCAGTAGTTGCCGGACAGTATGTTGGCCACTCGCGTCTGCTTCCAGGTCGGGGGCAGGATGAACTCGTAAGGTTGCACATTGCCTGAAAATCAGTTAGCGAACCTGAACTCAGCTGATGAATTAATTGGGTCTTCTTCTCAATGTCCCAAAACCAAATCAGGACTGTCCTCTCCAAAACTACTGGGACGACTGATTAAATCAGGAATTAGTGCACTAGCGAGCAATGCAATGCAAGAAGGGATCGAATCATCACCGGCCCGGAGAGCAGGGGTGTCCTTGGTGGACGCCTTGAAGAAGACGAAGCCCGGGCTGGACGGCACCGGCGGCAGGAACTTGCCGACCACGACCTCACGCGCCTCGGCCGGCAGCGGCGTCCTCAGGAACAACGCGCCCAGGGCCGCCGTTCCCAGCAACACCTCCCTCCTGTGACTAGCAACCGCGAGAGGCGCCGCCGGCCGTGAGGCAGCAGAAGCAGCGACGGCGTTGGCGTTATCTGCGGACCCAGGCCCAGCCTGGGGAGGAGCAGAAGAGCGCGCGCCGCAGGAGGCTGGCAGCCGCAGAGGAGGCAAGAGCGGGGAGAAGACGGAAGAAGAGGAAGAAGCCATGAGCTCCAGCTCCAGGGACTCGTGGGCTTGGTTCGCGCGCGCGGGACGGACACTCTTATCCAGACGAGTTTTATGATATTTTGAGCTTCGACGCGCCTGTGAATTTTGGGCCTCGATGTGGCGCACCTGTGAACGTGTAGTCGCGTACGGGACGCGGCTGAGCACTGCCCCCACGGTCAGCCGGTCGAGGATAAGGCGAGATAAAAAGGAGCGGATGTGCGGCCGAGCAGCAGCGGGGACTGGCTACTCGGCAAGCAAACATGGCGCCCGCAGCCCTGTCCGCTCCCGTCCTTCGCATCTCTCCCAACTCGCACTCGGCCGCCGCGGCGGCGTTCGCCGGCGGTCTCCGCTTTGCCAAGACGACTGCCTATCTGCCCGCTGGCGTCCATTCCGGTATGTTTGTTCTCCATGCCGGCATGCTAGCTCCGTGTTCTTTTCTTGTGCCAGTACTGAGAGCTAACTAATTGCACGAATTAATCCGATCGAAGGCAAAGCTGTGCTGCGATCGAACGAGCTGTTGAGGGCGGCGGGACAGAGGAGGCCTTCCGCGTTGAGAAGCAGCTTGGACGACTCGAGTCCCACGGATGACAAGGTAAACCAGACGCTGCTGATCGAAGCGCCGCGTCCTGAAATCCCAGTAATTAATCCGGCTCTAAATTAAGTAATTTTCGATCGATCTCGCGTTCCCCGCAGAAGGAGTTCGGGTACTCGAGGAAAGACGTGCTGCTCATCGGCGTCGGCGTCACCCTCCTCGGCTACGGCCTCAAATACGGGCTGGAGGTAACTAATCTGGCCCGGTAGTGGCTGCTCGATCAATTAGTTCTGTTTGTTCTCTCACCTGATCTCACAATCATGCCTTGACGTCTTGATGATCGCGCACAGCTCGTCGGCGTCGACCCCTTGCAAGCCGGCAACGTCGTCCAGCTGGTCATCGTGCTCGGGATGACGGTGGGGTGGATCTCCACGTACATGATCCGGGTGGCCAACAAGGACATGACCTACGCCAAGCAGCTCAGGACTTACGAGAGTCAAGTCATGGAGGTGACCTTCGTTCGGCACTCTGCATACATATAGTTGTTGGCCTGTAGCTTCTGACATGCTGAATGATCTGTAAATGCAGACAAGTCGTGACTGACCAAACCATTGATTTCTTTCTTTCCAGAAACGATTGGAGAGCCTGTCGGAGGCTGACCTGCAGGTTCTGCTGGAGCAAGTGGAGGAGGAGAAGGAACGCCTGCCGGTGAGGGATCAGGGTATCATCATCAATAGGAAGACGGAGGATCAGATTAGTACCAACTAGCTAGAAACCTAGAGCCCCCTTGATTGTACTGTTAGGAGTAGCTTGAATCAATGGCGTGTCTTATATATCTCTTTCTTAAGAATCTGTAGTACAATACTAATGCTTGTAGCAGCGAGTTAAATATACACAGTTCTCTATATTGATGAATGGTCACCAAAGTTTCCCTGGAAGCGACACTGAGGAGAAAAATCGACGGAGTCGGAGGAACCTGACAGCAAATTCAGAGAATGGCCTGTCCTACACCACAGTGGGCCAGTGGCCGTGCCAGGATTTTAACCTTGTGATGTCAAATACGGAGTACATCAGTATTTCAAATTTTATTCAGTTTTTATATTCTTCCACATGAATTTAACTTATACTAGCTAAAACGCCCGTGCGTTGCAACGGAACAACAAAATAATATGATATATTCAAAGATATGCATCAAATCTTTTTATGTTCGATCTTCTTTGATGACCACCAAACATTCCTTTAAAAAAAATTCTTCCAATTTTTTTGTCTTTATAATCTACTCTCTCAGAAGACAACAATATATTTCCTTCTAAAAATTACATATCACCATCCGGTCAAAAAAGTATGAGACTGAGCTAATAAAACATATATAAATTATAGGGGGAAACCTGAAATTCAATGAACAAGCACAAATCTGACGTCCTATTACGCTGATGAAATTGCCTCAAGCATAAGCCAAATTTACTAATTCAGAGATACTCCAGTCCACAAAACTAAACCTTTTACCCAACCATCAAGCATTGACTGATGATGAAATTTTTTTAGCCCGGTCCAAAAAATACAAAATGATCTTTCTAGAAGACCATAAGAAGACATCATATTTACTTCCTTAATAAGCAGAGATTAAACAGCATTGCAACCTGTATCTGACCATTACCATAAGAAGGGCAAGCTAGAGACAGTATAACCACTACAGCCCAAGATATGGCACGAAGTGTCAAAGGCTCATAACATCACCTCTTCGTTCCTCAATCCTCGCCCGCTCGCTGCCACGGACTTTAAAATACACCACATGTTATAATTTCCGCGAAAGTGGTAATAATAAGCGTAACATTGATGAAATTCAGAAGAAGAAAAAAAGAGATCGACATGATAGTTGGGCTATACAAACTGAATTTTGATTCAAGCAGAAATTCCATGTGGACCCTGGCCTTCTCTCTTTGCAGGCGCAACATCATGACCATGGCCTCCCCCACAGCAGCAGGAGCGGTCTCCTCCTCCGCCAGATCCACGCTAGCCCAACTGCGCCATTTCCCCCCTCCCCATCCCGCTTTTCCCCCGAACAGCTTCCTCTTCACGGAGCGCCACAGGTGGTGGTGGTGGCAATAACTAATTCTATTTCAAGCATCCTATCTAGCCGGACAAAATACATATAAACTTAAGCTAACCACCCTAAAAGAGATAAAATAAATTACAGTACACAAGTTAAGTTGACCATATACTCCGAGGACTGCTCAACTTGTCTGTAACAGCATGGCAGGAAAACGCTGAAAAGAAGAAAGTAGCTTACTCTAACGCGGTTACCGGCCCCAACTTTCTCAACTTTCCGCACAAACTGCTGAAAGGAGTAATAACGGATCAAGTGGGATTGCCATTCAGCATAAATCTTGATCAGATTGCCAAGGTCCTCCACCTGACAGCAAGACAATAAATCATAATTAGGAGGCCATACCATAATAAAAACATTCTTTTATAGTGACCAACAACAGGCTGCACACTTTGTTCATATATGTAGTAAATAACTGAATAATTCCAGGCAGGGCGTTCATTTTCCTTTATCCTTTTCAAACATTTGTGTTCGGCATGCTCGTGAAAACAAAAGAGCTGTGCATGTGCATCATATCAACTTGCAAGAACAGAGCAAGGACCAGAACTGTACAGACCAATCAACCCAACGCAACCAAAATGCATAACAAGAAAGGGCAGCACAATCATGTCACAGAGGTGTGTTTCCAGCTATACGGATCGATCAATAAATTGGGAACAGACCCGTGGAAGGGTTTAAGCGGGGTGTAGGCAGGCTGCAAGACAGACCTCGTGGCCGGGGCGGGCGCGTGGCTTGAAGGCCTTGGGGAAGTAGCAGAGGACGAAGCCTAGGCCGGCGTCGGAGAGGAGCAGGTCCGGCGTGAGCTTCGGCCGCGTTGCCCTCTTCTTCCTCTTCTTCTTCCCGCCTTCCTGCGCCGCTTGCTCCTCCCCCGAACAGCTTCCTCTTCACGGAGCGTCGTCATGTTACCACCGTAGACGGCGGAGGCGACGTGCGCAGAGGGATCGCGGCGGCGGTGCGAGCAGGCGAGGAGGGCAGCGGCGTGAGCAGAGGGAGAGGGAGGATGGCAGCGCCGGTGCACGCAGATGAAGATTGCGGCAGCTGCGTCGAGGGTGAAGGGAGGGCGCAGATGGTGTCGGGGAAGGATGGCAAACGCGTGCCACGGTCGTGGGATGGCCCAACGATCAGGATGCGGGCTTTTGTCAGCCCAACCGTGCCAAGGGGCGGGACGACGAGTTTGACGAACGACAAAAAAAGAGATGAAGGGAACGGTTCGTATTTTTTAGATAGGTAGGTATAGATTCGTTGATTTTGCAAAAAAGCTGTGTGGCCAACTGATCACACAGCTGAACACATGGCTTTGCCACTGCTAGACCATCACTTGAGAATTTCAAAACTACAAGTTTGCCATAGATTGAAGACTTATTAAAAAATTATTTAGAACACCCAAGTTCGTTGACACCCCTTTCTGAACTTGCCTAATAGCCACGGCAGCCTTCGTGTGACAGATTATAGCTTTAAAAATTGTTCCTGCCTGCCAAATTTAGGATTCAAAATATATATGATCCACGACATAAATAACTTCTTAGATCCATTTTTTCATGTGTTCAGTGACAAAATTACAGAATCCTTCCCTTATCAGTTTGAGTTTTTGGGTGAACTAGTTCGAGACATGAAACTCTTCACCATGCATCCATAAACCCGACCAATCTCATGATTTTGAAAAGCCGAATGAACGGTCTAGTTCAGACAGTTGGAACCTATGTTGAATGCACTGTGGCCGGATACACACCAATTGAAATATAAGCTGTGAAATCACTGTTAGTCGGTTATGCGACAAGAAAAAAAAGGGACGAAAAACACAACGCAAACAATGAGAACGAATGGGCCAATTTAATGGGCTAACAACACTCTGAATGTCCAAAACAGAGGCCCACGAGGCCCAAATATCATATCCAGTCGTGGATACGATAACCCATCGAGAGCGAGAGGCTAGCCCGTATCCCGGCTGCCCAGACATGGCGCTTGCCCTGGCTTCACCAATGGCGTCCCTCTCGCTCTACACCGGGAGGATCTCGGCGGTGGCTATAGGCGGCGGTCTCCGCCCCAAGTCGGCCCCGATGGCTGCCTCCGCCCGCCCGTTTCTCCAGAGCTCATTCGTCTCGTCCTCCGCCTCCGCCTACCCTGCTTCGTTCTCGGCTGCGGTATCGTCGTCGCTGGCCTTCGCGTCTGCCTCCTCGTTCGCCGGTGAGAGAAATACCTCATGGCTTGTTTTTAATTTCTCGGTATTGTCCTGTTCTGTTGGGTTGGGGAACTACCGAACTGGGTCCAGGGTAAAGTTGCCTGCAATGGCGGGTTTGAACCGTGGAATGTTAAACTGCGGGTGTTGCAGTGTTTGACAATGCGATGCTGATGTTGTATTATTCTGAGCCTAGTCAGTCACGCGCTATATGAAGTGCAGTGACACCAAGAAAGCGAAGATAGATTGAGCTTGTGTGTAGCTGCTTCACTTCACATCCCCAATTTTCCTATTAGCCCAACAGCAAGTAGGAACTTCGATTTTGGTTTAGTGTGTGGAGAATTTACCCAAACAAAATTAAATTTATCCATCAGTTTGTCTAAAACATCTGAAATTTAGTTACTGTTGAATGTACGGTCCTAGAGTATGAGTACTATGCGTAGTTAACTGCTAACAAGCAGGTTTTGCATAAGTCATTCTTGTCTTGGACCCAATTTTTATATCGGGGCACAAACAAGAAACTGAGAGTTTCATATTTCAGGGGTCAGTTTTAGTGAATATAAACTACAAAATTAGGAAAATGTACACGGTTGAAGGTTTATTTGCCATTGTCTTGCAACTTCCACTAGTATAGATGTATCTGTATTCCAGAGCCTAAAGCCCTGAATCATATAGACATTGCAAAATCCCACGAAACAGATACTTTGAACTGGAGTTCTTGGTTTCTTAGCTATAGAACTGAGAAGAGCGGACCTGGACCATTCCGACATAGGTGAGGTGACCGCAAACCTTCTAACAGAGTCAAGGAACGAACAACTTCAATAGTCAAGATTTAAACTTCCATACACTTCACTCAAGATCAATTTTTCTACCACCTAAATGCTACCCAATTTGCTTCTGAAATCAGCACAACGATGTTTGATTAAAGGAACTAGCTAATGGGGGGAATAAACCAATAGAATGTGGTCGAATCTATTTTAAGCACACAAAAAAATAGAATTAATCTTAAGAGAACAAAAACATATCGGAAGAAAACTAAGTATTTTTTAATAGTTTGTTCTGCACTTATGTTTAGCACATTCTAGATGTTGTGTCAAATCATAGTGTCCGGTTATCTAAAATGACTTCAATATTAACATTATTTAACATTGTGTACGTCAGGTTCATCTTTCGGAATTGAGTTCAGCTACCACAGATTGACAACACGAAGACCTCGTGGTCTGCAGATTAGGGCCGGAAAGGCTGCTCTCTGCCTGACCAAGAGGTCAAGATCTCGGAAGTCACTTGCCCGTGTACATGGTTTCCGCAGGCGGATGCGGACTACTTCTGGAAGAAGGGTCCTGAAGCGTAGACGTGCCAAAGGAAGAAAGATTCTCTGCACAAAGACGAACTCACCCACAGGGACGAAGTTTTAATTGCTTTGCAATTTGAGGCGTTTTGTATTCCAGCGGTAAGTTTTACTTTGTTGCATCCCATGCTCTCAGCCATGTTCTTCTGAAACGATTGCTGTACATCCTTTTCCATGTTTTTTGTGGTTAATACTTGATATCTGAATCAAATTCTCAACGGTCTTTAATATGATGTTGTTTTGTGAGATCATACTATCTTGAGCGCAGCACTCTCAACTCCTAGGAACCAAATCCTATATATCACCAAAGCACATGCATGTGGTAGGACATAATTTGTGCTTACCTACATCTAACAGTTTTGAGGAATACTTGCTTCTTTGGAGGAACATACCTGCATCACCTTTGCTATCCTGTATTATGACCTTGCTATTATTCTTAGTGCATGAATCAATGGTGCCTCAAAACTAGTAAGAGGGGAATCTTAATATCTAGAAGACTAGAACTAAAACCAGAAAGAATAAGATTGGAACACACCTGTAGGCAAAGGGAACATGCCTAAAACCAGAAAGAATAAGATTACTGCTCCCTTTTCTTCACTTGCATTGGCAAGCCACCCTCCATCCTTAATGTCACTGAGAACACAAGCCCTGGCCGGCTCTCGCCACCAACAAACTGGAAGCTGAACCTCTCGAACACGCACGCTACGATGGACTTCATTTGTATGTAGGCCATCTCCTTGCCGAGGCACATCCTCGGACCGCCGTGGAAGATCGGGTACTTGGACGTGCTCTCTGGTTGGAACATGCCCTCTGCATCTAGCCACCGTTCTGGTCGGTACTCCTGACAGTCATTGCCCCATATCTCCTCTAATCGTGCCATGGCGTACGCGCTGTAGGAGACCTGCCACCCTTTGCCCACAAACGTGCCGTCAGGCAGTACATCATCGTGCTGGCAGCAGCGCGAGTCCATGGCCACAGGAGGGTACAGCCGCATGGACTCTGTGATTGCAGCTTGCAGGTAGTTCATCTTGCGCAGCTCGCTAAAGCTGAATGCCGCATCCGTGCTCCTGCTGGATGCCCGCACTGTGCAAATCTCGCGTACGATCTTTTCCTCCACGTCTGGCCGGCTGGATAGCAGCCAGAAGAACCAAGTGAGCGCAGATGAGGTCGTGTCCCTCCCGGCTAGGATAAAGTTGGTGACCACATCCCGGAGGCTCTCGTTGCTGTGCTCACCACTTGAGGCGAAGCGCGACAGGAAGTCGTCTTTGCGCGCCAACCCAGCTGCTCCCCTCTCGCTGCGCTCACGGACAATCCTGTCGACATATCCGTGGATCGTGGCGAGCGCCTCGTGCATCCGTCTCTCAGGCTCTATGTTGAGTAGCTTCTTGATTCGCCATGCCGACTTGATTGGCGACATGAACCTGGCCATGACTATGTTCTGCGCGTCGGTTAAGGCGTGCATGAACTCTGCACGCCCATTCACCCCCAGGCCCTCCTCCGTGAGGCACGCTGGGTCCTCGTCAAAGGCAACACAGCAGATGTTGTCGAACGCGAATCGTTCAAGAACATCCTGCACATCCAGTGTCCGGCCGTCCTGCTCTGCCTGGGAAAGCAGCGGCAGCAGCCTCTCAACAACCTCGAATCGGACAGTGCTGACCACGAAATTTCTCAGCGACCGCTTGCTGAACTCATAGCTGGAGGCCTTGCGCTGCCAAAGCCACTGGTCGCCGTCGGAGTTGAAGATGCCATGGCCGAGGAAGTCCTCGATGACAGACACCACGAAGTCTCCCTTGGGATAGTTCTGGAAGTTGGTCTTCATGACATATTCCACATTCGCCGGATTGGCAGTGATGGCGCCAGCCATGAGACCGAGGCCCTTGAAGTTGAAGGACATTGTGTGCGTGGGGCAACGGGCAATAATGCCGGCCGACCACTCGACGAGGCGGTGCTGGTTCTTGACGAAGTGTGGGAGCGTGCCAACTACAGGGTAGGCCTTGAGGCCATCAGCACGAGGCTGCTTTCTGGTCTGCCAGCGTAGGCAGAGGAAGCAGAGGAGAGGTAGGAGGAGCAAGGGGAGGATGGCAAGGGACGAGGTCAACGAGAGCTCCATGGCGATCGAGATCTCAAGCTTGCTGCACAGACCAAACTGTAGAGACTGTAGGGACTGATTTTAAGTCCTTGGCAGTTAGTACAGCAAGGGGAAGATTCTCGAGTAGAGTTGTTGGATCTTATGCTATATAAACCTTTTTCTCTTAGATTAATCTGGTCTAGTTCTTGCTGTCGATGCTTAAACTCTTCCGGGAAGTTGAGCTGGATAACTACTTAAACCTCAGTATGTTGAGAATACTTGTAGATTAAGAATGATTGTGCTTGTGCAATTAGTTTCAGCGAATGCAAAATCAAGCAATGCTGGAAGTCCTTTCATTGTTTTCTGTCACGTGAGAGGCATGTCTCCATGGGAACCCACAAGTTGGATGGCATAACTGTATGGAATTTGCCAAATATTAGAAACAGCTACGCTGAACTGAAGTTCTGCTTTGCTTATCTAGATGTAGAGTTTTATTTTTATTTTTAATAGGTAGATATAGATTTATTTTTTTGAGGGAAGGTAGATATAGAGTTTTAGGGAACCGTCTTGTATACAACAAGCCAGCATGGCCAAACACTAGCAAAGTATCATGTTCAGTTGTTCACCACACCACAAGTGGACAGTTTCTTTCATCACGAGGCTTTGTATTTCATTAAACAGTCGCAGACGGTTGATCTGCCACCTGAAGGACCCAAATGCTACTATACATATCATACAGTTACTTGTGTACGGTAGGAAATACTTGGTGCTTACCTACGTCTTAACGGTTGTGAGAAATTAACATTTGTATCGAGGAACATCAGGTAGTCGCTGGAATGCATTCGCCACCTTTGTTATCCAATAGTAACCGAGCATGAATATCTAGAACTAAAATCAGAATGAATGACAGAGGAGCAACCTGTAGCTGTAGGCAAAGGGACCATGCCTCCTACTAGCCGTTTAGTGCCCCTCTCTTCTTCACCTGCATCGGCAAGCCGCCTTCCATCCGTAACGTCAAGGAGAAGACAAGCCCGGGCCGCGTGTCGCACCCGACGAACCGGAAGCTGAACCTCTCGAGCACGGTCGCGATGATGGACTTCATCTGTATGTAAGCCATCTCCTTGCCGACGCACATCCTCGGGCCGGCGTGGAAGACCGCGTACTTGAACGGGCTCGCCGGCCGGAACACGCCTTCCTCGTCGAGCCAACGCTCCGGCCTGAACTCGCTGCAGTCGCCGCCCCATATCTCCTCCAGCCGCGCCATGGCGTACGCGTTGTAGGTGACCTGCCACCCTCTGCCGACGAACGTGCCGTCAGGCAGGACGTCGTCGCGCATGCTGCAGTGCGTGTTCATGGCCACGGGCGGGTACAGCCGCATGGACTCCGTGATCGCCGCGTGCAGGTACTGCATGCCGTGGAGCTCCTCGTAGCCAAACGCCGCCGCGTCGTCTCCGGCGCCCGTCGATGACGAGGCGCGCCGCAAGGCGTGGATCTCTTGCAAGATCTTGTCCTCGACGTCGGGCCGGCTGGACAGCATCCAGAAGAACCAGCTGAGCGCCGAGGAGGTCGTGTCGCGTCCGGCCACGATGAAGTTGGTGACCACGTCCCGGAGGCTCTCGTCGCTGTGCTCGCCGCTCGACGCGAAGCGCGACAGGAAGTCGTCCTTGCGCGCCAGCCCGGCCGCTCCCCTCTCGCTGCGCTCGCGGACGATCCTGTCGACGTAGCCGTGGATCGTGGCGAGCGCCTGCCGCATCCGCCTCTCGGGCTCCATGTTGAGTAGCTTCTTCACCCGCCATGCCCACTTGACCGGCGCCATGAACCGGGCCATGACAATGTTCTGCGCCTCGGTTAAGGCGAGCATGAACTCCGCTCGCCCGTTCGCCCCTAGCCCTTCCTCGGTGAGGCACGCCGGGTCCTCGTCGAAGACGACGCAGCAGACATTATCGAACGTGAAACGCTCGAGCACGTCCTGCACGTCCAGCGTCCGGCCGTCCCGTTCCGCGCGGGAGAGCAGCGGCAGCAGCCGCTCGACGAGCTCGAAACGGACGGTACTGACCACGAAGTTCCTCAGCGACCGCTTGCTGAACTCGTAGCTGGCAGCTTTGCGCTGCCAGAGCCAGTGGTCGCCGTCGGAGTTGAAGATTCCGTGGCCGAGGAAATCGCCGATGACCGACACCACGAACTCCCCCTTTGGGTAGTTCTGGAAGTTGGTCTTGGAGACGTATTCGACGTTGGCCGGGTTGGCGGTCATGACGCCGGCCGTGAGGCCGAGGCCCCTGAAGTTGAAGGACATGGTGTACGTTGGGCAGCGCGCGAGGACGCCGGCCGTCCATTCGATGAGGCGGTGCTGGTTCTTGACGAAGTGCGGGAGCGTGCCGATGATGGGGTAGGCCTTGAGGCCGTCGGCGCGAGTCTGCTTCTTGGCGTCCCAGTATAGGCAGAGGAAGCAGAGTAGTGGTAGGAGCAAGAGGAGGAGCATGGCGAGACCCGAGGTCAACGACGGCTCCATGGAGATCGTGATCTCAGGCTTGCCAAGTCCAAATTGGGTGCTGCTTGGCAGTGGGCACTGGTCACTGGCACATCAATGGGAGATTCTGATGTACAGTTGCTGCCTCCTTGATGGTATATAACCACTTTTCTGTTTGATTAGTCTGGTGGAGTTCCTCACGTTTGGTGCTCAAAGTTATTGTCTTCAAGAAAAGGACTTATGTTCCATTACACGTGCGTGCTTGATGCTACTTCAGTCGCGTACTCGCATCTGGTTGATCTGCCACCTGATTCATCCAACTGCATCTAGGTTCAGATCCAAGGAAATTTCCGCATTGCAGGCAGCTAGGTGAAGGGAATTGCTCCATGCATATTATTTATCGTGGACGAATTTGCCTTTCCGTTCCAAAAAAAAAATGTTTATCTGTAGCATCCACACAAGAAACTCATGAGTCATGACAGGTTAGCTTAGGTTGGATGTACGTATAGGACACTGCATCCAGAATCATGCTATAGCAATGAAAGGATTCGAATAATCTGTTATTGATCGAAGTGCCATTCTGAACCAATGTATCACTGGGTCGGCCATCTGAACAAGACAAGACAAGCGTGCCATTCCTTCTACCTTTCCAGCATGTGATGCACACCGATGTGCTAGCTAAGTGCAATGTTACATCAACAAAAAACAAAAACTGAAGATTTATTCCCCGGATCGTAGTAAAGCGAGAAACACAACAAAAGCAGTACAGAAGACCACGAACGAAAGGACTAGCTCTCCCTGCTCTTGACCTGCATCGGCAACCCGCTTCCCATCCTTAGCGTCAGCGACATGATGAGCTTGGGATGGCCCTCGCCGCCGACGTAGACGAGGCTGAACCTCTCGAGCACACACGCCATGATGGATTTCATCTGTATGTAGGCCATCTCCTTGCCGAGGCACATCCGGGGCCCGGCGTGGAACACCGGGTACTTGAACGGGTTCTCCGGCCGGAACGCGCCTTCCTCGTCCAGCCACCGCTCCGGCCTGAACTCCTCGCAGTCTTCGCCCCACACGGATTCCAGCCGCGCCATGGCGTAGGCGCAGTAGGTCATGAGCCACCCTTTGCCGACGAACGTGCCGTCGGGGAGGAAGTCGTCCTCCTTGCAGCTGTGCGTGTCGGCCGACACCGGCGGGTACAGCCGCATGGACTCCGTGATGGCCGCGTGGAGGTAGCTCATCTCGCGCAGCTCGTCGAAGCTGAACGTCGTCGCGCCCACGCCGTGCGCGTTCTGGGCGCGCACGGCACGGATCTCGCGCACCAGCTTGCCCTCCACGTCGGGGCGGGTGGACAGCAGCCAGAAGAACCAGGTGAGCGCGGAGGAGGTTGTGTCTCGGCCGGCCAGGATGAAGTTAGTCACCACGTCGCGGAGGCTCTCGTCGCTGTACTGCTCGCCGGCCGCGGCGAAGCGCGACAGGAAGTCGTCCCTGGACACCAGCCCGGCCTCTCCTCTCTCCCTGCGCTCGCGGACGATCTTGTCGGCGTAGCCGTGGATCGCGGCGAGCGCCGACCGCATCCGCCTCTCGGGCTCCATGTTCAGCGCCCTCTTGACGCGCCACAGCCACTTGGCCGGCGACATGAACCGTGCCATGATGGTGTTCTGCGCGTCGTTGAACGCGCTCATGAACTCCCCGCTGGCCATGCTCTCCTCCCCGAGGCAGGCCGGGTCCTCGCCGAATGCCACGCGGCAGATGTTGTCGAACGCGAACCGCTCCAGCACGTCCTGCACGTCCAGCGTCTGCCCGTCCAGCTCCGCCCTGGACAGCAACGGCAGGAGCCGCTCCAGGACCTCGAAGCGGACGGCGTCGACCACGAAGTTCCTCAGCGAGCGCTTGCTGAACTCGTAGCTGGCGGCCTTGCGCTGCCACAGCCACTGCTCGCCGTCCGAGTTGAAGATGCCGTGGCCCAGGAAGTCCTCCAGCATGGACACCGTGAGCTCGCCCTTGGGGTAGTTCCCGAAGTTGGTCTTGAGTATGTGCTCCACGCACGCCGGGTCGGCGGTGATGGCGCCGCCGGTAAGGCCGGGCACCTTGAAGGACATGGTGTGCACGGGGCTGCTCTGCATCACGGCCGTCGACCACTCCAGGAACCGGTCCTGGTTCTTGACGAAGTGCGGCAGCGTGCCGAGGATCGGGTACACCTTGAGCCCATTGGCCTGAGGCTGCTTCTTGGGGTCGCGGTGAAGGTAGAGGAAGTAGAGGAGAGGGAGTAGGAGGAGGAAGAGAAGGGGAAGGGATGAGGCCAAGGAGAATTCCATGGTGAAACGGTGCTGGCTTGGCTTGCGAGCGGTGTTGAGTGCTTTCAGATTTGGATCAACGTGCTTGCGATAAGAAGGTCGAAGTCAAGGATTCAAGGAGGTTTTACACTCGATTGATTCGAGTAGTATACTAACATCCTCAATCCGTAGATGCTTTGTTTATCATCTGCTTGCAAAATAAAGAGTTTTTTTATGGTACCTATACTGCCGTTGATTTCTAAGGGTAGTATGGACATTTGATATTTAAATCAATTAACCGTAAAAGATCCTGTCTGTCTTTGTCGGCCCCACGGCTACAAGTTTAGGCAGGCCGGGTAGCCGCATGAACAGGCCAACATCGACTGCCAGCCCTAGGGTTGAAGAAATCGGGGATTCTTTTCTGAAAAATTGAAGAAATTGGAGAGAGACAGGGATGCACAGCTTGAGTGGCATAGCTGTTCCGTATGGAGATTGGAGAGATATAGACACATATTGTTACCACGGTTAATCTCATGTTACAGCAAGCATTTGAAGAACTCTGGTTCAAAAAAGGTACATCGATATTAATGCCAGGAATGAAATATTGAGTTACTGCTACTACATCTCCTGGTTCTGAACCGCTCTGTCCATGCCTTGGTTATCTCAACCAATGTATCTCATATCTCCTGTGTGGGTTCTGGACATCAGAATCAAACGATTAGTGCAACAGTATTTAGATGGTTCACGGAGAGCCGTGGGCATGGCAGCGGCGCGGCGGCTCCACGCGCAGGGAAGAAGAAGGGGGAGCAGGGGAACGAACGAGAAGGAGAGAGAGTGGGCCAGGTCGAGTCCATGCAGGCTGTAAATTTTCGATCTTCCCAAACTACCCTATGAGCGGCGTATGTACTGCTGGTCTAGTTTTATCAGTATACACGAATATCTGCCGTTAGATCTATACAAATAAACGGTCCCTATTTATTATAGGGTACCATAGAATAGCTCAAAATAAAAGGACGCTTTGGTCTGGGGGGCCGTCTCAGTCAACTGCTCCTTGCTGTGGCCTCCAGTCCACACACGCGTACACGTCAGCGAGGACCAGGACGGAGCCTCTTACAAAAGAGACTCTTAGAAATACTGAAATTTGCTAGTTCAAGGTCCGCATAATATAACATGTATGCGCTTTCTCAACTTTTGAAAAGAAAAGACTGTAGTGCGGGTGAAAGGAAATCACTAAATTATAACACAGCTGAGCTCTTAATGTACAGTAAAAAGAAGCGACAACATGCAAATCTTAACCTCTGCGTGGTGAATAATTGTCATCTGCATCTCCTTGATGTTTCAAATTACTTAATATTCAAGATGTTTTTTACATGTTAAAGCAGGTGCTCTGCTGATTCATTATAGAGTAAAAGCCCAGTTTGATAAGGTGAGAACAGAAAACAACAGCCTGCAGGTGCCAAAACACCAGTAGAAACAGAAAGCAGGAAAAAAAAACCGATGCTGTAACACTCTCACACAACTCGGTTGTACAAAATCAGATTACAAGCCCCTCGCAAAACAGAAACTCTCCATTCCCCACTCGATGATCTCCTTAAGCATCGCCGTGCTCGCTTCTTTCCCCTGAAAACCCCGAGGATTTCGCTCTTTTCACAGATTCCAAATCACCAAACCCCAAACGCCACTGCTGCTTTGCGCTTGGGTGATCGAACGAACGTCGACAGCCAGAAATTTCCACCATCGCTGAACATAGATGTTCTATCAATAGACTATGTTATTGTGCACCGTGCTCCTATGACTCCTTCTCTTGGTCTCTCAGATGTATATGTCAGGACATATTATGTGTGTTATAAACTGCTCTCGATCCCCAATTACAAATGTCTCAGTATTACAATATATATTTTGTATGTTATAATGTGTGTAAAACCTGCATTTTGCGTACATGGTTGCTATTCTGATAAGACCATGAGAATTAGATTTACGGCATAATCGATTAGTCATGTCCTAAATATATATCAAGAAGGAATATTCGCGGGTGTCAAATCAGGTTGCTTTTGCATTGGACACATGTGGGTGCAACAATTATCTAGTGGTGAGATTTATGTCAACTAGCAAGTGTCGATACCATCAACTATAAATTTAGAGATAGTAAAGATCTTCACCGAGTCTTAGCATGAAAGGGGAGGATGTGGCCGTGCAAACACTTCTCTTTGTTGTTGAAGTTTTAGTCACTTTTTCTCAATGGTGTCTCGGTCGCTTTTTATGATGTCAATGTCACTTTTGCAAAGTTTTAGAATTTTTGTTAAAGTTTCTGCCATTTCTGTTTGTTATTTGTTTCTTGTTAGTTACATATTTTTGTTAATTCTTTAGTTTTATTTTTGTTGCAGCCGTGCTTGTTTGTAGTTGCAGTTTTTTTTTTCCAAGTTGCAATTTAGTGGTAAAATAAAAAATGTCTAAAACTTTATTACGTACTACTTTACTTTATTATTTTTCAGTCACCTGTGTCCTAGATTTTCTTTTTAGGGGTACCTGTGTCCTAGATAGTCACTTCGTTCGGAGTGGACTGCAAGTCCGAAACACCAGACACCAACCTGGGCTGCAAATACAGCTAGGCCAGCTGTGGGCTCAGCAATAAGCAGTAAAAAGGTCCAGTACTAGAGGTGGCGAACAATAACAGGCCGGGTGTGTTCTAAAAAACAGGCCGGATGGGATATAGTCACATAGGCCGGTCTGACCATGTGCCAAACCTTACGGCCCAGTTGATTTTGAAGGATATCAACTCAAGTATCAACTTTGTAAAGCTTTTCCTCAAGTGTTCCCCTTAACCTTCCTGTAAAACCAAATGATCTCGTTAGTGCCATTCGATCCATCGTTCTCCCTCACCTGTTTATTAAAACCCGAATCGGTGGGACGGATCTAGATTGCTTGTTCTGGGCTTCCTGAAAAATGCAACTGATGATTTAATGATGGTCGGGTTACCTCGTCGGTTGGGGTTTGCTGATTCTCTCACATAATTATGTAATTCGATTCGCTATATCTAAAGTTTTCTAAACGATATTAATATGTGTAAAAAAGTGTGCTTCATGACGAATGCGAACAAAATAATTTAATGGATATACTAGCGTACACGCAACAAAAAAACAAGCAAATGATCACAGATGATTGGAGTTGTCAAGCGTGCCAAACTCTTTCTTCCTTGTGTGGGTCGGAAGCACAGGAAAAAAAAAGGGGCCAGATAAAAGTGTCACCACCATCACCAAAAGGCAGATAAAAGTGTCGCCGCAATCAGCAAATGCGAGCTTTAGATGTATCTGTTCGGTGCATCTGAACATGCATGAACGTAGCAAGACGTAATTAGCTCCGTTCATGTCCTTCATTCTGAACTTCCCATTGCAGAAGCGAGTTTGACGTCCTCCACGAGGAAAAAGAAAATACAAAAATTAGCCCATCATGGAACTCAACAGACGGCAACTGAAAATGCAAACCAGACTGCGCATGTTAGCACAAACGAGCCATCTGAGCTGGGAGGTTCGATTTGCAGGCCAGCTCAGTCGTCTCTTTCTAAGAAACACGAGACACACTCTTTCTTGTTTATCAACTATACCTTTCACGTTCACTATTCACAAGTAGAACCTTTTTTCGAGAAAACGTAAAGTTTGCGTCTCGATGCATTGACAGAAAGTATATATTTACAAGCCCAAGAAAAAGCCGATACAACCGAGTACTCAAGACAACACCACAACCAACGGTCGCTAGACAAACATTACAACCGACGCGACCTAACAACCCTCGGTCTAAATGCCATCCGCACAAGCGCATGACGCGACAAATCTACCAAATCAAAATCTACGCCACCGGAGCAGAGAATCCAACTCTGTAAAGAAGGCAAAGTTGGAGCACTCTCACTTTGAAGAGGATGGCAAGTCGAAGGCGCTGTGGACCGCTCGCCTCAATACAACATGGTGTAGGAGCCTCGAAACCGCCAATGGCCATTCGCACCCTGAACATTGCACTGCCATACATCACCGCGCCCCTTGCCAGAAGCTGAGCCTGCAACCATCAGTCGAAACTCATCGAGTGCGTCCATGAGACCAAGACACCGCGGCATATGATCCTTCGCAATCCTCTGCCCATATTCATAAGTTGAACTGTACCAAGCCTAACTTGCAACTGCTGCAAAAGCCTCGATGAGGCAGAATAACCGACAGGCGACAGCTGTGCTATCTTGCAGCTCGCTATGAGCTGAGATGAGCTCGTCCTCGTTTGGTGCAAGCAGGATAACACCGAGCTATAGCTAGCCAGACAACCCTCAAATCGGTACTAAAATATGGGCCATCACAGATCGCACTCGGGTCTCTCCTGGCTTTTCCGGGGGTTTAATTCTGTTTTGAGAGGGAGAGATGTAGCTTTTCGTAGCCGCTTGCACCATGTGTATATTTCTTGTAGCGACGGTTGCGCGCGTTTATGGGTCATAATGCATATGGCAGGCACTAGTGTAGTACACGAATTCAGCATAAGAGAACTCCTGATCGAGACATAATGCTCTCTCCTTTACTGTAAAGCCCGAGAGCGACGCTCCATGGAAAATGGCACGGCGACTTCGCTCAGAATCGGTCGCGCCCTCTTTCTTGGATAGATATATAGTATGTTGCAACCTTGTAGACAAAAGAAAAACTCTTACCATATCGATGGACCTTAAGCATCCTGAATTAATACTCCCTCCGTCCAACAAAAGATGTCTCAAGTTTGTCAAAATTTGGATGAATCTAGACATGACTTAGTGTATAGATGCATTCAAATTTAATACTCCCTCCGTCCAACAAAAGATGTCTCAAGTTTGTCAAAATTTGGATGAATCTAGACATGACTTAGTGTATAGATACATTCAATTTTAGCCAAAGTTGAGACATTTTTTGTTGGACGGAGGGGGTACTAGTTTTCGTGTGCTCTTGTTACAGAAAAGTTAGTTTGCAAGCGAAATATATATAGCACCCAGAGAACCACGAATCGATGAAGTTTCGATCTGAGCCAGATGAAATTGGTACTTCGATATATAGCTTGTCGTGTATGATCTCCTTTTCTTCTTCTTCTTTGCCTCTCCTTTTTGGTACTAACAGATTGATTACTTTTGTCTAGGAATCATATCGCGTGCAGTTGCTGGAATGTGTAGAAGGAAATAGACATGAAAAATTTCCAAGGGACCAGTCAGGTGCAGCAAAGTTAGATGTACCGGTTGAGGGCATACCTGATCCCAATCCGGTGTAGCAAGTTAGAAAATTCAGATGTGAATGGTGTCACAGAAAGATAAAAAGGCAAAGGAAAAAAAATACACACTCTGGTTGGATTTGTCATCTTTTATTTCTATATGTGTATAACAATTTGGATTTGAGTTTTGTGTGATTGTAGCCCACCAAAATGGCAAAAGGATGATATTTCTGGATCAACATTTTACACACTGGCTGGATGTGCCGTCTTTTATTTCTACATGTTGTATATAACAATTTGGAGTTTAATGGGGGATTGTAACCCACCAAAATGGCCAAAAGGGTGATATTTATGGATCGACATTTTTACACATTGGCTGGATTTGTCATCTTTTATTTCGACATGCATGTGTATAACAATTTGGATTTGAGTTTTATGGGATTGTAGCCCACCGAAATGGCCAAAAGGGCGATATTTCTGTATCGACACAAAACGACTCAAGACCGTGTACCGGGTGTAACGATATCGGAAAATCGGCTGACAACCACAAAATCTTCAGTTATAGCCCACAAAATTGATCAAAACAGTAATTCTTTCGCATTTGCTCAAAACTGTCCGAAACCGTGTACCAAAGGTTACGATATCTATAAATTGGACGGAAAAAAAGTCGTGGGTTATTGTAAAAAAACGACATAAATGGTGATTTCTCTGCACTGACCATCAAGTTATTTTCTTGGACTAATTAGGCAGCCTTAACTGCCCTTTGTTTTTTGCGAACGGCAATGGAAATGGCAAGCAAACATGCATGCATGTCGGCTAGGTACAAAATCAAGGTTGCAGCGCACTGTTCTCTGTGACACCGAATGACATCTGATATATTTTTGCCTTGTAGTATTATGTAGATACCTGCTCCCCTCCGATCTTCATGTCAAATATGACCATATTTTTGCGCGCGCAGGACGTCTGATGCTACAGCACTACCCCAACCAGAGAAGCCATTGAGATCTCTTTGTTCACCAGGTGGTCTTCGTTTTCTTCGAGAAACCCATATCATCAGCTGGATATCACCAGATGAACATGACAAAAGCTGGTGAGCTGACAGGTGGGCCCATCTTTCCACCTTAGGAACCACTCGTTAGAATGGCCTACGTCTGCGCACTTGCACCGGAATGGAGCCAGCCGGCAGCCCTTACTGTGAAGAAGAGAAAATATAATACTAGCCCAAGAATGCCCCTACTGCGTGCATATAAATAGAGCCGTGAACTCTGCACATTCCCTTCAACTCAAGGTCTCCGCATCCTGCCCCTTGAGTTCGATCCCCTAGCTAGCTAATTACAGCTACCTTAGCTAGAAGCTTCTATCCCTTTTGGAATTTCCTCACAAAGGCTTGCAGCTAGCAAGAATTGAAGTACTACCATACATTTAAGCATCACCATGGGTTGCTACGGCGATTTCTTCGAGAAGGCCAAGCCTTACATCGCCATGATCTGCCTGCAGTTCGGCTACGCCGGCATGAACGTGATCACCAAGGTCTCCCTTAACCACGGCATGAGCCACTACGTGCTCGTCGTCTACCGCCATGCCTTCGCCACCGTCTCCATCGCCCCATTTGCACTGCTTCTCGAGAGGTACATATTCAGACAAACACTGCAATTTATGTCGAACCCCTCCTCTGCTTTTGCATGCATATGGTTCACCTGAATTTGAAGCTGATCATTAAAAAAAAATGGCAGGAAGGTGAGGCCGAAGATGACGTGGTCGTCCTTTCTCCAGATCTTCGTACTGGCACTACTCGGGTTGGTGCCATCTTTTTGTTTTGCGTGCGTTCGTACGTACGTAGCCAACTTAATAAGTTGTTTACAAAGAGGACATGAGTAGTGGACACTTTGTCAAGAAAAGGCTTGTGTGCCAAAAAAAATGTCAGCTTTACTGAGAAACCAAGTAGCGTGTAACTAACCTCACGTATATGCATGTTTCTGACAATTACAGGCCCGTGATCGACCAGAACTTCTACTACGCCGGCCTCAAGTTCACCGGCCCAACCTTCGCATGCGCCATGAGCAACATCCTTCCCGCCATGACCTTCGTCATGGCCGTCATCTTCAGGTACACACACACGTTCTGAAAAATCTGAGATGAACATTTGGATGGAGAAAACATTTAACTTGACATCTGCTTATTCGATCGACAAATTAAAGGATGGAGAAGGTGGACATTCGGAAGGTGAGGTGCCAGGCGAAGGTGGCCGGGACAGTGGTTACAGTGGCCGGCGCGATGCTGATGACGCTGTACAAGGGCCCGCTGATGCAGATGGTGTGGACGAGCCACGCGCAGCCGCACGGCAACGGCGGCGGGGAGGGCGGCCCGGTGGCCGCCGCCGTCGACCCAACGGGCCGGGAGTGGTTCCTGGGCTCGCTCTTCGTCATCATCGCCACCCTGGCGTGGGCCTCCCTGTTCATCCTCCAGGCCCACACCCTGAAGCAGTACTCGGCGCCGCTCTCCCTCACCACGCTCATCTGCTTCGTCGGCACCCTCCAGGCCATCGTCGTCACCTTCGCCATGGAGCACCGCCCCTCCGTCTGGACCATCGGCTTCGACATGAACCTCCTCGCCGCCGCTTACGCCGTCAGTAATTCATATACACTCTCTCCAGTAGTCTCCATCCAAAAACATTTGCGGCATGATCATGTTTCTTAAGAGATCGGCGTCTTGATTAACTGCAGGGGATCGTGACGTCGAGCATCGCGTACTACGTGCAAGGCCTGGTGATCCAGAAGACGGGCCCGGTGTTCGCGTCGGCATTCAGCCCGCTGATGATGATCGTGGTGGCCGTCATGGGCTCCTTCATCCTCGCCGAGAAGATATACCTGGGCGGCGTCCTGGGATCCGTCCTCATCGTCATCGGGCTCTACTCGGTGCTCTGGGGCAAGCACAAGGAGACCCAGGAGGAGTCACGGGCGCTGGCAATGGAGCTGCCCATGGCCGTGGCCGCCTCCAAGCTGGGAGACGCCGACGCGGCGTTCGCCAAGGATTCCGAGTGCGGGAAAGCGGACGGAGCCAAGGCATCTTCCAACGGACACGGAGGAGCTAGTGCAGTTTGATGCTGCGATTGTCCAACTCAACTACTTCTTCCAAGTGCTAACTGCGTGTGTGCACTGACTGGGAAGAGCGGAAATAATTTTTGCTCCGTGCCTGTGTATTTTTGTCCTCGATCTCCTGTAATTTTGTCGACCGACTAGTAGTACTCCAATGCACCTCGTATTTTTCTTCTGTTTTTTTTATCAGGGGAGAAAGAATGTTTGTGTTGTGTTGTGTTGTGTTGCGTTGTGTTGAGGGGTATATATGTGTTCACGTACTAGCAGAATTTTGAGTGTTTTCGGGCAGAGTACTATTTCTGGCCGCAAATTAATATTGAGATCATCGATTTGTCTCTGGCATGATGAATCAATGGAGCACCATTGTACAACGAACCGTTCTGTCACAAATTTGCAGAAAGATCATCAGAATGACCCTCAGGTCTGGCCTCTCTGCGCCATTCTCTACTCTTTTACTGCAGTGCAAAGCAGCGCTCCTGAAGATTTCTTCGCTAGCCTAAAAAAAAAGATTTCTTCGCCTGGATATGTCTGAATCAAACATCATGTATGTTTCTTCGTTTGCTAGTGCACCGTTGAGTGCTTATGTCAGTAAGCAGTACACAACGGCATTCCACTAATCCAACGAGCATATCCTTTTAACAATGTCTTGCCAGGCCACTGTTAATGAGCTTATGAAATGCATATGTGCAAAAAGGCTAGTACATCCAACGTCAGCACGACTGATACGGCGAGTTCATGGACTTGGATTCAGATTCCACTAGTGGCAAGTCCCAACAAAAATTAACCACTTTATCTTACGTGAGAAACGAGCCAGATCGAACTCCGCGCGATACTAATTGGCCACGGAATGGACTGAGACGGGACATGTTTTGAGTAGTAGCATCTGGTGATCACTGGCTGATTGATGCGATGGATACAAGAGTCCACGAACATTTGTTGGGATACTTGTCGCCAGAGCTTTAGTTCTCACGACCCGTTACTGCCAGACGTGCATGGCAGAATATACTCCCACTGGTGGCTAGAGCTTCAGTGCCGTTTCCATATATCTCGGGCGCACTAGAGAATTATTAGAGAGGTCTTTCTGAATCTTGGTTCAGCTGGACCAATAGTAATGCCCGTTACATCCGATTCTAATTAATTTACCGTAGGTCTTCTTCGAGATTCGTGGGCTAAGTCAGCCACAGATTCCCCAGCAGGAAAACATCTATGATGTAATTAAAACGAAAAAAACATTAAGCCACGATGTTCATCCACGTAAACTAAATAATCTCCACCATCAATCATTGTAGGCCCAGATTATAATGGACCGAATTTAAAGATATAATATATTTTTTAATGAAAGTACACGTATTGACGTATATAACCGTGACACCTTACTAAGGAGAACCAATAAAAGAATTTAAGAAAGATAGAATCAAATTTTACTTTACAATTTTCCGTAAAAAGAAACTGCGACAATAATCTATGGTGAGTCTAGCCATGCGGATCATCCAACAAGTTCTTGTTAGTATAAAGTATGAACCCCAAGAAAACGCTGTTTCGTGGGATATTTCTTTTGAATAAACTAGCATGGTGTCCCGCGCAATTGCGCCGGAAACATCTTCATATGTCTTTTATTTCTTTGTCTGACATAGATATGTGTGTTGCTATGTTAGTTCAAAAAGACATCAAATCAATGATATGTATGTGTCATATAGATAGAAGCGGTCTATGTTGAAACTTAAATTTTAGGTCCCCGTATAGGATGTTTGGCGTTTTGAAGAGTTGCCATGTTTTCCTTTTAACGAAGGCACCAAATAGTGTGGGGAGCAAAGAAAAGAAAAACAGCGAACCGAAGGCCCTAATCTCCCAGGTCGATGGAGCACGCCCTAGCACGACCCTGAATATCTTCCCAAACCAAAAGGGTCACCTCAAGGGCCGGAAGCACCAATTGAAAAATTATCCTGTTGGGCTCCTTGCGAACTCCCCACCTCAAGAGCTCGCATGTTTTGTTTGACATGATATTAGCTTTATACTCTCAAATGAAATTCTGATCATTAGAAATGCAAAATTAATCAACACCGATACACCTATGAAAGTAGAAGTAACCAATCTCACTACACCGAGAAGTATAGAAATATATCATGTTTTGAACATGAGACTGAAGAGCATCATGCGCTAGCCAATGCAACGAAAAGACCAATCTGATGGAAATGGTTAGGCAATCCAGTTATACTTCAAAACTCTCCTTCACATATGTCTCCCATAGGCCTAAACGTGGACCGAAAGTGTGTTGCAATTAACCGGGTCTCGAACTCGAGACCTCTAGTTTTGATACCATGAAGAGCTTCATGCACTAGCCAATGCAACCAAGAGACCTATCTGATGGAAAGGGTTAGGCAATCCACTTATACTTCAACAAAGACAACCTTTTTATATGTATGTGGTTTTAGAGTGCAACTCACAATTAAAATTTAGAACGCGAGCCAACATGTCGATCAATGTTTGCATCAAACTAATTGATCATTTGAGGTGATATTAGTTATATTTATATATCTGGATTTAATTACGGATCATGCGTGAATTAGACTTCACATGCGGAATTGGCCAATCGGTTGTTTGCGCTGATAGGTCGTGTGTATGCTAAGGTACATTAGTAGGTAGGATTTTCAGGAGAACTAAATTGTAACGTAAGATTAGAGTTTTACGTGATCATATATTGTGCTGATAATTGGACTAAAGTTTACACGCCGAGCTAGTCTTTTTTATTTATATATAACTCATTTTTGCAGATACGTAGAATATTGATTATTACAAGCAGAACTGAGTTTAGTACTTCATCAAATATTGTAGAATTTAAGATCTAAGGGTCTAAATAATTTGGACAATCTGGGTCATCATAGCACCTCCTCTCGGTACCTCTAATATTGTTTTTATTATATAATAGATATGTACAATGAATTATATTGCATATCAGCTAAGCAAGAAGCGAGCAAAAAAGGACGGAGCGGCCGATATTTTCATGTATCATTTATTGTCCAAAATAATTGTGTATAATATGGATTGCTTACAAATGTCAAACATACTCTCACAAGGAAAATATACACTATGGTTGCTCATGGAACTAAGGAGAAAGATCAAAATCAGCGAAAGGATGTCCAAGAAGTTAAAATTAGTAGCGTTCTAACAAAGCACTAAATCTTATACACAAGTTATTATCGGTAAAATAATCTTATAAATAAGTCAGATATATATTGAGGGAAAATAAGTCAGATATATATTTTACCTCGGTAAATGAAATTAGAGAGTTATTTTAGTACACAACTATACTGACGAAAAGTCGAAAACGATGAGGCAGCACGCGAAGTTTCATACCTTATTGCTTAGAATAGGCCATGTATATATCCTAGCTGGAGACGCGCGCTTCGCCGCGCCGCTCGAAAAAAACTGACCATTATACGAAAATACGGAAGCGTGTTTCACACCATTCATCTTTTTTCTTACTTTTTCATTCATTATCAAACCTGTCTTTTTGTGTATCATAACTTAAAATTGATGCATATTCTTTTCTATCACTTCAGATTTCAAACATAAGACTCTTTGAATATTAGTCACAAATATTCCACTTTCTTGGATTAGATAAAAACATAATCACCAATTACCACTATTTACAGGAAAATCAATCAATTTGGTGGCACGTGTACTTCTATTGAACTATCCAAACTCACCAAGATTACATTATCTAGATATTCTGTAGATTTGGATGTTACATGTTTCAGATCCTTAAACTGAAAATATAGCAGAGCCATATGAATCAAAAAAAATTCATACATAGTTGCATATTCTTCCAACAAATTTATTAGGGTGAATTGGATCTATGCCACTTTTTATTCCACCGGTTGGAAATATGACATTACAAAAACTTGACTTGGATAAATGCCACTCTAACTTTCTTATATTTCTAACAATGCCATTCTGTCCACTTAAGACCAATTATTGTTCATAGAATACATGTATTTCAACGTGTACAACAATATTTACCATAATACCCCTATTTACAATGTTCAACGGTACGTTCGAGTCTTCCAGGCGCCATAAAGGTTCAAAACATTCAAATTTGGCCCGAAATTCAAACTTTTTAGAAAAATCTAGAAAAATTCAAACATTCAAGTTAGGGTCATGTGGGGGATAATAAGAGGGAGAAGAATAGAACTGTTTGACTTGAGATGAAAAAAAAACTGTTCGTATAAAGCTGTGTATATATGTATTTTGACAATATACGTGATGGTATTGGACAAAATGGCATGGATAGAGATATAAAAAAAAGTTAGGGTGGCATTTCTCCAAGTCAAGTTTTTGTAATGGCATATCTCCAACCAGTGGAAATTATAATGGCATAGATCCAATTAACCAATTTATTAGAGTACACCGCTCTGAATAAGTCCAAAACAATATAGCTGGAAGAAGTAAAAATAAAATGGTGAACTTCAACTTGAAGAATTCAAAACTCTAACAGTCTGAGAATTAACTTTCATAATTCTTAGGACACCTGCCTAACACCTTGAGCGAGGTAAAGATGGATCTTCATGGGGGAGAAACAGTGACGACCTTTGTTTGAACTACTCCAGAGCGGATTGGCCAAATCTTACCTCTCTAATGGCAAATACCTCCAGGTGGAGAACAATGTTAGATAACAATGCTGACCATTTTATGAAGTGTTGAAAAGATTCCAGTCATTTGCCCGAATTTATTGTTCAAGAGTGGAGCAAGGTTGGCCGGTTGGGCTGTATGTTTTTGACACTACTTGCAGGGAACCTACAGAATGCTCTTACTTGTCTTGATAACTTCCCAGTGATAATGAGCCACAATTTCAAGCGAAGGGGCAATGATTCAGATATCCCAATTGGGCACTCAACAATAAGTCCATGCTGATTACGATTCAAGAAAGATATTAAAATAAACCTATATGATAAGGAAAGCCAAATGCAAGTATTAAACTTGCTTTTTGGTTGTGGAAATACAGGTTCATCTACCGATACTCCTTGTATTTGGTATTTCTCATGCATTGCACTTGGACAGGAAGTTGGTCATGTCATGGATAAGAAATGAAACCCACAACAAATTAAACATTTTTCAGGAAACAATAAAATGAAACATGTCTAGTCCTTCAATCCTCACATCAAGGTATATATATGGAAACGATACATCAATACATCAACAATCCTAATTAGTATAAGAAGGGTTGTTCAAAATGGAACTGGCAAGAGTTTCAAGGAAACGACTTATCAAGGGCATTCTCATATATATATCTGCCAAAGTCTATTTAAGAAACCCGCCCTAAATACAGAGTATTACTACTCAACCTGGGCCCATCTCACGCAATAAGGCTGCCCCCTTTCTCCGTATCCTCACATTTCTGAATTAACATGACCAAAAGTAAGTCATTGTTAGCAACCGGTGATCGATTTCCTGCAACACCTTTGGCGACAAACAGCCAAAATTATCAAATACTTTTGGCCACTCCAGATGCAAGATAACCCCAGTCGTAGCACACATCTTGACCACAAAGGGGATTCAAATCGAGCGATAAAAACTACAGTAGGATGTCCACATATCCCTTCAGAGTTAACCGAATGCACTATGAAAAGAAAAATATAACATCCAGGCAATGATAGCAGTTTGTCAAGTTCATTGGTCACAGATTCGTAGATATCACAAATTAGGTTTCTTTATATGGGAACAATTTACGGTAACAATACGCTAGATGGCATAAAGCACAATTTCAAGATATTATTGCCGTCTAGTATACATAGTAAGTCTGCTATACCAGACACTAAATATGGAAAAATGACAGGACTATCAGGGTTGGGAAAAATAAAAATCAGTGTATGCAAGGTGAGATGGTTGATTCTTGATTGCTTGAACGCCAGCAGGTTAGTTGGTGATATTCCTTTCCATCAAATGCACATGGCTAAATAAAATTAACTAAACTTGATATTGGCACACAACTCTTCCATTTGATCATCCGATTGCTAAAAAGACAAAAAGTAGAGTAAGTATGCTATAAAGAGAATAAAGTAGTCCATAACTTGAGCAACTTACTTGTTTATGGTCAGCTATAGGGTTCTTCGACGCCATCTATTCCTTGAATTTCGTAAGTTTGCTGCAGAAAAGTTAGTTGGTGCTATTATCTAGCTTATTGGAAGTGAGACACAAAAATTCTTAAGGTGTATCACCACATCCAAACATTTCATAGAAGTTGGTAATAATCAGACTGAGTACTGTATTGTTATTTTTTGTGTTACCTACACTACCATAATGGCAGTACATTTATTTTTTGAAGCCATAATAACACTGACTTGCACCAAAGCAGTGTGTAGCACTGTAGCATGAGCAAAAGATTCTTCATTCATGATGCATTGCAACCTGACATTTCTAGAACCATAAGACCTGCTTGCAGTGTAAACCATAACTATAAAATGTCTATAACCATGTGCAAGGAATAAACTGAGCTATGTTTTAGCCTCCAGAGAGCTCCATGAGAGGAAAGGTCCAAATTTATCTTGTAGGACAAAAAGGTAAAACAAGCACCCAGAACTTACTGCCAAGCTGGTGATCTGATATGCTGAAGGGGGTTTCCTCAAACCTGTGAAGTGAAATCTGAGACTAATATTTGGACTGACTATTTATAGTATTATACACCAAAGGCAGTAACCAAATACCAAAAATCTTTGCCACCATTGAAGCTTGTTTGACAGAATATTAGTACTGACTCATTTTGCAAAACAACCTTGTGCATATCCATAATGCGCTATATAATTCAAGTATTGTTATTCGGACATAGCTTTAAACGAAGCATCCACTTGAAATCGCTAAAGGTGCAAAGGCAAATGTTTGCATTTTTCAGTGTCTTGTAACAGCTCAACATTACAAAGTTTATGTATCACGACTTCTCGTTGTGTGAAAAGATGCATGTTGATTTAGCATTTCTTTCCCTTTATTTTAATATTTGTTTCTTTGTATACCTAGAGAGAGAGAACGAAGCGCCAGGTCAAATTTTATTTTATTTTTATTCTTCAGGCGACACGTTCGACAGACGAACTGCAAGATATTACTTTACACCTACTGTTCACTGTTCTAGAACCCATACTGAATCATATTAGATCGCTTCTACCGGTGGATCAAAGAATTAATCAAATTAAGGAGATCACTTCACTTATATTAGGAGGATGTATAAAATATATCCTCAACTAACCTGCCACTCCATTAAACCAAGTAAAAATTCCTGCCGACAAAAATAGGCCTAGTAGAGCGTGAAGGCTCGCTGGATGGCGCGGTCGTACCTGGCGAACATCCAGAAGTCGGCACTCGCCCTGACCGGCTCACAGCCTGGTAGATCTCCATGGCCACCAATCCATGGTCCAGCGGCTGTGTTCTCCTCGGGAGAAGCGCAAGCGAGACGTGGAGAGAGATCAAGGGACCAGCTCGGCTTGCCCCATGGCGACCACGACCACTAGTCGCCATGTCCGCAGGTACAAATGCACCAGACCGCCCCGTCCATGGACACAGACCCGGAAAAAACACACGATGAAAAGAACCCTCAGCATCCGTTAACCAGACCAACCAAACATCCACGATGCATGAACAAGAAACAGAAAAGACGACCCATGATCTAGCCCATTGGCAACGCGACGTGAAAGAATAAGAAAGAGCTTACCGAAACCGCGAAACGGCAGAAGCAAAACAGCCGCAGAATAGAACAGCAGATCACTAGCCACGAAACCAGAGAGAAGCACACGAAAGGAAGATTGTCAGTTCCCCGCCATCAATCACCTTCACCGAATCACACCTACACCGAGAAAACAGCACCAGCAGAAAGCAGATCCCCAAACCACGCAGCGATTGATGCCGACGGGCACCCCAATATATAGGAGCCGTGGAAGACACCAGAACAGCAGTTACCACCTTAAACACGTCCAGCACACAGGCTCTAGAAAGCCCCAAAAAGCCAGCGCATAGCCGGCCCAACACGTGTCGACGGACGGAGGCCCCTCCCGCACATCGCCTGGCCCCAAGACAGAACCTCTTCGCTAACAATGGCCCAGCCTGACAACGCCCACAACAAAGGCCCACCACCAGAGACCAAGACGCCGCACAGCCTTACGCACCCACTAAAGCGAAGGAACGGCCGGACGACGGGAAAACGCTGGCGTGGAGCTCTCACAGAGCGAAGAAACCTCCGGCTATGGTAGTTGTATCTTATATGAATAGATAGCTATTCTACATCGTGCCTAGTCCTGAAGAAGCACTGACCTATGCAGGCCCGTACAAATAGTTTTAAATATATGGAGTACAGCATACTATTGTTTCTGTTTCTCAAAAAAAGAAAATCCTTCCGTCCAACAAAAGATGTCTCAAGTTTATCAAAATTTGTATGTATCTAGACATGACTTGGTGTATAGATGCATTCAAATTTAGTCAAAGTTGAGACATCCTTTGTTTGATGGAGGAATAATACTATTATTTCTTAATTCTTAATACAATTACCTAAAGCATCTTAAGGACTATGCATGCTACCGTTTGCCTGAACAAATCGAAAATTAAGCACTACATGTGCTTTAACTCGGCCGATCAAGGACACCTCAAATCATCAACTCAGTACATAATGCATCCAGCTATCCAAAATGCCCATCCGTGTAGGAACACAGAATACTCCGTATTAGGTTAGAGAAGACCAAACCTTAATTAGGGCATATTGCTCGCACGCTTCCGTAGCCACGCCGTTCTCCCGGCACCACTTGGAGATGAGATTGAGGGACTTGTTGGGCAAGAGCTCCAGATTGGGCAAGACTTGCGCACGTTGACTTGCCGGAGCCGAAGGTGGGACGCGCATTAGATCGAGAGAGATGGGGCACCAGAGGTCCGGAGGAGGCGCCGATGACTACCGCGGGGATCTGCGTGGGCCAGCGCACCGGGCAATCCAGCAGGCCAGATGCAAGGCGTCGCCGCCGGGTCTCTTGGTCATAGCGTTTTGACTTCAGGAAAAGGAACGTGACACGTTAGGTTGTTTCACGTTCTAATTCCGTGATCTAAAAGACAATTTACGTGTCACGTATATCTAACGGTTGAGTTTTTACAACTCTTAGATCGAACGGTCAAATTAGTTCTGATGACGTGAATCAACGTGGTGCCTCCCCAGGGTACCCTTCATATTGCTTTTAGTATATAATAGATAGTATGTGGGGAGCCTACTTGGCGTAGCTCTGTCGGGGCGCGTTTTGTCCGTCAAT
The DNA here is from genome assembly GCF_000005505.3 of Brachypodium distachyon. Classification (NCBI taxonomy): domain Eukaryota; kingdom Viridiplantae; phylum Streptophyta; class Magnoliopsida; order Poales; family Poaceae; genus Brachypodium; species Brachypodium distachyon. Next base: position 51,771,569 of record NC_016132.3, on the reverse strand, counting down.
TCCAAGTTGTCAGAAGAGTTTTTTTCTTCTCATTTTTATCCTTTTACTTTTGTTTTTCTAAAAACATAAGGCACAGTTGCACTCACTAAATTTTTTTGGGCGATCTACCACCTCCTTTTCCCAGCCAATTTATCAAAAATAAGATGGACATTACTAGGTGAAGGTATCCCAAAAGTTATGATGGCCACATGTGCCATACAAAATGAACAAAATGACAGTTGGAGAAAAGATGTTGAATTGTCTCATGGCCATAAAAACATAAGGAATCTTGATATCGGTTCCAATTTGGTTTTGTTAGGTTGTCCTTCCTAAAAGCACCTCCTCTATGCAGATATGTTTTAAAAGCATCTTAATTTTGAGGGGGCGGGGTTAATCACCATAACCGCTTCAGATGTGGTGTATAGGATTCATTCAGGTCGTGCAAATCGCTAGTCTAGGAGTATCATGTAAAGTGTTTCAGCCTGATACGAACAAAATGTTAGTGCTCCTCCCTTTTTGTAATGGCAAAATTCTTGTCAACTTTATCTTTATAAGCACTAATCTAGTCGATCAATCAATCTCCACACTATATATATCATTGAGTGAGAGTATCATAAGCTGAATAACCCTGCATGGAAATTGGAAACACCGTAGAATCAGTTAAAAATGACTATTCAGTTCTTAACAACTAGCTAGTTCATTAACCAGTTACCGATTTTGCTTTGGCGTCCCCAGCCCTCTATTCCTAGTCCTCCTCGGGTGTGGTGCCGACAAGAACATCATACAAAACGAGAGCACCCACAATGGTAGAGATGGAATTCTTCACTTCGCAATAGAAAAATGTTATACACTGGCAGTTATTTCTTAGTGCATGTCATCTCTGACAATTAACAGCCGTATGAGTATAAAAGCATCTGATGATTAAAGTTAATTTAAGAATGTGCTAAGAATTAAGACACACATATATATGGTGTATATGCATTGAGAAAACTATCATCACTAGATGTGAAGAGATCAACGCTCAACTGAACACACCTACAATGGTATGACGTACTTCAGCATTATCAATCGTTCCAGGGCGCCGTCTTGTAAGATGTTTGTTAATCTAGAGCACATGGAAAGTAGGAAAGTTGTTTTCATTTGTTGAAGAGATGAGCTTACGGTGGACTCATTCCACTTCTTAATTGGTTTTCTTCCTTGACGCCTTTTCTTCGACATTCTTTTTTATTTGTTCACCCTTTTGAATTTGTTGGCTTGCTCTTCGTCTTGACTTTCATGCCACAAAAATTAAACCATGCATACATCCAGGGCAGTCCATAAATTCAGAGTGAATGAACACTTTAGTTCACAAACTCAGTAAATACACACACATAACACCCTAAGCTGGGATTAGTGATATAATTTAGTCAAAAAACGGTTCGAAAGAGGTAAAACTGGCTACGTGGCCACCACGTTGGCATAAGGTTGTATCATGGGTTGCTACCATGATTCTATCAGGGGTGTTCTGCAAATACGTCTAGTAAGGTGAACCGTTCGTGTCGCTATGCTCTGTCTCTTTCTCCCTCGACTCTATCTCCCTCAACAGCGTCGTGGTGACCATCTCGATCACGACGAGGCAACGACGGTGGCACCGCGGTGCCAGCAATGAGGACTAGGCCATCGGCATGAGGGACGGCTGCCCTAGCATGGCCAGCACGGGACGGTGCGCGGTAGAGGCTGCCCTTAGCTGCAGTCTGCACCCACACCTGCAGCAGCAGTGGGCCCGCCTCGCCAGCGGCGGACGTGGACTCCTTGTACAGCCACTGGGCCCACACAATCCACTTCTTCCGCTGCCGGCCACTTCATCATCTCCACCACTGGCGTCGCAGTCGTTGAGACAGAGGCTGAGAACCCGGTCCACGTTGGCGTCTACAGTTTAGGCTGAGAACCCCGTCCATGAAATGTTTCCAGAAAACCCCTTGAGAAATCACGGCAGCAACCTGCGGCCTAGCTTTATGCCGACGAGGCAGCCACATGGCAAGTTTTACCCTTTCCAAACCGTTCTTGGACTAACTTTTTTTTTATGAAATGCAGTCGGCACTGCTTTCGTTAATTAAGATAGAAGAAAAGTACAAAGATTGTACTAAAGAAAATACAAAGAGCAACACAAATGGCTTACACAACAGGCACCGCCACAAGAGAAACACACACGTTGCTCGAGGAGCGCCCATGGCACCATCGAAGAGCATCACAACACCGACATTGCAAAGAGCACAAACATCACCGCCCTACTTTTTTTCAGGAAACACACACGAGTGTGCGCCGATTGTATTAAGAAGAAAAGGCTGGAACCAGTCCCCACAATAAATCCACATACAAGCCAAGCCAAGCCAGAGGCTCAAAAGAAAAAACACACTAATTTCGCAGATGCCCCACGATTTCCCACCTAGAGCATTCCTCCTCGATGTCACTACAGATCCTCGCGACGGTACAGTACTTATCGCTGAACATGCGTTGGTTCCACTCAAGCCAGATGTTGCGCATGGTGAGAAGAACAAACTCACCCTTAGAGCCCCGTTCCTTCGCCGGCCAGGAAAGAAGGAGCCTTTCCCACCATAGCCTCAAGGATTCCATCAGTGACGGAGAGGAAGGAGCTAAGTTCTTGCGGGAAAGCACATTAAACCAAATTTGGCGCGAGAAGACGCACTAAATGAGGAGATGATCGATGGTCTCAAATGTGCATTAATCCCAGTTTAAGATGGTCTCAAATGTGCATTAATCACCACCCTACTCAGCACTATGATGCATTAATCCCAGTTTAAGATGTTATGTGTACGTTTTCTGATGGATGGATTAAAATGTGCATTTGCTCTGGGTTTACGAAGTACCGGTGTATTTTACTCTTTTGGCCCACCTGTACTATCAGAGACGGTATTGTGCGGCATCCTAGTTTTAGCCCACATACATGGTATGCGGTATTGTGCGCCAACGTTTCTCCACATAACACCAACTAAAGAGTTTAAAGCAGAGAATGAAGGCCTCTTGCTAGCCACAGAAAGAACCCCTGCATGCTCACGTCGTTCCATGTCTTTAAGCTTTACGCATATAGCAACTTGAAGTGTACATAGCTTGACCGGACTATTCTAAAGAGCTAGCTAGCTGGCTAGTCGTTTCCTACAAGGAGCCAAGTAAGCGCATGCGTCGCTCTCGATCGGGGGAGAGGATCGAACACAATACGGCCGGGACTCCTCGACAAAAGAAGAATGGAAATGGCCGGAAAGGATGCTTTTCCATGCTTCTTTTTATGATGCGTGCGTCACAACAGTAGGTGCAGGGTGTGGTTGTTGCTGCTGTCGAAGCTTCCACATCCACAGCAATGGTAAGTGGATGCTTAAGGTTTCCCTACTCAGATAGCACTGGCCGAAAATGAGCTACCTAGGCTGCAAGGACAAAGTAAAAGGCCGGAGATGCCTTTGGAGTTTCTCTTTCCTTAGAATAATTAAACTGGCGTTGGTGGAATGAGATACGAAATGCAATAAGCGAAGATCATCTGGGAGAAGACTGATTCAGTTGCTTTCTGCTTTGCTTCTTAACTAAGTAGCTAGGTTTGCAAAGGATTAAGAGCCAGATTTTAGAAAGGAAAATAAGTGTAATATTTATCGTATGGACTAGTAGTCGGCAAGATCAAGCAAAAGCTCCTAGTTGAATAGCGTATGCATGTATGTATCTGTCTATATTTTTTTTTTTTGACGAAATGGATACAACAATTCATTTATTGCCGAAGAGGGTCGTGAAAGCCCGGAAGTTTACAAGAAAAAATGAAAGAAGAAAAAAAAACCCAGAATATACATGGATGTATCTGTCTATATGGCAGGCCTATAGCCAGAAAACACTCCGTGACTGATTATTTTCGTACACTGAATCTTTGCACGGAGATCTTTGCACACTAGTCTGGCAAAGATCAAGGGGTCTTTTATGGTGACGTGGTGTTGTATTGCTACAGTTGGCGGTTCTCCGGTCCATCTCTCAATGAAAACAGGCGTGCAATCTTGCACAGTTCCTGAAAAAGAAGAACGATGTCATAGCAAGAAGCCAAGAACAGAGCACCGGCGCATGCGCCCCCATGGACTTGAAGAACATTAAAGAATAATTTACTGTAGACTAGCCGGGTTACTCGCTGCGCTTGCGTAGATAGACTCTATATAGTTTTGTCGCAGTTGCAACGAAGTAGATTCTATAAATCTCAATTAAAGAATTAATTGATTCTTCTTTCTAAAATGTCATGGTTATATATGTGTGCTCTTATCCGAACATCTTCTTTTAATCTGGACCCACAATGACTAGCAGTGGAGATTATTTAATTAGCATATGTGGACTAATAGTCCAGAGTGCAGACCTGATCCAGTATGAATGATATCATCATCGCTTCTTGACACTAGTGTTAGCATATGACGTACTGGTTTGATGTGATCATACGGTGCATGCAGGTCCAATCACCGGCCGGAACGAACGAACGAGTGCGGCGGCCCGGCCGGCCGTGAGCCGCGCATATATTCGGGGGCCCGGCCGGGATTAACATGTCACACACAACACTGTCAGCACGTGCTGTGATGTCTTTCGGCGATGGAAATGCTTGCGAGACTTCAGGAGAGCGTTGTGTGTTGAGAGAGATTTACCTTCCTTGTTCTTTCTTTTTACTGCATTATTAGAGACTTGTAGTCTTTAAATCTCTTGTTTAAAACTTCTGTAAGACTTTGTGCTCCGTTTATGTTTTTGAATGGAGCGCGGCCGTCAACTTTGACGGACGGATGGAAAAAAAAACACTGTCAGCACGTAAAATTACTCCCTTAGATCATGCCAATTATTCGGATGCGATCACCGGCCAGCGGCTTGACTCTCTAATTCGCGAGGGCACGCAGAGGCCGCCCCACCCACGATGTCGTTCCTTGGACGAGGGAGGACGGGCCGGGCCTCCTCTGCGCGGCCGTGCAGTGCTCCTCGATCCAATCGCGTCCAGGTCGGTGTTCCTCGTTGCGGCTAAGATGCACGACGTCAGCCGTCGGGTTCGAGTGGGAGACACGCGCCCGGGACCGTGGCCATTTCTTCGGAATTATTGCGAGGCGCTGTCGGTTCTCATCGAGGCAGCCGCCAGCGGCGGGATGCTGCTCACGATTGATCGGTGTGTTTACGCCGCGAAAGTGGCGCGAGCCTGCAGTGGAAGCACAGAGTGAGATAGTGAATGAGGAACGGGCGGCAATACGGTGAGAATCATCGAAGATCGGTGTGTTCACATGTCCGTCGGATGTGTGCTGGTCACGTGAGTCAAGGCCCACAGCTAGCTACATTAATTTTTTGGACGAGGCTATGTTTCACGTATCTGAATTTTAAGCAAAAGGTCTAACGTTAGATTGAAATCCAACGGGCAGTGCGGCTACTGATTTCTATCTAAAAAACAAACAACTTGTCAACAACAGAACCGTAACGTGAGTCCATAAAAAAAACGTAACGTGAGCGCCATTGGATTTATCAAATAGCAAGATTTCGTAGGACAAATTTGAACTGAGCCTAACTCAAGTGGTCTGGTTTCTTGTGGTGAAACCAGTTCTCGCAGATTCAAGTCCTATACTTGACATATGTGTCAAATTACTTTAGATTATTGTAGGATTTAACCGGCGCTATTATTTCAAAGGTAGGTGACATACCGTCAACAACGAGACGCATACAGTGATTTCGTCAATCCCTCAGCGGCGGCCGGTAGCACTCTGGCTTCAACATACTCGGGAAAACACGATGGTGGTCAGGCTTGAGTTCTTGACCCATGCCAATACAAGGCCCCAGCCCGGCCGAAAGAAAATTTCACTAGAGCAAAACATGAGTAAATTACAAAAAACCACCACATTATAGGCTTGAGTTTCATGTTGGTACCAGTTTATGTTTTAGTTGCTAAAAACCACCGGATTACGCTAAATGTTCGGTTGCTAGCAAATAACCCCGAATCTGACGAGGTGGGCCCACATGTCAGGTCCTAGCTGGCGCCACGTCAGCTGGTGGGCTGTTTGACTCGTCCGCACGCGCACGCCGTCACCGCTCTGCAGGCCGCGCGAGCCGCCGCCTTAGCCTCCCCACGTGGCCGCCGGACTTCACCTCCGCACGCGCATGCCTTGGAGCTAGTCCAGATTCTCAGCGCTTGGACGGTGACGCTAACGATGAGTCCGTACGCGTCCAGCGTGAGGAAGTTGTCTAGCTCCGGCGCGACGCACTGCCGGCCAAAGTTCATCCCCGCCTTCGCATACCGCCCAGCCCTGAACCTCTGGGCCCTGACCTCCGCGTGCGCGGAGCCTCTCCATCTCCTCCTCCACGACACGCGCGCGCAGCTCCGGCGTTGCGGGGACCTCGACGCCGTAGCCGGCGTCCAGCGCCGCGCCGTGCCGCACACACTGTCAGTCCCCGCGCGCTGCCCGCCTCACGTCGCTCGCCCCCGCTCGCTCTGCTCTTGCTCGCCGCCGCACCCGCGCGAGGCCGCTCGCCCCCACGCCGTCCCTCGCTGAGCGCGCCGTCCCGGGCTGGACGTGCATCGCCTAGACGCTGCCGTTGCCGCGCGAGGCCGCTCCGTGATGGACGTGCGGGCCGCGCCACGCTGCACCGTGCGCTGGTCGCGCCGTGTCAGGCCGCGTGCACGCGCCGCCGCCGTTGTGCGGCCGTCCCACCAACGCCGCCTCGTGCGGGCTGTGCACGCGCACGCGCCACAGCACGCATCAGCCGCGCCACCTGGCGGGGCGGCACATGGTGTCCAGGGCGGCGGCTGCGTGCGCCGGCGGAGCGACAGCAGCGGGAGGCGACGGCGACGTCTCTCGCGAGGGCTTGCAGAGCAGCGGCGGCGGCGGCGGTTCGCGCGGGACAGAGCACTGGAGGCGCCGAAGGGAGCGCTCGGGGGCGGCAGCGGCGGCGGGTGATCTCGGAACGCGATGGCAGGAGATCGCAGGCGGCGGGGGCGGGCCGGCGGGGGATCTCGTGGCAGCGCCGGCCACAGCGGGAGATTTCCGGCCGCGGGCGTGGGGGATTTCCATCGACGTGGACTGTGGTTCAGTTGATTGCTCCTGACCGGTGGGTCCTGCCTGTCAGTTTCCTTGTTTTTCGCTAACAATCAGAGACTCTCTGTAATCCGATGGTTTTTAGCAACTGAAACGTAAACCGGTAACCTAGCCCGTAATACTCAGCAAAACATACTGCTCGTCTCTACTGGACCGCGGCAAGCCGGAAAGGACCTCATTTGGGCCTACTACGGCCCGCGGGACTACATCACATCTTCACGCCGCGCCGGCTCGAGGCGGTCAGGCCCATCCGCACCGCTATGGTCGAATTTCTCTCCCAAAAAAAAGAAAACGCAATGGTCGAATCAGTGCACGCCGCCGCCACCGTTGCCGGTGGATCTGGACATATCGCTATGTTCTTCTTTGACCTTGCCTCGATCTGGACGCGCGTGCGTCTCGCTCTTCCAGCATTGTGAAGGAAACCCAAACTGGCCTGATGTTATTTCCTCGCAACAAAAATACTCGTACGAAGCAACCGATGCAGAAGATTTGCTGTTATTTTTCCAGGTAACATAGGCAAGCTAATAGTGGTGCGGAAACACCTGTCGATGGTAGGCTCCAACAACATCACACGGTTGATCTTCAGGAAACGGTTCGTGAGCGCGGCCGGCGAGCCGGACGAGCAAGGGCGCGAGTTCAAGAGGCGCTCGTCGCCAACGGGATCAAGATCGGCGCGTCTCTGTCCGTCACCGAGTACGTCCAGTGGCTATCCCCTCAGGACGTTGACATGATGGAGACTCCCGGGATTGTCTCGTTCATGGCCACGCCGCTGCAGGCCGTCGCCGCGCCGAGGAGCTGTACAGGCGGGTGCCGGCCGAGATGTGAGCAACCTCATCCTCGTGGTTCCCTCAAGAGTTCCGATTTCAAACGTTGCGTTCACGTGCCTTCTTTTCTTTTCTGCTGTCTCCTCTGCTTTCACAAGGGAGATTTAACCATTGAAATCTTTACCGGGACCAGGATTCAATTCCACCACTATTAATTTGCTCTAGACATCGGAGCCAAGGGAAAGCAGAAACTCAGAGAACCATTCTTATCTGATATAAATAGATTTTCGTTGTACTTGCACGAACCTCAATGGTCAAGATCTGATGGCTATAACCGTCGATTTAGAAATAGTATTTCCTCAGTCCCATGATTGGAGCAAGGTAAGATATACAAATCTTAGTCCTATACAGATCACAATTGGATCTCCAAAGCATTGGCATGATAATGGGTATCAATTATTCGGTCTGAGGTCACAATAAATGAAAGAAGAACATCTTTTAGGTAATGTGTATGGATATGGGATAGTTTGACATGAAATCAGAATGAAAGCAGTTTTTACAAGGCTCAAGTCCAATCTTCAGCTACCATAACGAGGGCTTAGTAAGAAGTTACGCTATCCAATATCGAAATGCAGATTTGATAAATTGGGATCAAGGATTTAGTAAGAGATCTTGTTCATATTTCTCTTTCATGTATGAACCAATTGCTTTGTCATGGCCGAACAGAGGACTACCCTAGCTCTTCTATCAAACCGGATTCGGTACAGATAAATATAAGAATGGGCAGAAATAACATAGTTGCAAATGGCACCAGTGACCAAACATGAAACACTCAATGATGGATATTGCATGACAGAAAGACTCTCCTTAATTTACTGAGCCGATGACTCTGAATCTTTACATGCAACGATGCAAAGAATTTTTCCACTTATATCTGCTCATTACCAACATCACACAGTTCGGCTCTCACAATAGATAAAAGATCTGCGCTGAATATGCTTTCAAGGCAAAGTTTCTGAAACTCTATTGTTAAGATAAATAGTGGCTGGTTTATGTAAACATATGGTTCCAAGTTTTTCCCCAAAGTTCAAACAAGTCGACCACAATGCCTCACAGAATACTATAGTACGGAGAATTTTATCAAGAGTTGTAGTTAATACACCTTGCAAGAAGCAGACTTATTCTTCATATTACACAACGGAACATGCTATATATAGCATGTCGTCCGACCGATCCGCACCATATCTGCAGATCCTTGCACAGTTGAGACGCGCCTGAAATTAGTATACTCGATCAATCCCATATAAATAAATGACATACAAAGTTCTGAACGCCACTTCTCTAATCTCTGGAGCAATTCTCTCATAATTAGCAACGGTAAATGGCTGGTATCTTCTTCTTTCCTTTTTTTGAATAAGAAATGGCTGGCACCTTGCATATGGCGAGATCACGAGGTTTTTTTGCAAGTTGATAATTCTAATGATCAAGTTCTACACATCCCGTATGATTCGAAAATGCAGAAAGGAACATCATCCATGATTTATTCTTCGAAACGTGTAATGGTTGCAGTTTCATTTAATAGGATTCCATGTTGAACATGGGAAAAATCTTACCTTAGGTGCTTGCACCGCTCTCGGCAGGCTTGAACTCCTCGAGCTTCTTGAAGTTCTCCCATACCTTCTCCCAGACTTTAGCTTCGTAGAGCTTCTTGGCTCCGCCTTCATTGACCTGAATCGTGAAGTAGTACATGGTGCCAGCAACAGTTTGCTCCCTGACCTTGACAACCTTATCGAACTCCAGCAGACCATTCTGCACAGGGCGGCGCCAAGATTATTATACTAATCCAACTAAAATTCTTACCAATCCAGCAAATCCAGGAACCCAATAGCTCATGCTTACCACCAAACCGCACAGATCTATACGGTTTACAGAACTAAAAAGTACTGTTCGTCGCAAAGGAAAATGTCGAATTTAACTGTGCGCATGTTAGTATCGAACCTCGCAAAGAGGAACATGAGAGAGGGGATGGGGAGGGGGGTCTTACAGCCTGCTTGTTGTGCTCGGAGACGGCGAAGCGGGCGAGATCGAGGACACCGAGGTCGTTCTCGCGCCCGACCGGCGAGTCGTGGATGCCGCCCGCCAACGGCCCTGCATCTTCCGCCATGACTCCCGCGCTCTGCTTCTCGGTCTGAGTGTACGATACGGCGAGGGACAGCAGGAGCAGGGCAGCCGCTGACCCGAGGACTCGGTATTTCCACATCTCGGTTGATCGGGACTGGGACTTTATAGCCGCCGGAGGAGGCAGGGGGAAGGAGGAGGAGATGGCCCGATATTTGGGGGAGGAATAGGACACGATTCGTCGGTGCTATTATTGGTGGGGATTAAAGTTACTCGTAAACTGGAGCAATGGGGCGAATGGACTCCTCTATCGTCGTGTAGTACTCGGGTCTACCACGTCCGCCGCGTACGGTACAACACGTTCGTAGAAAAAGTAGTACTAGTTCGTAGAGTCCCGAGGGTTGGTTGACACTTGACTGCCGACCTCCCTGCACGCTATGCTTTCGCCGATGGCAACACTGTTTTTTTCTTTGCGACGGCAAAACTGTTGGCCACGGTAGCATGTGTGCGTCTGCCACGAGACAACCATGAAGGATAGGGATGTGTTGCTTCCAGTACCCTATGGCGTGGATGATGTTATCTTCTTGGTTTCTTCTCCGTGTAAAGTCAACACAAAACAAAGAGGATTTTTCCCTTTGGAATGACCTAAGAAAACTGGATTGGGTTGGAGATCTTGGGTTTAAGCGACGGCGGCCAAGAAGATATGATAAACTGATACTACTAGCAATTACTCCTATGAAGTTACGCCTGCAAGGCCCAAAATCTGGACATGGTGCAGTATCCTTTGGACCCTTTTGTATCTGACTATCTGTAACTCTGTCACATGTGACAGGTGTTTATATGTTTCCAGAAGATCTGCCGGGAGTGGAACAACAACTAAGTACTGTGTTTTTTCTTACATTTATCTTGCAGTAGTCTTCTGGATGGGATGAGTCGTTTCACTGGTATCCAAATCGTTAAGACCAAGTTTAGGCCTCCCTTCGCCCGTAAAGAACAGACAAGAGCCCAGCCCACAATAGCCCGCTACGCAGCCTTCACTCCCCACTCCAAACACAACAAAGATGCATCAGGGCCGTTCAGGAGATTCGGGCCTGCCATTAACCACCAGGGCAGCCCGTCACCAAGGCGATTCCAGCCCAGTAGCCCAGCGTAGCTAACAGAGCACGCACTCTCCTAAAATCGTCCCGCGCGGCCCACTGACCACCGTACCACACGGACTACGCCGGATCCTTGAGAGCGGAAGCGGATCAGGCGATCAGCGGCATAATTTACTCGGTGCACGTCTCCGAGACGTGAACATATTGACCTTGCCATTACCAAATACCAATGGCCTTTTACTCCAGCCTGAAAATAGACATGCCCAACGTTATCAGCATAACTCGCCCAGCCTGATGTTACACGATCTTTTTGTTAGCTACACGCTGTAGCGTGCCGATGAGAAAGGACCGTTTACTGTTCTTGTGCGTCCCTCTCTGGACCCGACGTCCTAAGCGGCCGACAAGTATGTTGTCTGTTCATGTTCATGTCATGTTGCCCTGTCTCCGGAGGGAAGTAGAAGGGGCTGATGAGGGTCGCTCAAATTGTCTTTGTCTTGATGTGACGTCTGCCAGGAAAGGGCGGCACCTGACAACTCCTGATTTTCACTGGTTAACCACTGGAGACAGCTTCGGACACCAAAACTCGTACAGTACATATGCTCAGAGGATAGGAAACTTGAGGACCAGAGCTTCAGATCGCCTTTCCTCATCCATAGAAAAGAATGTGTCCAGGTCTCCAGGAAGCCATAATTGGCTTTTTAACATGGCCCCATGGCCATCTTGGTAATCAACCCACATCAATTTCCCTCCGGTGCACGCTGCTTGCCGTTTTATCGAAGACAACACCGTCTCAACGACAGAAAACCTATCCATTGTTTCACCTGACACTGCTGGACCGCGCGTGCACATTATCCACGGAACGCGTGTCAGCCAAGATCACAGAAAAGCCGCGCGCGGCGGCTGTCGAGTCGCAGCTCGGCTGAACGTACGAAAGCGGCAAAAGTGTAGCTTCCCCAAAGGCACCAGAGTCCAACACCCGCCGAGCTCGTTTTTCCATGTCCAGGTCGAACGAAGCCCAGCCCGTCATGGTTCACGAGTCAAGAAGAAAAGAAGGATTGCACGTTCATTTCAGAGAAGAAGAATCGCCGGCAAAGCCGTGCAGTTCACGTGGGGAGGATCGAATATGCCAGCGCCCGTGCTAGCCTGCTAGGGAATCAAACTATCGCACCGTAGTTTAGATCTCGGCGCCAAGGTCAGCACGCTCTGCCAACTTCACCGATCGATCGGGTCTCCAGTCCACAACAAGGCGCGCACCAACCAACCAGGCAACCAACCAACCAAGAACCAACCCGGGATACACTGAAGGCGTTCCCAGGCTGCAGCACCAGGGCCAAAGGGCGCAGATGTGGACTGATTGACTTGGCCATCTCGCCGGTCGAACCACAACACCAAAGCAGTCTCCTTTTTCCGCACAGGGACATGGCACCTCCCCCAACATTTTTGTGCCTTTCCTAGTTTCCTTTCCTCCTCACTGCCGTATGGTCTACTCTGTTCGGCGTGTGGCGACTGGCGAGAGAGATGGGTCGATTCAATTCGATCTACTGGGGGTCGTTGAGCCGTTCAGGCACGGGCACACTCGTTTTGGATGAAAGAAGAGAAGAGCTACTACCTGTCTGTGTCTGGCCGTGTTAGGTGCCATGGCACGATTTTAGATCTCAGAAAGTACTTCTGGACGCTGCCCTGAATGGATTGCTGCAGAAAAATATGGTCTTTGACGGCATCGTCCTAGTGTGCATGCCCTCCACTGCCACACTCCTACTTTTACCTTCCGAGGAATGAAGCACGGGTTCTCCTACAAAACAAAGAGACTTGCGAGGAACAGTCAGCCCTTCGCCGAGAAGTCAATGGATGTCAGTGGAGACAGTATGTTTCTGGTAATGAACCATATATAGTTTACTCTGCTGCAGCTGGATGCTCTAGTCTGCTTATAGCATCCTCAACAAGAGGTACTACACGGGTATCAAGAAACAAATGACCAATGCGGAGGAAAGATGAATACCACATCTAAGTAGTGGTTACTTGAAGAAATAATAGGTACTACACGGATACCAAGACGAAAAAGAGTATGACACGTGGACCCATCAAAAAAAAAATAAGAAGAAAGAAAACATATTAAAAAAAGGAGAGAATTTTTTTTTATCAACAACCATTGGAGATGTCCTTATTAGCCTACCATGTTCCCCATGCTGCTGACCCGTCCTCCAAACTTCGTCCGTTTACTTTTTGATCTTACTGCCAAAGTCAAACCACTGGAATGTCTGACACCTTCATTTGAAGAAGACATAAAATTTAGAAGTTCCTCTGAAAGAAAACTTTAGGGGGTTCAGGTGTCAAAAAAAAAACTTCAGGGATTTTACATGCAAGCGTGGATGCGTTCAGTGCTAATTTTGTGACATTTGCAGATTTATTTTCGGTCTCCATCAATTTTGTAAGTGTTCTTGCAAAACAGCACGTTCATCTGGACGTGTACATGTGCCATGTCTGTGAAAAAGCTAATGAGATCTCACTGTTCAACAATACTGCATGACTGTACAAGGCTTCAACGTGTGATTGGATTTTAAAACGCCAACAACCTCTCTTAATTCGGCGGCAAAACACTGCACGCTGTTCCACGTCAATCATGATAAGAAAAAAAAATAACCATCAGAACAAATGCACCGACACATTGCTGTCAAGTAAGTGCAAGAAGCCAGTGGCCCCCTTTTTTCCGGCTTTCAGGCCGGTGGCCGGTTTTTCGGAGAAACTACTATTTTTCAGTTTTCGCGAAAAGCCGATCTAAATTTTTTATTAGGTTTCTAGATTAGGTTAGGCTAACCTAATTTGAAAACCTAACAAAATTTCACATGCAGTTTCTTTAGGAAGCTAGGTGAGAGCGATTTCTCGAAAAAACCCATCCTAAAAACCGAAAACAAGTGGGCCAGTTCGCCACTAGTCATATGCTGTGTTTAAGCTTTTCTACGGGAACCGCACTTCTAGAAAACTTGCCTTTGTAGCTTGAGATCTACTAACATGCTGGATGAGCTCCCGCACAAGCAAAAAGATTAAAGTACTTTGGCGTAGTTAAGGTTGAGCGTACTGCGCACTTTTTTTTGTAAGTTTCGATGGGAGGCTGTGTTTTTCCTCGTGCATAAAGTTCTTCTTTCTATCAAACTTTTGAATATAAAATGATGTGGAGGATTCAAACTCTGCTTCCTCCCCAAGGGGTTGCCACTTTCATCACCGGTTTGTAGTTTTGATGATTCGCAACTGCCTTCAGTGTATCAACTTTAGAGGATTTTTAGGGTACAACTTACTTAGTGCTAAATGGGAGTAGTATGGGGTCAGGGCATTTTGAGTATTTTATATCGCCTGATTTTAGTTATATCTTCCAAAATTCAAATTGTAAACTCTAAAATAATTGCCTTATGAAACGGAAAACGGAACCGTATGAGTTATTTTCACTCTGACACAATTGCACGAGTTCGTACGGCTGCTCGTGTAGAAACTCCTGTGACAGAGTCCTTGCACAAACACGCAGAGCACAAAAGCACAAAACAGATCACACTCCAAGCTTTGTTGCTACCGGTCGTAAAAAAGGCAAAACTGGAAAGAGCAAAGTCTATTTTGAACCTTATCTTTACAGAGGTTAACAAGATTGAACCCTGACTTGCAAATCTCTGAAGTTGGCACCCTCAACTTTCTAATTCCGGTCATTAGTTGTAAAGCGTGCTTTGCCAAATGGGAAATGCTGACCTGGCGCGGAGTGGGCCCCACTTTGCCAGAGCCAGAAATTTACTTAGAGCAGTGCTATTATAGTGTATCAGACTTAAGAAAGAGTAATTAAAGAGGAGACACCCAGACCAAACTTAAAAGTATCATAATTTATCAAAGAATTTTTTTCAAGCCCCAGGCCATGGCCCACTAGGGCTTGTCTCCGCCACACTACTAATCAAACCGGGTGCCTCGGCGCCATCCATCCCGTGAGGTTGGGGATTAGGGCAACTCCAGCGACGCGAACCAAACGGACCTCCTTTTTTGTATGGTTTGGTCCGTTTGGGTCGCGGGCCGGACTGTAAAAAGGCATTTGTCCGTTTGGGTCGTGCGGTGCGCCCAACGGGGAGGACGCAAATCGGGAAGAAAAAAGAAGATAGAAACAAGTTGCATTCATAGTAGATAGTTCATACATGCAAATCTAAAACTACTACACAAAATTTAAAAGTAGTGGTACTACTATACTATACTAGGGATCCTAGCGATCCTACTCGGAGGCAGAGTCGACGATGACGGGCGACGGCGAGGGAGTCCAACACTCCACTGACAGAGTCTGGTCCGCCAGCTGCTCGTCCTCTGACGGCGGGTATTGCTCCTGCTCCCGCCGCTGCCACGACGACCCCGGCTCGTCCTCCCAGACCCAGCCGTCGTCATCGTCATCCTCCTCCTTGACCTGCATCCCTCACGGTGCAGGTTCTTCCTCCGCGGCTGCAAGAGGCGCGGCTAGAGCGGGGGGAGCACGTTCTTGGGCGCTGAGGTGCAGCGCCAGGCCGAGCTCGGGCCACATGGTTAGCTCGGCGAGGGCGGATTCCTCCTTCGCCTTGCGAAGCATCCCCGCCTCGTCCTCCGCCGTCCGCGGCAGTGGCGCCACGTCTTCCTTGGAGGCTTTGATGGCGGCTTGGAGCGTGCCGTCGGCGTTGGTGTCCTCCTCCTCCTTGACGCGATGGGCGGGTCCACGTCGACGGAGACGTTGGGGGCGCAATGGTGAAGGGCCCCTCGCCGGCGGTGCACTCCTCGTGCACGGCCCTGTCGACGACGACGCCTCAACGTCATGCTTCGTCTTCCGCGGCCAGAAGGGCCGCGCCGTCGGAGCTAGGGACGAGTAGGCTAGGATTTCGGGAATTGGGGACGAGTGTGCGGTGTGAGGAGAAGTGGGGAAGGCGAGGGAGTTTTACCGCGGGGACCAACCGGACCGTGCGGCGCTTCGTCTCACGTCCATGCAGACGCAAACCGCCCCAGTTTTGGGGCCGGAATGAGTCGCGCGCACCAAAATCCGGACTGCGATGCAAAGGGGTCGCCATGTTGGGTGACGCGTTTTGTACGAGCCAACCGGACCGTCCAGGCCCAAATACGTCGCCCCACTAGATTTGCCCTTAACGAGAGGTCTCCGGACGCCGGAGGGCCGCCACGCGACGTTGGAGCCGCGCTGCGCCGTGAGGACGCGATTAGGCTTGCTATGTCTGTGTCAAATTGAAGTCAGTTCCCTGCATAAAACACAGAGCACAAAAGCACAAATCAGAATCACTCCAACTCTCCAAAGCTTTGCTGCTAACGATGGTAAAAAAGCAAAACGGATCAATATTAGCTAGACGCCAAGACTTGCACATACACGTGGAAAGCTGATACCGTTCCGTTACCCATAGACTTCACCGTAACGGGTGAAAGCAAAAATGAAACGGCAGGAGAGTAAAAACAACGATACAGAGCAGACGTGCTTGAGCGCAGACACCATAAAAAACAAGTCAATGCCACGTTACGAACTCCTATAAAACACAGCCAACACCAGAGACGCGAAGGAACCCAGTCTCCACGTGGCCATCCCCAGCAAGACCAAGACATCAAAGAGCCCTCACCCGGCCCAGGAGAGGAGGTCGCTCACTCCACCACCAAGAACCGGCACTCGCCCGAGCCCCAAATCCCCCAACCACCAACCTCCTCTTCCTCCTCCCAGATCCGCCTACCCTCCCCACACTACTCCCAGATCTCCCCAGCAGATCCACCGCCTCGCCGGAGCAGGAGCAGGAGCCGCGCGCAGCCATGGCGAAGGAGGCCGGCGGCGGCGGCGGCGGCGGCGGCGATGCGGCCCTGTCGGATTCGGTGCTCCGCAAGGTGTTGGTCTCCTACTGCTACGTCGCGGTGTGGATCTTCCTCTCCTTCACGGTCATCGTCTACAACAAGTACATCCTCGACCCCAAGATGTACAACTGGCCCTTCCCCATCTCCCTCACCATGGTCCACATGGCCTTCTGCTCCTCCCTCGCCGTCGCCCTCGTCCGCGTCTTCCGCGTCGTCGACCTCCCGTCGTCGCCCGCCATGACGCCGCAGCTCTACACCTCATCCGTCATCCCCATCGGCGCGCTCTACTCCCTCTCCCTCTGGTTCTCCAACTCCGCCTACATCTACCTCTCCGTCTCCTTCATCCAGATGCTCAAGGCGCTCATGCCCGTCGCCGTCTACTCCATCGGGGTGCTCTTCAAGAAGGAGACCTTCAGGTCCTCCGCCATGCTCAACATGCTCTCCATCTCCTTCGGCGTCGCCATCGCCGCCTACGGCGAGGCCCGATTCGACCTCCGCGGCGTCGCGCTCCAGCTCGCCGCCGTCGCCTTCGAGGCCACCAGGCTCGTCCTCATCCAGATCCTCCTCACCTCCAAGGGTATCTCGCTCAACCCCATCACGTCGCTCTACTACGTCGCGCCCTGCTGCCTCGCCTTCCTCTTCGTGCCCTGGGTCTTCGTCGAGCTGCCCAGGCTGCGCGCCGTCGGCATGTTCGAGCCGGACTTCTTCGTCTTCGGGACCAACTCGCTCTGCGCCTTCGCGCTCAACCTCGCGGTCTTCTTGCTCGTCGGCAAGACGTCCGCGCTCACCATGAACGTCGCCGGCGTCGTCAAGGACTGGCTGCTCATCGCCTTCTCCTGGTCCGTCATCCGGGACACGGTGACGCCGA
The DNA here is from genome assembly GCF_000005505.3 of Brachypodium distachyon. Classification (NCBI taxonomy): domain Eukaryota; kingdom Viridiplantae; phylum Streptophyta; class Magnoliopsida; order Poales; family Poaceae; genus Brachypodium; species Brachypodium distachyon. The sequence goes on along the minus strand of NC_016132.3, from coordinate 51,753,847 downwards.
TTAACCTGTTCGGCTACGGGATCGCCTTCCTGGGCGTGGGTTATTACAACCACGTCAAGCTGCAGGCGCTCAAGGCCAAGGAGGCGCAGAAGAAGGTGGCGCAGGCCGACGAGGAGGCCGGCTCGCTGCTGCAGGAGCGCGAATCTCACGGCGAACGCAAGACTGATAGCCAGTCCTAGAGCGGCGGATCCGATCCAACAGCTCCCCCCAAATTGGTCGGTTTCTGAATCCAGCATAGCGAATTCCCCAATGTGTGATCCTTACAAGTTTAATGCAAAATCTGTTCATTTCTTGTCTTAATTTGTGGTGGAAAAGCAAATAAATACAGGAAATATGCGATCTTTGTGTCGAGCGTGTGAAAATACAAGTGATTTTCATTTTTTTTTGGCCTCATTGTACTCCGTTACTATCTTAGACAGTAAGTAGTCCAGTATCTAAAGTTGTCTGCGGTGGCTATTATATTTAGCTACGGATGATCAAATGTTCTCAATTCGTCTTTGTACCAAACACTGAGTAAATTGGTGCCGTAGAGATCGAGCAATTATTGAGCAGGAATCAATAAAAATATTCAATCCTTGGAATTGTTCGTGCGTTTGATCTTGATATTTATGTTTCTAATTATGTTGGGATATTGGACAGGAGATCTGGTGCAAGCAATACCGGGGTCCGGGGATTCTAAATTTAACTAGGCGTACTGTTCTTTTCCATCGAGCTTGGACCCCAGGCTGGTTTGTTGCTTTCGCGCCTCATTCCCATTGGATGGAAGGAACCTTGATCCAGAGTTAAGACGGAAGAGTCGGTCGATTTTTTTAGAATAACAGGAGGCTGGAGGCCTCGCGGCTCCATTAAGCATAATGGAAACCAGATGTTCGGTAAAAAGTCTAGCGCAAACAAAAAAATACCACATCAAAGTTGGAGAAATACAGTCGAGCCAAAAGGGGCCTAGCTACACACAAATGCAGTTAGGAGTGGCCACCAGAAGCTGGCGCTGGCAGAAATCACGACAGGGTCTCGCGCAGCTTCAATTGGATTTGGTAGGCAGAGAGCACGCCAACTTCAGCAGCAGACGCACCCTTGGAGGCACCAGCATCAGCGATGGAGAGCAAGGAGTACCCGTCAGCAACAGCATCTTCGAGCAGGGCTCTGAGCTCAGGCGTAGCAGGGATGAATGAATGCGAGGCGGCCAGAGCAACAACCTTCTTCATTTCCACGGCAGCCGGACTGGTTCTCGGAGTTGTCCAGAAAGGTGACTGCAGAACCTGTTCGTCTCCACCAACATCGACTCCTTGAATAGGAGTGACCACTTGAGCACGCTCAGAATAAGATACCAAATCTGTTTCAAGTCGAACCAGATACGGTGATTAAAAATCATATCATTACGAAATGTCTAGAGACACCACATAATAGCAATGCAAATAGTATTCATAGCTGCAAGCCGTGAGTTAGCTATCCAGTAACGAGCAATAGATTCATAAGATGAACCTAAATCTCTATTAAAGAACATGGAGACTTCACGCCAGAGAGCTCTGGCCACAACACAATCAAAGAACAGACGATTAACTGATTCTTTTTCAGTACAGAACACACAATCTTCAGGTTTTTCAATGTGTCTTTTTTTGAGGTTGTCACGCTTCATGATTCCGTTATGTGATAGCAGCCAAATAAAGATATGGATTCTGGGAGGTACAACTAAAGACCAAATGGCAGGAATGTAAAGCGGCACGATCCCCATAAAGTTGATAATGGAGTATAGAGATTTAGTAGAGTAAACCCCCGAACCGTTGTATTGCCAGACTAGAGTATCTTGTTTTTCAGACAGAGCAGCACTCATAACAATCTGTTCTAATTCATACCACTGTTCTATTAGCCTAGGTGAGAAATTTCTCCTGAAAGAAAGCTTGACAGTGTAGCCATCCCAGACATCACCGAGGCTAACTAGTTTTTCATTGCAAATGACATAAATCTCCCAAAATTGGACAGCTAAAGGGGATGAACCAAACCACTTGTCCTCCCAGAATTGGATTTTGGTACCATTGCCCACAGTCCACCTACAGCCTACCTTAACAACAGAAGCAGCCCAGAGGACCCCTTTCCAAAATCTGGAACCCCCAATGGCTTTGCTATAGAAGATATTAGGTGAGGTGGTGCAATACTTGCGGTCAACTATGGTTTTCCACAGCTTCTCATCTTGCTGAACATACCTCTTAATCCAGGCACCGAGCAAGCACATATTAACATCCTGGAGGCAAGGTATTCCTAGCCCCCCAAACTCCTTCTTCATGCACATCATAGACCAGTTTGCTAAGTGTAGCTTCCTGCCTCCTTCAGCATCATTCCAAAGGCAACGGGCCATTTGGGTGTTTATTAAGGTTAGAGCCCATTTTGGGAATTTAAAGAAAGATAACAAATAGACAGGGATGCTGGCTAGGCAAGATTTAATAAGGGTAAACTTCCTAGGAGAGGAGCTTCCCTCCCCAACCAACCATTCTTTTGAGGATTTTATCTACAAGGGGTTCTACATCCTCTTTCCTAAGTTTGCCATGGTGGAGGGGTATGCCCAGGTACTTAATGGGAAAAGAGCCAATTCCACATCCAAAAATGATTCGAAAAGGGTCAACCTCATTGGGTTCCATATTAATGGGGATGAGCTCACTTTTGCAATAGTTAATTCTCATCCCTGACACATGCTAAAAGCATGATAGTATCCATTTGAGATTAACAGCAGTTTCATGATTATTATCAACAAAGAGGATGGTGTCATCTACATATTGCAGATATGTGACACCCCCCGGACAAAACCAGGACACAAACGTCTAATCAGGTTATGCTGTGATAACAAGCATCTTGGTGAGAGTGTCCACTACCAGGTTAAAAAGGAGGGGGGGGGGGGGGGGGACAGGGGATCTCTCTGTCTAAGTCCCTTGCTCGTTATAAAGGAAGGGCCTTCAACATTGTTGAGTTTCACTCCAACAGACCCTCTATTAGTGATTTGGTTGATCCACATTAGCCATGAGTCACCAAACCCTCTTAATCTAAGTAATTCCTCAAGGAAGTCTAGATTAACCTCGTCAAAGGCTTTCTCATAATCAAGTTTGAGGACAAGCCCTTTTAGTTTATAGAGCTATGAACCGAATGTAAGACTTCATGAGCTGTTACCACACTTTCTAATATATACCTGCCTTTAATGAAGGCAGTTTGGTTGCTGGAAATAAGGAAGTTCATAAGCAATGCAAGCCTATTAGTCAGCACTTTAGTGAACAATTTAAAGATGCAGTTGAGTAAACCTATTGGTCTGAATTTTTTTATTGAGGTGGCATTTGGTTCATTTGGGATCAGAGTAAGCATGGCAAAGTTCAAACGGTAGATGTCTAGTTCACCTTTATGAAAGTCAGCAAACATAAGCATTATATCAGGTTTGACGTGAGTCCAAAATTTTTGGTAAAAGAGGAAGGGAAAGGCATCAGGGCCTGGGGCCCCATCTGCATATGAGGATGCTAGTGCAGCCCATATTTCAGCTTCAGTAAAAGGGGCCTGAAGATCAGAGTTTTGGGATTCAGAAACTTGTTCAGCCGAGGTGAAGTCTTGGGCTAGGGAAAAACCTTCTCTCTGTTCAAAGGTGAACAGATTTTTGTAGCAATCAGTAGTTATGGTTAGCATGTCTTTAGTATCATGAATAGGGCCATTGGGTCCATCAAGGGAGGGGACCATAGTCTTCCTCCTACGTTGGTTAGCTACTGCATGAAAATAAGCCGTGTTCCTATCTTCCTCAACAATATGTCTGTCTCGGGAGCGCTGCTTAGCTTTGATCTCTTCTTTGAGCCAGATAGAACTGATCTCAGAGAGGATAGCTTTCATTCTGGTTTTTTCAGAATCAGAGAGCACAGAAGTCTCAGATTTAATATCAAGTAGATCATATTCAGCCATCAGATCTTTTTTGAGGTGTCTAAGCTCAGCTTCGATATTCCTACTCCAGCCTCTACAGGCTTGTCTTAATCTTCTAATTTTGTTCTGCCACTTCTCAAGCACCTCTGACCGGTGAGTTCCAGGATTTAGCAACCATTGTGGCAAAGTCCTCTCTTAGAAACCACCACTTTTCAAATTTAAAACTACTGGATCTGGGAGCATGACCAAGTCCAGAGTCCCACAGAAGGGGGACATGGTCACTCCCCAATCTTGGTAGGGCTTGTAATGAAGCTAAGGGGAAAAGAGCATCAAGAAAATGGTCGTTTAAGAAGCATCTGTACTCAGATCTACCTGCAGGACTAGAAGAAACACCTCACAGTTCATGCCTCTGCTGTTCAGTAGGGAGCCCGGAATACGGAACTACCATTACAACTAGGATCAATGCACCTTCCGTTTGCGAAGAAAACCACGAGTTACCTGGCTGATAGATGGTACCCGTTGCACGAATTCGAGGTCACGCGAATCGTGCTGTACGTACATCCGGCTCCGTTCGGCCGCCGTAATCTAGTGCCGGCCCGGCCCAACTTTCGGCACTGTCGGCGTAATTAGAGCAGCGGTGGTTACGCCATGAGGATTGACTCGGCAACTTCAATGCCCCTGTGCAGGTAACGGTGATAGGCCCCGCTCCCCGGTAACCCACGTTTGCTCGTAATACTCTGTACTATTGTTTTTTTTTGCCGATAAAAGGGTACTCATAATAATTTTAGAAAGATGTTTACTCGTCATTCTCACTCGTATGTGTCCCCTCGAGAAGGGGTTGGTTTTCCTGCGCGCTTGTTTACGTCCACGCCACTCGTACGGTTGAAGCCCATTATTTTTTTTAAAGAGTTCCAGCCCATTCCATCTTTCCGGAGATTTTAAAGCCCCATAGGGACTCTTTTGGATGAAGAAACTTTGTAGTGGACTTGGCCCATAGGCAAAATTTTAGTGGCTTAATTTGCTGTCCCGTGGCTACAATCTCAAAATCTCCCCAAGTTTTGCTAAATAGCATGTATCCTCCGTAATGATGTAACTATCCTCACAATTAATCAATAAAGATGCTAAAAAAAATTAATCAATAAAGAGGGCCTGCTTGCTGTAAAAAAAATGTATCCTCCGTAATGGGTGCTTCTTCACGGGGCAAGTGTACCCTCTCGCAAGGCCTCCCGGCGCAACACGCACTGTGTTTTGATTTTTGAGGGAGCATAAGTGGAGCCTCTAGGAGGTGCATTATAGTTTTTTGCTACTAGATCGAAAATTCATAACGCTATAATTTTTTTTGCACGCAACGGTCAATCCCGTGATTTGATTAGAAGAATAGAGTTGGTCATGTTTACGAGGAAAACTGGGCCCGAAAACCGATACATATGAACGGCTTATTCAAGGAAAACCGTGCGAAAAACCCTGACAAAGAGCAAACACAGAAAACCGAATAACAGGTCGCTACCGTCAAGACGAATACCTCCTCCGCTCCAAGGACGCCGAACAGGGACCGGCTCCTTGCGCCAGAAGAAGGTAGGCAGAGCGGGGATTCTTCGACGACCGGAGCCAGAAGAGGTTTCCCCGACGGGAACGGCTCGTGCATCAGTAAGCCCGTGTAGCGCAAAGCCGCCCTCCCTGGCCAGGACCACAGTAAGCAAATTCCACCGCCAAACGAGGTATCCAAAGGCAACGCCTCCAAGGAGGATGGGGTGTCCGAGGACGCCGCCGTTACCCGACCCGGAAACCGGATCAGAGCTTTCGCTCGGAGTCACCTCGTTTGCGAAGGGTGGGAAGGAAGCGACGCCCGAGGAAGCCGTCGTCGCCAGCACCGACCCCGTCGATGCTGGGTTTTCACCCGCAGCCACCAAACCCACCGCGGACAGGAGCGAATAGCTGAGGCTGGCCAAAGGCCACCACATCACAGCGAGCGCCGGCGAAACTCGCCGAACGCCACGCGCCAAACCACCACCGGGCACCGTCCAGGACGCCGCAACCGCCTCACGCATCGGATCAGGCCACGCCAACATGGCCACACAAAAAGTGGAACATGGCTGCATGGCCAGGCCCACCAGGCCCAGATCGGGCCCGCCCACGCCGGCCGCGCACGCCAAACCGCAGCCTCGGGCTCCTCGCAGGCCGCACGCCGCACACCACGCCCAGATGGGGCCCGGCCACCGTTGGCCACCGAGATGGCCAACACAACGACAGCCACACGCACTCCAGCGCCCGCCCACAGCCGGCCAGCCAAGCCGCCAAGCCCGCGGAGCCACACCGCAGCTCAGATCTGGCGCAAACTTCCCTATGCCGGCGCCGTTGCGCGGGAGGAAGGAGGAAGGGGGCCTAGAGCCCGGCGATGCTAGGGTTCGGCTCTGTTTTTCCGCGTGGTGTTTTGACCGTGACGTTGTGCCTAGCTAGCTAAGAAAACCGCGACGTGGTGTTTTGACCGTGACCATGACCGCGTGGTGTTTTGACTGTGATGTTTCTATTCTTCTAATCGAATCGCGGGATCGACCGTTGCGTCCTAAAAAAAAGACTCGCGGGGTAGAGGTTTAGAAACACGATTTCAAATTAAGCAAAAGATAAGTTAAGAAATCCACATCGATTGATCTTGTTGTCGCTGTATATAATAAAGTTGCATCTGCGAGGTAGCAAAGAGGACAAGATGCTCGTAGTAGTAGCCTATTCCTGGAAGTACACACTAGACCAGTAGACCTGGCCATGGACGCCCGACTTGAAGCCCGGAGTGCTGGGCCGGGCCTGGGCCTCAATTTCCCGCCCAAAGTCTGACACAAGGAAAACCGGAAATAGATTTAAAAGTATTTTTTTTAAATAGGCATAAAAATCATTTTTTATCCTGCAATGATTAACTTAATACAAAAGGTCATTTTTTCTGGGTTTCAGGACGGGGCTGAGCCTGGGCTAGTACCCAAAATGTGTATCGGATTATACATTATTTGGTCTCTTTTTTTTAGATAACAAATAACAAATGTGGCTTCTTCTTCGTCGAAAGGAGAGAAAAAAACAATGACGCGTGTGCTTATATTAGGAAAACTTAAGAGGTATACCCATGTGCAATTGTTTTTACGATGCATGCTCTGCTTCTTTCGTAATGGATCCATCAAGAATTTTTTTGACGTTTTTGTTCCTTTTCAGTAAGTATAATTAGGGAGATTTATCTAACGTTCACAAAATTAAACACCCAAAACGCTAATGGCGTCTGGATACACACACTGAGAGAGGCGATAGATGCACTCCGTGGTGGTAGATTGGAGCTTGTCTGCATCGACCTGCACCTTCAAGGTGCTCAATTCTGATAATAACGACATTACTCCGTATAATTCACTACAGTAATTGCTAAAATTCTCTCTTTTTTGCATAGCAAATCTATAAAAAAAACAGAGAGAAAGACATACTGCAGAATACAAGACTTTGCTTGACTTAACAGTGAAATCCCCACGGTTATACCTGCAGGAACGGAGGTGATGAGGACTCCAACAAGAAGCAACGCCGCTGAAAGACGAAGCATCGGATCAGCAAGACCGCCTTGCTTGCCGGATCCGGACAAGATCATCGTCATATCCGACGGCCCTGGATTGACGATGTATCTACAAGAGCTGATATTGGCAGGCCGGCCGGCAGGGGCTCCTGTATTTCGTGCTCAATCCGTGAAATGACGCCTGGGTCCAACGACACCAGGGCAAGGGCACTGGATCCTTCAGGGTCAAACTTGTCATTGTTTTTGGTTTTGCTTTTATGGATGGCTGATCTCTCCCTTACCATATACAGGAGTAGTTTGATCTATGGTATCAAAGGGGATTCGACCCTCCTTCTGTCTTAGTACATGTACAATGGTTGATAAGACTGTCTTATCTTAAGAATTTCACGTCAATTAGAAAAGACAACAAAACATGTTGTACAATGGATCATCTTGTAGTGTTCTAAAATTTATGTTTAGATGAATAAAATTAACTAAATAAATGCTAAAAAAAGTTGAAATCTAGTACAATGGTAAATTTGCCTTATCTTTGCCTTATCATTCTTGTGAAGATATCATCTCTTAATTAAGAGAAGGCATGTGCTTTTTCTTCGTTTATCTCTCTTCCACATCAGATTTTATCCTATGTGGCATCGCTAAGAGAAGGCTAACGTCACCCCATTGTACACGCCCTTAAATGGAAATCAGCAAATGGCGTGCCATATTTATTCTCGAATAAATAGCCATAAATATTTACTAAGGCTTGAATTTGGATAATTGTGACACCCCAGAATTAATTAGCCACGTGCCACCAGAAGAGAATTTGACATACTCTTAAGAACTTACCGACTTGAAGAGCATGTGACGATCATACTCCCACGTCACTTATCTGGGGACCGAGGGAGTATTTCTTACGGGGTAGCTTTTGACCACTTCAGTAAGGTATGAAAGTCGTGGTCCCTTTTTTTATATATAATTAGTCAAATTTTGCTTTTCTTTGACAAATTATTTGTGGTCGTCTCTCGACTGACTAACTGCTAGAGTTGCTCTAATGATCACATCCGCAACCAGGAGGAGGGGAGCTGGTATTCTGACAACTAAATTTAACTTCTTGTATGTTTCGAGCTTTATTAATTCATAGTAATTCAGTCATTTCTTTCCTCTAAGAGTAAATTGCACAAAGACACATATCTAGCGGCTCTTGTAACAAAAAACCACGAACCCAACGGCTTTTAACTGATACCCACGAGTAGAAGACTAATGAGGAACAAAATACCTGTAGATCACAGATTTATCGAAGTAATGATTCGGACCCACACGTCATACTCACGAGGCCAATTTTGGGTCAAGTTTTATCAGAGCCATCAGCTTGAGCCAGAGGCAAGAGCTGAGCCGAACAAAACCCATCGTCTTCCTTCAGTCTCAAGATGGCAATGGATAGTCAAAATGTGGATATCCATGGATATCCAGCCCATGGATCACGGATATGGATCGGTTTTCGATCTATGGATATCCACGAATGGATACCCACCAACTCATGGAGCGGGCACGGATATCATATTTGATCCATAGATATCCATGGATACCCGGTATTTATTAAAATAAATAAATTACTAATATGTGGATCCACTACTCGATAGATGTATCTTCCGTTGCTGCAATAAAGTACTCCCGTCCCCAAATAAGTGATGTGGATTTGAATGGATTCTTATACAAATCCACGTTACTTATTTCGGGACGGAGGGAGTACTTATATGGTCTTTTGGTTAATATAGATTATAAATCGGTGATCGGTCATCCACGTAAGTGTCATCTATTGAGGTATTTTGAGCAGCAATATCTTATTTTTTATTCTAGAAAAAAAGCGACAATATCTTATTTTTGGATTATTATTATTTTTGTTGAACACAAAGTAACATAAGTACATATCTAGTAATCCAATGATCTTTCTGAAAGATCGGTATGGTCGATTAGAGGGGGGGTGAATAGGATACTAACAAATTTTAGCTTTTCTTTTTCTTGAAAGATACAAACACTTAATCCTAGGGCTTTCTAGATTCTCTAAAGTGAATGCAACCATAGCATGAAGTGCAATAGCCGAAGCAAAGTATAGACAATGAAGTAAAACAAGTAAGTAAAGGGGCAACTATAATACCACACGGGAAGACGAAGATTTCACCGGAGTTCTACCTATTGGGATCGGTGTACGTCTCCGTTTGGAGTAGTGCTCTACCACAAAGGGAGAGACGCCACAAAGGCTCACTCTATTTTCCAACTCACCACACCAAAAGGGTGGGATGAGCTCTCATAACACCACAAGGCGAGGTGAGTTCCACTAATGGCTTCCTTGAAAGCGAACGTCGAACCTTTACAAACAAGGAGAAGGACACGAATCCACAACTAAATTGGAATCTCCTTTCCAAATCCTCAAACACCTCCTCACAAGATTGGAGTGATTGAAGAGACACCTTCTGGCTAGGGATCTCAAAATCCCAAGAGTAACAAAATCCACCAAGGAAAACGAGGGGAATCAACTTTTGATTTGGTGAAACCCTAGATCGAGCTCTTCTCAACCCTTCCTCAAAGTATTGGCTTGGGGGATGCACTAGGGAGAGAGATCTCGAGATTTGAAGCTCTTGGTGTTCTTCAGTGAGAGAATGGGGATGAACTGGGTGTGCTCGGGCTAGGAAACCCGTTGGGGACGAAGCCCCATTTATACCCCATCGAAATCTAGCCGTTAGGACACATTTCGGTAACACCGGTACCAGGCCAGTAGTGGACCGGAAGTTCTAGGGGGTAGAATTTCCGTCCTGTTACCGATCTCCTACCGCTTTACGCAGTAGGATTCCAGTAGCGTTTCAGTAACAGACCGGCACCAGGGCGGAACTTCCGCCCACCGGAACCTCCGGCTATTTAGGCGGTAGTACCGGCAATCACTGAAAAAGCCTGACAGACAAAGCAGAATAACGACAACTCTCAACTCAAAACTGGGTTTACGCTATATGTGGGTGCAATCTAGTAGATTTGTGTACGTGATGTTGATTCACCCAAAGCTTTCCCAAATGGACTGCCTCTTTATAGTACGGATTTTCCTACGACTCAATAAAATAAAAAAGCGTAAATTCTTATACGCTTCTTTCCTTTTTGAGGGCAATGAATCGTGTCACAACACTAGTTATCAAATCTGAAAACACTTGACGCACGATTAGTCCACAAGTTATGTTGTCGTTAACACCAAAACTCATTAGGGATCGAAATGCCATTTCACTTTCGCATAGTTATGATATGATTTTTTGCCATGTAAACCCTGCCACACCTTAAAATTTATCTTGGCTCCGCCACAAATTTGAGTCACTTAATATTGGACGGAGGGAGTATATTGCATGATATGGATAATCCATGGATACCTGATGGATATGGATGTGGATATTGTTTTGCATCCACGAATATTTTCATGGGTGGATAGTTGGTCTGCCGATGAATATGGATATGGATTTGGTCGACCCGTCCAGACCCGCCCAGTTGCCATCATGACTCCAGTCTGTCTTCCTTATCGGGAAAAGCTCCACCGGATCGGGACACGCGCCGCTGCTGCTCCAACGGTAGGTAATGGCGAGAGGGACGCCTGGGGTTTGCACGGTGGCGGAATTGGGCCTAGCCGAGAGGGCGCCCGGGGTCTGGGACTGTCCGAGAGGGGGCGCCGGAGGAAGGAGTAAGCGAGCATGAGAATTGGAGGGGCACCCGAGGGAGGAAGCGACCAGGGTCTGGGCCTGCCCGAGAGGGGCGCCCCATGGAGGTCCTGCTCCATCTCCGCCGCTCGTCGGGTGGCTCGGGCTCGCGCAGGAGAAACGGGCGCCGTCTTCCTCGGCACCGGCAGCAGGGACGGCCAGCGGCGGCAGCTAGAGGGGCGCGCGCCTGCAGAAGCAGCTGGGTCGCGAGGGCGGCGCGCGCCCGCGGAGGTGGCAGCTCTTGGCTCTTGCGTGCGCTGGAGAACGCCTCCGCAACCGCCATGGTCGGTCTGGCCGCGAAGCAGCTCGCACCGGATGACGGCCAGTCGGAGCGGGCTCTGGAGGACGCTATGGCGATGTTGATCCGGTCGTCGTGCCCGCTATTTATTCTGCACCGCGGCGGGGGGACACTCCCCGGAGGGAGAGAGGAACGAGCCAGATCAGCCGGGAATGAGCTGAGAGTGGTCGGGAATTAGCTTGACATGTGCGACACGAAGGTTAACTGGTTCTGACCGGCAATTTTCGGTTTTTTCGTTATTCATTAGTCTTGTCGTGGGCATCAGTTGAAAAAACCTAGGTTCGTGGTTTTTTGTTACAAAAACCCTTACATATGTGTCTTTATGTGTTTTTGTGGAATTTACTCTTCTTCTAAAGAGTACGTGACCATTATGCATTTCCTTTTTATCTGGTGCCCCAGAGCTCACTTGGTAATTAACGCGCCACGTTGGAAACAGGCATGAAACCTGAAACATGGAATCTAAAAAAACTGATGAAGTCGTCTCTGTTACAAGTGAATTAGTGTTGTACAAATAAACAATTAACAATGATTGCCAATTTAATGAAAAGATATCACCAGATTAATCAAAAGATGTGCTGATTAACTTCGATCGTGGTTGTCATCCATGAGCGGGGTTGGATTTGAATATGTTGCTGACTCTTAGTTTTTTTTTTCCTCTTTCTTTCACATTAGCAATTTCAAATAAGAGACAATTAAGGTTCAACCTTTGCAAATGCCCAAACCATGTTTGTGGCGTGCAAATTTGGAATTAGAGGTCCTCACCTCATAACCTAGCCTTTTCTTTTAATGTAGCATCAACTGTTCCTTTTTTTACTGTACATCGAGTGTTCCTTACTACCCGGTATACCACAAATGATACATGGTAAAATTCGTAAATGTGACTCAAAAGTTCCAATGCTTGAGGGATCCATTAACGATGTATAAGTTACTTTCACAAAAAAATTGTTTACAGAGAAGTCCCTAGAACTTACACAAGAAATACAGAAGTACATTTGATACAACAACTACTGAAGCTAGAGCATACATCCAGAGGGCAGAAATCCACACCTTCTGGCATCACATTATATATCTCTGCCTGATGATGGCAATCAACCCAACCCCTTATCGGCACTAGACCACATAAATGACAAATTAGCTACTTAAATGGTGCCCTAACTGTACACACAGTTTTTCTCCAAATTTCAATATTTACTTTCTGTCGATTTGGTGAGGAGATTTTTTTTTAGAGAACCAATTTCCTATGGCGTTCCTTTGTCATCTTTCAAATAATTGGCTTCTCATGGTACCGCAGATGTCATCTGCCACAGTAACATTTTCAAGTAGGAATTTCTCAGCTGCTGCCTTGTCTGTCAAGAACTCACCATTGATCCAATACCCACACCCTTCCTTCACAATAACTCCATGAGAAGAAGCCATTTCCAGAATCTCAGATTCGTAGGCGATTCCCTTCCCAAACGTAATGTCGATGCCAGCTTCCTTCAGAACTGCTGGAGCTAATTTGTTCTTGATGATTTGCACTGATATGCCAATGCCAGTAGCCTGAAAAGGCAGAATTTGTTACCATCATAGCAAGGTTGGCAAGTACCTGATGGTTAAGCTCAAGTCATGGATACCTTAAGCCTTTAGTAGAACAATGTGCATTGGTCTCTCTAGTGCTATCAGCTAAGGGCAAGGGTAAACAGCAGCTAAGAATCGAGAAACTATGTGCAATACCTGGTCATCAGTGTAGCGCAGTTCCTTTCTCGAAGTCCTCACTCTGATTGCTGCATAGAACCCTAATGCATTGCCACCACAGGCCACCTCCTTGTAGAGCCCAGAAATTTCTTTTGAGCTCCGCCTTGTTCTGACCTATAATATAACTAATTAATAGCTTGGTGGATATGATTCAATGAAACAACATCAAGAAACACAATGAACATCAGACCTGATTCACAAAGATAATAAGTGTTTCCGACCGACTTAATGTGTATTGAATTTTTCGAAGTGCTCGAGTCATTAAACGGGATTGCGTTTCTCCATAGTTCGTGTGTATTTCGCCTTCAAGCTCACATTTGGGAATAAGTGCTGCTACCTGTCATAAATTCATTACAAAAGGTAAACAAATATAATATAATTTATATACCAAATGCATAAAGTTGATGGAGCATCGTATATTTGAATAAAATATATATCTGAAACTGAAAGAGCATATCCTGTTCCGACAATGTTAAACACGGCGTGCTTAAGATGCAGATTAACAATTCTCCCAATTAGAATGCACTGATCTTAAATCATTGATTTAATAATCCAACTATCAGACAAACTAACTACTGATGCATCTACATTTTTGTGTATAACTAGGAAATGCATGGTCTTAAAAGTTCAGTTATAACAAAGTAGACATAATAAGCAATTAAAGAGAATGGAAAGATTTACGGAGATGGTGTGGTGAAGTAACGTACACTATCCACAACAACAACATCAATAGATCCACCAACAAGAGTGTTCACTATGCTTAAAGAGTTCTCAGCGGAATCAGGTTGAGCTATTAGGAGTTTTTCAGTGTCCACGCCAATGGCTTCTGCAAATGAAGGGTCGAAAGCATTTTCTGCATCAATATAAGCGCAACAACCTGCAACCATGCCCAATCACAGACAACGATCAGATACTCTACTTAGAAATAAGAAAAGCATATCAAGTATAATGAACAACAAAGCATAAACAGAAAGTACAGAATAGCTCTATGGAAGTACTTCAAAAGAAGAATACTTTAATCGGTTGGATTAAATTTGTTCTTGGTCAACTAAACAGCGACAAGAATTTAGGATCGGAAGGAGTAAAATGTAAGAAAAGAATCATCACATTATAACAGTATTTCTATTAAAAAGAATGAGTACTGTTTAGATATGTCTGCAAGGAAGCAACTTTACATAGTACCGACACAGGTATGCTAACAAAAATCATTAGTAATGCATGCTGGGACAAGTATTAAAAACAGAAGAAAAGGGGGAACGGAAACAACAGGATATTTCAATACTAAAACCACAAAAATGCTGAAAGGTTGCCAGTGATCTCATGTACAGCTAGATTTCAGGATATTCCAATATAAAAACTACAGGAAAAATAACAGAAATATCGACCTCCACTCTTTTGGGCTTCCTTGATGACATGAAGTGCAAGTGTTGTCTTCCCAGATGACTCTTTCCCAAATATTTCAACCATTCTACCCTGTCAAACAAATAAAATCAGTAATTTGTTGAAAGGGGCAACTAAATTCAAGCTTGGAGTATACTGATAAAATCATAAATCTAAATAATTTATCATGTGAATGTTTGGTTCTGAATAATAGGGAAACACTTGATTACCTTTGGTAATCCTCCAATGCCGAGAGCGAGGTCAAGCTTAAGAGAACCGGTAGGAATGACAGATGCACGCCTTGTCCGAGAGAACCGCTCCAAACATAAATTAGACTCTCTATCGAAATCACTTGCAAGTTGAGAGACGGCAACATTTAGCGTCGACTCTTTCTCCAGAGATTTTGCATCATCGATTGGGGGATCTCTTTCATAGTCTAGCTGCAGATCAACTGAAATTTTGTACAGAGTCCTGAGTAAATACCACAACTCATAAGGAAGAAAATCAATATGGTCATGGAACACCAAAGAATGCATATTAGTAAAGTAGTAACTTTTGGAGACCTCATGGTCGTATTCATCCATTAGGAGAATGGAGATTTCTATGGTAAAGAGAGCAAACAGCAAGAACAAACCAGCCGTACCTGTGGTTGACATGAAACAGCCTTGTGACAAGGGCGGAGGACCCGGTAGGGCAAGGTAGGGCGACCGCCCTACCTTGATTTTTGCCTCAGTTACGAATTGGCGAATATTAAGGAGATGGAACGGGGAGCTAAAGGGCTGGATCTGTTCGTGGGGTGACGGGAGCGAGAGAAACGAGGAGAGATAGATACCTTCGGTGGTGGAGGCGCTCGCACGAGGAGGAAGACGAGAGACGGAGCGAGGGGGCTGGGGCGCTGCTCGGCAGCGGGATGGGAAGGGAGGGGTGGCGGCGCTCGCTCGAAGACGAAGACAAGCGACGCGGTTCATGTTTCAAGTCTGTCTGACCTAGGCCTGGTAAATGGTCTGAAATCCGCACCATAATCAGATCAATCCATCGTCCGGTACTTCCCACCACCAGCCCGACCTAAACCATTTTAGGATCCCTTGGAAACCAATCCAATCCAAACCACATGGCTAACCAAACCATATGGTTTCGAATTGTTTGAAACGGAATTTCCAGACCGCTTTCGTGCACATACACATTCAGTGGAGCATTAGTTGTAGCCGTGCGTTCGCGCATGTACACAGTCAATCTATGTGTGGATGACATGAGCACAACTTAGAGCATATAATGTTTTGAGCCTTGGAGCTCATGTTTGAACTGAACCCAGACTAAATATCATGGAATAATATGAATAACCAGAAAATTATAAGAAACCGAAAAAAATGGATAATAATAATAATAACAAACATAGTCCTCCCTGAAAATAATAAAAATAATTGGAAAAAGAAACAACATTTAAGTTATGATCAATATCATTATGCATATATTTTTTTTGACCGAAAGGACAGCAGGAGAGTCTCCGACTGGTATATTAAACTCACCAAAAGGTTACATATTTACGAGAGAGGAGGGCCAAAAACCCTCAAAAAGGAAAAACAAAGAAAAGGGGAAGTAGATTACAGCCGAGCTATCAAAGTTGTAAGCAAAGAGGATAGGGAATCCGGGACCCTATGACCCGAAAGAATAAGATCTTCTTTTACTCTATGTTTCCAGTCTTCAAACGATAGGGCAACGCCCTAAAAAATGAGATGGTTCCGTTGCTTCCAGATGTTCCACGCCCCAACCCCAAAGAATTCAAAAAATAACTTCGACTGGAATCCGGCCTTCACCTAAGGCAGCACATCTAAGCACGACAAGTTAGTTGGCCACAAAATCTGAAGATGGCGCCAACATCGAGCGCTGAACGAACAATGAACAAAGAGATGGTCCAGCAATTCCTCTTCACCTGTCGAGCAGAGAACACATGAGTAATCGTCGTTGTTGATTTTAAAATGGCGCCCCTTCAGCATATTCCGAGTATTAAGCCGGTCAATCAATAGGAGCCACGTGAAGACTTTGAGCTTCATAGTGAGTTTTGGTTTCCAAATCCATTTAAAAGCCGCCGGTGGGTCAATTCCAGAAAAATTAGCCGGTAGAATTTGGAGGATGTATAGTTGGATCCCCAAATATCGTCCTCTAGCAAGTGATGTCCCTCGGCATTAAGCAAATCCACAAGAAGTTGCAGCTCCTCATAAGCCTCCATAGACAGCGGAAGATGGAAATGGGCATGCACATCATCGAGGAGACGAAAGTCACGCACTGATATGTCCTAATCAAGGGAAAAGGAAAAGAGCCTTGGAAGGGCAAACTGAAGTTCTTGATCCCACCACAGATCCTTCCACAATGCAACCGAATCACCATCGCCAAGCTGAATTTTGGTGATTCCACGATAGGTAGGGCTGAGCTTCATAATTTGTCTCCACCAAAAAGATCCACACGCAGAGGAGGCATGGGGCAAGGCATTCTGATAATATGTATCCCAAATAAGTGAGACCCATGGGAGATCCTCTTTATTATAGAATTTATCCAAATGCTTCAGGAGGAGGGCCTGATTCTGTGTGCGTAAATTTATGATGCCCAGTCCACCTTGTCCTTCGGTCTACACACCAAATCCCAGGCTGCCAGAGTATCATTATGCATATTGTTATGCAACACCAAATTTACATAAAAGTATAATTGCCCTGAATACAAACTAATTGTAGGTACAACCTAAAGGGCAACAAAAGACCTGGACAAGTCAGGGCCAAAGGCCAAGGAGGCAGAAAAAAGAAGAAGAAAACTTAAGAACTGAACAGAGAGATATCTCAGGAAAGGTCAGAAGCCAACTGAAGCAAGGGGAGCCTGGCAACATCTTTATTTGTTCAAACGTTGCAGACTCGAAGAGTTCCAGCAATCAGCAGCTTAATATGTTCAGCAGTCAGAGAAAATGGCGGGTCATTCCTAAGGAAAAGATTATCAGAGAGAATTGGAGAGCAAATTAATTGCTTCAGCACCGGCGGATCATCATACACAGGTTCAGAGTTCTGAAGGTTCAGAAAACCAAGGTTCAGAGAACCTGCAAGAAATCATCGTCAGCCAACCTCCAATATTTCTAGCTAATTTCTAGCTCAAGAGAACCTGCAAGGTTCAGACTCTGACCTGGTCCGAAGGGCACATTTTGAATTCCACGTCATCCTCTTCCTTTCCCACTTCACACCTTGTTCTCCCCGCTCCCACTCCAAATCATCTATGTGGCGACGGTTCTCTCGCTGGCCAGGTTCTTCTCCCCTCTAGTGCCGCCGCTGCCAGCAACCACGGGCCAACGTCGTTCCTTTTCCCTTCATGAACCTCACATCTCTCTCCCTCTCTGCTAGTGTGGGTACCGCCGTCATCGACAGTCACCTCTCCCAGCATGTCCCTCCCTCTCAGTGTGTGGGGCGCTAGCAAGTAGAGGAGCAGGTAGAAGGCGCCGCCGGCAAAGACCGTCTGAGGTCTCGG
This sequence comes from Brachypodium distachyon, assembly GCF_000005505.3. Lineage (NCBI taxonomy): Eukaryota > Viridiplantae > Streptophyta > Magnoliopsida > Poales > Poaceae > Brachypodium > Brachypodium distachyon. The sequence continues at coordinate 51,735,807 of NC_016132.3, read as the reverse complement.
AGTCTTCCTTGATCCCCTTGGGCCTGACCCCTCCCCGTTCCCCCGATCTGGTGACCAGGATGCCAAATATCTATGGGTGTGTCCAGATCTCAAGTTTCTGATTTTTTAAGCAACATGTTTTCTTCTTAGTCGATAGTATTAGAGCCATTCCCTTCTCTTTTGTTATGAATCTTAAAGAATAATGTACATCCAACGACTGAACAATCAACTTATCCCTAACTAAAGTCATGTGATTTAGATATAGCAAACCCGAATATCTTTTTTTTAGTATGTAAGTATGGAGATGTTTCTGGAAACAAAAAAATATAACTATATATTTTACTCTTATACATAACTAATTTGATAATCCACCTCCATGTGTTTTATCATTCCGTGAAACATTGGATTATTAGAAAGATATATATTGCATCAAGATTATTACACATTTGACAATCTATACTTATATGCAATATGACATTGTACTTGAATGAGTTCGGATAGTACATATACTGAATGTAAAATTAGTTCAAATATCAAAGTCGATCCCAAAAAACAAAGAAAATCCACCCATACAAATATTGAATGTAAAATACAAAACATTATAAGAATTATTAAAATATACAAATTAAACACATTAGAATACATTTTTGCAATCATAAAATACACATTTAATGTTATATGTCTTATATACGAATTCATCTTACCTCGGCGTATTTTTGTGCTTCGCCCATGATTGTGACCGAAACGGGTAAAACGTATTGCTTCTCCCATTCTAGCAAACCACAGTGAGAAAAAAAGGTAGCCAGCATTACTTGACAGATAGATCAAAGCATTTTGCATACGCATATTAACAAACATCAGCAAGTAAAAATAAAAAATAGCATTCCAGAGGGCATGGCGTTTGCACAGAAACAGAGCGCCGAGAGTGGCAGACAAGGATGAGCGAGCGAGCACTTGAAGGGGTAAACGGCGAAGATGGGATGATACTGACGGAGTAAAGGTACGTCGGACTGCGGAAGAGGCTAGGGCGGCGGCTGCTCGTCAGAGGAGAGCGGGGGCCATGGAGAGGAGGCCCATGGCGCTGGCGGAGCGGCCTGGAAGGAGGGAAAGAGATTGAGCAGAGGAAGGAGAAGGGTGTCGCTGTCGCTTGTCGCGTACCTGTCGCTCTCGCCAGCCCAGTGGGCTGCGGCGGGATTAGGCGGCGGCTGGGCTCAGCCCACTTGGTGCCAAGCATACTATACTCCTTAAGAAATCCATTGTCTCGAAAAAAGATCCTATGGAAATCTATAGGTTGGTCTTTTTTTCTATTCATAATAAGTGTCGGACAAATTCACGCCATTTATTTTGAGACGAATGATGTACAATTTTGTACTAAATTCTCAACATTTATTATGGATCGGACAGAGTAAAAAATATATATTTGAATTTTTTTTATTATACTCCTTCCGTTTTATAATTAATATTTTTGTTGTTGTGGACAAAAAATATGAAACGAAGGAAGTAATTCTTAATTACGGGAGTTACATCTTCGAGTTTAATAAAGTCACACATATAATTCCATTGTCTGTGATGTGCTAGAACAAATTGTCATTTATAAGCTGTTTATCATGTGATCAAACAAACCGTCATTTATGTTGTCCACGTAGTTTCTGATCTACTTGCACCGCGGCCCTCGCAAATGCCGCCGGCCGGAGGGAGCGGATCGGCGCGCAAGTTCAACCGTGGCGATCTCTTCCACTCCTTCCCCTTGATTCTCTCTACACCAAACACGGAGGACTTTCAAGCGAGCTTACCACTACTACTACCAAGAAGGCAAGAACTTGGAGCTCAGCTAACTAGCAACCTCTGTGGCTACCCCAAGGTAGAAGACGCAGTGGCAGAGCTAAACCAACCATGGCGCCCGTGCCGCGCTCCGCGGCCGTCTCCGTGGCCCCCGGCGGCGACGAAGACATGGCCGCCGCCTGCTTCGACGCGGACCAAGCCCGGCTTCACCAGCTGGGGTACAAGCAGGAGCTGAAGCGAGGGCTCAGCGTGGTGTCCAACTTCGCCTTCTCCTTCGCCATCATCTCCGTGCTCACGGGTGTCACGTCCACGTACAACACGGGGCTCCGCTACGGAGGTCCGGCGTCCATGTCCCTGGGCTGGCTCGTGGTCGCCTCCTTCAATGGCTGCGTGGCGCTGTCCATGGCCGAGATCTGCTCCGCTTACCCGACTTCTGGGGGACTCTACTACTGGAGCGCCAAGCTCGCAGGCAAGAAACGGGCGCCCCTTGCCTCCTGGGTCACCGGCTGGTACGTTCATGCATGCTTGGTTGCTTTGTTAATCTCTTCTCTTGGAAGGAGGAAATTATAATTGAGTGACTGATTTGATTTGGACATCATGTTGTTGGGTGATGATTGATTGACAGATTGATTTGATATATGTGGTCTGTATGCATGATTTTGATCGTTTGATGTATCTTTCGATTTGGGGATTTGGTCTATCTTTGGTCGTTTTGGTGCAGCATTTCCTAGTCATATAAACACGCGCGGCCGCCGCTCACAAGCTGCACGTCACTTTCAGAGAGCAAATTGAAGACTGATTTAGCTGGTCTCATCTCCTGTTTTACAGGTTCAATATCATGGGACAGGTACGTAACGTCGTTGCGCGCTCCAACTTCACAGGCTCTCTCGATCCTTTTGAGTGATACAGGCCATTTGGCTGCAGCTTCAAATTAGTACTCCTACTCCGTATTATCTATACAACTGTCTACAAGTGCAGTTAACCAAATGTTTAATACATGGTACTTTTACTACTTAGTACTACTATTTCAACTTATGATGTCCTCCGGTCCGGCTGCTAGCAAGCATACATGCAGTGAGTGAACTCAGGCTTCAAAAAGTTTAAGAAATATGAACTCTAGCCTCCTGTTTTGACTGTTCAGTGTGCTGCAACCACAAGCGTGGGACTTTTTATGAGGACGCATTCGATTAGAAGAATAGAGTTGGCCCTATTTATGAGGGAAACCGGGTCCAAAAACCGATACAAATGCATGGCTTATTCAAGGAAAGCCGTGCGAAAAACCTTAACATAGAACGTACACGGGAGCCGAATAAACAAGCCGCAACCGCAAAGGAAGACCTCCTCCGCTCCAACGACGCTGAACAGGGAACGACTCCTTGCGCCAGAAGAAGGTAGGCAAGCGGGCCTTCTTCGACGACCGGAACCAGAAGAGGCTGCCCCAACGGGAACGGCTCGTGCATCAGCATGCCCGTGTAGCACGAAGTCGCCCTCTCTGGCCAGGACCACAGCGAGCAAACTTCGCTGCCAAACGAGGTCTTCAAAGACAACGCCTCCAAGGAAGACGTGCCGTCCGAGGACGTCGCCGCTACCCGACTCGAAAAGCACGTCCGGAGGTGCTTCTCAGCTTCATGTGTAAACAAGAGAAGTGCTTTTTAGATTGCTAAAAGCACCAAAAGCTGAAGCAGAAGCCCAAACAAACAGGGCCTGAGAGGCTTTATCGAGATTTTTCTAACTATTTCAACCTGCCTAACGTCTCGTGGTTGTTTTGTCTAACATTTTACAATTGTCATGCAATGCCTTGTGTTTCGTAGTTATATTTCTTTTTGTGTCCCATAACTGTCATGCTTTGTGTGTCTCATGGGTTCTCATGTTTGTTTTTTTGCTCTGAGCCGTGTCATGTGGTTAAGGAAAGACATCCATGAGTATCAAAACAAGATAGCAATAGCAAAGCAACCAAGACAAAACAAAAATATATGTTTTCTTATCTAAACATATCAACATGGGACCTATATTTCGATGTCTCACTGAGATGAATCCAATAATGAGCAGCCGTCGGAAAATAAAAATTGATCTCGACGGGCGGTTTCTCTCCTCTCTAACAACCAATCTTAGCGTCAGGAGATGGGGGAACTATGGATCTAGCGTTGTTTTTTCTTGTTTGGTTTGTGTGTTCTTGGTGATATCATCTACGTGTGATACTCTTTGGTTGTATCGATCGATATGACGTTGAGATTAAGCTTTCATTTTCGAAAAAAATCTTGACGGTGGAGATGGTGTCGTCTAGAAGATTGGTGTCCTCTATCTGTTCTCGTTTTGGTGTAGGCGCCGTAGCTTCCTCTGTCAAGTCAGTTGTTCTCGTGGCTTGTGTTTTGGTCTTTTGGACTTTTTTCTTGTCGATTCGTCGACGAAGCAGCGGTTTAACAACTTGTTTTGCAAGGAGTGTGTACCTGGCCATGATGTGATCAGTGATACTCACTAACTAAAATCGTGACAAGAAGGAACGGATGGAGTATAATTTCAAAACATATGAGGTTTGTTTAAATTATGCAAGCATGGTGTTTTGCATATTCGTTACTAGATGCATGGAGCAATGTCAAGATAGAATAGATGAATATAGAGATATTGACTCCGAAGAACGACGAGATGAAGCTTTAGTTTCATCAAGGATCCGCGTTGCCTAATTCGACTGTTTCGATCTGTTGTACTTCCTTTTATAGGAATTAACTCCAAAAAAAATCAACACGATCCCATGATCCCGTTGGCTTCCCAGCGCGTGAGTCTGGCGGCTGGCTGCGAGTGCAGATTAGCTAGAGGCGGCCTGGCGCACGAATGGCCGACCATGCTTTTAATTCTCTTACTTTTCTTTCGGTGGAGAGAAACCATTCCTTTTCTTGGAGAAACGGCGGCAGCTATAGCAGTATGAAGCACACTTGCAAAATAAAGACAGAGGGCACGCACTTCTGTTGGGAACACGTCGATTCCCACCTGGTAGTATGTGTTTATTATGTTCATGTAGTGTCTACTTTGTTTGTTCTTTTTTGCAAAGCTCTGGTAACTACTGTTGTTTGTACTACTATATACTAATCGTATATCAACCGGTGGTAGCATCAAATAGCTAGCGAAGCACGTTGGTTTCCTTAAATAGATGACCTTTAGACAGTGGGCACATTATTTGAATACACAAAAATTGTACCCACTCAGATTCTAAATTGTTGTCGAAATATTACATGTATCTAGATGTTTTTTAAGAATAGATACATCCATATTTAGACAAATTTGAGTCAAAAATTTAAGATCAGAGGAAGTACTATTTAATTACCCTGCCATAGTTATTGATACTGTTTTCACGTAACATATCCAGATAATTTAAGATGCCCATGTGAACAACTTTGTAGAGAGAGGTCGTTTTTTCTTCTTCCTTTCTTTTTTTGGGATACGTTTTTTATTCTTTCAGAAACCTGTCAAGAGAACCGCTCGTTCTAACAGCTTGATTTAATCGTGTAGAGGCTGAGAGGGTCATTTTTGCTAAGCGTGTAATAGAAAGTGGATCCACAGTACAATGTACTGTACATAGCTTTACGTCCGGTTCCCAAGCACCTTGTTTGATTCCGGCACGCACTGGGGAGCTTGTAGAGAAAAGTCTCTTTCGAACTAAAGGAAGAAGAGGAAAAAATGTAGCATACAGAAAGTGATCGGACATCCAGGTTGTGGTCAAACAAACTTGCCACGGTAAGTTGCATTGCATGGCAACATTTTTTTCGAGTTCGTAAATTTTGTGCGCGGCTACAAGTGATTGTCGCCTATCGTTGCCGTGTCGTACAACGTAATACTTGGTTCTTCTCCTGATCGAAATACCCATGGCTGCCGCGATTCAAACTTTGACCGCTAGACGTGGATTCTTGTCTTTGGAAACACGCGTGCTCACATCGTCCGATACAGCATGCTGCATGCAGTACCGTGAAATCGTGAAGACTTCTAAAGGTACAAAAAACATGAAGGCTTCGTTGAGTTCAGCGAATAACTTTCAGTTGTAAAATTACAGCAATGAACATGCCTAGCTAGTTGGGTCGGTTACCTTGATGAACGTCTCCGAAAACTCCACCAATTTACTGCGTCTTACTGGTTGGACAGGTAAAAACGTACACTATACTAGACATGTTAATTAGTAGTGCCGCGTCGCCATCAAATTTCCATTAGCAAAAATGAGCAAATCCCACTGGCCGGGCTCTGGCGTACGACCGTACATAGTGCAACCGCACTCGAATCTCTCTCTCGCCCCCCCCCCCCCCCCCCCCCCCCAATTTTTTCCATGATCTAAAACCATCTATGCAAAACCAAAGACCGGAGTCAGAGTTCTCTGGAGGAATCTGCATCGCCTCGCGAAACCGCGCCGCCAGTCAATCCGCCTCAACTCGCCACGAACCACGCTATATATACGCCATCGACCTTCCAAGCCAAAACCCAAACTCACACACCAAAGCACAATCACAAGAGCAGGCCATTAACGCCCAGCTGTTGCAGAAGAACTGAAGAACCGATTCCCACCGTCGATTTAGTTGAGAGAGGATTTATTTGGCAGCGTCTACTGTCTAGCTAGCTCAGGCACAATGATCACGGGATCCGCCGTGTACCACGTGGTGGAGGCGATGGCGCCGCTGTACACGGCGGCGCTGCTGGGGTACGCGTCGGTGCGGTGGCTCGGGGCCTTCTCCGCCGAGCAGTGCGCCGGGATCAACCACTTCGTGGCGATCTACGCCGTGCCGGTGCTCATCTTCCACATGGTCTCCACCAACGACCCTTACGCCATGAGCGGCCGCCTCATCGCCGCCGACACGCTGCAGAAGGCGGCCATGCTGCTCGCCCTCGTCGCCTGGGCCGCGTGGCCGGCCCGCTGGCGCCGTCGAGGAAATAATAACAAGGCCGTCGCGGCAGCCGCGGCGGCGGTTTCTCCGCTGCAGTGGGTGGTGACGGCCTTCTCGGTGGCGGCGCTGCCCAACACCATCATCATGGGCGTGCCGCTCCTGGGCGGCATGTACGGGGACGTCTCCAAGGGCCTCATGAAGCAGATCGTCGTCATGCAGTTCTGCGTCTGGTACAACGTCGTCATCTTCATCTACGAGTACATGGCGGCCCGCCGCGCCGCCACGGTCGACGGGACCGCCAGGATCCGTGACGCAAACGACGACGACATTGTCGTCGTTGCGGCCGAGCGGGCGCACGAAGTAACCGTGAAGATCGAAATCACGGAGGTCGCGGCGGCGCCGCCCGTGCCACAAGAGGGCGTGGCTGGCGAGACGAAGACGACGACGGTCGCGAAGGAGACGAGTACGGCGGAGACAGAGGGAGTCTCCCCACCGAAGAAGACGGCGCCGTCGGCGAGGCATGTCGCTTTGATGGCAGGGAAAAAGGTTCTGAAGATTCCGAATACGTATGCCAGCTTCCTTGGCCTCATCTGGGCTCTCATCGCATTCAAGTACGCCCCTTTCATTCACGGTTCATACCTAGCTCGTTCATTGTTTGCATCTTTGGATTTGCACAGTAATTTCTTTACTAATGAAGAGGCCATTAGTTAGGAAACCTCTTTCTTTCTTTCTTTCTTATTTTCCTAAAGGACGTGTCTACTTGTATCTGCAGGTGTGGAATCAAGATGCCAAAAATCATCGACGACTCTCTGTTCACCATACACACGACAGCAGTCGGCCTAAGCATGTTCGCTTCAGGTTCGTGAATAACCGACCTTAATTTTCTCCATTGGATTTCCATGACAGCAAGGTAACCAGGAAACTGTATTTACCATGTCAACATTTCAGGGACGTTCATAGCGCGGCAGTCACGGTTCGTCCCCTGCGGCTACGCGGTGGCGTCGATCTCCATGGTGCTCAAGTTCCTGATAGGCCCCGTGGTGATGCTGCTGGCCTCGCTCGCCATCGGCCTGCACGGCACGCTGCTGCACATTGCTGTTGTACAGGTACGCTAAAATTAATTCTCCATTGCTTGCTTGGAATGTGCGACGACATTAATTAGGACTACCGATCTTTCTTGAGAGACTTGCCTAGCTAGCTAGTGAAGAAGCCATTTCGGTTACATGTACGGAAGAGGCGTAGTGAAACAAGATTTGCACACGTTTGTGTGAAGCAGTCCTAGAGATGAGAGAGCCGTCAGAAATGGAAGGCCAGCTCCAAGCACCACGACAACAATTCTGACCTGGAATCGACCTGGAACCCATAAATTTTCAATTCTGACCTGGAATCGGCTTGTCTCGGCAATACCATCGGTTAAAGGGCTGCAGCGTTTTAGCGAATCATGATAGTACTCCACTAAACAAGCAAAAGAAGCTGTACCTGTACGCGTATGCAATTTTTTCTACTACTCCAGCAATGAGAAAATTCGAGATGGACTCTCATTTCTCTGACCAGACAGTTTTTTACATGCGTGCACGCAGGCGGCGCTCCCTCTGGCCGTGACTTCATTTGTGTACGCTGAAGAGTACAAGGTCCATGCGGACATCATGAGCACAGGGTGTGTTTCTTTTTCCCTGATCGACATTATTAGCTTGTTTCTTTGAATGTCCTTCTGATCAACTATCTACTATTGTGTTTTCCAGGGTAATTCTTGGGATATTTATCTCACTTCCTGTCACCATTGTGTACTACATTCTATTGGGACTATGATGGGGTTGTCAAGATCGACTAAGCAAAAGCTTGAAGATGCATATCATACAGGCAAGACATGGCACATGCAGCAATTGAAGTGGACGACTAGAATGGGTGGATAATCCAAAATGACGCGACTGTAATGTTGTTGAAGAAGTTTACCGTGACTAAATTTTACTAGTGGAACACTCAAAAAAAATTGACTGATGGATTACTCAAAAAAAAAATTTGGCAGGTGTTTGTTCAAACTTCACAGCATGCAAATAGAGGGAGCTAAGAGCTGATTAGTAGGGTTGTGAATGTGGACAACGGGTCCCATTTAATATGATTGGGGGGGGGGGGTAACTTGGGTTCATGGGACGCGAGCAGGTGGGGGCAGGGAAGACGAAAAGCATATGGACGCATTTGGTCCATTCATTGTCCTTGGGAACTCAAATTCAGCCCAGATTTGGGGCCGAAATGCATCCTGACGGACAGAAAGGAGGAAATGCGTCGCCGCGCTGGGCACGCGTTTGGTCCGGCCCAGATTGGTTGCCACGGTTGAGTCGCCCTTACACTGAAGACTACGTTGTTTTTGTCTGCCACTGCCCGTTCTCCACCTGCTGTATACAGCTGCAGTGGTATCTTGTCGTTGTACTGAATCAATCAAGCATTATTCCCTTCCGAAATTGTCTCTCTCTTTCTAAACTCTCAGGGCGAAACATGCGCTGCATGTACAATTTGTAACAGAGTCACAGCTGCAGGGACGGAGACAGGGGTGGGTGCCGGGGGGCTTTGCCCCCCACCCCCACCCCCACCCCAAATGAAATTTCATTTTACGTAATAGTTACTAAGCAACTCATTAAAAATCACTTAAAAATAGGTGAAGTCTCTAATTTCGCCCCCCTAATCCCAACTCGCCCCCCTCATGTCGAATTCTGGCTCCGTTCCTGGTCACAGGTACATTATTCTTAACCAAAGAGTTTTTTACATGCGTGCACGCAGGCGGCGCTCCCCCTAGCAGTGACTTCATTTGTGTACGCTGAAGAGTACAAAGGTCCATGCAGACATCATGAGCACAGGGTGTGTTTCTTTTTCCAGATCGACTTAGTTAGCTTGTTTCTTCGAATGCCCTTCTGATCAATTGTATCTACTTTTGTGTTTTTCAGGGTAATTCTTGGGATATTTATCTCACTTCCTGTCAGCATTGTGTACTACATTCTATTGAGGCTATGATGGGGTTGTCAAGATCGATTAAGCAAAAGCCTGAAGGTGCATATCCTACAGGCTCATGGCACGTGCAGCAATTGAGGTGGACGATTGGAATGGGTGGATAATGCAGGACGCGATTGTAATGTTGTCGAAGTAGGATTAGTTAGAAAAAGTTTACTGTGACTACAATTTGACTAGTGTTTGTTCAAACTTCACAGCATGCAAATTGAGGGAGCTTAGATCACTGCTTCAGTTAAGACAACTCAGAATGTCACCCTGGTTTACTATGTGGCCTTGCATTAGCCTCGCCTGGTACATATCGGTATCTACTACTATTTCGCCCTTCTCCAAGGGACAAAAAAAACAGGCCAAAGTTTAAGGTCCTCTTCTTGTCCTCTATAACTAGACATGCCCTATAACTTTTTTTTTGAATGCAAGCGCGCCCTATAACTAATGTCAAGGAATGTGAAACAAAACATTACAATTATGATATTTTTATCTCTTTTGGTTTGTTTAGTCAGACACAATTTCAAACTCTTCTGCTCATTTGCAACCGTAGGTTGCTAAATTGTTAATAGTATTAAAATCAACTCAAGTAAATGTGAAAACTTAGGAAGTGGCCAACGTTAACATACTACTCAAGTAAATGAGTAGATCACAACTTGGTGTAAGTCCCATTGGGTTAAATTTGACACAATGTACACCTAGCTGCTTCCACGTGTTTTTTTCCCGTTATTCAAAGGCTCTCACCTAGTCTAAAATGGGCATTATAGTAATATGTAACCAAAAAACAACACGATAAGAATTTAAAAAGTGGTCAATGTTTACACGTTATATCGCCTCTCGGGTTGAATTGGACACAATTGTCATAAGCCACCCTTTTAGTTATTATTGAGAAAGCTAAGGGACGTTGAACCGACTTAATCTGCCACCCTTAAGACTTGATTAATCTGATTTTAGCAAATTTAGGATGTAAACTATTGTCAATTTGTAATTAAGGTTGATCTTGGTCCGCTCTTAAAAGGGTGAAATCGATACTTTGTTCCGCATCAAATAGGAGTCTGGGTGTGGCCTACACTATGCGACAGTTGGGCCAGCCCAAGTTGGTCTGCGATGGGTCAGTCCAAATAAGGGGCATGCGACTTACTAACGCGGTGGCTGTGCCACCCCAAGTATTTGCACCGTCCTTCATAGCCACATGTTTGTCCTTCTCTCCCTTCTCACTGTTAGTTAATTAGGCAAGACATAATTAAAAGAAATATATTAAATGAAGGAGTGGGCATGTGTATGGCTGTGAAAGAAGAGACATATACTTGGGATAGGATGGCACCGTATGGTTTGGCCGCAACTTACGGTGTGTTATTAGAGTTGGGCCAGCCCTTTGATCGTCAAGACACAACTGTTTAGAAAGGCAAACATGAGAGAATAAAACAAGGCCGCCGGCCTGCAACCGACAGAACAATAATGAACTAAAAAAACGAGCTCAGATCACGCCAAAAAGATACATAACGCCTACGACCGCTAAGAACAGTGAACAGCGTGCCATTGCCACATCCAAGCAGCAGCAACCATCCCATCCTATTCCTCTTCCAAGCACTCAGCCTAATTCACTCCAGCTCCATGCTACACTGTCGAATGTCGATCGTACAGCCACACACTGCGCGCTGCTCTCTGCTCCCAATCCATGGAAAAATGGAGCACATGGTGTTGCCTAGCACGTTCACGGGCTCACGGCGCGACATCGTCGTCGTCTCCGGTGCCGCTGCCGTCGTCGTCGGAGTCGCCGTCTTCACTGGAGGTGAGGTGCGCGAGCCAGCAGCTGCCGTGGACGTGCCCGCTGACGCAGACGTAGTACTCGAGTCCGGCCTCGCGGGAGCCCATCCTGCGCCAGGCGCTGCGCGGCACGAGCCTGGCGGCCACCATGTTCCAGACGCGCGCGCCGCAGTAAGGGCAGCGCACGCGCGGGTCCAGCGCGGCGTTGCGGCCCAGCAGGCAGGCCCGCGTCCGCGACCGCATGAACCAGCGGAACACGCCCCGGTACGCGCCCACGTCTTCGTCCCCAGGCCCGGCCACGGCGTGCTCGCACGGGTCCGACACGTACAGCAGGTCGCCCCTGCAGCGCCGCGCCAGGAAGCTCCGCCCGGACGTCTTGGAGAAGCGCGACACCCGCGTCAGGTGCCCCGGCACCGCCACCGGCACGCCCGCGGACACCGCCGCGCCGCAGCAGAAGGAGAGCAGCTTCGCCAGCGCCGGCCACCCGCCGCCGACGCGCCCCGGAGGCGCAGTCGGCGCGACCCCGGCGCCGGGCGCCGTGAGGGACGCGACCATCCGCGGGGCCCTGGAGACGCAGAGCTCGCGCCAGAGCACGCGCTCCGCGACGGCGCGCAGGCGCCGGCTGACGCTCGCGGCCGTGCACACCGCCTGCGGGTCCCAATTGATGGAGCGGAACACCAGCGACAGCACCTGCTCGTCCAGGATCCCCGTGTTGACGCCACCGCTGTACCTCGGGGACCCAATGCCGTCCCGGTAGCTTGCGCTGCCGAAGCCACCGCCCGACGCGCCAAGGAACGGGCGCGTGTTCCGCGTGCCCTCGCTCATCGCGCAGCACGCTCCGGCTCCGCTCGTGGGCGCACGTTATGGGGTGGCTTAACCTTGGAACCGATTCGTAGTCAGCCTCAGCCCAACCGAAGATATTTACTGGAGACGGGAATGGCAGGACGGCGGCAGGCGGCCTTATATATACACGCGCGCAGCCGGGCACTTTCGTGCTCCCCGAAAGCCGAAAGGGGTGGTGTCGGGGCAGGATCGGACCGGCCTAGCTTGTCGCCGTGTCACGTCTGCGCGTTGAACAATTGGACCACTCGACCCCAATAACTTGGTCCTCGCTACCTGGATTGTGAAAGCCATCTTGTCCAAGCTTTACACAACCCACGATACACTGCGGGGTTACTAAAACGAGAATGCTCTTGCTTCATGTGTGCTGCTGGTACACTACACTAGTGCGGCATCTCAATCAGGACCACCTAATCCCTACCCAAACTGGCCACTGTTCGGTACTACTGCTACCTGACACTGATGCATAGCCAACGCGAAGCCATTTCCCATACGTGTCGATCTCTACTTCCCCAAAAGAACCATATATTTTAGGTCATCCACATCACAACGCGTATCAATCGACCGACCTCATCACATTGTTTGATTTGTGCACGCTGCTCCGAAAAAAGTGCATTACTTAATCCGTTGCCGCATTTCCCAATCCGTCCGCACCGGCTCTCCAGCAGCACCAGGAGTCCAGGAGGGAGGGGGGCGCAGGGACGGGGAGAACGGTAGACGTGCCGGGAGACAGGGTCCATCTTGGAGACGCGCCGGCGCACACGTACGTGTCCTGTCAAGGGAACTCGCCACGCGTCGCGGTCCGCTGCCGCCGCGTAGCCTTGGAGCGGGACGCGCGTCGCGCAGTCCAGGACTCGGCCCCGTTTCGCTCTCGAACGTCTCACTCGTTGCGTTGCGGTTTTTATCGGTTTCTTTTCAGCGTGACCCGGGCTTTTCCGGCGCGTCAGGTGACGTGCGCCGAGGCCGGCACGGCGACACGTCCAGGTCCGGGTGCAGCGTGAGGCGACGTGGGGCCACGAAAGTTCCCACGCGCGTGGCGGAGATATTTCCCGCGGGATACGTGTCGGTACCTGGTTGGCCGGGAAACACGTGTCAGGTCTTGAGCGGGTTCGGCGGGCTGGGGTTCTGGGGCATCCGCAACGTACACGTACGTGGCTACCTCGTGGGAGGGACGCTTGGTGCTTGACCGGCGCTAGGAAAGGGAAAAGTGCTCTAGGTTTGTTAATTTTTCGCCGTCTTCGAGGTGGTCTCGTCGTTTCTTTGCAGTTTTTAGATGAACGCGCACGTTGGATGGTCGCTAAACTAAGGTTTATTGCTGACAGTATGTCAGAAGAAGATCTAGATCTCATGCAGTAGAAAAGGTAGGAAATGTCACGTCGGAGGGGAAATATCTAGTGCCGTGCGCTCCCTTTGAAAGAAGTACAGCGCACCCTACGAGTAAGTCTTTACTAGGATTGATGCTATGACTGACGTCTGAGGACAACTTCAGCGGGACAACCAATTTAGGCCGGCGTGGTTCGTTCGAACCGAAATAGACAAAAAGGCGGTGCAGCGGGCCGATGCCGCTCACGTCCGTGGAGACGCATTCCGGCGTCAAATCTGAGTCGGGTTTGCGTCCACACGGACCGAGAAACGAAGCGCCGCACGGTCCCCTCGTCCGCCTAGGACAGAACGCGTCCACCCATTTCGCATTCTAGAGGCCACCCGGCAGCGACCCAACAACCCATCCCGGTCCTTTTCTATGGGACCGATTGGATCCCAATTCCCCACGGCACCACACACCCCACTCGCTCCCCCCGAAACCCTAGCTTCCCGTCGGCGACATGGATCCACCGGCGTCTCCTCCGTTAGCGTTCTCAACGAACATGCGACGTAACGCGGTGGATCCATGGGGTGTCACACTATGCTTGCCCCGAGGCGCGACAGCGGCTTGCTTCGGGTGCCCGAGATGGAGCGCGAGGAAGAATAGGCGGCGGCGAATGTGGAGGCGATGGAGCTCGAGAAGGAAGCACCGGCCCCTACTGCAGTGGCGCCGTACCCCCTGGATCCGACTTCCGGGTCCTTGAGACTCACGAAGAAGAGGAGGAGCGCCTCATCTTATTCACAAAGAAGGCCTCGTCGGAGCACGGGGCCATGGACGACCCCCGTCGGAAGGCATTGGACGACGCGGAGCTCGCGTGGGGGTTTGCAGCGGACCGTGCGTTCGAGTTCAACTGATGGGCTTGGCACGCGGACAAGGGGCTTGAGCCGCTCCTCCGGTACTCCGTCGCTGAGCCGTCAGAGGTGCTCCCCGCGTGGACGAGGACGGGCAGTAGCTGCAGGGAGTGGAAAGATGGTTATCCCAGGGTGGGTTGCGAACCATTTTGGAAATTTAGCTTTCCAAAGTGGTTCACAAGCCACTCAGGTATGACTGCTTTTAGCCCCTTGGTGTACGAGTACGATTGGTAGCAATTTGTATCCAGGTTATTGTTCAATGAAAAAGAAGCAAATCTTAGGGTTGATGATGTGTTCTTCCCCAAATCTTTTTTTATTCCCAATTTGCGTCCCCCCGCTGGGCGCACAGCATGACCTAAACAGACGAAGGCCGGACTGGAGCCTTTTTCTGTCCGGCCCGCGACCCAAACGGACCAAAACGACCGCAAAAAGCGGTCCGTTTGGGTCGCCCCGCTGGAGTTGCCCTAAATATCTTTGTTTAGCTTGATTCACCATGTCAATCATTATAGAAAGATCGATGCATTGTGTCCTTTGTCGGTCTTACGAGTTACGATGATCAAATAGATGGTCTCGCAACTATCCGTGTCCCCAAGCCCTGCCGAAGCACAACCGAATGGGTAATGGAATGCTTACCATGTAAGCATATTTTAAAATCGAAAAATAATATTGAAATTTAGGAATGTAGATAAATCATGTCCAAGTTGTTTCATATATTTTTTGTCCAAATTCAATATACCACGAAAGAAACAGAAAAAGACAATTTCCATTGGTGAAGTGACAAATAACAAGAGGCTAAGTTCACATGATAGTTGTTCGAATTCATATTTTTTTATAGATGTTTTTTTTTTCCTTTTACGTTATGAATCAATTTTGAATTTAAAGTTCATGACATGTAGAAAAATATTCTACCAAATGGGTGATTTTCTTTAAACAGATTTTTGTCTCATCTCATTAAGTAAGGAGTCCACTCAAGGTTGGAGAAGAAAAGACGATAAAAGCTAACTCTCCGGCATTAAGCTACTTAGATGCTTAGTGCGCCCGAGCCTCCAATTGCAAGCTTCATTCTTGATCTCGACAAAGACGATATGTGGCATAGTCGACGTCTTCTGGAAGATTCCCATGTTTCTTTCTTCTGAACTCCCGGATAACCAACATGATGATAGATGCAATTGATTTCCTTCTCATGCCAACTCCCAAGACGTTGGAAGCCTACCATTTTTAGATCCTAATGTGTGTCATGCAGCAATGGACGCAGGAAATAAATTTAGGTGTGATAGAGTTTATACAAGAAAAAAATTATGTACAATGTAACCTCACTAGATACTAGACGCATGTTGTTTTGTGTTCTAAAATCCTGTGAAAATTCAATAGTTAAAGTATTGACATAAATTATATTATTATTATATGGATTATGTACCACTAATGTGTGTCATGCAGTAGCGGACGCAGGAACTAAATTTAGGTGTGACGGACTTTATACAAAGAAAAAATTATGTACAGTCTAACCTCACTAGATACTAATATAGTTGAAGTACATATTAAACTTTTAGCTGATTTCAGGTGTGGCTGCCGCCGGACTAGAGCTGCAAATTTTTGATCCTTAGGATATCTTTTGACACTTCTTAGTTCAAACAAATGAACTAGTTTTTCAAAAAATTATGTTATTTTAAATCTTTAATTCATTTGGTTGAACTAAAAAAAGTCAAAGGTAGGTCAAAATTTTGCAGCTCTACTCCGGACCGCCCCGTACCGGTCGGTCATGGCAGCTGCTGGCAATTCGCGAGTGCTCCTGCTCACGTCGCAGCATTGCAGCTGCAAAGTTGTTGCCAGAGCCCAAAGCGCAGCGATGACAAGAGGGGGCAAGCGCGTGTCGTCCTGATCCGTCCCCACGAGCCTGGCATGTTACCGCCACGGCGTCATCAATTCGCGCCACAAAAAGGGAAGCTGGCGAGCACGCGCGTGGTGACGCGGCCGGAATAGAAAATTCGCATCCCGATCCCACCCCGCGGACTCCCCGAGCGGAGCCTCTCTCTCCGCCCTTGCCTTGCCTGCCCAATTCCTCCGTCCAACGCAACGCACGTTACACTTTCTACACTCCAGCCCGAATGGCGGGGGAGGCCGGGGCCGAGATTCCCGCGCCCGCGGCCCCTCCGCTACCCGTTCCCGAGAAGCGCGTTGTCCGGGAAGAGGACGGCGGGGAGGGGGAGGTTGAGCGGCACGAGCCGAAACGGCGCCGCCCCAGCGTCGCGGCGCTCGACGGCGTCTCCTGCGCCGTGGCGCCGGTGGATAATGGAGAGGCTGAGGAGGAGGACGGGCACGTGGATGAAGGTTCGTTCTTCTCGTTCCAGCACGCGCGCGGCGGTTTCGGGGCGCTCGAGACGACGCCTAAATTCGGGTCCTTCCATCCGCCCGCGCCCCTCGCCGAGCAGGGGACCCTCGACCCGAAGCTTGCGCCGCCTGCCGCGGAAGATCCGCCGCTTGTGGAGGAGGAGGAGGAGGATGCGGCGTCGGCCCGCGGCGTCGGGGATGGCGAAGGTGGGAATTCACAACTAGTGGCGGCGGTGGGCGATCAGGAGCAGCCGGTAGGACAGAATGAATCGGAATGAGGCGCATTCTCACTTTTGACCAGCAACACAAGTTGCCTGGAGTGGTGGTATAGTCAGAGTCCGAGATTTGCTTTATTTTGTACACTGCAGCCCGCTTTCCATTTTCAGGGCATCAATGCTGCTAGTTACAGTTGAAAGGGCATCAGCAGTAGCACTACCACCGTTCTCTTCTGTGATCATGGTGTTAGTTACAGTTGTGAGGGAATGAATGTCAATGTTTTTCTTTCCTGAGGGAGTCGAAGTCAACATTGATGCAAGTACACTTCACCTGGGCTACCATTCCTACCGTATCTTTTGTTTAATAGTTAATTCCACTTTTTAAGCTTGCGATTTCGTGAAAGAATTCATCACGTTAAAAAAAAATCTTACTACTCCCTCCGATCCATATTACTCTCCGATCCATATTACTAGTCGAAATATTACATATATTTAAACGCTTTTTAAACATAGATACATCCATATTTGGCAAATTTGAGACAAGTAATATGGATCGGAGGGAGTAGTAAGATTTATCCTTTAGTTGGGATAGTGTGACAATTTTTACTTTATTTTATCATTTCTTCAAATTGACATTCTGGACAACTCAGATGCGCAATCTAACTTATGTTAAATTCTGCCGCATCCTGTCAAACTCTGAACTAAAGTGGCGGAATTCTGCAAAATTTGATCAAACTAATCCAGATATATCCGTAATGTGCTTGCTTGCTAGTGGTATGCTGGTATGTACTGATATATTTTTAGAGAAAAAGATATATACTGAAATGTTCCCTATATTATATCAAACTTTATTATCAAACTACGCTTCACGGTGTAATGTTCTTCTCCTGCCATTCTGAAACATTGATCAGAACAAATGCACACATGTGTCCTGTATAAGGCTGTAACCGCAAAATTGAGACCAAATACAGGACCTCACTTGGTCAGTCAGCGACCGGTGCTACCTCTGACGGTGAATCTTCTTTGCTAAACGTGGCACTGGATGATATTGGCTCCCTGTACCACTCGTTCTCCTCACGAGTGAGGAAGCAAGCCTCTGCACCGAAACACATTAGAATTCAGAAGTGAGCACAATGTTGGTTCCGAATTCTTAAAACCAACACCTTGTCTATTCAGATACCAGCAATCTAATTTTCTCACGTGCTCAGCAATCCAGCTAAGACTTTTGACTGTATACGTGAGGAACAATTTTTATTTTTTTTGAAATGCAACAGGCAGCATACCTGATACAAAGACATCCTTATAGTCATCATCGTCATACACAAATGCCGGCGGATCTGGGGAACCAATTCCAACAATAGTGCTCCCACTGCATGAAACATGTACAATGGTGTCCCAGTTAAACAATGTGACTACAAAATGCAGGTTCCAGTTTCCAAATGAACATATGAGTATTGGATATTCATAGGGTGGTAGATTCTCTCCGGACTCCGGTTGATATAACATATAATAGCATGAAATCTCACACCTTAAATATGATTTATGCTACCGGAATTTGACAGAATTACTATTGACAGTGCTTTGGTAGCTCCGTTATCAATCCTATCTAACCTTATACAGCTAAAAATTCATAACTGGAACTCCCCGAAAGAACCGGCTAGCCAACCCAGGCCCCAGGCAAAGGACGGTGTTTCGAGAAAGTTAAATACAATATGGTGGTAGTTAACGCTAGAATATGGCCACTTTTGAATAATCAGATTCTTCATAGTTTGGTAACAGAATATGCTCTCAGTACCTCCCTGACATAAAAACAGCACTGTAATCTCCCCGGTTAGATGCAATAATTCGTTTCTTCAGCTTCTTTAGCGATCGCAACACCTCAAAAGCTGGAGGCTCTGGAAAAGAAAAGGAGGAACATTAACCAGTTTTACTAAATGTCATTCAGCAACATACTGATACAAATAAAATAAACATAGATATCCAGTGATAGCCTATAACAATTATTGTAATCACACTGCATACCTAGATCATTTACACAGGTATCTTGTGATATCCCATTTTGCGTGATTTCATTGAGCAAAGTCAAAGGATCAGCATGGCTAGTTTGATCTAACCGGAGTCTCTGCCGTACATGAAGCCTGTTAGCAAAAGCATGTACTTAAAATTGAGAAAGTTAAATACCTGGTTACCTTGTAAACTTCAGCGGTTGAGCATGCTTCAGGTGGCTTTATCAGAACCATTGGCAGATTAATTGGTAACAGGTTTGGAATATCTTGGACAATCTACATACATTTAAGTTGAAGTCATAGACTAAGCCACTCCATCAGCAAAGTAAACATAGATCACGGATATACATCTACATGTCGGTGCCTAGTTTATAGCAACGAATAGCAGAGTTTTGGAATCTGAACGAAACCATTTTAGAAAATTTGAAACTTCAACACTATTCAAGAAGGCAACTTTTATGAATAAGAATCAGTGTATAAGAAAACGTTTAAACACTATTCAAATAGAGTTGAGGTGAAATAAGTCACTCTTTCTGGTCTAGAATGTCATAGATGTACCTGTCAAAAATTGAAGGGCATTGATGTGTCCTGGCTTTTTGTCTATATTACCTTTTTTCTAACATTTCACATATAAAGGAACATGAAAAACTACTGATGCACTCTTGGAAGACCCAAATTATGCCCCATGAATTATCACAAAGAGTTTCAGGCTAATATCACAGAAAATCTTCACACAATTTGCAGCAACTTCAGGAAAGGTTTGAAAAAACCACCCACGCCTCAATGGAGTAGGGACTATTCACCAGGATGGAACGACTACAATTAGAAGACATACTCCTATTACCAAGATTCAAGAAGGAAAAAATAGAACTAAGAATGTGTAATGTACCTCTCCTCTACCAGTACAATATGCTGCTCCTCGTGAAAAGAAGAAGGGGATATCTGATCCAATCTCACCAGACCACTCTTGAAGATCCTTTTCTGAAGCAATACCACCACTAAACTGGTTTGCAGCCCATAGTGCAGTTGCGGCATTACTGCTTCCACCACCAAGACCAGCACCAGTTGGCACCTTCTTATCGAGATGTATCTACATTTCAACAAAGACAACAGTACGAAAACAAAACACAACATATAGAAATTATATGACAATCGAAATAGAATATCTTCACTTGCTTTAATGCCAAAACAATGTACAGTTGACGTACCCAAAAGAACTTGTCAGTCCCAGTTTTCTTGCGGTACAGATTCAGTGCCTTGATGATCTGCAGATTCATGAAATAAAGAAGTAAATTTATGTAAGGCGTAAATGTTTAGAGAGCATTTGCCAGTAGATATAAAAAATATCAACAGAAAACATACCAAATTACTTTCATCAACTGGGACACCAGCAACATTTGTTGATAACCGGTCTGTGATCTTACTTGGCGATAATGAGAATTTGATAGTATCGCCCAAACTAACCACCTATTATCAAGTGATACAGAGGCAACTCTATGAAGCAGAACACATCATAACCACATCAGTAAGAGAAAACAAAGGTACTATAACAGAAAGGTAATATCAGGTCCAATAATTTAGTTTGGAGACAGAATAGTGTGTGTACTACTACTCCCTCTGTTGCAAATTATAAGATGTTCTAACTTTGTCCTAAGTAAAGTTTCTTAAAAGTTTGATCAATTTTCTAGAAAAAATTACCAACGTGTACAACACTAAATTCGTTTTATTAAATCTGTCATGATATGTATCTCTTTTTTTTAGAATCATCGTGATATATATCTTCATAGTGTACTTGTTTGATATTGTGGATATTAATAGTTTAGAGAATGGATATTGTTAGTCCAGAAATGACCTTACAGCTGATAAACTTTGTACATACTAAATTATATTTTTAAAGAGTAACATCTCCAGACTTATCTTTAAATGGCATGTAAATTGACAAAATTACCAGGAAAAGATGAATGGCATAATATTCGTGTAGAAAATACCATTTCCACATAATGTTAGTGTAGAAAGCGCCAAAACAAGCACAAGAATTAACTCACGTGAAACAGAGAAGCCAGGTCATGGAACCCATCTGGTCTCTTCCCAGTTATCCTCAAGAACACATTAATCTACAAGGTAAAGTGATGTCAAAATCTGAGCTCAATGCATGAAAAAAATCAATCAAAATCAACGTTTTCCCTTACTTATCGCAAACATAACAGATACATACTTTGCATGGTGAGAATAGGTTGAGCCTTGTAATCCCAACATCCTTGTCAATTTGGTCTGCTAGCTGGTTAAATTTGGCTTGTGCGTCATATGTAAGCTAAAAAGAAACACAGCTGTAAATTATAATATGAAATATGTAGGAACAGTAATAATCACAGCAGATTTTCTTAAATTCCCTAAAATTGTCAGAGTAGTTTATAGCAGCTATTCTAGTACTATGTTAGAGCAAGGATAATAATACATCAAGACATTGCTTAATAGCAAAACCAAAGGTAGTTCTGAAGTGAAATACTGAATCATATCACAAACGGTTGATACCATGCAACTATGGTGATACATCCAGTACTTGGAATAACATGTCTATGACTATTGGTCCTGTTATTAACTGCACGAACCCAAAGGAACTTGTGGGAGTGACTAACTAATTGGGGCCAGAATTCACAGATATCGCCAGGAGAAAGTGCAAGCAGCGACAGGGGGTAGTTAGTTACGTTCACTTACCCAGTTTCCCAGTTACAGGCTTACAGCAGATAATGATAATCCTGGCCTTGGTCTTAAGACACAACAGATAATAGATGGCCCCAAAGAAAGCAATTACCTCCACTTGCCTCCTCCCTTCCTCGGCCGACGCGGCGACTCTTACACTGCGAGACCGGCGGTTCCTGGCGCTGGAGCTGAACCTCACGACGGGGGAAGCCGCCGTGTGTCGGGCCTGGAACCGGACGAGCTTGCACGCGCCTGGGTTGGAGAGGTGGGATGGGTACAGACTCTGCGAGAGAAGATGGGCGGAGCAAGCCATGTCCACCGCCGCAGACGCCGCCTGGAGTCGGAGCTGAGAGGACGAGAGTGGTGAGAGGAGGGGAGTGGGGAATCGCCGGCCAGTTTGGAGGCGACGGGTTTAAAGCGGCCGCTCTACCTCCGGACTCCGGTCAAGAGGTCCTCCTCGTCCTCGACATGTGTTTGGAATTCAGAGCACGGCGATGGTTGAGATAGACTGAAACTAGATAAAGTAGTCGCAGCAGTCTGGCCGTCTGGCGGGGCTGTGCCAAGGACAAAACGGGATCTCGAAATGCTCTCTGCCTTGTGCGTCGTTTTTTCTTCAACTTATTCTGCATCGTGTTAAGACTTAAAGACTCGTGTAAGACGTGAGCCTATCCAATCAGCATCCTAAATTCCTCATCCTGGTATGGCTCTCTACTCTCTAGTCTCATGCACTGTTCTCTATTTTTTATGCATTGGACCGTTGGACGCGCTCAGTGGCATGCCTTGGTCAACTTGATCATGGTACGATGTCCGGTACTCCAGTGTGACGTGAACAGCTACATCCCAGTATACTACAGACCGGAGTAGTTCCTTTCTGAATACACAATTTACAGTTATACACAACCACGCGAAGGATATAAGGTGAACGTTACAGGCAGCCATCATAGGTGACACGACACCGCCGCATCCACATAGCAACGATGAATTCCGCACCACGTTTGCAGATTTAAGGCGGGAATTTCTGTAGCGCCAGCTTAATCAGAGAGCAGGAGGTCAGGGGTCATAGTGCCACTCGGAATAGGTTATCTGACTGGGGTCGTCATCGTAAACTGCAGGTTCACCCACACCTCCTTCGTACTGGTAAGAGCTGGGACCTGAACTCGACGAGCCGAATGGCCAGAGAAACGAGAAAGAGCCGCTGCTGCCATCATCGCTCCTCGTGACAGGCCCAAGATCAGCTTCTGTGACCCCGTGGCTAGAGGCGGCTTCGTTGTGTTGGGTTGAAGGTAAGGTGCTGGTGGCATTATCTGATCTTCCTCGCTGTGGGGGCAACGGGTGGCGGCAAACTGGGCATGAGTTGTGCTGAACAAGCCATGGAATGATGCAGGCGGCATGGTACAGGTGCTTGCACGGCATCTCCCTTGCCTCTGAGCCGACCTCAAATTTGTCTGTGCAGACCGGACAGTGTGGATCGTCGTGCAGATGCCTGCGGTTTATCTTCACCACTGGCATGGAGTCGATTGCAGACTGCGGCGCCGGCGGTGGTCCATGGCGGGTGCTATCGTTCTGCCGTAGCAGCTGCTCAAAAAGAGCTTCGAGGCTGGGACTGACAAGGAAACCGCTGAAATTTGGACGATCAGCACCAATTCTGCGACCTCCCCTGACAAAGACATTCAGCCCGCTACTCTCGCTCGCATCAGCAGGCATGTTGCTGCCAAATATAAGCCTTGGGCCAATCGACGGTCGCCTTACTGGTACAGTACTTGCCCCTTGTGTGCCATGGATATCAAATACAGGATTGCTGTCCATTTCTGCCATCTGTTGGCGCATAATGGCAGACATAGCCTCCATCATTCCAAATCTTCTATCTTGGCGATCTTCCAAGCTTGGCCCAAAGATACCGTATGTGTTCAATGTGTCTCCAATCTCACTAATTTCTTGGATAAAGCCATCATTGCAGTTGGGGCAGATTATATCTTCTCCACGAAGACGAATTGGCCGGCGGCAGGCATAACACCAGTGTGTGGGTCTGTTTGACATCTTATTTCTGTGACAAACTAACCTGGTATCAGCAGAAAGAATCTATAAATGAAGTAACAAGGATAAATAACATTAAAAAAGAGGCACAGTAGAAGATCAGAGCAGTAAAGACACCAGGATAACTGTACGGAACTTAACTCATCAAATGGCAAGCCTGCTCAAATTGATTACGTGTTTCATGAAAACAGAATCAATGTGTTAAGCTGCAAATGTCACCTTTAACTTCCTATATGATATTAGGGTTTCTATGGTCGCATATGCATGAAACAATAAACTCAGTGTAAACTCATATCAGAAGAATGGTTTCAGACGGTCTGAGCTAGTGCAGTGATAATCTCTGATTCAACTTATCACAGAAAGAATGCAACTCATTTGCTGTGATAGAATTATAGAAAGGATAACTTGAGCAGTCCAATTTGGTGTGATTTCAACTGTATGCAGATCGAGTACACTCTAAAATGCTACTGGCCTCCAGAGTTTCAGATTTGCTGAAGGTCGACATTTGAAGCCTATAGTACAGTTTCACACTATACAGTTCCCATTTTCTCACTAGCCAGACAAAAAGAACTGCTAAGAAGTCGCGTTTCATACTGAAACTTATGAAACTTATCCCACTGAGGTTTGGGACTGAAGACAGTGATTATTGCTGCTTTTACTATGCTCAACTAGCTTCTGAGACCAGCTATTCAGGTAATGAAACCCAAGTCCCCAACCAGCCAGTTTTTGGCGCAATTTGGATTTGGTACTTATTATAGGTTATTCACGCTATACAATTTTTACACGGCTGCTCGTGAAGGTTATTCATGCATGGTATTCTCTGAAAAAACAAAGTAGTTTCCAGCAAGTTGTTTGAATCCTGATTCCCCAACTGTCAAAAAAATACTGTCAACTGATACTGCATTTTTTAGGAACCCTGCTTATATGCTCATGGGCCAATTATCCGACTAGACAAAAATTGAGCGTTATTTATCCATCACACTAATTATATGATCATCCAGTGCTTGAACATACAGTATTTTGGATGCAGACATTCTCTCCGCTGGATTGCTGGATGCACTGCGAGTCTGCCATGATGGTCGTATCGGCGAGGCATTGCCCAGTATATAACAGAATAGCTAATCGACAATCCAGCCTGTGTCAAAACAATTTTGCTGCGGCTGCTAAGTAGGACATGATATGTTTTAGAACCGCTTTGACAGTTTTAGCACCCGAATTTGACATATCGCAAGCTGCAAGAAATATCAGCGTTCCCCGTATCCATTTTTTGACAGGGGAAGGCAGATCTCTGCAGGCAACCCTAGGACGACACATTCGTCTCGCGAAAGGCAAAAGACGAAGAGAACTCGTAAAATCTCGGAACTCTCGTCAGAAACCAGAGGCGGTTCTAGAAGACCTTGCCTCAATTTCCCCCATTCCCGCATCAATTATCATATGGCATGGATGGCCATCCAACCCCAGTCCCGCAACAATCGAACACGCAGCAATGCCACGCCCCTAAATCTGACCCAATTGGGCGCGGAAACGGCTACCGAATCGAAAACGGATGCAAAAAAAAAAAACCTACGCGATTAGCATGGAGAATATCGAAGAAACAAGAGCATCGGTGATGGCGGTACTGTACCTTGATCCGGGGGAGGAGGAGGGGGCTGGAAGGGTAGGCAGTTAGGAAGTGACGACAGAGAGGGGTGTGTGTGCCTGGGAAGTGATCCGGCCGGCGATGCGCTCATATAAACGCGGCAGTTCTGCGGGTCTGCCGATGGCATGCCACCGGTGCCAGCGCCGAACGACGAGTGAGAGCAGAGTAGTGCCGCCTTTCACTGTACCGCGACGGGGCCCTTGCGTTAGGTGGCGTGCGGGATGGTGCGAGGAGGGCGTGGAGCGCTCCGGCACCACTCGTATTCGGGGCTCGGACGGCAGCCCACCACGCGTGCCCTTACGGGCCGCGTCTCCCCGGAGTATGGGTCGAGACTCATCGAAAGAAACGACGAGGATTGATACAGACTGACCGATAATGGTCGCATATAAACATATTTCTTTCAAGTCTTCTCTTAAAAAAAGCAGAACATATTTTCACTCTAAAAACTGATATGTATGTACATTTATTTTTTCCGGGTTTAACTTTGATACGTGAGTTACGTGCTACAAAAATTATATTGTTGGATCGATATTCAAAAGAAGTTTCTAAATGTATAAAAATGTAACACATAATCTACATACGGAGTATTACTACTATCTAATTGATGGTCAAAGTTGCGTCATTTTTTTTGAAAAAATATGGAAAGAAAAGAGCATGACGGTAATTTTCTAATACTATTTTTAAAAATAATTCTGTTTTAAATATTTATATTTAATTTGCAGATTAATGCTTAAATCATCCGCACATACACCACACCGAATGTCTTAAGTGTTGACTATTGAATTGCACACCAAACCCTCATGTGTTTATAGGTGTTGGCGCCTGCATCACGACGGCGGACCGAGAAGCCACGCGGCGACGGCGATTCAACGGCTCAGAGAGTCAGAGTCAAGCTCCAGGAGGAATCATCGGTGACAGGACATAGGAGACTGGTGAGGGTGTCAGATTCCTCTAAGACACCCGGGTTGAGGAAGGCGAACTCCAGGAGGCACCAACATGATCGGTTATTTTTTTGGCGCGAGACTAGAAAGAGGGGAACTATCGTGCAGCGCGGTGACATATGGGGAGGTGGTAATGCGTGACCGATTTAATGTACACAATCAGAATCGTGCATTTTCTTTCGAGCTTAGCGAGTTGAGAAGGCCAACTTAACTTGTTCATTTTCAAGTTTGAGCCGAGTCATCGAGTACTCTTTAAGCACGTGAGTTTCGAGTTTATACTGGAGCAAATTAACATCTAAGAGGTCTTGACTAGTCTGTATCAGCAAAATCAACCTAGAGAGCAAAGCAATAAAGTGTAAATAACATTTGCACGAACAGAAGGACAATGCAGAAAAATATGCATCATCATGATGTATCTCATTACAGTAACCACTTAAAAGTTTGAACAATGGGATGTAATTCAGAGAGAAGAGCCAACATAAGGAACCAACTTTTGCTCATGTTCACCGTTAGTAGCACTTTGCGGAACATAAGTATTAGCTTCTTTCAATACTGTATACAGGTACAGTAAAGGTTGAAGGCTGCAGAACCAAGTAGGAAACTAGTAATCCGATCTCGACAGGGTAGATCAGTTCCACACTTGCTTGTGCTCTCAGCCACCATTTATTCAAGCAGGCCACTAGAAAGCAGAAAACTATATATACCGCAAAAAGCAAACAACCGATGCATGCAAGGCACCATGGTTACATCTGAAAAATGCGCACGACGAAGACCTCCGAACAGAGCCATTCCGCTCAGCCAATTAGGCAGCAGAGTTCATCGGCATCCATGACTGAATCCGCCAATTCAGGAAGATCAGCTTCTACCGAAGCAATACCACTCTCATCAATCCCACAGTCGACCTCCCGGACATCCCGGATTGCTGCTGCTGCCACCTCGCCAGTGCATGGAGCATGGTCCGTGCCAAAAGCGCAGGGCTTCTGCTGCAACGGGAGATCGCCAATCTCCGCGTCGATCTTGGCCCGGACGTCGAAGAGGAGGCTGGTTAACCTGACCACCTCGGCCTCGAGCGCCGCGTGCCCCTGGAGCCTCCGCAAGAGCTGCTGGTTGGCGGCGCGGAGGCTCCTGACCTCCTCCTCCAGGAAGGCCGCGTGGGCCTTCTTCTTCTCCCTGTACTTGCGCACGGCCTCCCGGTTCCCCAGAGGCTTGATCACCCGGGGATTCCTCGGCTCCTGCTCGGCGGAAGCCAGGACCTGGGTGTGCCTGTGGAGGCACGTGTGCGTGTGCATGGCAACCAACGGCGACGATGGAGCATTATTGCAGGTGTGGGTATGGGTACATGTAGGAATAGCTGTGGTGTTCATTAGGAATTCATCGAAGCCGTGTGAGAAGATCTCAGGATGTGGAAACAGGAGGTGGCTCGGGATCGGAATGTATAATCCGTCGTCCATTGTCACAAAATGGGAGTAATTTTGATCTCCTCCTAGTGTTAACTGGGCAGGTTTGTACATAACGTGCCCAAAACAACTTCAACAACTCAACTGGGTGACCTAGCTTGTTCCATAAAGATTAGCTTACCGATTTAATTAGCAGGATTTTGTCAGAGGCAAAATGAAATTAATTGAAAGAAATATTCACGTAACCCCTAGATTACTACTGATGATTAGTGATTGAATGGTCATCAGAAGATGATGTAAGTACCAAATTAATTCCATGATCGCCAGGGGCGTCAACATATGAACTCTATACGCTCACCACTGAATAGCAAATTCTCACAAGATTCCAGTCAGGACTACACAAACTTCCTGCATTCGTGGTCAGTATCAACACAGGAGAAACAAAATCAGTGTTTGCTTCTTGCAACAAAATCAAGAAACTAGATTTGAGAGAGATGCAAAATACCTAAACTGCCGAAGGGCAACAAAATCTCGCCTTGATGGAGGGAAACGGTATGGACTTGCTTCTTGCAAGAATGAGCCTTATATATAGTACGTAGCCTGATGCCTCTCCTTTTCGCCTACATCTTTTTGGTCCGTCATCTCTTCTCACCAATCTCCGTTGGTGTTTTGGGTATCTCAGAGGGCTGAGAACCTTTGGAATGGAGGGAGGGGAAGCGGTGACAATGATGTCGTTGGATTGGAGCGGATAGGATAGAAAGATGGAGAATCCTAGTTCTCGCCAGTGTTCTTCTTCTCTAGCCTTTTTCGATTGTTCTTGCCACTGTTTGTGAACGTGTATTTCACTATTTTCTCGACGTGATCTTTCTGTTCAGATTCCTTTCCATATTCGTTTCAACCAGCACATTTGGCATTTTGGCCCAGTGGGTTTCAGCGACCGTTTCAGCAACTTGATTGAACTTTTATTTTAGAATATAATCTCCAGAGCATGGAATTTCTTGAAACGATTCCTTTATTCGAAATTCTTTTCGTCAAGCCATCACGTCCGGAAATTGGTTCCCTACATGTCCAAGGGATGGCATGGGGAGCTGAAATAATTCAACTTACCCTAGTCCAAAAACAAGCAATTATCATGGCTCAGTTTGCTAGCTTCTGTTCGTTAATTAGTACTGCATTATGATTAATTACCTTAAAAATGTGTTGTGTGAACTTATTTTTTGAAATCAGTGGATTCTGAACGCTGTCCACGACAGTCGACCAAAGACGATGATAAAGCTTTCATCACGCAAACAACAATGCTAAAAATGCAATTCTCCCCTGCCTCCGCAGCTCCACTCCTCCTACGCCCGTGCCCGGGGCCGCCGGCCCCCTCCTCCCGACCCCTCGGCGTCGGTCTACGATGTGCAGCTCAACCGCCCGGACCAGCGGAACGCGCTCAGCCCGGACTCCTTCGCGGAGATCCCGCGGGTCATGGCGCTCCTATCGGCCCGACGCGGATGGAGCCTTCGCCGCCTGGGCCCGCCCTGACGAGGACTGACTATAACTTGGACGAGGTGGCTGTTGGCTCGCTGGCGACCCTCATCGATGCAGCACGCGCCGAGGCCGTCGGTGTCTGCGAACTTCGACGAGCGGCTGGATCTTCAATCCTGTAGCCCCGCCGCCCCTCATCCTGTACTCCGACGCTATTTGATTGGGTGCTTCCGTAATTGGTGTCTTTTAGGCGCTGCAAGTGGTTGCCGGATTGCCTGAAATTGCCGGATTGCCTCGTCCAAGGCATTCCGTTGAGAAGGCATTGCTGAAAGCCGTGAGAAATACTTATTTGCAATCTGTTATGTGAATTGTTAACTGATCAGAAAACCTAGGATTCCTAATTCTCTGCACGCTGAGGTGTAATTTGGGGCTTCATATGCAGGTCGATGAGAGCATTGCTGGGAGGGAGCATGTAGTTCCCAGAATCGTCCAGGTAGGTTTTCTCCTGTGAAGCCTCAGAAGTCACATGGTGATCGAGGGGAGAAGATGGCTCAGACGAAGGGGTTATGAGCACTGAAGAAGTGTTAATATGCTCAAGTAAGCTTATTTCAGAGTCATCCATTGCGCACCTGAAGGAGTTGCTGGACTCACAAAGTTCAACCGTGATCTGAAGGTATGTGAGCTGTACAGTAGTCCATGTTTTGTCATACACTAATGGTCTAGCTGAGCGTGCTTTACCTTCGTTGTTATGCATCATATAGGCATCAGCAAATTGTAGACTATTCCAAGGATACATGTGTGAATTAATAATTAGGAGTAATCCATTTTATCATGAGAAAACATCAGTGGTTACATATATTAGAGTAGTGTCATTTTTGGGTCTGAATCTTAGAGAAGGTCATGAGCTTACAAAGAGACAAATAATTTTGATTTGGGGATACATTAGAGTAGTGTCATTTTTGGGTCTGAATCTTAGACAAAGGTCAGGAGCTTACAAAGAGACTAATAATTTTTATTGGGGATACATTAGAGTAGTGTCGGGTCTGAATCATAGAGAAGGTCAGGAGCTTACAACGAGACTAATAATTTTGATTTCGGGAGAGGGATAAATGCTTGATTAGCATATATATGCAACTGCACACTTTTGGATCATGCCAATGGAAGTCAGGTACAGTCTATTTGACCATATCAGAGTACCTACAAATTTGTGTTTGCGTTCTTATTTGGTAACCGTTCCCACAGATTATTATTTTCATGTGTGGTCTGTGTCAATATTATTCCACCTGCAGAAAACTAGATGTTGCCAGATACATATCACTTATTGGGGTCTGCTGCTGTGAGCCTGAGGCCCTCTTCCTCATGACAGCATGCAAACAAATACAACACATACATGTTTGAGTAACATGGGCGAAGGTCGCCATTCGCCAAGGCCCTCAGGTCATGGTGCCTTTGGTCTCCTCACCTTCGACTCTTCCAGCCTTCCAGGTTGTTCATCCCAGGACCATGAATTTTCAGCATTTCGTATATTACTACAGTTCTTTTATGGCTTGATGTCAACTTCTACTTTCAAACAGTGTGTTGTGCTTATACACTTGTTATATGCATAGAAAAGCAAATTTTCTATCAAATGGGTTTTCGTGTGCATTATGTTTACATGTGAAAGTGAAAAACTTAAGAGCCCGTGGCAATGCACGGGCACTGTACTAGTAATATAAAAAGACCATACTCTTCGGGATTAGTCCACATGCCGCTTGGCCGGGTTTTGGCTTACCTATTAAAAGCCTTGTATATATAGTGGTAACATCACACCTCACTCTTCTTCTAACTGAAAGTCAATGCTCCTGCGTTTTTCGTCAAAAAAAATGTATCAAATATGCATGCCAAGCATTAATCTGAGACCGACGTGCCTCCCCCGCCATAGCACCGAATGGGTTATCTGACACAAGGAGAACTAATGGAAACATCGCGATGAAAAGGAGAAGTTGCCGGTCTCTTGCTCCTTGTCGGCAAAGAACTTCTTGCATTTTGCCAAGTCTTGTTTTGTAACCTCCATAGAATTTGGCCGCTTTGGAGATCAAAGATTCAAAATAGTGAAGAAAAAAGAAATTTGTTTTTTACAATATTTGCAAATACAATGTCACAACATTTAAGATCAAACTAGCATAGTGCGCGTGCTTCTCTACGGAATGACTAAGAAGAGAAAATCTACATATAGCAATATAACAACATAATGGTTAGACTATATGGACCATTGGAGCCTCGTGTGGGCTTTGCTAGATTTAAACTACATACTCAAGCTCATTGAGATTTGAGAATAGAGGCAGCATGAGAAGATTCACGACAAGAAGTGTTATTAGTTACTTCTCTAACTCACACATTTGCATGGTCCAACTTGCTGGGGGTTAGAAGACAAGGGCTAGAAACTAATGAACGAACGACCACCAACACCAAACTTTATAAGTAGAGTAAATTTCACAGAACCACACTTTTTGTGAACTGTCTCACAAAACCACGGGTGTTTGTAATAGTCTCACGAAACCACAACTTTTGGGGCAGCTGGTCTCAGAAAACCCTAATCTCGATAATTAACCTGGTTAATGGTGATTCCGACAACGCGGGGCCACCAATAAGATGCCACCTCATCTTTCTTGACCCGTTTTCGATGTCCATTTTCGACGCCACGTTAGCTGCCTTTGATCTAACGACAGCTGGTGATGTCTTGGGTCGAGTAGAAACTGACGTGGCATCGAACACGGGCGTCAAAAATGTGTCGAGGAAGATAACGTGGCATATGACTGGTGGCCCCGGGTTATCAGAAACACCATCAACCAGCTTAGTTATCGAGATTAGGGTTTTCTGAAACCAGCTGTCCCAAAAGTTGTGGTTTTGTGAGACTATTAGAAACAACTGTGATTTTGAGAGACAGCTGCCACAAAAATATGGTTTCGTGAAATTTACTCTCATAAGTAGGAAATGTTTAATCCACATAAATAATAAGAAATACAAATTGTATCATGAAAGCAACATCAAAACAATATTAACATCAAATTTGTTTCTCATTTCTCAAAGTGCGGATCAAACTTGGACTTCAAACTGTATGCCATGGTAGATAGTAGTATACATCTTATGAGAGGAACCTGGAATTGGCAGGCGACCGTGCCACGCGGTTGCAACATCAAAACAAATATTCACAGCATAATTTGTTTCTTGTTTCTCAATGCGCGGATCAAATTTGGACTTCAAATTGTATGCCATGGTAGATAGTAGTTCAACTTATGAGAGGAATCTGGTTGGCAGGTGACCGTGCTACGCGGTTGATGGGGTAGCTTTGCGAGGGCATGCTGCATGTGGGTTGTGTCAGCCCGGTAAAGCTGTAGCCCGGACACTTTAAATAATAGTAGAGCAACCCAATATAACACAGCATGAACGGTCCAAAATTTAAGAAATTGTCAGAAAAAAATATAGAAGTATTTTCGTAAATAAATTGAAAGCTTAAAATGGGACCTCGTCTAATTTTTTTGAAAACTGAAAGCCCGACCATCCTAAGTATTTTCAAA
This sequence comes from Brachypodium distachyon, assembly GCF_000005505.3. Classification (NCBI taxonomy): domain Eukaryota; kingdom Viridiplantae; phylum Streptophyta; class Magnoliopsida; order Poales; family Poaceae; genus Brachypodium; species Brachypodium distachyon. Next base: position 51,703,088 of record NC_016132.3, on the reverse strand, counting down.
TTTTTGTGAGAAAATAGAAAATTCCACCCTATTAAGTTTGATTTGTTTATCAACAAATTGGAAGTTCCATCCTGGGATTTTGGAAGTTTTGTCAAAAAAATTGAGATTTTGTCTTCGAAACTTTATCAATATTTGGTGAAAGCTCATCCAAATTTTTGAAACTAAATTGTCCTTAAATTTATTTGAAATTATATATGAAGATTTGAAATTTTCATCTCTAGAATGTTTATTAGAATTACATGCTGTCATTTTTTTATAAGAATAAAAAGAGAAGAAAAACGCACAAGCAGGCCCAATAATATAGAGGCGTTGATCATACCTAGTCAGGAATAATTAATCCCTAAGGGTACATTTTTTTTAGAGTAAGGGTACATATATGTAAACCACAATAACTTCATGAGAACGCTATAAGAGGACTCCAAAGTCCAAAGCCACTAAAAATGAGTACAACAAAAGCACTTTTAGTTTTTTCCTGCGGCTCAATTCAAATGGGCCTGGAGATTCAGCCCAGGTCTGCCCCAGCCGCACCCACAATCCAAACATCCATTGAAACCGAGTAAGTGTGACAGCCCACAAGATCAGAGTCGCAAAAATGTTTGCCCTTCGCAGAACCCTGCTCCACGGCCGCCTCCCCGCGCCGCCGGCCACCGCCGCCTCTAGGATCTCCTCCTTCCTCCGCTCCCTCTCCTCTTCTCCGGGAGGCGAGGGAGGCCCGGAAGAGTGGGGCTCCTCCCTCCGCCCCCACTCCTCTCCGGGAGGCGAGGGAGGCGCGGAAGAGTGGGGCTCCTCCTGGTCCACTGGCATCACCAAGGACCATTTTGATGGGTCCGTCTCTGCCGTCGGGAGGCCTGCCCCCTCCCCGTCCGGAGCCGTCTCTCCGGAGCTGGCGGCCGTGCGATCCATGGACGAGGAGGAAGAGATCATCCGCGCCGTGGAGCTTGACAATAAGGAATCAAAGGAGTATGTGGACTCGTGGAAAGGCCGGTTCCGGGAGACGTGCGAGCTGCTGAAGCAGGTGCGGGAGCCGGGATCCCGTGGCGCGTACCTCAAGGACTCGGAGAAGCAGGAGATGTACCGGCTGCACAAGGGGGACCCCGCAACATACACCGTGGAGCGGCTCGCCAAGGACTTCCGCGTGATGCGGCAGCGCGTGCACGCCATCCTGTGGCTCAAGGAGATGGAGGAGGAGGAGGAGAGGAAGCGGGGAAAGCCGCTCGATGACTCCGTCGAGATCCTACTGGACAGCTGCCCAGAGTACGTGAACAGTTCGTTTGTTTCCTTAGTTTTTTCTGTTGAAATAATTTGATCATGAGGCGGATAAGTTCAAGAACAATCAAAGGTGTTAAAAAATCGATGGGTCTGACGTGTAACCCATTGTTTTATTTAAGAGAACAATGTAGGGAAATCAATGAATAGAAGAAACAGAAAGAGGTATAGCTAATCCATGAATACTTCACTTAGTCTCTTGACCTTTTGTTTTATTCAATTTCTTTCCTGATTGAAATGTCCAATGCTGTGAATCATGGCCCATAGTATGTGATTAGGACTGATCTGGGTAGCTTGTTTAAATGGAAGATGCAGTTTAAAGCTGTGCAATTCAAATTTTGTGGCTACACATAGTCAATGGAATGAAACGAGTGGGGTGACAATGCATTAAGTTAGGTGTTTGTGTTGCAAATGTATTCCAGGATGAAGTTTTGTAAATCTGTGGGTAAATGGCTCAATGCTACTCCCTCCGTTTCTAAATTCTTGTCGTTGTTTTAGTTCCAAATTTGAACTAAAACCATGACAAGAATTTAGGAATGGAGGGAATATTTTGTTAGCAAAACAGTAATTGACATTGAATCCTTGCGAAGCTCATCTCAGCCAGATTTTTTTTTTCTTCTGAAAACTTTGTTACATAGTATAGTGTTACTGATTAGCTCAAAGTTAATGTATAAATGTGATCTTGGAAATGGGTAAATAGTAGAAAATCAGTCTAAACTTCTTGGTGAAGGCTACCATTTCAGTTTTCATGTTATGTATTGCACATTTGCACTTATACTCCACAAGTCCGTATACAGTTAGGTCACTCTGTACAAATTTTATGTGTTACCTCTCGTTAGTAGTGAGAATAAAACTATCAGTTTGGGAGTTTTTGCTTAGAATTGCACTTATTACTCCATATCTGAGCTTTCCTTTGCTTTTCTAGGTTTTTCAATTCCCATGACAGGGAATTTCATGTCGCATCACTTCCATATAAACCTGACTTCAAAGTTATGCCTGAGGGCTGGGATGGCACAACAAGAGATCCTGATGAGGTCCTGTATGAGATTTCAATGAAGGAAGACCAAATGTTATACGAGGAATTCGTTCAACGCTTGGAGTTCAACAAGAAAAAGGCAAGGACCTTGTCTTATTCTTTGCTCCCTTTTATCATATTTGCTGAATGAGATTGGTCATGTGTTTTGTTAGTTCTTTTTAGTTTCTTTATGTAGTCCACTACAAATTCATGCAGTCTGCTTGCACTGACATGTAAGACCGCATGATAATGGCTTGCTATGTTTGCTTGTTGTGGAGTATTCTTTCTGCATAACAAAACCTTCTTTCTGTCAAGCTCTATGAACATGGGAAATGGAAACCAGTCTGTCCATTGACAAGTTTGCCATTGGTCATTGTTCCCTTTCCACTTGATGGATCTGTTTCGTGTTGTCATTGAGTAATGAGTAATTGTATTGATATGCCTCGTGCTTTATTGGATTGCAGGTGGCAGGCGAGGTGAAGTGTCACAAGTACAGCAGACGACGACCAGATGACGGATGGGCCTACATGGTTGAGAAGCTTGGGCCACAGGGAAGGCGTGGTACAGGAGGGGGCTGGAAGTTCATCAGTTTGCCTGATGGATCAAGCCGCCCACTAAATGATATGGAGAAGATGTATGTGAAGAGGGAGACTCCAAAACGGCGGAGGAGGATCATTGCTCCTTACAAGTAACAGCAAAGGCATCTGCTTGTCCTAATGCGTGTTTTCTGAACGATGTTTTGACGTTCCCCAGGGAAGCAGAAATCGTGAGAGAGATCGTAACCACCAGCACTTATCATGTTTTGTTACAGCGGGGTAGGTGGTTTTATGTATTCTTGTCATTTGTAACAAGTTTCATTCCCCACTTTTAGGCAGCTGAATAACATCCTTGGACTGTTGGCATGTCTCCTTCTCCACACATTGCCAACATTTGGTAGTCAGTACTTGAGTTGGCAGACTTGAATTGGCAGGCAGCACACTTTGTGGTCAATATTTCATAATATCACCTGTTGCAATGCCTTGCATAGTTTTTGTTTGAAGCAAGTACTAGCACATCAATTTCCTACTAGCTTTACTTAAGACCTAGTAATAGACATTCTTAATGTGGAGTTTGTAACGTTTATTTTGTGGACAACTTTCAAGCTGATCTATTCAAGTGGAGATTAGCAGCTAGCTGTTAATCTTATTGGAAAACGACAGCTCTGATTAAATGAAACGGGATATTCAAGGTTTCTTGTAGTAATATTATTGGCATCAGCTGCTCACCTATACCTGCGTACATATCAAACGTGTTTAGAAATTGCCTGCTCATCTGTAAGTGCCGTTCTTGGACCTGGCCAACGATCTACCCACCAATCACGAAAAGATCAACACAGCCAATAAAACTTGGTGGCATCAGACTTGACCGTGGCCACTTTGCTTCCAAAATCGAAATTCGTAAAGGTGATGTAATCATTACCATGTTCAGCGCCGGCCTTCTCTTTCCAGTTCGGTAGAGAATTTACGATGATGAAAACGGGTGGCGGCATAGCTGATAGCTCCATCAGCAAAAGCAGGATCCGTGCTTGCGCCTGTGATCTTTGGGTGAACTTGGAGACGGAAATAACAACTGCCTCGCGCAGTCGTACTGTCTGTGGCACGCCGGCAACGTTGCGCATGGGGTACGAGAGTTGTTTCGGGACGCCACAGGTTGCTGCTTCGTCGAATCAGCCGTTCTCTAGGCTGCATTTCTGCAGACCTGGGCTGAGAGATGCGCAACGTTTGGCGAAATCCGAGACCGTCACCAACGTTTGGCGTCCGTCACCGAGTAAAATCTGCACTCCGATGCGAGTGCCGACCTCGAGATCCTCGGACCCCCGTCCGTCCTTTCTTTAGCTCCTGCTACTTTCCACCCACCAAGCTGCCACCTCCCGTCCCGCGGTGGTGATCCCAGTAAAATCATCCTTCGATCCCCAACGCCCGGCCGGAGACGCGAAACTGAAACCGCGCCCACCAACCAGCGAGACCCTCCCAAGGGCCGGCGGCCCCCGCCTCGGTCTCTCCGGCCGGCCGATTGCTCGCGTCACCTCGTCGTAAATTCGGCGGCCAAACCCACGACGGCATATCGTATCGCGGCGTCCTTGTCCCGTCTTCTCCCCGGTTGGTTATAGCTTGCCTGCCCATCCTTGGAACGTGTCAGGGAGGTTATGCAGTAGCTTGTGCGGCTGGGCTTCGTTTTTTGCTTTCGACGACAAGGGAAGGGGGAGGGAAGGGAAAGAGGAGGGAGGGAGCAATGGGCGGAGCGGAGGACGCGCCGAACGGGCACGCCCCCGCCAATGGGGGCGTGGAGGAGAAGGTGGACGAGCTGCGGCGCCTCATGGGCAAGGCGGACGGCGACCCGCTCCGGATCGTCGGCGTCGGGGCCGGGGCCTGGGGCAGCGTCTTCTGCGCGCTCCTGCAGGACGCCTACGGCCACCTCCGCGACAAGGTGCAGCTCCGCATCTGGCGCCGCCCGGGCCGCGCCGTCGACCGCGCCACCGCCGAGCACCTCTTCGAGGTCATCAACGCCCGCGAGGACGTCCTGCGCCGCCTGATCCGCCGCTGCGCATACCTCAAGTACGTCGAGGGCCGGCTCGGCGACCGCACCCTCTACGCCGACGAGATACTCAGGGACGGCTTCTGCCTCAACATGATCGACACGCCGCTCTGCCCGCTCAAGGTCGTCACCAACCTGCAGGAGGCCGTCTGGGACGCTGACATTGTCATCAACGGCCTGCCGTCCACGGAGACCAGGGATGTGTTTGGGGAGATTGGGAGGTACTGGAAGGAGAGGGTTAATGACCCAGTCATCATCTCCCTCACCAAAGGGATAGAAGCGTCCCTGGATCCGGTGCCGCGGATCATAACGCCCACACAGATGATTAGCAATGCAAGTATGGCTCCTTCTTGTTTACTCAAATCATACAATTTCCTTCTTTTTCACTGAATTGATGTTGTCCTCTATTTGATGGTATGTATGAATCAGATTTCAAGCTATAACCATCTGCCTTTTTAATCTTCTACCTGCTAGCTATGACAGCTATCCTCTTTGCTTGAAATCCTGTCATTAGTTATGATTAATTCAGGATGCAATTGATTGTATTGTGACAAATATTTTTGTTTCACCGTATAAAGATAAATCCATAGATAATTATTGCTAAAAATCCATAAATGCCATTTTTTCACATTAAAATGATATGTTTGATTGAATTCCTTACTGTGATTAAGCACTATATAATCTTCTCCAAGGTTCTGTCAAAGAAGAGATAACTAATTTTAGACCTTGCAGTTAAGTAGTACTTCCTCCGATCCATAATAAGTATAGGGGATTTAGTACAAAGTTGGATCGGAGGGACTAGTTCATAGTGTCTTCTGCTGTTCATCAATCCTCTTAACAATCAGCTATGTTTTCTTTAGGAGGCCCTTCCTGAATGAGTAGCGCACTCTAGTTTACTGCTTCTACACACTAAAAAAATGCATTTTGCTCAAACTTTGTTGATCTCAGTTCAGAACTCTAGTTTTGATGTGGTGTGCGCTGAGTGCCATGCTTTGTTTCAATCATTTTCCTAATTATAACTATGCATATGATTTATGGGTGATTGGTTTAATTGCAGCTAGGGTTCCATTGGATAATATTCTGTATCTTGGTGGCCCTAACATTGCCTCTGAAATATATAATAAAGAATACGCTAATGCTCGTATTTGTGGAACCGACAAGTGGAGGAAACCTCTTGCTAAGTTTTTGAGGCAGCCTCACTTCATTGTGTGGGATAATAGTGATCTCATCACTCACGAAGTCATGGGAGGTTTGAAGAATGTATACGCCATTGGTGCTGGTAAGTTATGTTCGTTTGTCTCGCTGTTTTCTGATGTTCTGACCACTGTAAGAGTTTGTGGAACCATATAGGCATATACTGCTCTGAACTGTGCGTTAACTTGCCATCATGTTATAAATTTATAAGGCACTCAATGTTACTTATGTCCTCAGTAGTTATAACTGCCATTGTTTTATCATGCACTACTTCCTACAACAGACAGTGTCCCAAGGGGAGAAAATACACTAGTTAGTGACATGTTAACTGCCAAAATACACAGAAGTTGGCTGGAAGACTTCTGTTATTTCCGTTTCGTTGAAATGGAAAATGGGGGGCGTTGCCCGATTAAAAAAAAAATACCCAGAAGAAAGATCCAATAGATGAAGTAATGCTGAAATGTTCATGATCTGTTGTACTTTCTTCGATGTGCCTAGCAAGGCATTCAATGACCCCCTACTTATACTATCTTTCATTGCATATTCTTCAGTTAGTTGCTGAACAATCTGTTATCTTGTAGGTATGGTGGCAGCATTAACCAATGAGAGTGCAACCAGCAAGTCCGTTTACTTTGCACTTTGCACATCTGAAATGATCTACATCACCCACCTTCTGGAAGAAGAACCTGAAAAACTTGCTGGCCCATTGTTAGCTGACACCTACGTCACATTGTTGAAAGGTCGAAATGCATGGTATGGTCATAAGTTAGCTAAAGGGGAATTGACTCTAGAAATGGGTGATAGCATAAAAGGCAAAGGGACAATTCAGGTTCGCCCCTTTTATTTTGATTGTCAACTGAACTTTCAGTGCTGAGGGAATGGGCATTAATGCATACTAAATTCTATTAACATTTCATTTCAGGGTGTCTCTGCAGTCGATGCATTTTATAAACTCCTCAGTCAGGATAGTTTGAGTGTAATGCATCCAGAAGGCAACAAATCTGTTGCGCCGGTTGAGATGTGCCCCATCCTGAAAAGACTTTATAAAATTTTGATCAAGAGGTAAGAATTATTTTTCTTATTGATGAACGTTTTCAATGACAGTTTGATGTAACTACCCCATAAAACAAAGCAATTTACCACAATAGATACAAATATGTTCATTATATTGGTTGATTGCTGCTCCCAGCATCATCTTGCTATATGTGTCAGTAAATGTTTGCTGCGGTAATCAACTGGCTTGATTTGTTTACACATATGTACAGGGAACTTCCTACTGAGTCAATTCTTCAGGCTATAAGAGACGAGTCGATGTATGATCCACGTGAAAGAATTGAGATGGCGCAGGGCCACTCACTTTACCGACCATCAATTCTTGGTCAACCACACGGGGTCGCGAAAGCCTAGGACAGATTTTCCTTTCCTTTCCCTTCTTTCTCGTAGTTTTAGACGTTTTCGAAGCTTTATGTGCTCTTATGCATGCTGTTGTACCATTGGTAAGTTAAATGAAGATTTTTAATTGGTTGTTTTAAGGAAGACCTGTTTAGCGTGTTAGTAGCTTGATGTGTTTCACGCCAATCTGGCAATCTTGTGTATATAGAAAGTTTGCTGATTTAATAATTGTAATCATGTATCGTGTTCCAAATGGAAAAACGATCCAATCATATACTCCCTCTATGTGTTTCAAATGCAGCCTTGTTCAGAACTTCAGATGTGTATCAGACCTTCTCATGTACTCCAATACTCCATGTGTGTTCCATAATATGGGTGCACTATGACTTGTGAAGACAAGGGTTTGGTCACAGTTACTCTGTCAATATGCACATTGTGTCATTGGATTATTTGTATTTAAAAAATCATTTATGATTATGATTTCTCAAAGATTAATTATCAGTAGGAGTACTATGAAATTGTCCCTTGTAAGGAATCCCACCCAAACATTCAGGACGAAGTTGGCTGCTCCATCTCCATGAATGAGTGGAAAGATCATCTACAACCATGGCTAGAGGCGAGAAGAATATCCAATTATAGATATGAAAGGTCGCTGAATTCGGATGCGATTACAAGGACGGTATGCAGATGCATTCCCCGGTTTCATTTCTGAAGAAACGCACGAAGGAGGAGAATCTGAGAGCGGCGGCCGCACGCGATGCTCGAGTTGTTCGTTCGCACGCGAGCCAGACGGAGACGAGGGACAGGCAGCCTGCCAGTCGTAACTTAAACCAATCGAGAAATTTCTTTTACCATGGCCAGACCACTACTCTTATCGATTGTTAAATCCTTTTCGACCACAAAGGCAATTTAGTAGGTCCAACAATAGGTAAGTTTTCGCTCTTCGCAAGGGAGTGTGTACTTGCAATTTCCTTTCTAAAATATCCTAGTACTAGTAGTAACAATTAAGATGATCATCATAACGGCGTAAACCTCGGTCAAGTCACCAGACCAAACTCGGGACGATTCCGACACACGTTACATGGAAAGAAAGGAAGGGAAAAAAGGAAAGAAAAAAAAGCCCCACGTGGTACTATCGCCCTCCTACTCGTTGAACGTGCAGGAAGACCACGACGGGTCGGTCGATCAGTTCAGTTCAGTCCAGTTCTCGTCGGTTCACTCGTCCATCTCCATTACCCGCACATCGCGACTCGCGTCGTGCCCGTTTAATTTGGTGTCCGTATGACGCGGACCCATGCACGTACGCACGTAGTCTCCTTCCTGGGTTTCAATCCTCCCACGCGCGCGCCTTCCTAAACCCCAATGGCCACCGGCTATATAAAACACGGAGAAACGCCCCGTCTCCGCACCGCAAGACCACGGCTGGAAAGAACCGAAGAAAGGAAGACATCCTCCGATATCTTATTGCTGTTGCAGAGCATAGGGAAGATGACGATGATTGCGTTGTGGGCTGCTGCCTGCGGCCTGGTACTCTTCTGCTCGTCGCGCTCGGGTGAGTCGATTACCAGTATATATCTGTTTCCTCCGGTTTGTGCCATTGTTACTTTGTTGCTCCGATGATCTCCGGACATAGCTGAGAAACAGGGGTTCGGAGGATTTTTGTTCTTCATATCTTTATGTCACCGTGATGTTCCTCCGTATATGAAACTAGGCAAATTGACCCGATCAGCCTATGTACAGTTCAGTTCATTGTTCCTTATGAAGTTCTGCCGGCTACTTTTTTCTTATCTTTTTCGATTCTGTATCTCCTTGAAGGAGCAGAAAAGAGGGATGTTGTCTAGTGAGAAACATCTAAATCTGCTAGAGATGTTGTTTTGTTTTGTTCATTGTGTTGATTAGGAGTATTCTAGAAAAAAAATGTGTTGATTAGGTCGATGATATCCACGGATTTCTTTTTGTTTTTGACAGTGGTATCCATGCTAGCTATTCGGTTCTTTACAGACACTTTATTAGCCGTTTTATTTCCTTGGCAATCTACCGACATTAATGCTTCGATTCAATTATTTGGTAATATGTCCGCGCGGGGTTTTATATGGATAGGCAACCAAAGATTTGGTAATATGTCTGTGAGGTTTATGTGATAAAGTGTCTGAATTTTAGGTTGTGCACATCTTAATTAATGATAGTACTACTAGTCCTAGTACTACTATTAGATGACATTTGGTAAGAAATCTTTCATCGAGTTGGAACTAAACTAAAGATGAACAAAGGAAATAGAGAAACGATCAGTTACATCCAACTACACGATGAGATTAACACTACATCGATCGATAGTGTGTACGTACGTTGTCAACGTGCACAGTAGAATTCACAATTCCGTACGCACCTGCTTAATTACAGTTGGTGTGCATGCATGTGCAGGAGTGGAAGGGATCGGCGTGAACTACGGCCTGATCGGCGACAACCTCCCGTCCCCGGACAAGGTGGTGTCCCTGTACATCGCGCACAACATCACCGACGTCCGCCTCTTCCACCCGGACACGGCCGTCCTGGACGCGCTCCGGGGTTCCGGCCTGGGCGTCGTCCTCGGCACGCTCAACTCCGACCTGGCCCCGCTCGCCTCCGACGCCTCCTACGCCGCGTCCTGGGTCGCCTCCTATGTCGCCCCCTACGCCTCCTCCGTGCGGTTCCGCTACATCAACGCCGGGAACGAGGTCGTCCCGGGGGAAGGCTCCGAACACATCCTCGAGGCCATCAAGAACCTCGAGTCGGCGCTCTCGGCAGCCGGGCTCGGGAACGGCGACGGCCCCGTGCGCGTCACGACGGCCGTGGCCACGTCCGTGCTGGGCGCGTCGTTCCCGCCCTCCCACGGCGCGTTCTCCGATGCTGCGATGCCGGTGATGGCGCCCCTCGTATCGTACCTGGCGGAGCGGGGCTCGCCGCTGCTGGTGAACGCGTACCCGTACTTCGCCTACGCGGCGGACCCGGCCTCCGTGCCGCTGGACTACGCGCTCCTGTCGCCGTCGGCCGCGCCGGCCGTCACGGACGACGACGGGGTGCAGTATGTTAACATGTTCGACGCCATCGTGGACGCGGTGCACGCGGCAGTGGAGAAGGTGACTGGGAGCGGGCAAGGGGTGGAGCTGGTGGTGTCGGAGACCGGGTGGCCGTCGGGGGGAGGAGGGTACGGGGCAAGCGTGGAGAACGCGGCGGCGTACATGAACAACCTGGTGAGGCACGTCGGGTCCGGGACGCCGCGGAGGCCCGGGAAGGCCGTGGAGACGTACATCTTCGCCATGTTCAACGAGAACCAGAAGCCAGAGGGCGTGGAGCGCTACTTCGGCCTCTTCCAGCCGGACATGACCGAGGTCTACCACGTCGACTTCTGATGATCTCTCGGGCTCTCGGCCGCTTCTTCCTCGTAGCTAGAGGACGTACGTACGTTGGATGTGATTTGGGACACGCGTTTATTATATTGTTTGATGATCGATCGATCGATCGTCTGTTAGTTAGGAGATTTCTCAGTTTGATGATTGAACTTACGTTACGTTGTCTGATTCTGACATACTTTATACCGTTTGATTCGACCACTTGTTCAGAAATTCGGTTCGATCCATTTTTTTCCTTTGCTTGTTCGAGAATGACGGGTTCCTCAAAAAGCTGAAACACACACGACGTCATAAGAGTAAGGTCGTGGACCAACAACACACTGTAGCTGGAGAATACGGTTTGGCAATGCAAGTGGGCCTTATTGAGCCAGTCACTTGGATAAGGCCTGTTACCCACCGGTACCAAAATTTGCTGAGTAAATATCCGGAAACCTATTTAAAAAAACCTGGAAACCACGGCCCTTGCGCACTCTATCACAGGCTGGCTTGCTTCCGGACATGATAGTTCCAAAGAATGAACACTTTGAACATGTTAGACACGAGCTTCTTCGATGTTGATCTTGGACGGACGATAAGGACATGATATGGATTTGAATATATACTCCCTTGTGTGGATATTATGCCTAAGTAATGATATTTCCACGGTGCCATATTAACTAACTCAAATTTATCTAAACGTGAATATTTGGAAACTTACTGTGCGACGGAGGGAGAGCGGAAGACACATAAACAACCGAGACACTGTGACCGTCCCGTCGTCCAGAACTCCAGGTTACATATAGAAGCTGACGCGACAAGGCACTATAGTTGGCTTCGTCACTAGATCCAGAAATGATGAGCAGACATTTAGATTATTTGTTACTCTAACATTTTTGAATGATTGCTAATTGACGTTCCATAACCTCCCACTACTAAGCAACTTCTTAAGCATATCTATTCTCACGGATACGTGATGGCCTTACGGAGTCGACCTCTCGATGAGAACTGGTCAACAGCGCAGCATTGATGAAGCCATTTCTCGTCCTGCTGCGTCGAATGGGAGACGAACAACGAAACGAAAATCTGCTGGAACCTCTGCGCAGCAAGCAAAGGCCGCTTCACGCCTTCACTGCAGCCGGACACTAGGACAGTATGGACATCTAGAACTTTATTGGAAGGTGTGCACATCGCAGTCGAGCATCAGTGTTCGGTAGCACTTGCTTCTTTTCCATTAACGGTCTGATTTTCAGTACTAGCAGTACAAGCTCGACAGATGCATGTTGTATCTCCTCCTATGATCCAAAAGGCTCGTATGTAGAAAAAAGTATGTGAATCTTCCAAAATTCTCATTAACAAACATGTTTGATTAACAATTTTGGTTGGTCGACGGACGGATGAAGCATAAAGTAGGGCTGTTTGTCTTCCTAGCAACCAACTAGGAAAGCAACAACATCACAAATCCAGATCTGCGTGGTCACATCGAGAGAACATCTGGGGGAGCATAGGCCATAGGGGAAGTAGAGAGGAGTGTACCTTCTTGACAAAACTGATCCTCGCTGCTGGCAGCCCGCTGCTGTGCGGCAACTGAACTCAGGCAGGCTGGGCTATGAATTGACTACAGCGTCGTCGGGTTTAAATTAAAAGACTTTGTGGGACGGCTGAGACTGCCCAGTGGTATCTCTCGTTCCTTTTCAAGGATTGATCGACACGTTGATGTAAAAGATGCTTTTACTTGCTGATCGCCAGTACATATATATCAAAAGTGACGTACGACTCTTGTAGCATATGATCACGTTCACATACCTACTATTTTATTGTTCATGTACAAGGAATTCTACTATTTTTACCACGAGCTCACTGAACTTGTGTTCTCCATGTACTCGGGGAGGTGGACCCAACTGACCTTGGTTTATCGATAGCCCATACGGCCATACATACCCAGTGCATCGTACATTTGTTCTTGTGGCCCCTAACCAGCGTGGGCTGAAGAACCCGGTTCGGTTGGATGGTCCCCAACCTATGGCTTTGTTTTCTGTCACGCAATCAAACACTCTACGGCTTGGACGAATACGTGAATAGGTAAATCATTTTCTTGGACGAACATCATGATATCAAGACCGGTCATAGTGGAAAGTATCTTAAAATAGTAACATGTATATGTTATTAGTTCAAGTTACTATCTACATAGTAGATAATAATATATATGTGGTGTCATGCATTATGTCATTTATTAGTTTTTGACTCATCTTGTCTTCATATGTGTGATGTCATGGTAACATATCTAGTTACCACAAACATATCTCTCCTCATTAATAACATGTCAGATCACCAAATTTGCTTAGTTGTCACTTATGTTACCACCTACGTTACTCCCACTATGAGTAGCCTAAGCACACCAAGTAGACCCAGACACATTTATGCAACGCATTCCCTATGTTCCTCAAATTAAGGCCTATAGTGTTTCTTTGACTGAGCATTTGACCAAAGATTACTCAAGCAACGTGTGACTTATGCGATATAAATCATAATCATAAACAAGTAATTTTGAATACGAATCTAATGATATCAATTTTATGTTACAAAATATATATATTAATAAACTAAGTTTTGGTCAAAGGCTCGGTCAAATAAAACAATATACGCCCTAGTTTAAGGAATGTTCGGAGTATATTGAAGACTCGAGGTGTGAAGCTTGAAGTGGAAAAAGTCATCATAGGAAATTAGGCACTCACTATCAATTGATACATCGTCTCCCATGGAAAGAACTAATCCGTCTTCATGATAAATACACATATAAAAGGAGTACTTACTTATATAAAAGCTTGATCTCTAGTATCAACCAACTTAGTATTACTTACTCTCTTTTTTAGGGAAATATTACATACTATTGTCCATCGATCTCTTGTATATGGCTCATTCTTATTTTCACTGCGGGTTTAGAAGGGCTCATCGACTATTCTGTGTAGGAGCGAGATAATGTTGGAGGTCTTGTGTTATCACCTTTCTACTGCCTCCGATCCATAACAAGATTACCAAATCATTTTTGAATACAAAATAATGGCAATGTCATGTATAACCCTTATGAGAGTAACTGGAAACATTTTTTTAGTGCACCGATCTGTGCTAGCGGCTAAGAGGAAAGGCTAGTCTGTGACTGTCGTGGCGGTTTGGTGGTTCATTTGGCTCGAATGAAATGACAGGATTTTCAATAACAAAGTTACTAGGTACGGACTGTGATCTCTGTTATCAAGGATGAAATGTAGGCTTGGGAAACGGCGGGCTTGTCTAGAATTGTATCGATCAACTGGCTATATGGGTGACTTCATTTCTGTCCATTCAAGACAAGGGTTGATATCAGGTTAGCCAGATGGAAACCCCCATAGCATTCTGTTAAGATTTTATTAATTAAGTTAATCATCCCTTGTAATTAGCACCGAACGGTTGCCTGTGAGCAAACCGTCGGGCTTGCACGCCTTGCACGTGCGCGTCTCTTCCTGGACGGACGCAACCATTGCTCGCATCCCTCCGGAGAAGACACGACCCTTTGTAAGCTTATATATTGGGCACACCATCATCGAATAAAGACACAGTTTCATTCTCATCACAATCTAACACCTTATCAGCACTGCTCTACCGAGAGCAAAACGAGAAGAAACGAAGAGGAGAACCGAAGAAGGAGAAAGAAGAACACCAAGAGGTGAGATGGAGATGAACATTACCGTCTCGTCACTACAAGAGAAATCTATTTTTGGTTCGTAGAGACACTATAATTGTCTCTACATAACTTTAGACACACTTGGTACAGTGTTTTACTGCCACGTCGATATGTGTGATGAGACACTAATAAAACGCCTTTGTTGTTTTAGACATTTCATAAAGACACTATACTGTCTCTATGTTCAATACGATATTTTGTAAAGACATTGCATTGTGTCTTTATACTTTTTAGACATTTCATAAAGACACTATATTGTCTCTACATTCAATGCGATATTTTGTAAAGACATTACATTGTGTCTCTATACCCATGTGTTAGAAAATATACAATGAAAAAATCATGTTGAGACCAATCCTCGAACTCAAGACCTTAAGGAAAAGTCCACACTCATCTAACCATCATAACCTAATACCAATTTGTGCTTATCTTCCTAATGAAATTGTTATGAGTAGTCTACTACATGTCTCAAACTTGTTAAAAATGTCTCTACACAACATAAAACGTGTCTCAAATAGTGTCTCTAACCATACCATAAGGTCATTTCATCAAATATCTCAAAACCATGTCTCTACATACTTTTGTGACAATATATTCAATGCCTCAAAAAATGTCTCTACACCATAATGTCTCAACTAGTGTCTCTATATTTAAGACATTTTCTATAGCGCCTCATAAATTGCCTCTACATGAAACTCTACCTCAAAATTGTCTCTACATAGAGAAAAGAGTATATTGCCTCAACAAAAATGTCTCTACAAAACATTTGTGTTGTAGTGCGTTTTCCCCTGGCTTCCCTGCCCCACGCCGTCACCGTCGCCGTCGTGGTCGCCGTCATGGTCGCCGCTCCGGTCGTCGCCAAGCACCGAGGACGCCGGTGCCCCAGGATGCACCACCCGAAGATCCGCCACTGGAATGGCTTCTAGGGTGTCCAGCCGCACCGCCGCTCGTCGATGACGCCATGGATCCGGCACTTGGTGTGCCTATGGCACCGGATTGGTGCCCCGTCCACGGCTATGGACCGTGCCCTCGACGCACGGCCCCTTGGGATTTTCCAATCCCCACACCGACGCCTGCCTATGACATCGACGCCGCCGGCGCTTGGTTGGCCTCCATCCCCGACCCGATGCACAGCAGGGACGTGGGGGCATGGCTGGCCGCCATTGAAGTCGGTCCGCCCGTGGCTTTGTTCGGCATGCCCTTGGGGGCTCCGCCCATGACTCCGTCTGTGCCTACGGCTGATGCGGCTCCGTTCCGGGTGTCTACTCCGGCCAACTCCTCGCCGGAATCTGCGGGATCCAACCGCCCCCTTCTCTATTCCCCGATTCGGTGGCCATAGATGAAGACAGGAGGGAGTTGCCGAACTGAGTCAACGACGAAGCTTCGTGGTGGTCTGTTATCCCCATCGGTGGACTACATGGGCTGGCTGGGCCGAATGGGCCATAAAGGCTTGCATGCTTCGGTGGAATCAACATAGCACTAGCTTTTGTTCTTTTCTTTCACGTGCACTGTTTAATTACTAGAACTAGAGTAACTTGATTATTGTTTAAATTACACTAGATTATTTCGGGTCTGTATATTTATATTACAGTACCAGTATCTGTATGTTCAGATTATGTACAAAATGTAAATACATCCATGTTCAATGCATTTGCTTTTAGCAATACCTACAACATGGGTTTCGTACGACGACTTAAGTTCGAACCCTTTGCAATTTGATAGGTGATTACCTCAAAAGTATATTTGGGATCACAAGGTAGTACAGTCTTTCAATAACGGTAAAATGCTAAATGGCATTGAATGTTCCGTGTGAACATACACCTTATTGAAAGCAGTGAATTTTCGCGTGCTGCTGAGAGGTCTACATTATGACATAAATTGACATAATGACTACCTTCAACGTGTGCTCCCAAATATTTAAATTGAATATAACACAAGGTACTATGGTCTCTCACTAAAGGTAAAATGCTAAATGACATTGAATGTTCCGTGGGAACATATACCTTATTGACACCAGCGAATTATTCGCATAGTACTGAGAGATCTATACCATTTTTGGTGACTATCTTCAACGTGTTATATCAATAATTTGAGGTTTACACTATTATATTCAAGTCTTCACTTGAATTATTATTTTCAAATCTTGCAAATACTATTACAATGTAATCATGATGATATTTAATTTACTCACAAGTAAATTAATCGAATCTCTGGTTTAACTCCATGCAGACAAAGAAGACCGCAAGAGAATTCACTGAGCTAGCGCTCAACGGTCACAACTACCCTACATGGGTGATGGACGTAAAGATCAGCCTCGCATCTCGAGGGATTGCTGCTGCACTCCAACCTCCCCAGGAGGGAGTTGCCGAACTAACTGAAATGCAGAAATATTCTGCCTTATACATCATAAGACATCATATTCATCCAGATCTCAAGGCTGAGTACTTAATGGAGGAATCTCCAAGTACCATGTGGCAAGCACTTAAAACAAGATATGAACAGCAAAATGCAGTCATTTTGCCTGAAGCTAATCATGAATGGACTCAACTCCGACTCCAGGACTTCAAGTTTGTCGGAGAGTACAATCATGAAGTTCATAAAATTTGTTCAAAGTTGCGCTTTTGCGAAAAGGAACCTACAGATGCGGAAAAAAATAGAAAAGACTATGTTTACTATGCTCCCGGCTAATAGGATTCTACAGCAACACTATCGTGCAAGGGATACCAAATTTATTCCGATTTAATTCATGTACTTCTTCAAGCTAAGAAACATGATGAGCTTCTTTTGAAGAATCATCAACAACGACCTATTGGCGCTTCTCCTCTCCCTGAAGTACATGCAAATTTTCGGAATACCAAGTTCAATGGCTCATCTCAAAGCCAACCAATGAACTTTAGAGGTAATCGCAAACGCAATAAGAAGCGCAAGCCACAGAACTCAGACCGCGGGAAGGGCATCACAAAGCCTAAGTTTGAAAAAACTAATCTTTGCTAGAAATGTGGATGCTACAAGCACGCCACGAAAAAATGCCGCATTCCACGACAACTGGTCAATCTGTATCAACAATCCCTTGGACAGAAGCAACCTCCCCAAGGTCAAAGATATGAAGCACACTTCAATCTTCAGTCCGACAGCATCAAGGAAGCTGATCGTTCGCAAGCCGTTCCTCCGGAACCAAGCAACAACGAGGCATTCCAGTAGTCACAGGAATGTTTTGGGTACGGAGAACATGATGATTGAATATTCCTCAAACGACCTGTTTGCGGACTTTGAATAATCTCATCATTCTGTGGATACCAAGTCCATTACTTATATTGATGTATTGTGATAGAACATATAGTCGTTGTTGTCGTTATCATTTTATATTGTATATTACAATATTGTATCAGCACTCTGATATAAATAAAGTTGTATGTATTCTATATATCCAATAAGATTTTAATTCTACATTTTGGTACATAGATTTCTACGGGAGTCAATCTGATGGAAGAGGAATTATGTCTTGTGGACAGCGTTACCACAAACTCTATACTAAGGGAGATTAAATATTTCCAGACTCTTACTAAAAAGAGTGGAGAGATTTTAACAATCGCCGGGCACGATGCGGTAATTGTTGGCTCTGGACGTGCCATAATTACCCTCCCTATGGGTACTCAATTGGTAATCGAGAATGGTCTGTTGTATCCAGATTCAACCCGTACCCTACTAAGCTATAGAGATATCCAAAAAAATGGTTTCCATATTGAGACCAATGATAACGATAAAGAGGAGTATCTCCTCTTTAACAAAGATAGCGGATATGGCAAACGGATATTTAAGAAAATTCCTTCTTTAACGTCTGGATTGTACTATACATACATCAAACCCATAACACATGTTGCGTATAAGGTAATTTTCCAGAATGTCAATACATTCCAAACTTGACATGATCGCCTTGGTCACCCTGAAATAGGGATGATGCGGAAAATCACCAGCAATTTTATCGGTCATGATTTAATTGATGCTAAATTCCCACAATCTTCAGATTTTATGTGCGCTGCTTGTGCCACTGGAAAGCTAATTTTGAGACCTTCACATCTCAAAATCCAAGCGGAACCACTTCAGTTCCTTGAACGCATTCAAGGTGACATTTGTGGTCCCATCCAACCGTTAATCGGACCTTTTAGGTACTTCATAGTTCTAATTGACGCATCTACACGATGGTCCAATGTGTGTCTATTATCCACACGGAATCATGCTTTTGCTAAAATAATGAGGCAAGTTATTAAGTTACAAGCCCATTATCCCGAACATCGAATTAAATCAATTTGAATGGACAATGCCACAGAATTATCCTCAAGAGCCTTCAATGGTTATTGTATGGCACTAGGGATTGAAGTTAAGCACTCTGTCCCATACGTTCACACGCAAAATGGTTTGACTGAATCTATGATTAAAAGAATCAAGCTCATTGCACGACCCTTACTTATGAATTGCAATTTACCAACTTCATGTTGGGGTCATGCAGTTTTACACGCTGCTGACTTAATTCAATTGCGACCTACTGCATATCATAGTACTTTCCCTCTACAACTAGTACGTGGAAATACTCCAAATATTTTCCATCTGCGTAAATTCGGATGCGCCACATATGTGCCAATGGTTGGGGAACGCGGTAGGCTACGCTAGCACAAAATAAAAATTCTACCGATTCCGCCCGGATCAATGCTGTAGATAATGGATCACGAGATTACCACTAGACGCGCAGACCCGAAGCGGAAGTAGAGTCGATGATGCGTGTCGATGCCGAGTAGTCGTTCGGCCTGCTCCTCCTTGCCGATCCCACGAGCAGTTCGTCCAAGCGCCGCAGGTGCAGCGCCTCCGAGGTATCCACACGTACAGGCAGGAACTCCGTGCGGCGGACTGCTAGATCCGATCACAAGGTTTGGGGCGTGGAGGTGTGATGGCCGAGTATAACTCGCGTCTGGACTAGTGTAACCCTAGCTGGGTTGGTCTCCTCCACTTATATAGACGTCCCTAGTGGGCTCAACACTTGAGGCCCGTTAGGAGTCTAAGCCCGATACGAACTTATATAGACGTCCCTAGTGGGCTCAACACTTGAGGCCCGTTAGGAGCCTAAGCCCGATACGAGTTGGATCCGATCCAACTCGGTCCCCACCCCTTAAGCGTGTGACCCTTCAGGTTCGCGGTCAGTCGGACACGACTACGAGCTCGGATTGCGGGCCCGAGTAACACCTTACTCGTTCGCTGGCACCGACTCAAGTCGATAGTTGGTAGCGGCGCCTAGCAGCACGTGCCAACTCCCGAGTGACCACAAGGTATATTGACGAACCATGCAATGTGTCATATGCAACATTCCTTTTGCCTCACGATATGTGTGTCGAGCTCAAGGCGAGTGCTTGTCATCCTTGTGGATAGCTCGACTCTCTTCTCGTTCCTGTGATACAGATTCCCGAACGGGTTAACACTTAACCCAAGTCGCATGGCCATGCTTTCCGAATCTGATCACTCGAGAGGGCCCACAAATATCTCTCAGAATAGGAGAGGCAAATCCCATCTTGATCAACCATGACTCGCAGCATGCTTCTCAGCAAACCCTCAAGCTACCTTTATAACCACCCAGTTACGGAGTAGCGTTTGGCAACCCCTAAGTAGGCCGATTCACATCCCAAGCTCATGCGATGACCTCAGGTCTAGGACTGGCATATACATCGTACTTGAGACTAACAAATGACAATCATCTCGTTGTGTCTCAGTGCGGGTCTGTCCGACTCCACAATCTCATTGTCGAGTCCATGCTATCAGTCGGCAACACCTTGCCCTATGACTTGTGAAACATAGTCATCATACTGATTCACATTGTTAGTTTAGGTTATGTGTCCGCATAATCTCAATGACCAGGGACCATTAGAACAACATCATAGAATACATAGTCTCACAAACAAATCACGTATTTATTGATACATATCAGTGATGATGTTCAAGGACAATAACAATAACTCATGAATACATAGGAAATAACATCGTCACATGATTGCCTCTAGGGCATATCTCCAACACCGATCTCACCACCGCAGCGTACCTCCATGGGCCCACACTGGAAATTGGGTATCTATGTGGGGTACAAATCGCCGTCGATTATCAAGTACCTAGAACCCCTTACAGGGGATCTATTCACAGCCCGTCACACTGATTGCATCTATAATGAGGACCATTCTCGGCATTAGGGGGAGATTTCAAGTACCAGAAAGAATGCCAGGAAATCAATTGGAATGACCAAGACATTTCCTCCTCAGATCCACGTACTCAAGAGACTGAACTCAAGGTTCAGAAAATAATCAATTTGCAACACATTGCAAATAACCTGCCAGATTCATTTACTGACTATAAAGGTGTTACAAAATCCTACAATCCTGCAAGAAATGCGCCTGAAAGAGTGGAGGTACCAACTAAAACCACTCAACCTCCCGTTCAAAATAAGAGGGG
Organism: Brachypodium distachyon; assembly: GCF_000005505.3. Taxonomy (NCBI): domain Eukaryota; kingdom Viridiplantae; phylum Streptophyta; class Magnoliopsida; order Poales; family Poaceae; genus Brachypodium; species Brachypodium distachyon. The sequence goes on along the minus strand of NC_016132.3, from coordinate 51,682,078 downwards.
GAGAAGTACGCCTGCAACCCAGGATCCTGCTTCTCGCAAGCAACAAAGGAAACCGAGGAAGAAATCCTCCGAATCAGTAACTGTAAGTCAACTCCACGTTGATAAACACCAAACGGGCACTATTTGCCCGGTGGAAGGGCAACCTCCACAACCCAGTTCAGTGGTGCACACATTAACTGGGACATCGGAATACCAAGACTCAATCGTATTGGGAGATAACAATCAGTCACTAAGGGTAAATGAAATTTCCACCAACTACATTGATTCTGGAGAATCATATGACCGAAAGTCTACAATTGTCGACATATATTTCTCAACTACGATTGCAAACAACCTTCAAAATGATCATGATCCAAAGACCATGGCTGAGTGTGAAAAACGCTCCGACTGGCCTCAATGGAAGGATGCAATTCAAGCAGAAATTGCCTCGCTTAACAAAAGGAAGGTATTCAATGACGCAATACCTAAACCTCCCAATGTTTTCCCTGTGGGATTCAAATGGGTTTTCGTCCGGAAACGGAATGAGAACAATGAGATATAAAGCAAGGCTTGTAGCGCAAGGTTTCACGCAGAGACCTGGCATTGATTTCAATGAAACATACTCTCCAGTAACGAGTGGGATCACTTTCCGATATCTTATATCTTTGGCAGTCCAAAATCATCTATCCATGCAGTTGATGGATGTAGTGACCGCATATCTTTACGGGTCACTTGATTCGGATATTTACATGAAGGTTCCTGACGGAATCCCTATCCCGAATCCTAACGCAAAACGCAACATGTATTGTGTAAAACTGAATAAGTCATATGGCTTAAAATAGTCGGGACGGATGTGGTACAACCGACTTAGTGAGTTCCTTTTACAAAAGGGTTACTCCAATAATGATGATTGTCCATGTGTTTTTATTAAGAAATCCTCAACAGGATTTTGCATCATTTCTGTGTATGTCGATGATATCAGCACCATCGGCAACTCACAAGATATTGATGAAGCACGCAGTCACCTAAAAATGGAATTTGAGATGAAGGATTTGGCTAAAACCAAATTTTGCTTGGGTCTTCAACTTGAGCACCTTCCCTCAGGTATTTTGGTCACCAAGCCGCTTACATCAAGAAAATATTAGAGAAATTTAATATGGACAAATCATATCCATCTAAAATTCCCATGGTCGTTCGATCTCTAGACGTAGAGAAAGATCCATTTAGACCAAGGGAAGATGGAGAAGAGATATTGGGACCCGAGGTTCCTTATCTCAATGCCATTGGAGCGCTTATGTATCTTGCGAACTGCACCAGGCCTGATATCGCATTCGCAGTGAATCTACTTGCTAGACATAGCGCTGCTCCCACCAAACATCATTGGACGGGAGTCAAGAATATCTTTAAATATCTCCAGGGCACCAAAGATCTTGGTTTATTTTTTCAATTTCAGAGAAATCTGGACTCTAATATGATTGGATATGCTGATGCTGGATACTTGTACGACCCTCACAATGCCAGGTCACAAACGGGTTTCGTGTTCCTTCATGGTGGAACATCTATCTCATGGAAGTCTTCCAAACAGACCCTAGTGGCTACATCCACTAATCATTCTGAAATCATATCCCTATATGAGGCATCACGCGAATGCGTGTGGCTACGCAGAATGATAAACCACATACAACAGTCATGTGGTATTGGTCCCATTGGATCAGCAACCATTATCTATGAAGATAATGCAGCTTGTGTTGCACAAATGCAAACAGGTTACATTAAGAACAACATCACTAAGCATATTGCCCCCAAATTGTTTTATCCTCATGAACTTCAGCAGAGTGGGGAAATAAACATTTTGCAAGTCAAATCACGCGATAATCTCGCTGATCTATTCACGAAATCTCTACCAAGTTCAACATTCGAGAAATACGTTTTTGGAATTGGTATGAGACGACTTCGAGACTTGCATGGGTCAGGGGGAGTACCTTCCTGAAAATATAACTTATTCAAACATCATATTACACTCTTTTTCCCTTTATGAGTTTACTCTCTTGGTTCTCATCAAAGGTTTTTAATGAGGTAATATCAACACAAGTACAAATGTCGTACCTCCCATTTTTCCCCACCAGGGTTTTTAAAAAATGTATACATGACATTTTTATTGTTCTCTAAACTTCACCATGAGTTTTTCCTTCAAAGGTTTTTCTCGTATGGGTAATCATGGAGACAATAACCATTATATGTTGCATCATTTTATCCTTATTTTTCCATTGGGTTTGAAGGAGTTTTAGCAACATATCATACACCATTCTCCTCATATTTTTCCCACAGTGTTTTTGGAGGAGAACTCTATTCAAGATAATGAACAACGAGCAAGGACAAGAAATGATTAGGAGGAGTGTTAAGATTTTATTAATTAAGTTAATCATCCCTTGTAATTAGCACCGAACGGTTGCCTGTGAGCAAACCATCGGGCTTGCACGTGCGCGTCTCTTCCTGGACGGACGCGACCGTTGCTCGCATCCCTCTGGAGAAGACACGACCCTTTGTAAACCTGTATATTGAACACACCATCATCGAATAAAAACACAGTTTCATTCTCGTCACAATCTAACGCATTCCTCTCATTACTTTCTTCTGGTTCTGTTGCACAACCTGGTAAACTCTGTACTTTTAAATTCTTGTACTTTTACTCCTGCCTTGATCTATGAAAACAACACCATGTTCGTCTCGTAAAACAAAACGTGACACTGGGTGGGGGATGCTTTAAATGAGCACGTAGAAACACATGGGGAATTTGGGGGCGCCCGTGGTAGACCATCTCTGACACGGCTCCCAACGAACAGGCAAACGCACGCACAAGAACTCCCTATTTTAATCCCCTCCTCTCCCGTCCTCTCCGGCTGCGAAACCAACGACGGCACACCCAAACCCCAACCGCCTTTGCCTCCTCGCCACCGCCCGCGCCTCGCTTCCCCGCGGTCTCGTCGTCGGTTCCGCCGCTTAATCGGCTCGTCCAGTTCACCACCGTCTTATTGGCCAGATTGATAGAACGCGTGCTATCTCAGATTCTCGGGTCGCCGCCACCGTGTTAGTTCGCCCCGGTTGGAGACGGACCATTCGCTTACCGATTCCCGAGGCCGCCTTGCGACGTGTCCCCCGGGGGAATTAGGGTCGAGAGCGGAAAGCTCCGGCCTTGGCAAGCTGGGTTCCAGTTCTCGGCAGGCGTCCATGGCGGCGGAAAGGCGGCCCAGCTACAGGGACAGGGACAGGACGGCGCCAGGCGAGTCTGGCAAGTATTGGAGGGCGCCTCGCTCTCAGTCCCACGGTGCGTTTCTCGATCCGTCCTCGCCTTGTTTCCAGTCTTGTCGATTTCTGCTCTTTGCTTGCCGTTTAGATGGGTTGCGCCGCTTTCCCCATTCTCCTCGGGTGATTTCCTGTGCGGGAAATCTATAATGCGCAGGGAATACATGTGTTCGGGTTACTACCTTCCTTCCAGGATTCATCTGTTCGCGGCAATGTCGAGACGCGGTAACTAACGTTTTGGGTAAAATTGGGTCGTCAGGTAGCAACATCATGCAAGTAGTATGTATGTCCGGTTGAGTCGTATGCCAGTGCCCCGATTGGGTAAGTGCGTCCTCTTGGAGCATACACTGACTACGTTTGGGGAGTTCTTGTACTGCTTGCTTTTATGGGTCTGATAGTGGCCGTGAACCTGCTTATGGATGAAAAGATGATATTGTTTTTGAGAAATCACACAGAGTTGCTAACATTTTGTTTATGACATCTGATCCCACACAACTCTGGTAGTGATTTTGGTCTGCAATATAAAACTAGCTGAGTTTATTTTACATGCTTGATCAGAATAATTTTTCTTCGAAAAAACGTATTAAGAAGAATTATCAGCAGGAGCATTCTTTGCAGTTTACTTTGCTAAAAAGCAAATTATGTTTCAGAAATACCAAATGACAGGTCTACAATTTCAAGCCTTGTAAATTGGTAGGGGTCAACCACTCATCTGCACATTTATGTGTTCTGCCAGCGTTCAGTAGGAATCAAATGGATGTTTTGCAACTACACCATGGGATGGATTCTTTAGTAAGGTCTCTTTTTGTAATGAACTATCTGATCCTGATTCCATCATGTGTTTGAAAACTATATTTCCTGTAACATATCAAAATTTCTGAGCTCCATTATTTGAACGTAATAATAATAATAATAATAATAATAATAATAATAATAATAATAATAATAACAACAACAATAACAATAATGATAATATAATAATCCGAAGTGAGCACTTCCTGGCCAAATCTATTTGATCAAAACTACCACAAACACTGCGAGTAAACTACACTCAATTATAGCCCGAGAGAAATTTGTCACAAGTAGCAGAGATTTGGCAATGATTTCTTGGTTTCCGCTGTTACTAGTAATTATTTTGTTGCACAATCTAGTTTCTTATCATCCCAAACCTGTATTACTTAATGTTGGTTGCTAGCAGTTGGACAGAAGTGCCTGGTTCTCAATTTATGTGCATAGATTATTATTTGATATCTCCATGATTGCTGATTGGTTCATCCTTTTATTTGCTGGTCTATTTCATTTTAGTTCATCTGGTCAGTGTTCATACCTCCCAATATTATATTGCTGAACTCTAGGAATAAACAAGTTACTTTTTTATAAATAGAATAATAGATGCGGTCTGCCGACGGTGCACTCGTTACCATTTTTTTCAGATTAAATCTAGTTTATGTTTGATTTTCAGGCGGTGGGAATTTCTCTGTTCCACTGTGGGAGAAGAAATTCTGCACTGATGCTTGTGCTATCCCCTGGGGTAAGCTGTGTGAGACCAAGAGATTGATGTCATTGTACAAAAATATTGTTGACTGGAAGGATTCAGCTGCATTTGAAGCTTTCAATGATGCAAAGGCCCGTTTCTGTGCTCTATATCATGATCAACCTTGTGACATCCCTTTGCCTGATCCAAACATGTTTATTGACACAGTCAACCCAGATGAGCATGTTGATCCTGAATTGGTGGCTGATCTAGAGAGGTCACGACGTGCTGTTCCCAAAATGGACATCGCTGCAGCAGATTGCTGGGACTCCTTTATTTTCACAGACAAGCCAGTTCCGGCCACAGGATGGGGTGATGGCGAAACAAGCAACACTACCGGTCAGAAATGCTCTGTAAATTGGGATAATCATGAGGAACAGCTGATTGAAGTGCATTGCAGGCAAAGCTCAGTGAACTGGGATAATTATGGGCCCGATAATTATGCCAGTCAGCCTGCTCAAACCTTTGTCCAACAAAGCTCAGGAAATTGGGACATGTATGTGGAACAGCGAGGTCAAACAAGCAGCTGGGGGGCGCCAATCTTGCCCTCCACATCCAATTGGGACATGAATGATGAATCCCTGCATGCATGGAATGGTGACCACTGTTGGGGTTCTGCAGCTATTCAGACAGATTCGGACAACCATGGAGATAACTATGATGTGTCTGACAGTCAAGGCAGGTCATATGGGCACTGGAGAAGGCGAAATAATGAGTCTGGCAGAAGGAGCAGCAGGAATAGAGATAGAGGAGGTTCCATTAGCTCCAAGGTTATGAAATCAAAGTACCAGGCAGACGAGCATAACAGCTCGAGTAATGGCTGGAGACATTGCCGAGTGAGAGATAACACGCCTTACTCTTATGAGCATCCTGGTTACACCAACCAATCACTGGCAATGTGAATGCTCTTGATGTTCGCCACTTCACACTTTGGAGGTGTCATTTTGTGCTAGTGAATGTGGACATCTTCAGATAAATTAGAACATCGAAGGCCCCTGTAGGTTGTGTTACCCTACTTTTTTTGTTTTGCTTGACGTTCCTGGAGATAGTGACGGCTTTGTCACACAATTTGTGTGTTCTGTACATATATGCTTTGAGCCCAGTTGTTTTGTTTTGGCTGTATTGCGTTGTCAATGTTGCATAATCGTAGTTGGAATGAAGGTGTTGTCGGTGCCCTGTTTTTCTTCATTCTTTCTCGTGGATACGGGTCTTGACATGTTTCTTGTGTTAAGATTGGTATGTCAACATGTCATGCCAGTAACTTCTAAATCTGAAGGTATGTGCTACTCATTCCCGAGAGCAATTTCTGACGGCACTTGATTAACATGGCATCCATCTCCCTCAAACAAGCAAAAACCTTAAAAAAAAGACATTTTAAGGCATCAGAGAGTTCTACTCCGTAGCGACATACTGGAGAGGACAGTTGCAGTAGGAAGAGGCCAATCAGAGCTTTATCTGGTAATGAATTCATTGCTTCGTGCTCCCTCCGATCAAATTTGAGACAGTTAATATTGATCGGAGATAGTAGCAAAATATCAATGAGCATGTGCATCAGCAGGATGGCTTGGAATTAGCACATAGGACCATATATTCAAGGCGTATATTCAATATTCAATTCAAGAATGCAAAAATACTTGTAGCTGACGACAGTCGGACCAGGGAGTGCTTAACCCCGCATGGGATAACAGATACGGAAAAGAACATTCATATTTGACAGATTACTCTAGATTGATATCCTGCAAGCCCAAATTCACGGACAAATGACTATGCAAACTATCTCTACCCCACTTTGGATCTTCTCAGCCTGATGAAGCATTATAGCAACTTGAGAGAGAGAGAATCTCTCGGTGCCTACAGCTTTAGTACAAGGCCAATTGGACTGTGGTCGCTGGATGTCACATCCGGAAGAATGTACGAATCATGAACCCTGTCACTGATGTGTTCTGACGCAAGGAAGTAATCTAATCGCCACCCTGTTAAATGAATAATAACAAGATATTAGAACCAGATAAGCATTCATCTCGAGGAAAATATAACAGGAGGAAAGGCTTCAGTGCCTAAATGTTTAGGAAAATAAGAATGGGATTTCTTGTATTCACGAAAAATATGGCATGTTCCTCAAATCTTTTTTACCATATTTTTTCTAAAATCAGATACCTTTATTTTAGTACTATTTGACTATTTGATAAAATTGTCCTAAGTAGACATGCTACTTTGGAGAAGCTTCATGATGTACAA